>NC_092333.1:560560000-561780000 GCF_046630445.1 Rutidosis leptorrhynchoides
TCATTAAGTTAGCATATCATATAGATATAGAACATGTGTGTAGTTAATTTTAAAAGTCAAGTTAGAAGGATTAACTTTTGTTTGCGAACAAGTTTAGAATTAACTAAACTATGTTCTAGTGATTACGAGTTTAAACCTTCGAATAAGATAGTTTTATATATATGAATCGAATGATGTTATGAACATCATTACTACCTCAAGTTTAGTAGGTAAACCTACTGGAAGTGACAAGAAATGATCTAGCTTTAAAGGATCTTGGATGGCTTGAAAGTTCTTGAAGTAGGATCATGACACAAAAACAAGTTCAAGTAAGATTTTTACTCGAATTAAGATAGTTTATAGTTATAGAAATTGAATCAAAGTTTGAATATGAATATTACCTTGAATAATAAAGATAACCTACTGTATATAACAAAGGTTTCTTGATCTTAGATGATTACTTGGAATGGATTAGAAAGCTTGGAAGTAAATTAGTAAACTTGAAGGGATTTTTGAAGTGTTCTTGAAGTGTTCTTCCTATGATGATTATAGCTTGATTCTTGAAGTGATTTTTGATGAAGATGATGATTAACTACTGGAAAAATACGTTCATAATAGTGTGTGTGTGTTGAGAGAGAATTAGAAAGAGAATTGGAAGTGAAATGGAGTGAATGATGAGTGGTAATTGGTGAGTGGTGAGTGGGGTTAAAAGGAGTTCTAGTTAGTTGACTAGCTCATGGTAGAAGTTAAAATTGATTAGTCATACATGACATAATCAAGAGTGGAATCCCATGCTAGTTCCTATTGGTATATACTCATAGTAAGTACATTTTGAAGCTGTGTATAACACGGGTAAGAATACGACTAGAATTCTTGATGAAAGAAAAGAATGGAAAAGTAACTGTAACCATTTTCGTTAAGTATGCGTGTTTTGATATATGTCTTGAAGTCTTCCAAAAGTATTTTAATACATCTAAATACACTACATGTATATACATTTTAACTGAGTCGTTAAGTCATCGTTAGTCGTTACATGTAAGTGTTGTTTTGAAACCTTTAAGTTAACGATCTCAATTAATGTTGTTAACCCATTGTTTATTATATCTAATGAGATGTTAAATTATTATATTATCATGATATTATGATATATTAATATATCTTAATATGATATATATACATTTAAATGTCGTTACAACGATAATCGTTACATATATGTCTCGTTTCGAAATCCTTAAGTTAGTAGTCTTGTTTATATGTATATAACTCATTGTTAATATACTTATGGAGATACTTACTTATCATAATCTCATGTTAACCATATGTATATCCATATATATATTGTCATGTCGTTTTTACAAGTTTTAACGTTCGTGAATCGCCGGTCAACTTGGGTGGTCAATTGTCTATATGAAACATATTTCAATTAATCAAGTCTTAACAAGTTTGATTGATTAACATGTTGGAAACATTTAATCATGTAAATATCAATCTCAATTAATATATATAAACATGGAAAAGTTCGGGTCACTACATCTGCTGCATCCTTTGGCTATTTGAAACGTGGGCAAAATCAGAAAAGCCTATTAATTTGATAACTTATATAATTTTTCTTCCTTTTTTAAAAACTAATAGGATATTCAGTGAATGCACCGAGCAAAACGTTCACCACCTGTAACTCGATCAAGACATCTAGCAAATATTGTCGTCATCCAGTCGACCAAGTACTCCAATTCAAATTTTCGATAATCCATTTTTTGAACCCGACCTCACAATTGAGAATCCGGAGAATATTCAGGGACGATTTATAGATCCTGAACCATTAATCTTTCCTTCGGAACCACCAATCATTCAAACAGAGATTGTTGAGGAACGAACTATTAAATCAGAATCCTCTAGTGATTCAGATTCAACAAATTCAATCATGGAGAATCTGGAACCTCTAAGTATGGAAGACCGAATGAGAGCTAAACGCACTGGCCAAGGTCATGCAATTACTCATCCAGACATTAATGAGCCAGATTATGAAATCAAAGGACAAATTCTACATATGGTGACTAATCAATGCCAATTTAGTGGTGCGCCGAAGGAAGATCCAAATGAACATCTTCGTACCTTTAATAGGATCTGCACTCTATTTAAAATAAGAGAAGTGGAAGATGAACAGATATATCTCTTGTTATTTCCCTGGACTTTAAAGGGAGAAGCCAAAGATTGGTTGAAATCGTTACCTGAAGGGGCGATTGATACATGGGACGTTTTAGTTGAAAAATTTCTTAAACAATTCTTTCCGGCATCCAAAGCCGTGAGACTTCAAGGAGAAATTGTTACGTTCACACAAAAGCCAAATGAAACTCTATATGAGGCTTGGACAAGATTTGGAAAGTTATTGAGAGGATGTCCGCAACATGGTTTAGACACCTGTCAAATAGTACAAATATTCTACCAAGGATGCGACATCACTACAAGAAAAGACATAGACATAGCAGCTGGTGGTTCCATTATGAAGAAAACAGAAACTGATGCTTATAAAATTATTGATAACACTGCTTCCCACTCACATGAGTGGCACCAAGAAAAAGATATCGTTAGATCATCTAAAGCAGCTAGAGCCGATTCTAGCCATGACTTAGATTCTATTTCTGCAAAGATAGATGCTGTTGAGAGACGAATGGAAAAGATGACCAAAGATATTCACTCAATACGAATTAGTTGTGAGCAGTGTGGAGGACCACATTTGACAAAAGATTGTCTCAGTATTGAACTAACAATGGAACAAAGAGAGAATGTTTCATACATAAACCAAAGGCCTGAAAATAATTATCAGAATAATTATCAACCGCCAAGACCGATTTACAACCAAAACCAGAATTATAACCGAAATGTTCCATACAACAACCAACAAGGTCCTAGCAATCAACAAGTATCCAATAATACTTACAATCAGCAAAGACCTAATTTTCAAAACAAACCACCACAAACCGATGACAAAAAGCCAAATTTAGAAGATATGATGACGAAGCTAGTTGAATCTCAAACGCAGTTTTTCACATCTCAGAAACAAACCAATGAACAAAATGCTCAAACATTTAGAAATCAACAAGCTTCTATTCAAAATTTGGAACAAGAAGTAAGTAACCTAGCAAGGTTGATAGGTGAAAGAAAACCGGGAAGTCTACCTAGTGATACAAATGCTAACCCCCGGAATGAAACAACTAAAGCCATTACCACAAGAAGTGGTATTACACTTAAACCACCTGAAATACCTGTAATTTTTGAGGAAGTTATTCCTACCCCACATGAACCACAACCTGATCAAGATAAGGAAAAAGAACCGGTAGTTGAAAAGGTTAATGAAGATAACACATTTAAGGCTAAACCTTATATTAAACCATACCAACCACCACTTCCTTACCCGAGTAAAATGAGAAAAGAGAGATTTGAAGCCGAGCAATCCAAATTCTTGGATATGTTTAAACAGATAAATGTAAATCTTCCTTTCATTGATGTGATTTCAGGAATGCCTAGATATGCTAAATTTCTGAAAGATCTAATCTCAAATAGAAAGAAAATGAAAGAGCTCTCGGCTGTTACTATGAATGTTAATTGTTCAGCAGTGCTGTTGAATAAGATACCAGAAAAACTATCTGATCCAGGAAGTTTCACAATTCCATGTTTTCTGGGTAGTCTTAGTTCAATAGAAGCATTGGCAGACTTAGGTACTAGTATAAATTTAATGCCGTATTCACTATACGCTAAACTAGACATTGGAGAATTGAAACCAACACGAATAAGCATACAACTAGCCGATAGATCAGTAAAATATCCTAGAGGGATAATGGAGAACATGCTAGTTAAAGTTGGTACTTTAGTATTTCCAGTAGATTTTGTTATCCTGGACATGGAAGAAGATTCCTGAGTACCTCTCATATTAGGAAGACCATTCTTAAACACGGCTAAAGCAATAATAGACGTGTTCGGTAAGAAACTGACCCTAAGTATAGAGGACGAGAGTGTTACTTTTTCAGTTGATAGAGTCATGCAACAACCGCAATCTGCAGATGATACATGTTATTATATTCAAACTATAAAATCACATGCAGAATTGTTAGAAGAATTTCCAGAATTACAAGGAACAGGGGAATGTTCTTTAGGAGAAGGAACTGAACCAATTGATGAAACTGAAATGTTAGCTACACTAATGGTTAATGGATATGAACCAACAATAGAAGAAATTCAAATGCTAAAAGAAGAAGACAGATATCGATATAAATCATCGATAGAAGAACCACCGACATTAAAGTTAAAGCCACTTCCAAACCATTTGGAATATGCTTATTTACATGGTGAATCTGAATTACCTGTAATAATATCGTCTTCTCTTACTGAAAATGAAAAATCTCAACTCATTTCTGTGTTAAAAGCTCATAAACCAGCTATTGCATGGAAGATTCATGATATTAAAGGAATAAGTCCTTCGTATTGCACACATAAAATCCTTATGGAAGAAGGTCATAAAACGTATGTGCAACGCCAACGAAGACTAAATCCTAATATGCAAGATGTTGTTAAGAAAGAAATTATTAAACTGCTAGATGCAGGTTTAATTTATCCAATTTCTGATAGTCCATGGGTAAGCCCAGTTCAATGCGTGCCTAAGAAAGGTGGCATGACTGTCATTACAAATAAGAAAAATGAGCTTATTCCTACTAGGAATGTAACAATATGGCGTGTTTGTATTGATTATAGAAAATTAAATGACGCCACCAGAAAAGATCACTTTCTCTTACCTTTTATTGATCAAATGTTGGAAAGATTAGCCGGAAACAGTTACTATTGTTTTCTTGATGGTTTTTCCGGATATTTTCAAATTTCAATAGCACCCGAGGATCAAAAGAAAACCACGTTCACGTGCTCTTATGGTACTTTTGCTTACAAACGTATGCCATTTGGACTTTGCAACGCCCCTGCAACCTTTCAAAGGTGCATAATGGCGATTTTTCACGACATGATAGAAGAATGCATGGAAGTTTTCATGGATGACTTTTCAGTCTTCGGTGATACTTTTGAATCATGTCTAGTTAATCTTGAACGAATGCTTATTAGATGTGAACAATCAAATCTAGTTCTTAATTGGGAGAAATGCCATTTCATGGTTAAAGATGGCATCGTTCTTGGACATAAAATTTCAAAGGAAGGAATTGAAGTGGATAGAGCTAAAGTAGATGTAATTGCTAAACTTCCACATCCCACCAATGTTAGAGGAGTTAGGAGTTTTCTAGGGCATGCCGGTTTTTACCGACGTTTCATAAAATTTTTTTCTAAAATTGCCACTCCTATGAATAAACTCCTAGAAAAAGATGCTCCATTCATCTTTTCAGATGAATGTATCAAATCTTTTAATATTCTTAAAGAGAAACTCACTAATGCGCCGATCATGATAACACCAAATTGGAATCTACCGTTTGAACTAATGTGCGATGCAAGTGATTTTGCAATGGGAGCCGTTTTAGGACAAAGGATTGAAAAACGATTTCAACCTATTTATTATGCTAGTAAGATGTTACAAGGAGCACAAACAAATTACACAACTACTGAAAAAGAACTCCTTGCTATTGTCTTTGCTTTTGACAAATTTTGATCATATCTCGTTCTAGCTAAAACGGTGGTCTATACCGACCATTCTGCTCTTAGATACCTATTTTTGAAACAAGATGCTAAACCAAGATTAATCCATTGGATCTTACTCTTACAAGAGTTTGATATTGAAATCCGAGATAAAAGAGGAGCAGAAAATCTCGCCGCTGATCATCTTTCTCGTCTTGAAAATCCTGAATTAGAAGTTCTAAATGAATCGGCCATACAAGACAAATTTCCTGATGAATATCTATTGAAGATAGATTATAATGAAATTCCTTGGTTTGCAGACTATGCAAACTATTTAGTATGTGGATTCTTTGAAAAAGAATTGTCGTACCAAAAACGAAAGAAATTCTTCAGTGATATAAAACACTATTTTTGGGAGGATCCACATTTGTTTAAAAGTTGTCCCGATAGAATAATATGCCGATGTGTATTCGGAAATGAAGCTAGTAAAATCTTAAACCATTGTCACACAGGACCAACAGGAGGGCATTATGGGCCTCAACTAACAGCAAGAAAAGTTTACGATGCTGGATTCTATTGGCCTACAATTTTCAAAGACGCACACCTTCTTTGCAATTCCTGTGATGCATGTCAAAGGGCCGGAAAAATAAGTCAACGTGATGAAATGCCACAAAATGTCATTCAAGTATGTGAAGTATTTGACATTTGGGGTATTGACTTTATGGGTCCATTTCCAAAATCTCATAATAATCTATATATTCTCGTTGCCATTGATTATGTGTCTAAATGGGCGGAAGCACAAGCTCTCCCAACTAACGATGCACGAGTTGTAGTCAACTTTTTAAAACATCTTTTTGCAAGGTTCGGAACACCGAAAGCTTTAATAAGTGATCGGGGAACTCATTTATGTAATAATCAACTTGAGAAAGTTCTTAAAAGATATGGAGTAACTCATAAAATCTCCACCGCATATCATCCACAGACAAGTGGACGAGTTGAAAATACCAACCGAGATTTAAAACGTATTTTAGAGAAAACCGTAGGATCAAATCCGAAGGAATGGTCCATAAAATTGGAGGATGCACTCTGGACTTTTAGAACATCCTACAAAACTCCAATTGGTACCACACCTTTTAAACTCGTTTACGGAAAAGCATGTCATCTTCCAGTAGAAATTGAACACAAAGCATTTTGGGCTTTGAAGACATGTAATCTTGATTTACATGAAGCCGGACGTCTACGATTAAGTCAACTAAACGAATTAGAAGAATTAAGACATGAAGCATACGAAAATTCGTTATTCTATAAGGAAAGAACGAAGAAATGGCATGATAAAAGAATCAGAAGTTCAAAAGAATTTAAAGAAGGAGACAGAGTTCTTCTTTTCAATTCACGATTCAAGCTATTTCCTGGAAAATTGAAATCAAGATGGTCTGGACCATTCATAGTCAAAAGAGTTTTCCCGTATGGAACAGTAGAATTAATAAATTCAAATGGGATTGAATTTAAGGTTAATGGTCACAGAGTTAAACATTACATAGATAGTCTGATGGAAGTTGACAACAAAGTTAATCACAATTTCGACACCACAGCTAACTAAGTGTGGGGAGAATCAAGTCTTTAAAGGATAATATGTATTTCTGTTAGAGTTAGATTTTCTGTTTTCGTGTAGTTCTCGAAAATGGAACCCGAATGGTCTTTCCCTAGCAGACCCTAAAGAACTAGTCTTCTCCCCCCATTCTGAATTTTTATTTTTTTTAGGTTTTTACGAGATGAAGACTTTCTGTGAATTAAACCATGGTCTAATGCTACACGCTTTGATCA
This sequence comes from Rutidosis leptorrhynchoides, assembly GCF_046630445.1. NCBI lineage: Eukaryota > Viridiplantae > Streptophyta > Magnoliopsida > Asterales > Asteraceae > Rutidosis > Rutidosis leptorrhynchoides. Next base: position 560,567,408 of record NC_092333.1, read on the forward strand.
CTAAACGTAATAATGACACACTTCCAAGTGAAATAGTATCATTAATCAGAGGTAAATTGGACGGAGTAAGAAAAGAATCCAGATGCGAAAATAATAAGTTACAATTTGGTAAAGGAAAATCAAAATCCGCAGCGAAAAGAAGAACACGACACCTTGAAAGATGTCACAAATGTGAAAAATGGTCACACGAAGGAAAATGCTCGACGAATCAGACATATTCCAATACCGAATTTGTTACTGTATGCAGAGACGGACCGTTCATATGTTTAGAAGAAAAAACGTTAAATGCTCGAGGTTACGCCTATGTAGCTATGGAAAACCAATTAGTCCGACTATCTTATGAGTGGGCTAGAGCATATCACTAAGAAATCTATCTTACAGGTAAGTTTGTACAGTTTTTATTTTTATTTTTATTTTTAACCTTTTGATAATAAACGCTAATTTGTTCGCTATAAAGTATTAAATTGGTATTCGATAAAATTAGGTCTTGCGACCAAAATTATTGATATCATACAAAAATTTAGTACATCACTGCGAAATTTACCGTTTATTCTTAAGGTATAAATATCTTTAATCAATCAACCCAAAATATTTCAAAAATTCGTCACGAGTTAAATTAGGTATTTGAACCGAAATTACTTTACCGAAAAGAGGGGCGCATATTTTTGATAATATTTGATTGATTAAAGTGGGATAAAAGCCAAAAAGATTTTTAATTTTATTTTTACTTTGTTTTTTTAATTAATATTAAAATAATATTATAAAATTTTAAATCAATATATTTAAAATTGTAAATATTTAAAAAATTAATATTTTTAATATAAGTTTGTATGTATAAAAACAAAATTATAATTTTAAGTTTGGTGTAAATTTTTAATATGAATTTTTAATTTTATGCATTTTAAATTTAAGTTTGGTGTGAATTTAAAAACAAAAATTTACTTTATTTCGATAAGTTAAAAATATGATTTTTAAAATTCGTCGTAAGTTGAAGACTAGGTCTTTGAACCGAAATTGCTTTACCCGAGGGAGGGACGAGAACTTTTATTATCATTATTTTTAATCTTATTGAATTAAAGTATGCCAAAAACATTAAAAAAAAACCCAAAAAATCTTTACTTTTAAAACCGCGCTTTGAATTGACGAAATTTTAAAATTTTGTCGAGGACGTACTAGGACAACGTTCCGAAACGCCCTCGCTCCTAAAGGAAAACAAAATTTTTAGAATTTAATTAGTTAAATGTTTTAAAAAGTTATAAGGTTTTTTTTTTTTTTAAAAAAAAAAAAAAAGACAAAAACACTGTACCCGGGACTCCATGCGATCGCATGGAGTTTGGCCTTTGGTGCCATGCGATCGCATGGAGAGAAATTCTAGGCTAGAAACAAAAGGATCAGCGGGTTTGTGTTCTTTACCACTCCACACACATACATACGAAAATACCCCAAAATACTCTCTAAAATTCGAAAATTTTCACCGTAATTCGTCAATTTTCTTGCTCTAATCATGCCTAGATTCGCATTCTTCAGCAAAAAGGTAAAAATTACACCCCTAAACTCATAAATTTTCTAGTTTTTGTGACAATTACCAATATTTTACCTAATGCAATTTTGTTAATTTCTAATGTAATTAGTGTTTAATTGTTAGTATTTTATGCATGTATAACCTAGATTGATGCTATTTAACATGATTTGAAGCCAAAAACTTCAAAATTTTTAGAAATCTAGGGTTTGTGTTCTTGAGCAATTTGGGGCTTTTTGATATAAATAGGTTATGGCCGATTTTTGTCATGAATTATTGCTAAATTGAGTAGTGTAACATGTTTAGGTAGTTAAATGATCCAAACATTGATCCTAAACATAATTTTTAAAGATTAAAGTGGACTTTTTAGGCGAAAATTCATGAACTTGATTAATTTGATATATTTGCCATTTGAGACTTGTTTAATTGTTAGTAATGACTATTTTGACATGTTATTTGAGTTAAATGCTTATGAACTTTGTCTACATTTCCATATGTGCTTATTTGAAAAAGTATAGAATTGTAAAAATTGTGAAAATGTGTATAAGTTTAATTTTGATTTAACATGTTAGTGTGATTGTTTTAAATTGTTATTTTGCTAACACTAATGCATATTTGGATGCACAAATTTTGTGTTTCATGTGTTTTGCAGAAAGCCGATACTGGAGGTTCAGGATCATCATCATCTAGACGACCTGCTCCAGCTCCAGAACCAGAACCAGAAATGCAATATGAACCTGAACAAGTACCGCAACAGGAACCACAACAACAGCCTGATCAGCACATACCTTATTATGACCCGCTATAGTTACCTAATGAATTCATAGTATTTCCGCCACATCCACCTGTAGAATACCCAACGATTCCTGAACACACGTTGCATCCTAATCTGAGATTCGATAGACGATGGAGAGATTACCCGGCATATCAAAGTAATAAATTTAAATTAGTAACAAAAGAGGTAGAGGTGCCGAGGGTAATTGATTGAAATCCTTTGGAAACGGTCTATCAAGCTGACCGTGTTAGACAACATTTGATTCAAAGGTATGTCAGTTCTTCTTTTACAGATTGGGAACGTCTTTTCACCATTCGTAGACCTGTATATAAGGAATGGTGTGTTGAGTTAATGAGTACTATAGCATTAAATGTAGATGTAGATAGGTTAGATGATAGAAGTTTTCTTAGATTTATCCTTGGCGGTAGGATGTACAGAATGTCCATGATGGACATGGCCAGGGCATTACAGATTTACACTCCTAGTGAATTACTACTATCCGATTGTATGAGTTTGATTTATCGTGGTGAAAGGGTAGATAGGAACTTTGACGCGAACGCCGTTTGGAGGCGTATGTCAAACTATAATGTTTTTACACTGAGAGGAAAACACTCCTACTTACATATTAACAAAGCCGAGCTTCGTGTAATTCATAGATTTTTGGCTAACTCGATTACACAGAGAGGTCACAATAAGGAGAAAATGACCTTACATTATTTATTTTACTTAAAGTGTATTCGAGACCCGAGAAGCTTTGTTAATATCCCTTACTGTGTTAGTTTTTATTTATCTAAAATGGTAGAAGGAATGCAGGACGGGAGTATAATAGGAGGAGGTATTTTTGTTACTCTCATTGGAGAGTATTTAGGTGTTGATAGGAACCAAGGGGGTCCATTACAGGTTTATAGAGAACATGATGAGACCATAGGATTGCGGGTTTATACGGGTGCTAAGGTATTGAAGAGTAGACGCAACCAGGCAATTCCCTATGAAGGTAATCATCCTCAGGTAGAGAAAGGCTCAGACGAGGAAATGGAGGAAGCGGAAGACATTAGGGATGTCTTTCGAGATGCTATTCTTGACGTCCACGTTCGTATAGATGAGGAAGCAATGACGAGCGCGGCCAGACATAGTATGTACGAGCAGTGGAACTCCGAGCGAGTATACGAGGATTATAGGCGACGCCAACACGATAGCTGGTTAGTTCATCAGCACCAAATCATGAGCCAGCTATCATATCAGGTACCAAATAATTACGTGCCTACTCGACCTGCTCATTTTCCGCCACACAGCCCCGACATCCGACCACCCTTTAACCGATATGACTATAACCAAGCCTATCAGAACACCTATAACCAACAATGGAACCCACCTGACGAGATGAACTGGAACCCCTATCTAGACTGATTTGGTTCCATTGGTTATTTTTATGATTTTTATGATTTTATCTTTTTACCTTTTCATGTTTTAACTTATGTTATTGGATATTTTTATGTAATTTTTATCATTTTTATTATTATTGTGTACTAATATTTCACATTTAGGATTTGAAAGTGGGATTTTAAGTCCCATTTCAAATTGCCATGCATGTTTATATTTGTATTGTATGTATATTGTCGATTGTACAAAACAGGGTAAAACAACGCATTTTCAAAGACTGGCATTAAGTTCAGCAAAAGCTAGTACTTTTGACGACAAAACGAAAAACAAATGTGATGTAACAACAAGACGGAATGAACAAATGATGTGCACCATTTATCATTCAGCAAACAAACGCCAATATGTTTGGAAACTTTGGTAAAATTTAATCATTTTTCTACGCTATTTACCCTCAATAATTTAAATTGTTACTGATTTCTTGCAAATGAGGGCATTGCAAGATCTTAAGTGTGGGAAGGGGTTAAATTCTTTCGGAATTTTAAAAATTTTTTGATTTATACACTTGGTTACCATTAGAAATACTAGTAAAGCAGTAGTTGTATTAGAATCTAGTGCTCTATGATAATAAAGAACAGCCCTAGTCTTATATACTGACTACCCAATTCTAGTAAAATTTTTCAAAATTTTCAATTAAATGAATTCAAAATCATGTTTATACATATTTATGAACGATAAAACTAGGTATTAACACCGAAATTATTGTTACCTTGGAAAGGACATAAATTGAGAAACAAACCAAAATGTTAAAATTCATTTAAAATGGAATAGAGGACAATAAAAAGGAAAATAAAAACCAAGTGTGGGAAAATTTACCAAGTTATTTAAAACATATATCACATATTTTTGTACAAATAATTGAAGATACTTTTGCTTTGGGATAATCTAATCAGTTTTACCCGATTTACTGTAATATATTTGCAAGAAAGATGGATCTACACGATGAATCAATTCCATTATTAAAAGGAAGTAAAGTCTTCCGAAAAAGAAACGCGCTTCTTGATTTAGGTCATGAAGTTGTCGTCCAGACCAGCTGTAGGTTGACGAAAAATCTAGAAAAGTCATCACTAAAATCAGCAGGAAATCCACGGACCTCAGCATCAAACAGGGTCGCCAAGTGGTCAGACTTATCCTAACCATGAGAGGATCTGTCTTGTAAAATGGAGAGGACGCCGTGCAAATTAGCTGGATAAGACTAATGAATCAGATCCCTAGAAAGGATAATCTCCTTTAAAGATCAAAAATCAGCTTTTAAAACTGATATTACTCAATCCTTGAGATTGACCTTAAAGATTGAGAATTACAAACTCATGGAATTCAATGATATCTAAACTCGAGCTTGAACGAGAAAATATTTTGATCAAAATTTCAAACCGATTTGTTTTCTGAAAACCCATTTTCAATGCGTTCATTACCATTGAACGTAAAATCCTAGGAATTCACCTGGAATTCATTAGGTCACCTGAACCAAATCGGGTGTCAACCGTAAGAACGGTAGTTGCATAGCATGGTCAAAGAAAGGACCTTGTGCCAGACCGAAAAATTATAAGGGTGAGCTTTACTATTGCTCCTATCAAGGATAGTAATTGCATCCGACACATTATAGACCATAATTAAAAGCATGTCAGGGGACATTGCCTTAACAGTTGCTTGTTCAATGCTTTCCTTTACAACCAGACGGTAGTTTACCGAAAGGTAATATACAGAGTGATAATGCTAAAAACGAACATATATTTCATAGCATTATTCCTCAAGAAAGACAAGCTTCTAGTTGCAATTGTTCTATTTACAAGTAATATTCGTTTAAATAATAAAAGGTGAAGACAAAAGACAGATTCGACGAATTGAAGACGCAAACGACCAAAAAGCTCAAAAGTACAAAAGACAATCAAATAGGTTCCAATTATTGATAAGAAACGTCTCGAAATTACAAGAGTATAAGATTCAAAACGCAAAGTACAAGATATTAAATTGTACGCAAGGAAGTTCGAAAATCCGGAACCGGGATCAGAGTCAACTCTCAACGCTTGACGCAACGGACTAAAAATTACAAGTTAACTATGTATATAAATATAATATAATATATAATTAATTCTTAAAATTAATATATATATTATAATATATTTATAATTCGTCGGCAAACAAAGAGCCAAAGCTGGGTGAGCTGTAATTTCAAACTCCGCGACTTGCGGAGTTTGAAGAAGGAAAATGCCGCGAGTCGCGGAGTTCCCCTGGACTCAATTCCCTATAAAAGCCAACGCAGTTCGACGAGTTTTAATCATAAATATCAATCTCTCTATATCTATACGTAAATATTTATATTTATATTTATATTTTAATTTTAATTTTAATTCTAATAATAAGGGTATGTTAGCGAATGTTGTAAGGGTGTAAGTCGCAATTCTGTCCGTGTAACGCTACGCTATTTTTAATCATTGTAAGTTATGTTCAACCTTTTTAATTTAATGTCTCGTAGCTAAGTTATTATTATGCTTATTTAAAACGAAGTAATCATGATGTTGGACTAGTTACTAAAATTGGGTAATTGGGCTTTGTACCATAATTGGGGTTTGGACAAAAGAACGACACTTGTGGAAATTAGACTCTGGGCTATTAATGGGCTTTATATTTGTTTAACTAAATGATAATTTGTTAATTTTAATATAAAGATTTACAATTGGACGTCCCTATAAATAACCATATACACTCGATCGGATACGATGAGCAGGGTATTTATACGTACGAATAATCGTTCATTTAACCGGACACGGGAATGGATTAATAACCACTAGAATTATTAAAACAGGGGTGAAATTATGTACAAGGACACTTGGCATAATTGTTAACAAAGTATTAAAACCTTGGGTTACACGCAGTCGATAACCTGGTGTAATTATTAAACAAAGTATTAAAAAATCTTGTTACAGTTTAAGTCCCCAATTAGTTGGAATATTTAACTTCGGGTATAAGAATAATTTGACGAGGATACTCGCACTTTATATTTATGACTGATGGACTGTTATGGACAAAAACCATACGGACATATTAAATAATCCAGGACAAAGGACAATTAACCCATGGGCATAAAACTAAAATCAACACGTCAAACATCATGATTACGGAAGTTTAAATAAGCATAATTCTTTTATTTCATATTTAATTTCCTTTATTTTATATTTAATTGCACTTCTAATTATCGCACTTTTATTTATTATTATTGTATTTAATTGCACTTTTAATTATCGTACTTTTTAATTATCGCAAGTTTATTTTATCGCACTTTTATTTATCGCAATTTCATTATCGTTATTTACTTTACTCTTTAAATTAAGTCTTTTATTTATTTAATATTTTACATTTTGTTTTAACTGCAACTAAAGTTTTAAAATCGATAAACCGGTCATTAAACGGTAAAAACCCCCTTTATAATAATAATATTACTTATATATATATTTATATTTTTATAAAATAAAACTAATATAGCGTTAAGCTTTGTTTAAAGATTTTCCCTGTGGAACGAACCGGACTTACTAAAAACTACACTACTGTACGATTAGGTACACTGCCTATAAGTGTTGTAGCAAGGTTTAAGTATATCCATTCTATAAATAAATAAATATCTTGTGTAAAATTGTATCGTATTTAATAGTATTTCCTTGTTAAATTTAATAGTATTTTATACCCCTTAGCTTTAACATCAAGTATTTTTGGCGCCGCTGCCGGGGACAATCTAGCTTAAAAGCCGGAAGCGCAACGCTAATAAATATATAAAAAAAAAGTTTTTTTTAGTTTACTTTTATAAAAAATACGCTTTTGTAAAAATACGTTTTAAATATTCGAAAACATAAAAAGAAAACAAAAATATAAATATTTTTAAGAGTTTGTTAAATATTTAAGTTTTATAAAGTTTCTTTATTTTTATTTTATAAAAATATAAGTTTTATTTAAATATTTTGTTAAGATTTTTATATATATATAAATCTATTTTTAAGATTTTTATAAAATTATAGAGTATTTCTATTTTTTTTAGTTTTTAAAACATAAGTTTTTATTTAGTTTTTATAAATATTTTATTTAATTATTAAAACAAAAAATATAATTTAAAAAAAATATAATTACGTAAAAACGCGTCGAATTTGAAACAGCCTGTCATCTGAAATCTCGAACCCCGCGACTCGCGGAGATTTTTGCCAGGTGGAACTGCGACTCGCGGAGGAACCCTGACACGGGTACACAGAACCCTAATCAGGCATTAATTACGGGTTTTTATTTTTATTATTTAAATTTAACCCTAATTAAGTTTAATTATTTTAATTAATTTAGTTTAGTTTATTTATTATTTTGTATTTTTAGTTAAATTAGTTTAATTAAAATTTAAAATTAATAGTTTTATAAAATAAATAATATAAAAATAATATTTTTATAAAAATTGTAATTTTTACAACTTTTAGTATATTTTTATATTTTGTCCCTTTTTAATTGTTTTAGCGTAATATTTGTGTTTTTCGCTCATATTTAGTTTTAAACATAGTTTTTGCCATAGTTATTTTTACTTCTAGATTTTTAGGCTTTGCAGTAAAATCCCTTAAGTGCCTTTTCTTTAGACTAAGATTTAAGTGCTTTAGAATTTTGTGACACCTTTTTAAGTTTTAGTACCTTTTTAAGATATTGCCATTTGGGATATAGTTTTTCCTATAAGCTTTAATATTTTTAGACGCTTTTTACTATGTATCAATTATCATTCCAATTAGTAATCTCAATTTGCGATTATAATTTTAAGTTAGTAATAGTAATAAGGTTGGGTTAGTCAAGTGTTTTTAAGTTTTATAGTCACTCTTTTTCAATCTTTTTCTTTTTCAACCTTTTTCGAAGCGCTCTTTTTCTTTCTTATTTCTCGCTATTCAAGTTTTAGGACATAGATTTTTATTCTACTTCTTATCTAAATTTCTTAAAATTACGAAAATTTATTTTAAGTGGTTAAATTGATAGACATCAAAATTTTCTGGTTCGTAGTAATAGTTGGATTTGTACGTGGACCGGGTTATTGGAGCCAAACAGTCCTCAATTATATTGAGACCAAACGAATCCTGCCCCTCTGCTGCATCTTTTGGCTATTCGAAACGTGGGAAAAATCAGAAAAGTCTATTGATTGGATAACTTATATAATTTTTCTTTCCTTTTAAAAACTAATAGGATATTCAGTGAATGCACCGAGCAAGACGTTCACCACCTTTTGTACGTTCACCACCTGTAACTAGATCAAGACATCTAGCTAATATTACCGCCGTTGATTTTTCTTTAGAATCGTCATCTAGTCAACCAAGTACTCCAGTTCAAATTTCTGATAATCCATTTTTTGAACCCGACCTCACAATTGAGAATCCGGAGAATATTCAGGGATAATTCATAGATCCTGAACCATTAAATTTTCCTCCGGAACCACCAATCATTCAAACAGAGATTGTTGAGGAACGAACCATTAAATCAGAATCCTCTAGTGATTCCGATTCAACAAATTCAATTATGGAGAATCTGGAACCTTTAAGTATGGAAGACCGAATGAGAGCTAAACGCACTGGCCAAGGTCACGCAATTACTCATCCAGACATTAATGCGCCAGATTATGAAATCAAAGGACAAATTCTACACATGGTGACTAATCAATGCCAATGTAGTGGTGCGCTGAAGGAAGATCCAAATGAACATCTTCGTACCTTTAATAGGAACTGCACACTATTTAAAATAAGAGAAGTTGAGGATGAACAGATATATCTCATGTTATTTCCCTGGACTTTAAAGGGAGAAGCCAAAGATTGGTTGGAATCGTTACCTGAAGGGGCGATTGATACATGGGACGTTTTAGTTGAAAATTTTCTTAAACAATTCTTTCCAGCATCTAAAGCCGTAAGACTTCAAGGAGAAATTGTTACGTTCACACAGAAGCCAAATGAAACTCTATATGAGGCGTGGACTAGATTTGGAAAGTTATTAAGAGGATGTCCGCAACATGGTTTAGACACCTGTTAAATAGTACAAATATTCTACCAAGGATGCGACATCACTATAAGGAAAGACATCGATATAGCAGCTGGTGGTTCTATTATGAAGAAAACCGAAACTGATGCTTATAAAATTATTGATAACACTGCTTCCCACTCACATGAGTGGCACCAAGAAAAAGATATTGTTAGATCATCTAAAGCAGCTAGAGCCGATTCTAGCCATGACTTAGATTCCATTTCCGCAAAGATAGATGCCGTCGAGAGACGAATGGAAAAGATGACTAAAGATATCCACTCAATACAAATTAGTTGTGAGCAGTGTGGAGGACCACATTTGACAAAAGATTGTTTCAGTATTGAACTAATAATGGAACAAAGAGAGAATGTTTCATATCTAAACCAAAGGCCTGAAAATAATTATCAGAATAATTATCAACAGCCAAGACCGATTTACAATCAAAATCAGAATTATAACCGAAATATTCCATACAACAACCAACAAGGTCCTAGCAATCAACAAGTATCCAATAATACTTACAACCAACAAAGACCTAATTTTCAAAACAAACCACCACAACCCGATGATAAAAAGCCGAATTTAGAAGATATGATGACGAAGCTAGTTGAAACTCAAACGCAGTTTTTCACATCTCAGAAACAAACTAATGAACAAAATGCTCAAGCATTTAGAAATCAACAAGCTTCTATTCAAAACTTGGAACAAGAAGTAAGTAACCTAGCAAGGTTAATAGGAGAGAGAAAACCGGGAAGTTTACCTAGTGATACAAATGCAAACCCCCGGAATGAAACAGCTAAAGCTATTACCACAAGAAGTGGTACAACACTTAAACCACCTGAAATACCTGAAAATTCTGATGAAGCTATTCCTACTCCACAAGAACCACAACCTGAACAAGATAAGGAAAAAGAACCAGTAGTTGAAAAGGTTAATGAAGATAACACAGTTAAGGCTAAACCTTATGTTAAACCATACCAACCACCACTTCCTTACCCGAGTAAGATGAAAAAAGAGAAACTTGAAGCCGAGCAATCCAAATTCTTGGATATGTTTAAACAGATAAATGTAAATCTTCCTTTCATTGATGTGATTTCAGGAATGCCTAGATATGCTAAATTCTTGAAAGATCTAATCACAAATAGAAAGAAAATGGAAGAACTCTCGGCCGTTACTATGAATGCTAATTGTTCAGCAATGCTGTTGAATAAGATACCAGAAAAACTATCTGATCCAGGAAGTTTCACAATTCCATGTTTTCTGGGTAGTCTTAGTTCAATAGAAGCATTGGCAGACTTAGGTGCTAGTATAAATTTAATGCCGTATTCACTATACGCTAAACTAGACCTTAGAGAATTGAAACTAACAAGAATAAGCATACAACTAGCCGATAGATCAATAAAATATCCTAGAGGGATAATGGAGAACATGCTAGTTAAAGTTGGTACTTTAGTATTTCCAGTAGATTTTGTTGTTCTGGACATGGAAGAAGATTCTCAAGTTCCTCTCATATTAGGAAGACCATTCTTAAACACGGCTAAAGCAATGATAGACGTGTTCGGTAAGAAATTGACCTTAAGTATAGAGGATGAGAGTGTTACCTTTTCAGTTGATAGAGCAATGCAACAACCGCAATCTGCAGATGATACATGTTATTATATTCAAACTATAGATTCACATGCAGAATTGTTAGAAGAATTTCCAGAATTACAAGGAACAGGAGAATGTTCTTTAGGAGAAGGTAATGAACCAATTGATGAAGCTGAAATATTAGCTACACTAATGGCTAATGGATATGAACCAACAACAGAAGAAATTTAAATGCTAAAAGAAGAAGACAGATATCGATATAAATTATCGATAGAAGAAACACCGACATTAGAGTTAAAGCCACTTCTAAACCATTTGGAATATGCTTATTTACATGGTGAATCTGAATTACCTGTAATAATATCGTCTTCTCTTACTGAAAATGAGAAATCACAACTCATTTCTGTGTTGAAAGCTCATAAACCAGCCATTGCATGGAAGATTCATGATATTAAAGGAATAAGTCCTTCGTATTGCACACATAAAATCCTTATGGAAGAAGGTCATAAAACGTATGTGCAACGCCAACGAAGACTAAATCCGAATATGCAAGATGTAGTTAAAAAAGAAATAATTAAACTGCTAGATGCAGGTTTAATTTATCCGATCTCTGATAGTCCATGGGTAAGCCCAGTTCAATGTGTGCCTAAGAAGGGTGGCATGACTGTCATCACAAATGAAAAAAATGAGCTTATTCCTACTAGGACTGTAACAGGATGGCGTGTATGTATTGATTATAGAAAATTAAATGACGCTACCAGAAAAGATCACTTCCCCTTACCTTTTATTGATCAAATGTTGGAAAGATTAGCCGGAAATAGTTACTATTGTTTTCTTGATGGTTTTTCCGGATATTTTCAAATTCCAATAGCACCCGAGGACCAAGAGAAAACCACATTCACATGCCCTTATGGTACTTTTGCTTACAAACGCATGCCATTTGGACTTTGCAACGCCCCTGCAACCTTTCAAAGGTGCATGATGGCGATTTTTCACGACATGATAGAAGAATGCATGGAAGTTTTCATGGATGACTTTTCAGTCTTCGGTGATACATTTGAAACATGTCTAGCTAATCTGGAACGAATGCTTATTAGATGCGAACAATCAAATCTAGTACTTAATTGGGAGAAATGCCATTTCATGGTTAAAGAAGGCATCGTTCTTGGTCATAAAATTTCAAAAGAAGAAATTGAAGTGGATAGAGCTAAAGTAGATGTAATTGCTAAACTTCCACATCCCACCGATGTTAGAGGAGTTAGGAGTTTTCTAGGGCATGCCGGTTTTTACCGACGTTTCATAAAAGATTTTTCAAAAATTGCCACTCCTATGAATAAACTCCTAGAAAAGGATGCTCCATTCATCTTTTCAGATGAATGCATCAAATCTTTTAATATTCTTAAAGAGAAACTCACTAATGCGCCGATCATGATAACACCAAATTGGAATCTACCGTTTGAACTAATGTGCGATGCAAGTGATTTTGCAATGGGAGCCGTTTTAGGACAAAGGATTGAAAAACGATTTCAACCTATTTATTATGCTAGTAAGATGTTACAAGGAGCACAAACAAATTACACAACTACTGAAAAAGAACTCCTTGCTATTGTCTTTGCTTTTGACAAATTTTGATCATATCTCGTTCTAGCTAAAACGGTGGTCTATACCGACCATTCTGCTCTTAGATACCTATTTTTGAAACAAGATGCTAAACCAAGATTAATCCATTGGATCTTACTCTTACAAGAGTTTGATATTGAAATCCGAGATAAAAGAGGAGCAGAAAATCTCGCCGCTGATCATCTTTCTCGTCTTGAAAATCCTGAATTAGAAGTTCTAAATGAATCGGCCATACAAGACAAATTTCCTGATGAATATCTATTGAAGATAGATTATAATGAAATTCCTTGGTTTGCAGACTATGCAAACTATTTAGTATGTGGATTCTTTGAAAAAGAATTGTCGTACCAAAAACGAAAGAAATTCTTCAGTGATATAAAACACTATTTTTGGGAGGATCCACATTTGTTTAAAAGTTGTCCCGATAGAATAATATGCCGATGTGTATTCGGAAATGAAGCTAGTAAAATCTTAAACCATTGTCACACAGGACCAACAGGAGGGCATTATGGGCCTCAACTAACAGCAAAAAAAGTTTACGATGCTGGATTCTATTGGCCTACAATTTTCAAAGACGCACACCTTCTTTGCAATTCCTGTGATGCATGTCAAAGGGCCGGAAAAATAAGTCAACGTGATGAAATGCCACAAAATGTCATTCAAGTATGTGAAGTATTTGACATTTGGGGTATTGACTTTATGGGTCCATTTCCAAAATCTCATAATAATCTATATATTCTCGTTGCCATTGATTATGTGTCTAAATGGGCGGAAGCACAAGCTCTCCCAACTAATGATGCACGAGTTGTAGTCAACTTTTTAAAACATCTTTTTGCAAGGTTCGGAACACCGAAAGCTTTAATAAGTGATCGGGGAACTCATTTATGTAATAATCAACTTGAGAAAGTTCTTAAAAGATATGGAGTAACTCATAAAATCTCCACCGCATATCATCCACAGACAAGTGGACGAGTTGAAAATACCAACCGAGATTTAAAACGTATTTTAGAGAAAACCGTAGGATCAAATCCGAAGGAATGGTCCATAAAATTGGAGGATGCACTCTGGACTTTTAGAACATCCTACAAAACTCCAATTGGTACCACACCTTTTAAACTCGTTTACGGAAAAGCATGTCATCTTCCAGTAGAAATTGAACACAAAGCATTTTGGGCTTTGAAGACATGTAATCTTGATTTACATGAAGCCGGACGTCTACGATTAAGTCAACTAAACGAATTAGAAGAATTAAGACATGAAGCATACGAAAATTCGTTATTCTATAAGGAAAGAACGAAGAAATGGCATGATAAAAGAATCAGAAGTTCAAAAGAATTTAAAGAAGGAGACAGAGTTCTTCTTTTCAATTCACGATTCAAGCTATTTCCTGGAAAATTGAAATCAAGATGGTCTGGACCATTCATAGTCAAAAGAGTTTTCCCGTATGGAACAGTAGAATTAATAAATTCAAATGGGATTGAATTTAAGGTTAATGGTCACAGAGTTAAACATTACATAGATAGTCTGATGGAAGTTGACAACAAAGTTAATCACAATTTCGACACCACAGCTAACTAAGTGTGGGGAGAATCAACCTATATATTATGCTAGTAAGATGTTACAAGGAGCACAAACAAATTACACAACTACTGAAAAAGAACTCCTTGCTATTGTCTTTGCTTTTGACAAATTTCGTTCATATCTCGTTCTAGCAAAAACGGTGGTCTATACCGACCATTCTGCTCTTAGATACCTATTTTCAAAACAAGATGCCAAACCAAGATTAATCCGTTGGATCTTACTCTTACAAGAGTTCGATATTGAAATCCGAGATAAAAGAGGAGCAGAAAATCTCGCCGCTGATCATCTTTCTCGTCTTGAAAATCCCGAATTAGAAGTTCTAAATGAATCGGCTATACAAGACAACTTTCCTGATGAATATCTATTGAAGATAGATTATAATGAAATTTCATGGTTTGCAGACTATGCAAACTACTTAGTATGTGGATACCTTGAAAAAGGATTGTTGTACCAAAAATGAAAGAAATTCTTCAGTGATATAAAACACTATTTCTGGGAAGATCCACATTTGTTTAAAAGTTGTCCAGATGGAATAATACGCCGATGTGTATTCGGAGATGAAGCTAGTAAAATTTTAAACCATTGTCACACAGGACCAACATGAGGGCATTATGGGCCTCAACTAACAGCAAGAAAAGTTTATGATGCTGGATTCTATTGGCCTACAATTTACAAAGACGCACACCTTCTTTGCAAATCCTGTGATGCTTGTCAAAGGGCCGGAAAAATAAGTCAACGTGATGAAATGCCATAAAATGTCATTCAAGTATGTGAAGTATTTGACATTTGGGGTATTGACTTTATGGGTCCATTTCCAAAATCTCATAATAATCTCTATATTCTCGTAGCCATTGATTATGTATCTAAATGGGCGGAAGCACAAGCTCTCCCAACTAACGATGCACGAGTTGTAGTCAACTTTTTAAAATGTCTTTTTGCAAGGTTTGGAACACCGAAAGCTTTAATAAGTGATCGAGGAACTCATTTCTGTAATAATCAACTTGAGAAAGTTCTTAAAAGATATGGAGTAACTCATAAAATCTCCACCGCATATCATCCACAAACAAGTGGACAAGTTGAAAATACCAACCGAGCTTTAAAACGTATTCTAGAGAAAACCGTAGGATCAAATCCGAAGGAATGGTCCATTAAATTGGAGGATGCACTCTGGGCTTTTAGAACAGCCTACAAAACTCCAATTGGAACCACACCTTTTAGACTCGTTTATGGAAAAGCATGTCATCTTCCAGTAGAAATTGAACACAAAGCATTTTGGGCTTTGAAGACATGTAATCTTGATTTACATGAAGCTGGACGTCTACGGTTAAGTCAACTAAACGAATTAGAAGAATTAAGACATGAAGCATACGAAAATTCATTAATCTATAAAGAAAGAACGAAGAAATGGCATGATAAAAGAATCAGAAGTTTAAAAGAATTTAAAGAAGGACACAGAGTTCTTCTTTTCAATTCACGATTCAAGCTATTTCCTGGAAAATTGAAATCAAGATGGTCTGGACCATTCATAGTCAAAAGAGTTTTCCCATACGGAATGATATAATTAATAAATTCAAATGGAATTGAATTTAAAGTTAATGGTCACAGAGTTAAACATTACATAGATAGTCCAATGGAAGTTGACATTGAAGTTAATCACAATTTCGATACCACAGCTAACTAAGTGTGGGGAGAATCAAGTCTTTTAAAGGATAATATGTATTTCTGTTAGAGTTAGATTTTCTGTTTTCGTGTAGTTCTCGGAAATGGAACCCGAATGGTCTTTCCCTAGCAGACCCTAAAGAACTAGTCTTCTCCCCCCATTCTGAATTTTTATTTTTTTAGGTTTTTACGAAATGAAGACTTCCTGTGAACTAAACCATAGTCTAATGCTACACGCTTTGATCACTAAACGTAATAATGACACACTTCCGAGTGAAATAGTATCAGTAATCAGAGAAAGATTGGACGGAGTAAGAAAAGAATCCAGATGTGAAGATAATAAGTTACAATTTGGTAAAGGAAAATCAAAATCCGCAGCGAAAAGAAGAGCACGACACCTAGAAAGATGTCACAAATGCGATAAATGGTCACATGGAGGTAAATGTTCAAATAATCAAACCTATTCAAACACCGAATTTGTTACTTTATGCAGAGACGGACCGTTCATATGTTTAGAAGAAAAAACACTGAATGCTCGAGGTTACGCCTATGTAGCCATGGAAAATCAATTAAACCAACTATCTTATGAATGGGATAGATCATATCACTAAGAATACTATCTCACAGGTAAGTCTGTACAATTTTTATTTTTTATTTTCATTTTTAACCATTTGATAATAAACGCTAATTTGTTCGCTATAAAGTATTAAATTGGTATTCGATGAAATTGTGTTTGGCGACCGAAATTATTGATATCATTCAAAAATTTATTACATCACTGCGAAATTTAACGTTTATTCTTAAGGTATAAATATCTTTAATCAATCAACCCAAAATATTTCAAAAATTCGTCATGAGTTAAATTAGGTCATGGAACCGAAATTACTTTACCGAAAAGAGGGGCGTATATTTTTGATAATATTTGATTTATTAAAGTGGGATAAAAGCCAAAAAGATTTTTAATTTAATATTGTAAACTTTTTAAATTAATATATTTAAAATTGTAAATATTTGAATAATTAATATTTTTAATAAAAGTTTGTATAAAAACAAAAATATAAATTAAGTTTGGTGTGAATTTTTAATTTTTAAAATATGAAATTTTAATTTTATGCATTTTTAATTTAAGTTTGGTGTGAATTTAAAAACAAAAATTTACTTTATTTCGCTAAGTTAAAAAATATGATTTTTAAAATTCGTCGTAAGTTGAAGACTAGGTCTTTGAACCGAAATAGCTTTACCCGAGGGAGGGACGAGAACTTTTATTATCATTATTTTTAATCTTATTGAATTAAAGTATGCCAAAAACATTAAAAAACCCAAAAATCTTAGCTTTTAAAACAATCGCTACAAAAAGACAAATTTTAAAATTTTGTCGAAGGACGGACTAGGACATCGATCCGAAACGACCTCGTCCTAAAACAAAGGAAAACAAAATTTTAAATTTATTTTATATTTGTTTTATAAGTTAAGGCTTATAAAAAAAAAAAAAAAACCCAAACACTGCGACTCGCGGTATTTGAAAGGGCCAAATGCCACGACTCGCGGAGAAACCAAAACCCAGGAAAAAAATAAAACGAGCTGAACAGCTCAGTTGCACACACCCACCCACTCCAAACTGCGCAAACACCCGAAAAACACACACCAAATTCGCAATTTTTGACCGTTTATCATCAAATCTTTTACTAAAATCATGTTGAGAAGGATGTTATCAAGGAATTACTCAAGAAAAAGGGTAAATTTCTACACCTAAACACCATTTAATCCGAAAATTAGTGTTCTTGAGCAATTTTTCCCCAATTCGATTTTAATGCTTTTTAGTGTAATTATGCTTAAATTGTTTATGTATTATGCTTGTATAACCTAGATTGATGCTATTTAACATGATTAGAAGCTTTAAACTTCAAATTTTGAGTAATCTAGGGTTTGTGTTCTTGAGCAAATTTGGGGCTTTTTGATATAAACAGGTTATGGCCGATTTTTGTCATGAATTATTGCTAAATTAAGTAGTGTAACATGTTTAGGTAGTTAAATGATCCAAACTTTAAGCCTAAACATGATTTTGAGAATTAAAGTGGACTTTTTCAAGTCTAAAATTCATGAACTTGATTTTTAAGAGATAATGCCATTTGAAACTTGTTTAATTGCTAGTAATGATTATTTTGACATGTTATTTGAGTTGAATGCTTATGAACTTGGCAAACATTTTCGTATATGCTTATTTGAAAAAGTGTAGATTTGATAAAAATATGAAAATGAGCTTAAGTTTGATATAAATTGGACATGTCATTATAATTATTTTGATTGATGATTTTGCTGACACTAATGCATATTTGGATGCACAAAAATTGTGTTTGATGTGTTTTGCAGACTGAAAGGGGTGAATCTTCATCCCAAGCTCGCAATGCTCCTGCTGAGAATGCGGAACAACAGGAGGTTGATAACTACTACAAACAAGATATACCTCATCCAGTTATGACATTTTCAGATATGCACTTGGAAGATTTGCACCCGAACTTGAGATTTGACAGACGTTGGATAGATTATCCAAAATACTAAAGGGGTTTGCATACTCTTCATTCTAAAGCTGTTGAAGTACCTAGGGTAATAGAATGGGCACCATTAGAAGCTGTAGAATTGGCCGGGCCAATTAGAGAATTACTTACACAGAGGTATGGTAATTCTACTTTTAACGATTGGGTACGATTATTCAGCATGCGTAGACCTGTATATAAAGTATGGTGTGAAGAATTGTTGTGTAGTATAGAAATAAATGATCGAGTAACTACTTTAACCGATCGATCTTTTATTAGATTTTTGTTAGGAGGTTCGATGCGCCACATGTCTCTACTAGACATGGCTCAGGCCTTACGTATATATACGCCTGAGGAGTTAGCATCTGCCGATTGTAGAGGGTTGATATTGAACGGTAGGAAAATTGATGAAAATTTTGATACGCATGGTGTATGGAGTCAAATGACTAGCCATCACCGATTTATAGGGGGAAATTACTCTTATTTGGATATAGATAGAGCAGAGTTAAGAGTAATTCATAGGTTTTTAGCCAATTCGATTACACAACGAGGTAAGAATAAGGAAAAGGTAAATGAACAGGATTTGTTTTACCACATGTGTATTCGAGACCCACAAAGCGCTGTAAGTATACCTTATTATGTGGGTTATTATTTATCAGCTATGGTTAGGGGAATGAGACCGCATAGCATAATAGGAGGTGGTATATTTATTACTTTGATTGCTGAATATCTCGGTGTGGATATAAGTCGGGGGGATTATTAATCGAAGAACCAGAACCCCACGATACAATTGGTTTAAATGTATACCATGGTGCTAAAGTTTTGAAGAGGCGAAATAACGCCGCAGTACGATATAATGGTAGACATCCACAGGTTGAGAGAAACCAACAGCCAGGTAATGTGGGAGGGGGAAATGAAATGACAGAAATGCAAAGGTTTATAGCCTCACAAGAGTATGAAAATGCTAGACATAGAGCATTTGAAGATTGGCAAGTTCATCAAAATCAAATCATAGCTCATTGCCAACAAGTAGGTAGAAACTATATTCCTACTCCATCGCCCACATTTCCTCCCTGGTCTATAGAGATCCAACCACCGTATCCTACGTATAACCCAGCCGAAGCATTCTATAACACATACGGTTATGCATGGAACCCCTACTAGTATCAGTATCATTCCTAGTCTACTTAGTTTTATTTATTTTATTATTTGTAATGTTGATACATTTAATACTTATGTTAATATTGTAATAGTTTTTATAATTTTCTAACTTTTATTATTAGATTTTAATAATTTTTGAATGTGGGGTAATATACCAAACTTCAAAAATATGTATATATGTTTGCAGTTTATCTTATGTACACAACAGGGTAAAACAACGCATTTTCAAAGACTGGCATTAAGTTCAGCAAAAGCAACTAATTTTGACGACAAGATGCAAAATATATGTGAAATAATAACAAGACGGAATGAACAAATGATGTGCACCATTTATCATTCAGAAAACAAACGCCAATATGTTTGGAAACTTTGGTAAAATTTAATCATTTCTACGCTAATCACCCTCAATAATTTAAATTGTTACTGATTTCTTGCAAATGAGGGCATTGCAAGATCTTAAGTGTGGGCAGGGGTTAAATTCTTTCGGATTTTTAAAATTTTTACTTTATACACTTGGTTACCATTAACAATACTAGTAAAGCAGTAGTTGTATTAGAATCTAGTGCTCTCTGATAATAAAGAACAGCCCTAGTCTTATATACTGACTACTCAATTCTAGTAAAATTTTTCAAAATTTTCAATTAAATGAACTCAAAATCATGTTTATACATATTTATGAACGATAAAACTAGGTGTTAACACCAAAATTATTATTACCTTGGAAAGGACATAAATTGAGAAACAAACCAAAATGTTAGAATTCATTTAAAATGGAATAGAGGACAATAAAAAGGAAAATAAAAGCCAAGTGTGGGAAATTTTCACCAAGTTATTCGAAATATATATCACATATTTTTGTACAAATAATTGAAGATACTTTTGTTTTGGACGATAATTAACTGTTTTAGCCGATTTACTGTAAGAAAGATGGATCTACACGATGAATCAAATCCATCATTAAAAGGAAGTAAAGTCTTCCGAAAAAGACACGCGCTTCTTGATTTAGGTTAAGAAGTTGTCGTCCAGACCAGCTGTAGGTTGACGAAAAATCTAGAAAAGTCATCACTAAAATCAGCAGGAAATCCACGGACCTCAGCATCAAACAGGGTCGCCAAGTGGTCAGATTTATCCTAACCATGAGAAGGATTTATCTCGTAAAATGGGGGGGCACCGTGCAAATTAGCTGGATAAGACTAATGAATCAGATCCCCAGAAAGGATAATCTCCTTAAAGATCAAAAATCAGCTTTTAAGACTGATATTACTCAATCCTTGAGATTGACCTTAAAGATTGAGAATTACAAACTCATGGAATTCAATGATATCTAAACTCGAGCATGAACGAGAAAATATTTTGATCAAAATTACAAACCGATTTGTTTTCTGAAAACCTATTTTCAATGCGTTCATTACCATTGAACGTAAAATCCTAGGAATTCACCTGGAATTCATTAGGTCACCTGAACCAAATCGGGTGTCAACCGTAAGAATGGTGGTTGCATAGCATGGTCAAAGACAGGACCTTGTGCCAGACCGAAAAATTATAAGGGTGAGCTTTACTATTGCGTCCGACACGTTATATACCATAATTAAAAGCATGTCAGGGGACATTGCCTTAACAGTTGCTTGTTCAACGCTTTCCTTTACAACCGGACGGTAGTTTACCAAAAGGTAATATTCGAAGCAAGTATACTGGACGTGTTGCGTTCCTAATACAAGGTTAGCAAGTGGGTGACACAAAACCGCAAGTTTTGAGCTAAAATTTTCAAATATGAAACCCACCAAACCCACAAAAATAATTTGCAAACACCGGTGAAGGGTTATTCCGGAAAACTTATCTAGGGTAAAAGCTAGATTTAATTTTCAAAAGATCAAATGTTTTCATAAAGATCCAATTTCCTTAATGGATCTAAATTTTTATAGTCATGTGGGACTGTAAACCATATCGTTACTACCATTGTTTATACCGCCGTATAGAAATCACTGATGTACAAAGTGTGAAGAATAAAGAAGTGATTCTTGTATTTCAAGACTATATTGCTTGAGGACAAGCAACGCTCAAGTGTGGGAATATTTGATAATGCTAAAAACGAACATATATTTCATAGCATTATTCCTCAAGAAAGACAAGCTTTTAGTTGCAATTGTTCTATTTACAAGTAATATTCGTTTTAATAATAAAAGGTGAAGACAAAAGACAGATTCGACGAATTGAAGACGCAAACGACCAAAAAGCTCAAAAGTACAAAAGACAATCAAAGAGGTTCCAATTATTGATAAGAAACGTCTCGAAATTACAAGAGTACAAGATTCAAAACGCAAAGTACAAGATATTAAATTGTACGCAAGGACGTTTCGAAAATCCGGAACCGGGATCAGAGTCAACTCTCAACGCTCGACGCAACGGACTAAAAATTACAAGTTAACTATGTATATAAATATAATATAATATAATATATAATTAATTCTTAAAATTAATATATATATATTATAATATATTTATAATTCGTCGGCAAACAAAGAGCCAAAGCTGGGTGAGCTGTAATTTCAAACTCCGCGACTTGCGGAGTTTGAAGAAGGAAAATGCCGCGAGTCGCAGAGTTCCCCTGGACTCAATTCCCTATAAAAGCCAACGCAGTTCGACGAGTTTTAATCATAAATATCAATCTCTCTATATCTATACGTAAATATTTATATTTATATTTTAATTTTAATTTTAATTTTAATTTTAATTCTAATAATAAGGGTATGTTAGCGAATGTTGTAAGGGTGTAAGTCGAAATTCTGTCCGTGTTGTAGTGACCCGAACTTTTCCATGTTTATATATATTAATTGAGATTGATATTTACATGATTAAATGTTTCCAACATGTTAAGCAATCAAACTTGTTAAGACTTGATTAATTGAAATATGTTTCATATAGACAATTGACCACCCAAGTTGACCGGTGATTCACGAACGTTAAAACTTGTAAAAACTATATGATGACATATATATGGATATATATATATAGTTAACATGATACTATGATAAGTAAACATATCATTAAGTATATTAACAATGAACTACATATGTAAAAACAAGACTACTAACTTAATGATTTTTAAACGAGACATATATGTAACGATTATCGTTGTAAAGACATTTAATGTATATATATCATATTAAGAGATATTCATACATGATAATATCATGATAATATAATAATTTAAAATCTCATTTGATATTATAAACATTGGGTTAACAACATTTAACAAGATCGTTAACGTAAAGGTTTCAAAACAACACTTACATGTAACGACTAACGATGACTTAACGACTCAGTTAAAATGTATATACATGTAGTGTTTTAATATGTATTTATACACTTTTGAAAGACTTCAATACACTTATCAAAATACTTCTACTTAACAAAAATGCTTACAATTACATCCTCGTTCAGTTTCATCAACAATTCTACTCGTATGCACCCGTATTCGTACTCGTACAATACACAGCTTTTAGATGTATGTACTATTGGTATATACACTCCAATGATCAGCTCTTAGTAGCCCATGTGAGTCACCTAACACATGTGGGAACCATCATTTGGCAACTAGCATGAAATATCTCATAAAATTACAAAAATATGAGTAATCATTCATGACTTATTTACATGAAAACAAAATTACATATCCTTTATATCTAATCCATACACCAATGACCAAAAACACCTACAAACACTTTCATTCTTCAATTTTCTTCATCTAATTGATCTCTCTCAAGTTCTATCTTCAAGTTCTAAGTGTTCTTCATAAATTCTACAAGTTCTAGTTACATAAAATCAAGAATACTTTCAAGTTTGCTAGCTCACTTCCAATCTTGTAAGGTGATCATCCAACTTCAAGAAATTTTTGTTTCTTACAGTAGGTTATAATTCTAATACAAGGTAATAATCATATTCAAACTTTGGTTCAATTTCTATAACTATAACAATCTTATTTCAAGTGATGATCTTACTTGAACTTGTTTTCGTGTCATGATTCTGCTTCAAGAACTTCGAGCCATCCAAGGATCCGTTGAAGCTAGATCCATTTTTCTCTTTTTCAGTAGGTTTATCCAAGGAAATTAAGGTAGTAATGATGTTCATAACATCATTCGATTCATACATATAAAGCTATCTTATTCGAAGGTTTAAACTTGTAATCACTAGAACATAGTTTAGTTAATTCTAAACTTGTTCGCAAACAAAAGTTAATCCTTCTAACTTGAATTTAAAATCAACTAAACACATGTTCTATATCTATATTATATGCTAACTTAATGATTTAAAACCTGGAAACACGAAAAATACCGTAAAACCGGATTTACGCCGTCGTAGTAACACCGCGGGCTGTTTTGGGTTAGTTAATTAAAAACTATGATAAAATTTGATTTAAAAGTTGTTATTCTGAGAAAATGATTTTTATTATGAACATGAAACTATATCCAAAAATTATGGTTAAACTCAAAGTGGAAATACGTTTTCTAAAAATGGTCATCTAGACGTCGTTCTTTCGACTGAAATGACTACCTTTACAAAAATGACTTGTAACTTATTTTTCCGACTATAAACCTATACTTTTTCTATTTAGATTCATAAAATAGAGTTCAATATGAAACCATAGCAATTTGATTCACTCAAAACGGATTTAAAATGAAGAAGTTATGGGTAAAACATGATTGGATAATTTTTTCTCATTTTAGCTACGTGAAAATTGGTAACAAATCTATTCCAACCATAACTTAATCAACTTGTATTGTATATTATGTAATCTTGAGATACCATAGACACGTATACAATGTTTCGACCTATCATGTCGACACATCTATATATATTTCGGAACAACCATAGACACTCTATATGTGAATGTTGGAGTTAGCTATACAGGGTTGAGGTTGATTCCAAAATATATATAGTTTGAGTTGTGATCAATACTGAGATACGTATATACTGGGTCGTGGATTGATTCAAGATAATATTTATCGATTTATTTCTGTACATCTAACTGTGGACAACTAGTTGTAGGTTACTAACGAGGACAGCTGACTTAATAAACTTAAAATATCAAAATATATTAAAAGTGTTGTAAATATATTTTGAACATACTTTGATATATACGTATATATTGTTATAGGTTCGTGAATCAACCAGTGGCCAAGTCTTACTTCCCGACGAAGTAAAAATCTGTGAAAGTGAGTTATAGTTCCACTTTTAAAATCTAATATTTTTGGGATGAGAATACATGCAGGTTTTATAAATGATTTACAAAATAGACACAAGTACGTGAAACTACATTCTATGATTGAATTATCGAAATCGAATATGCCCCTTTTTATTAAGTCTGGTAATCTAAGAATTAGGGAACAGACACCCTAATTGACGCGAATCCTAAAGATAGATCTATTGGGCCTAACAAACCCCATCCAAAGTACCGGATGCTTTAGTACTTCAAAATTTATATCATATCCGAAGGGTGTCCCGGAATGATGGGGATATTCTTATATATGCATCTTGTTAATGTCGGTTACCAGGTGTTCACCATATGAATGATTTTTATCTCTATGTATGGGATGTGTATTGAAATATGAAATCTTGTGGTCTATTATTATGATTTGATATATATAGGTTAAACCTATAACTCACCAACATTTTTGTTGACGTTTTAAGCATGTTTATTCTCAGGTGATTATTAAGAGCTTCCGCTGTCTCATACTTAAATAAGGACGAGATTTGGAGTCCATGCTTGTATGATATTGTGTAAAAACTGCATTCAAGAAACTTATTTTGTTGTAACATATTTGTATTGTAAACCATTATGTAATGGTCGTGTGTAAACAGGATATTTTAGATTATCATTATTTGATAATCTACGTAAAGCTTTTTAAACCTTTATTGATGAAATAAAGGTTATGGTTTGTTTTAAAATGAATGCAGTCTTTGAAAAACGTCTCATATAGAGGTCAAAACCTCGCAACGAAATCAATTAATATGGAACGTTTTTAATCAATAAGAACGGGACATTTCAGTTGGTATCCGAGCGTTGGTCTTAGAGAACCAGAATTTTGCATTAGTGTGTCTTATCGAGTTTGTTAGGATGCATTAGTGAGTCTGGACTTCGACCGTGTTTACTTGAAAAATGATTGCTTAACAAATTTTGTTGGAAACTATATATTTTTAACATGTGAATATTATGTGATATATTAATCTCTTAACGCGTTTGATATTATGTGATAGATGTCTACCTCTAGAACAAGTCCCATTGACTCACCTAATAATAATGAAGGGTCAAATGTAAATTGGAATGATTCGTGGACTGATTCACAAGTTCCCGAAGAGGAACCGGAAGAAGAGTCGGAACCGGAAGAAGAATCGGAACCGGAAGAAGAATCGGAACCGGATGAAGAAATAGAACCGGTGGGGGAAATAATAAAACGGTTAAGTAAAAGAAAATCCTCAACCAACCGACCAAGGTTAATTATGGTCAATGGTGTTTCCGCCAAGGAAGCAAAATATTGGGAGGATTACCAATTCTCCGATGAATCGGATTCCGATGAGAATTCCGATGATGTTATAGAAATTACCCCACCTGAATTTAAAAAGGCAAAAGAAAATAATAAGGGAAAGGGCATAAAAATAGAGAAATCTAATTTCAACCCCGATGAACTTTATATGTATCGTCAACCCCCGAAGTCCTTAAGTTGTAACAATGACCCGGGAACCTCTAAACCACCAGGTTTTCTAAACCAATGTGGAAAACGACGGCTCGTATTAGGGGAACATCATATATCCCTAGAAACTTAGCAAAACGAACCAAAATCGAAGAAGAAGAAACAAGCGAGTCGAAATAAGATAGTTGTATTCGTGTGGTGTAATATATGTAATATAGTGTGCTTATGCTTTATGATATATGTAAAAATTGCTTGTATTAATAAGTATTTTTTTTTTATGAATCTAACTCTTGTCTATTTTACAGTATAAAAACACAAAATGGATAGATAACCCAATATTTTAAGAGACCTACCCGGAGACATGATTGATGAAATCTTGTCTAGAGTCGGTCAGAATTCTTCGGCACAACTATTTAAGGCGAGATCAGTTTGTAAGACATTCGAAGAACATTCCAAGAATGCCTTAGTTTATAAAAGGCTTTCGTTCGAAAGATGAGGGATATCACATTGTGAAATCCATAAGTTACGATGTGTTTACTTTGACGCATATATTGCGGGGAACCCAAATGCTATTTTACGCAATGGGTTAAGAAATTATTTTGACTCAATATATCCAAATATTGGACTTCATGATTTAGAAAAAACGGCTAACATGCAACATAAAGAAGCATGTTATGCTTACGGATTAGTAATGTTCGCTTCTCACCAAAGTGAGAACAAGAACATCGGGCTACAACTATTAAACAAAACGTTCCCACAAGTGACGGAGTCGGTAATTGGGGTAAGAAATGAGGTTTTTAGATTGTTACGGGACTGTTGGACATTACGTAACCCTCGTCCCTTTGACGACGTTACAACACGCTGTCTTATCAACGGCCATAACGGTTATGTTCCACAAGACCAAGGATGGGAAGTAATCCTAGTAAAACCAGAATGCATGACTTGTTTCTGGACGTATGAATTACGTGTCTTTATTGCCTTTGCTGAACGACTTGTGTACTAGCTAGAATTATCTTCACAACCATCTTGTATCAAATTTATTGTGTGCTATATTTCATGCTATATGTAAAATAAGCGGTATTGTAAGTTTGTAAAATATTGTGTAAAAGTTTGAACGCGAAATATTATTATAATCAGTTTTTCATATAGAATTGTAGTAGTTGAATTGTATATTAGCTACTAAGTATGAACTTAACGGGTAGGTACTACCCGAATTTAAACTTATAAAATGCTAATATGAAGAAAAAGCTTTTATAAATGAGTTCATATTATGCTACGAAATACTATTAACTACTCTTAATATTCTGTATGATTAACTTGTTCCATTTGACTATTTTGAAGGAAATGGCACCGACTACTCGACACACCGTGAATATGAATGAAGAGGAATTCCGTACTTTTCTAGCTTCAAACATAGCCGCAGTACAGGCTGCGCTACATACCAACAATAACCTTGGATCTAGCAGTACAGGAAATCGTGTAGGATGCACCTACAAAGAATTCACTGCCTGCAAACCTTTGGAATTTGATGGAACCGAAGGACCGATCAGATTGAAACGGTGGACCGAGAAGGTCGAATCGGTGTTTGCCATAAGTAAGTGTACTGAAGAGGACAAAGTGAAGTACGCTACGCATACCTTCACAGGTTCTGCGTTAACATGGTGGAATACCTATCTAGAGCAAGTGGGACAAGATGATGCGTACGCACTACCGTGGTCAGCATTCAAGCACTTGATGAACGAGAAGTACCGTCCCAGAACCGAGGTCAATAAGCTCAAGACAGAACTTAAAGGGTTACGAACCCAAGGATTTGATATTACCACGTACGAAAGACGATTCACAGAATTGTGCCTATTGTGTCCGGGAGCATTCGAAGATGAGGAAGAGAAGATCGACGCGTTTGTGAAAGGATTACCGGAAAGAATCCAAGAAGATATAAGTTCACACGAGCCCGCCTCCATACAACAGGCATGTAGAATGGCTCACAAACTAGTGAACCAGATTGAAGAAAGAACTAAAGAACATACTGCTGAAGAGGCCAATGTGAAGCAAGTCAAAAGAAAGTGGGAGGAAAACGGTGATAAGAATCACCAATACAACAACAAAAGCAATTACAACAATAATCGCAACAATTATCCCAACAATCGCAACATCAATCGCAACTACAACAAACGGCCCAACAACAACAACAACAACAACAACAACAACAACAACAACAACAACAACAACAACAACAACAACAACAACAACAACAACAACAACAACAACAACAACAACAACAACAACAGCAACTACAACAATCATCCCAACAACAATAATAACCGCAACAACAACAACAATCAGAAGCAGCTATGCCAAAGGTGTGAAAAGTATCACTCGGGGTTCTGCACCAAATTTTGCAACAAGTGTAAACGAAATGGTCATAGCGCGACGAAGTGTGAGGTCTACGGACCAGGGGTTAATAGAACGAAAGGAACAAATGGTGTCGGAACGAGTAATGGCGGAGCAAGTAGTGTCGGAGCAAGTTATGCCAATGTAGTTTGTTATAAATGTGGAAAACCGGGCCACATTATTAGAAATTGCCCGAACCAGGAGAACACGAATGGACAAGGCCGCGAAAGAGTTTTCAATATTAATGCGGCAGAGGCACAGGAAGACCCGGAGCTTGTTACGGGTACGTTTCTTATTGACAATAAATCTGCTTACGTTTTATTTGATTCGGGTGCGGATAGAAGCTATATGAGTAGAGATTTTTGTGCTAAATTAAGTTGTCCATTGACGCCTTTGGATAGTAAATTTTTACTCGAATTAGCAAATGGTAAATTAATTTCAGCAGATAATATATGTCGGAATCGAGAAATTAAACTGGTTAGCGAAACATTTAAGATTGATTTGATACCAGTAGAGTTAGGGAGTTTTGATGTGATAATCGGTATGGACTGGTTGAAAGAAGTGAAAGCAGAGATCGTTTGTTACAAAAATGCAATTCGCATTATACGAGAAAAAGGAAAACCCTTAATGGTGTACGGAGAAAAGGGCAACACGAAGCTACATCTTATTAGTAATTTAAAGGCACAAAAACTAATAAGAAAAGGTTGCTATGCTGTTCTAGCACACGTCGAGAAAGTACAAACTGAAGAAAAGAGCATCAATGATGTTCCCATTGCAAAAGAATTTCCCGATGTATTTCCGAAAGAATTACCGGTATTACCCCCACATCGATCCGTTGAATTTCAAATAGATCTTGTACCAGGAGCTGCACCAATAGCTCGTGCTCCTTACAGACTCGCACCCAGCGAGATGAAAGAACTGCAAAGCCAATTACAAGAACTTTTAGAGCGTGGTTTCATTCAACCAAGCACATCACCGTGGGGAGCTCCTATTTTGTTTGTCAAGAAGAAAGATGGTACATTCAGGTTGTGTATCGACTACCGAGAGTTGAACAAACTTACCATCAAGAACCGCTACCCACTACCGAGAATCGACGACTTATTTGATCAACTACAAGGCTCGTCTATTTATTCAAAGATTGACTTACGTTCCGGGTATCATCAAATGCGGGTGAAAGAAGATGATATTCCAATGACTGCTTTCAGAACACGTTACGGTCATTACGAGTTTATGGTCATGCTGTTTGGTTTAACTAATGCACCAGCTGTGTTCATGGACCTTATGAACATAGTGTGTGGACCATACCTTGACAAGTTTGTCATTGTTTTTATCGATGACATACTTATTTACTCAAAGAATGACCAAGAACACGGTGAACATTTGAGAAAGGTGTTAGAAGTATTGAGGAAGGAAGAATTATACGCTAAGTTTTCAAAGTGTGTATTTTGGTTGGAAGAAGTTCAATTCCTCGGT
Organism: Rutidosis leptorrhynchoides; assembly: GCF_046630445.1. NCBI lineage: Eukaryota > Viridiplantae > Streptophyta > Magnoliopsida > Asterales > Asteraceae > Rutidosis > Rutidosis leptorrhynchoides. The sequence goes on from NC_092333.1 coordinate 560,597,855, forward strand.
CACATAGTGAACAAAGAAGGTATTAAGGTGGATCCGGCAAAGATAGAAACTGTTGAAAAGTGGGAAACCCCGAAAACTCCGAAACACATACGCCAGTTTTTAGGACTAGCTGGTTACTACAGAAGGTTCATCCAAGACTTTTCCAGAATAGCAAAACCCTTGACTGCATTAACGCATAAAGGGAAGAAATTTGAATGGAATGATGAACAAGAGAAATCGTTTCAGTTATTGAAGAAAAAGCTAACTACGGCACCTATATTGTCATTGCCTGAAGGGAATGATGATTTTGTGATTTATTGTGACGCATCAAAGCAAGGTCTCGGTTGTGTATTAATGCAACGAACGAAGGTGATTGCTTATGCGTCTAGACAATTGAAGATTCACGAACAAAATTATACGACGCATGATTTGGAATTAGGCGCGGTTGTTTTTTCATTAAAGACTTGGAGGCACTACTTATATGGGGTCAAAAGTATTATATATACCGACCACAAAAGTCTTCAACACATATTTAATCAGAAATAACTGAATATGAGGCATCGCAGGTGGATTGAATTATTGAATGATTACGACTTTGAGATTCGTTACCACCCGGGGAAGGCAAATGTGGTAGCCGATGTCTTGAGCAGGAAGGACAGAGAACCCATTCGAGTAAAATCTATGAATATAATGATTCATAATAACCTTACTACTCAAATAAAGGAGGCGCAACAAGGAGTTTTAAAAGAGGGAAATTTAAAGGATGAAATACCCAAAGGATCGGAGAAGCATCTTAATATTCGGGAAGATGGAACCCGGTATAGGGCTGAAAGGATTTGGGTACCAAAATTTGGAGATATGAGAGAAATGGTACTTAGAGAAGCTCATAAAACCAGATACTCAATACATCCTGGAACGGGGAAGATGTACAAGGATCTCAAGAAACATTTTTGGTGGCCGGATATGAAAGCCGATGTTGCTAAATACGTAGGAGAATGTTTGACGTGTTCTAAGGTCAAAGCTGAGCATCAGAAACCATCAGGTCTACTTCAACAACCCGAAATCCCGGAATGGAAATGGGAAAACATTACCATGGATTTCATCACTAAATTGCCAAGGACTGCAAGTGGTTTTGATACTATTTGGGTAATAGTTGATCGTCTCACCAAATCAGCACACTTCCTGCCAATAAGAGGAGATGACAAGATGGAGAAGTTAGCAAGACTGTATTTGAAGGAAGTCGTCTCCAGACATGGAATACCAATCTCTATTATCTCTGATAGGGATGGCAGATTTATTTCAAGATTCTGGCAGACATTACAGCAAGCATTAGGAACTCGTCTAGACATGAGTACTGCCTATCATCCACAAACTGATGGGCAGAGCGAAAGGACGATACAAACACTTGAAGACATGCTACGAGCATGTGTTATTGATTTCGGAAACAGTTGGGATCGACATCTACCGTTAGCAGAATTTTCCTACAACAACAGCTACCATTCAAGCATTGAGATGGCACCTTTTGAAGTACTTCATGGTAGAAAGTTCAGGTCTCCGATTTGTTGGAGTGAAGTGGGGGATAGACAGATTACGGGTCCGGAGATTATACAAGAAACTACCGAGAAGATCATCCAAATTCAACAACGGTTGAAAACCGCCCAAAGTCGACAAAAGAGCTACGCTGACATTAAAAGAAAAGATATAGAATTTGAAATTGGAGAGATGGCCATGCTTAAAGTTGCACCTTGGAAAGGCGTTGTTCGATTTGGTAAACGAGGGAAATTAAATCCAAGGTATATTGGACCATTCAAGATTATTGATCGTGTCGGACCAGTAGCTTACCGACTTGAGTTACCTCAACAACTCGCGGCTGTACATAACACTTTCCACGTCTCGAATTTGAAGAAATGTTTTGCTAAAGAAGATCTCACTATTCCGTTAGATACAATCCAAATCAACGAAAAACTTCAATTCATCGAAGAACCCGTCGAAATAATGGATCGTGAGGTTAAAAGACTTAAGCAAAACAAGATACCAATTGTTAAGGTTCGATGGAATGCTCGTAGAGGACCCGAGTTCACCTGGGAGAGTGAAGATCAGATGAAGAAGAAATACCCGCATCTATTTCCAAAAGATTCGTCAAACACCTTCAACAGCTTAAAATTTCGGGACGAAATTTATTTAACGGGTAGGTACTGTAGTGACCCGAACTTTTCCATGTTTATATATATTAATTGAGATTGATATTTACATGATTAAATGTTTCCAACATGTTAAGCAATCAAACTTGTTAAGACTTGATTAATTGAAATATGTTTCATATAGACAATTGACCACCCAAGTTGACCGGTGATTCACGAACGTTAAAACTTGTAAAAACTTTATGATGACATATATATGGATATATATATAGTTAACATGATACTATGATAAGTAAACATATCATTAATTATATTAACAATGAACTACATATGTAAAAACAAGACTACTAACTTAATGATTTTTAAACGAGACATATATGTAACGATTATCGTTGTAAAGACATTTAATGTATATATATCATATTAAGAGATATTCATACATGATAATATCATGATAATATAATAATTTAAAATCTCTTTTGATATTATAAACATTGGGTTAACAACATTTAACAAGATCGTTAACCTAAAGGTTTCAAAACAACACTTACATGTAATGACTAACGATGACTTAACGACTCAGTTAAAATGTATATACATGTAGTGCTTTAATATGTATTTATACACTTTTGAAAGACTTCAATACACTTATCAAAATACTTCTACTTAACAAAAATGCTTACAATTACATCCTCGTTCAGTTTCATCAACAATTCTACTCGTATGGACCCGTATTCGTACTCGTACAATACACAGCTTTTAGATGTATGTACTATTGGTATATACACTCCAATGATCAACTCTTAGCAGCCCATGTGAGTCACCTAACACATTTGGGAACCATCATTTGGCAACTAGCATGAAATATCTCATAAAATTACAAAAATATGAGTAATCATTCATGACTTATTTACATGAAAACAAAATTACATATCCTTTATATCTAATCCATACACCAACAACCAAAAACACCTACAAACACTTTCATTCTTCAATTTTCTTCATCTAATTGATCTCTCTCAAGTTCTATCTTCAAGTTCTAAGTGTTCTTCATATATTCTACAAGTTCTAGTTACATAAAATCAAGAATACTTTCAAGTTTGCTAGCTCACTTCCAATCTTGTAAGGTGATCATCCAACCTCAAGAAATCTTTGTTTCTTATAGTAGGTTATCATTCTAATACAAGGTAAAAATCATATTCAAACTTTGGTTCAATTTCTATAACTATAACAATCTTATTTCAAGTGATGATCTTACTTGAACTTGTTTTCGTGTCATGATTCTGCTTCAAGAACTTCGAGCCATCCAAGGATCCGTTGAAGCTAGATCCATTTTTCTCTTTTCTAGTAGGTTTATCCAAGGAACTTAAGGTAGTAATGATGTTCATAACATCATTCAATTCATACATATAAAGCTATCTTATTCGAAGGTTTAAACTTGTAATCACTAGAACATAGTTTAGTTAATTCTAAACTTGTTCGCATACAAAAGTTAATCCTTCTAACTTGACTTTTAAAATCAACTAAACACATGTTCTATATCTATATGATATGCTAACTTAATGATTTAAAACCTGGAAACATGAAAAACACCGTAAAACCGGATTTACGCCGTCGTAGCAACACCGCGGGCTGTTTTGGGTTAGTTAATTAAAAACTATGATAAACTTTGATTTAAAAGTTGTTATTCTGAGAAAATGATTTTTATTATGAACATGAAACTATATCCAAAAATTATGGTTAAACTCAAAGTGGAAGTATGTTTTCTAAAATGGTCATCTAGACGTCGTTCTTTCGACTGAAATGACTACCTTTACAAAAACGACTTGTAACTTATTTTTCCGACTATAAACCTATACTTTTTATGTTTAGATTCATAAAATAGAGTTCAATATGAAACCATAGCAATTTGATTCACTCAAAACGGATTTAAAATGAAGAAGTTATGGGTAAAACAAGATTAGATAATTTTTCTCATTTTAGCTACGTGAAAATTGGTAACAAATCTATTCCAACCATAACTTAATCAACTTGTATTGTATATTATGTAATCTTGAGATACCATAGACACGTATACAATGTTTCGACCTATCATGTCGACACATCTATATATATTTCGGAACAACCATAGACACTCTATATGTGAATGTTGAAGTTAGCTATACAGGGTTGAGGTTGATTCCAAAATATATATAGTTTGAGTTGTGATCAATACTGAGATACGTATACACTGGGTCGTGGATTGATTCAAGATAATATTTATCGATTTATTTCTGTACATCTAATTGTGGACAACTAGTTGTAGGTTACTAACGAGGACAGCTGACTTAATAAACTTAAAACATCAAAATATATTAAAAGTGTTGTAAATATATTTTGAACATACTTTGATATATATGTATATATTGTTATAGGTTCGTGAATCAACCAGTGGCCAAGTCTTACTTCCCGACGAAGTAAAAATCTGTGAAAGTGAGTTATAGTCCCACTTTTAAAATCTAATATTTTTGGGATGAGAATACATGCAGGTTTTATAAATGATTTACAAAATAGACACAAGTACGTGAAACTACATTCTATGGTTGAATTATCGAAATCGAATATGCCCCTTTTTATTAAGTCTGGTAATCTAAGAATTAGGGAACAGACACCCTAATTGATGCGAATCCTAAAGATAGATCTATTGGGCCTAACAAACCCCATCCAAAGTATCGGATGCTTTAGTACTTCGAAATTTATATCATATCCGAAGGGTGTCCAGGAATGATGGGGATATTCTTATATATGCATCTTGTTAATGTCGGTTACCAGGTGTTCACCATATGAATGATTTTTATCTCTATGTATGGGATGTGTATTGAAATATGAAATCTTGTAGTCTATTATTATGATTTGATATATATAGGTTAAACCTATAACTCACCAACATTTTTGTTGACGTTTTAAGCATGTTTATTCTCAGGTGATTATTAAGAGCTTCCGCTGTCTCATACTTAAATAAGGACGAGATTTGGAGTCCATGCTTGTATGATATTGTGTAAAAACTGCATTCAAGAAACTTATTTTGTTGTAACATATTTGTATTGTAAACCATTATGTAATGGTCGTGTGTAAACAGGATATTTTAGATTATCATTATTTGATAATCTACGTAAAGCTTTTTAAACCTTTATTGATGAAATAAAGGTTATGGTTTGTTTTAAAATGAATGCAGTCTTTGAAAATCGTCTCATATAGAGGTCAAAACCTCGCAACGAAATCAATTAATATGGAACGTTTTTAATCAATAAGAACGGGACATTTCACGTGTAACGCTACGCTATTTTTAATCATTGTAAGTTATGTTCAACCTTTTTAATTTAATGTCTCGTAGCTAAGTTATTATTATGCTTATTTAAAACGAAGTAATCATGATGTTGGACTAATTACTAAAATTGGGTAATTGGGCTTTGTACCATAATTGGGGTTTGGACAAAAGAACGACACTTGTGGAAATTAGACTCTGGGCTATTAATGGGCTTTATATTTGTTTAACTAAATGATAATTTGTTAATGTTAATATAAAGATTTGCAATTGGACGTCCCTATAAATAACCATATACACTCGATCAGATACGATGGGCAAGGTATTTATATGTACGAATAATAATTCATTTAACCGGACACCGGAATGGATTAATAACCACTAGAATTATTAAAACAGGGGTGAAATTATGTACAAGGACACTTGGCATAATTGTTAACAAAGTATTAAAACCTTGGGTTACACGCAGTCGATAACCTGGTGTAATTATTAAACAAAGTATTAAAAAATCTTGTTACAGTTTAAGTCCCCAATTAGTTGGAATATTTAACTTCGGGTATAAGGATAATTTGACGAGGATACTCGCACTTTATATTTATGACTGATGGATTATTATGGACAAAAACCAGACGGACATATTAAATAATCCAGGACAAAGGACAATTAACCCATGGGCATAAAACTAAAATCAACACGTCAAACATCATGATTACGGAAGTTTAAATAAGCATAATTCTTTTATTTCATATTTAATTTCCTTTATTTTATATTTAATTGCACTTCTAATTATCGCACTTTTATTTATTATTATTGTATTTAATTGCACTTTTAATTATCGTACTTTTTAATTATCGCAAGTTTATTTTATCGCACTTTTATTTATCGCAATTTCATTATCGTTATTTACTTTACGCTTTAAATTAAGTCTTTTATTTATTTAATATTTTACATTTTGTTTTAATTGCAACTAAAGTTTTAAAATCGACAAACCGGTCATTAAACGGTAAAAACCCCCCTTTATAATAATAATATTACTTATATATATATATATATATATATATATATATATATATATATATATATATATTTATATTTTTATAAAATAAAACTAATATAGCGTTAAGCTTTGTTTAAAGATTTTCCCTGTGGAACGAACCGGACTTACTAAAAACTACACTACTGTACGATTAGGTACACTGCCTATAAGTGTTGTAGCAAGGTTTAAGTATATCCATTCTATAAATAAAAAAATATCTTGTGTAAAATTGTATCGTATTTAATAGTATTTCCTTGTAAAATTTAATAGTATTTTATACCCCTTAGCTTTAACATCACAGAGCAAGTATACTGGACGTGTTGCTTTCCCAATACAAGGTTAGCAAGTGGGTGACACAAAACCACAAGTTTTGAGCTAAAGTTTTCAAATCTGAAACCCACCAAACCCACAAAAAGAATTTGCAAACACCGGAGAAGGGTTATTTCGAAAAACTTATCTAGGGTAAAAACTAGATTGAATTTTCAAAAGATCAAACATTTTCATAAAGATCCAATTTCCTTAATGGATCTAAATTTTTATAGTCATGTGGGACTGTAAACCACATCGTTACTACCATTGTTTATACCGCCGTATAGAAATCACTGATGTACAAAGTGTGAAGAATAAAGAAGTGATTCTAGTATATTTCAAGACTATATTGCTTGAGGACAAGCAACGCTCAAGTGTGGGAATATTTGATAATGCTAAAAACGATCATATATTTCATAGCATTATCCCTCAAGAAAGACAAGATTTTAGTTGCAACTGTTCTATTTACAAGTGACATTCGTTTAAATAATAAAAGGTGAAGACAAAAGACAGATTCGACGAATTGAAGACGCAAACGACCAAAAAGCTCAAAAGTACAAAATACAATCAAAGAGGTTCCAATTATTGATAAGAAACATCTCAAAATTACAAGAGTACAAGACGCGAAACACAAAGTACAAGATATTAAATTGTACGCAAGGGCGTTCGAAAATCCGGAACCGGGACCAGAGTCAACTCTCAACGCTCGACGCAACGGACTAAAAATTACAAGTCAACTATGCACATGAATATAATATAATATATAATTAACTCTTAAAATTAATATATATTATATTATATTATAAAAACCGTCGGCAGAAGAAAACAAAGACATGTGAGCCTCCCCAGCTGGCCATGCGATCGCATGAGCTGGAGGAGCAAAACTCATGCGATCGCATGAGCCCCTTTTTCAGCTCACAGGCCTATAAATTCGCGTGTTTGGTTCAGTTTAAAATATCCATCCATCCATCCAACTCTCTCAACGTATATATATATATATATATATATATATATATATATATATATATATATATATATATATATATATATATTTATATTATAATTTTAATTTTAATTTTAATTTTAATTTCTAATAATAAGGGTATGTTAGCGAATGTTGTAAGGGTGTAAGTCGAAATTCTGTCCGTGTAACGCTACGCTATTTTTAATCATTGTAAGTTATGTTCAACCTTTTTACATTAATGTCTCGTAGCTAAGTTATTATTATGCTTATTTAATACCGAAGTAATCATGATGTTGGGCTAAATATTTAAATTTGGGTAATTGGGATTTGTACCATAATTGAAGTTTGGACAAAAGAACGACACTTGTGGAAATTAGACTATGGGCTATTAATGGGCTTTATATTTGTTTAACTAAATGATAGTTTGTTAATTTTAATATAAAGATTTACAATTGGACGTCCCTATAAATAACCATATACACTCGATCGGACATGATGGGCGGGATATTTATATGTACGAATAATCGTTCATTTAACCAGGCACGGGAATGGATTAATAGTCTATGGAATTATTAAAACAGGGGTGAAATTATGTACAAGGACACTTGGCATAATTGATAACAAAGTATTAAAACCTTGGGTTACACGCAGTCAATATCCTGGTGTAATTATTAAACAAAGTATTAAGACCTTGTTACAGTTTAAGTCCCCGATTAGTTGGAATATTTGACTTCGGGTATAAAGATAATTTGACGAGGACACTCGCACTTTATATTTATGACTGATGGACTGTTATGGACAAAACCAGACGGACATATTAAATAATCCAGGACAAAGGACAATTAACCCATGGGAATAAACTAAAATCAACACGTCAAACATCATGATTACGGAAGTTTAAATAAGCATAATTCCTTTATTTTCATATTTAATTGCACTTCTAATTATCGCACTTTTATTTGTTGTCATTGTATTTAATTGCACTTTTAATTATCGCACTTTTTAATTATCGCAATTTTATTTCATCGCACTTTTATTTATTGCAATTTCATTATCGTTATTTATTTTATGCTTTAAATTAAGTCTTTTATTTATTTAATATTTTACATTAGGTTTTAACTGCGACTAAAGTTTTAAAAATCGACAAACCGGTCATTAAACGGTAAAAACCCCCTTTTTATAATAATAATATTACTTATATATATATTTGTATTTTTATAAATTAAAACTAATATAGCGTTAAGCTTTGTTTAAAGATTTCCCTGTGGAACGAACCGGACTTACTAAAAACTACACTACTGTACGATTAGTTACACTGCCTATAAGTGTTGTAGCAAGGTTTAGGTATATCCATTCTATAAATAAATAAATATCTTGTGTAAAATTGTATCGTATTTAATAGTTTTTCCTAGTAAAATATAAGCTATTTCATATACACCTCTATGCACATCATATGCCATAATATTGGCAATCGCAATCACCATTTAAATCGAAGTACTAAAGCATTCCAAATTCCAGAATGGGGTTTGTTAGGTCCATAGATCTATCTTTAGGATTCGCGTCAATTAGGGGCCATTTCTCTAATTCTTAGGTTACCAGATTTGAAGGGGCAATATTCGGTTTAATAATCCAACCATAGAATGTATTTTCAATTACTTGTGTCTATTTCGTCAAACATTTATAAAAACAGCGCATGTATTCTCAGTCCCAAAAATATATATTGCAAAAGCATTTAAAAAGGGAGCAAATGAAACTCACCATACTGTATTTTGTAGTAAAAATACATATGACGACATTAAACAAGTGTAGGGTTGGCCTCGGATTCACGAACCTATATCATTCATATATGTATTAACACATATACTTGTAATCGAATAAATCTATATATTATTATTTATGATATAATTATTTATATTAATAACTTATATTCAAAAAAAATATTAAATCTTGTTATGTTATATGGGTTAAATATATATATTTATGTATTTCATTTGTTTATCAAAACAGTAGTTCGAATTATACTAAGTTAATATTAGTAAAAATAATGATAATAACATTAATAATATACTTATGTTAATAATAATTTTATTAGTGATAATAACAATGATAATAATAATAATACTTGTAAAAATATTAATTTTACAGTTAATGATAGTTATGATATTGATTTTAATAATTTTAATGATAACAGTAATAATAATGTTAATAACAGAAATTTTTAATAAAAAGAAAAGTTTAAGAATTGTGATAATGAAAATAATACTTTTGATAATAATTCCTAATGCCTAATAACAATAACAATCTTATTAATAATTATAATATTAATAATAATACAACTTTATAATAATAATACTATTAATAATAATAATTCTAATACTTAATGATAATAGTAATAATAACAATAATGATAATTGTAATAATAACGATAATAATAATAATAATCATAATAATAATAATGATAATATTAATGATAATACTTATAACAATAATAATGATAAATATGATATTAATAATTATAAATGTATTGATGATACTAATATTTATAAAATGATACAAATTCTAATATTAATGATAATAATAATATATTTTTTTATTTCTTTCATAATAATAATAATAATGATAATGATAATCATAATCATAATCATAGTGATGATAAAAATACTAAAATGATAAATTTACTACTAACAATAATATTATTAATACTTATAATAATAATAATGATGATGACTATAATACTTATTAATATGGTAATAAGTATAATACTAATAATTACAATAATAATAACAATCATAATTATAATCATAATAATAATTAATACTAATAATAATTATTAATAATAATAGTAACAATAATAAAATTAGAAAAAACTACCTCACATGAAAAGAGTTCCAAAAAAAAAAAAAAAAAAAAGAAACAGCCATCCCCTGGACTCGAATTCGTGACCACACGCTAACCCAACACTCTTAAACCATTGCTCCAGCTATGCTTTTGTGAATTAAATCCCCACTGTATTTATTTATCCCACCTATATTTTCTGTTCTAATTCCCTTCTTCTTCAAAATTTCATCGATCAAATCCCACATCATTACTAACCATTAATTATCTGTTTGATAAAAAAAATGAATAAATGGTACACCAACGACTTATATTTGTGATTGTAATTAACAAACAGAAAATTTAATTAAGACAGACAGTAGTCAGTTACCCGTAAAAAAAAATGAAGAACAAGATACTTGTTTTTGAAATTGGAATGGTTTTACACTTCGATTACTTCATGAAATATTCTCCAAAATACTCCTAGAAACTCTTCAACTCATTAATTTATCTTAAAACGTAAAAATGAACTCGAATTTTATCAAGAACAAATGCTTTGACTTTTTGAAAACTAACTTTGACCTCAAAATTGAAATTCGATAGGAAGAATTGGAAGTTGGGATTTTACAGGAAGTTTGTTTGAAGGGTTTCTAACACTTTTGCATTTATAGATTTTGAAAAATCATTCGAAATCGAGCTTTTGAATAATCGAGAGCAATAACAGAGGAACGAGCTGTAGCTTTATTTTTCTGTTTAATTACTTCAATAAAAATAAACTGTAATTGATAATTGGTATTGATGGAGGATAACTCGTTTAGTTTCCCCCTAATACGTGAATTAATTAAATGAGTTTATAACCAAGGATGGGTTGACATGGAGAATCAATTAGGAATAGAACAGAAAAGGATGGCTAACCAATTTTGTTTGCAATTGATTAAATTTGTCGTGCAATCTAGATCAGAGACAGAAAATATAGATTTTGATTGCGATGTATAACAAAAATCGTACGTTTATTAGTTCCCATCAGATTCTTAATTCATTTAATTAATATAAAAACAAAATAAATATAAAATATTAATAATAATAATAATAATAATACTAGTAGATATAATAATGTTTATAATGATATTTGTAACAATAATATTAATAGATTGTATTAATTATTTATTACATATATATATATATATATATATATATTAATAATAATGTTTCTTAATGTTAACATTTAATAATAATGCAGTAATAACAAGTTACATGTTTCCATTTTTATATAGTAATATTAATAATACTGATTTTGAAATTAGTAATAATAGTATTAATTATCATAATACTAATATTATTAATGATTATAATAATATTAGTAATAATAATATAATAACAATTTATATATCAAACTTTATATCTATGTTATATATATATATATATTGAAAATAATAATAACACTGATTTTAATATTAATAAAAATATTGAAAGTAACTATAACAATTATATTTAATTATATTTTTAACCCGTAACCAAACTTAATATTACATATTATTAATTATGACACATATATAATAATATTTATATAACATTTAATATTTATATATATTACAATATACATATAACATTAACTATGTATAGAAATCTTATATATTTACATGAAGATTTATTTTAATCACAACTTTATTATTTTATATATTATTTTACATTTTCAGTTTAAATGATTAAATTGTTTTCTATTATTTCGAATTATTATATATACTTATATTTATATTTATTTACACACAATTGTTCGTGAATCATCGAGAGTGGTCAAAGTCAAATGATTTCATAAAATAGTTCAGAGATTTTGAAATTTAATTTAATAGACTTTGCTTATCATGTCGAAACCATATAAAGATTAAGTTTAAATTTGGTCGAAAATTTTTGGGTCGTCACAGACTGTGTCTGCATGTCAAAAGTTTTGCTTATCATTTCGTGTCAAAAATTGCATGCTTGTCATTCTTAGTCTAGACACATCTTATTGCATTGATTGCATGAATAGTGTATAGACAAAATTCATATCTTATCGTATCTGCTAATTCATATCTTAGCGTATCTGTTACTGTAAGCTTTGCCTGACATATTCCGTAAATTTCTCCATAATCTACAAAATCTTATGCTCTATATATAGATATTCTATGTAATTAGAATACCACCTGATAGCCGAAAAATCATTTCATATCGAAAAATACTTTATTCAATCGTACGAAATGGATTCGTCACTAGTTCAAATTCCTCGAACTCCGACAGCTATTCCGACATGGATGTTCACCTAAGCTCCGAAAGCGGTGTAACCGGAATAGGTTAACCAATTAGCCATCATTTATTCTGAATGAATTGGAGATGGGTTCGTGGTCTACTTAATCAATGGAGACAAGAAAAAGGAGATTCCTTCTACCAATCGAATTCACCTCTTGGCAAGGAACCTAAAGCACTTACCGGCGAACCGATTCAAAACACCATTTTCACACTCATTTCCAGAGTATCTCGCCACGATTATATTCTATTTAAAATTCTAAACCTTATTCATTCACTCGTTCCGACCTACAATCATCTCGAAATAATATAAGAAGTCAACGAACTTAGCGCTCGAATAATCAATTTGGAGAATATGGTGCAAAATTTACCAGCTTCAGCAACATCATCGACACCAACAGTACCATCAATAAACCGCACCAGTACCATCAACAATCTATGCCTCAACATCTCATTCTGTACCTCGAGTATAATCATCGTTCTACGTATCGTTCTACATCAATTATTGATAATGCTAAAAACGAACATATATTTCATAGCATTATCCCTCAAGAAAGACAAACTTTTAGTTGCAATTGTTCTATTTACAAGTAATATTCGTTTAAATAATAAAAGGTGAAGACAAAAGACAGATTCGACGAATTGAAGACGCAAACGACCAAAAACCTCAAAAGTACAAAGTACAATCAAAGTGGTTCAAATTATTGATGAGAAACGTCTCAAAATTACAAGAGTACAAGACGCAAAACGCAAAATACAAGATATTAAATTGTACGCAAGGACGTTCGAAAATCCGGAACCTGGACCAGAGTCAACTCTCAATGCTCGACGCAGCGGACTAAAAATTACAAGTCAACTATGCACATAAATATAATATATTATTTAAATAATTCTTAAAATTACTTATATATTATATATATATTTATAAACCGTCGGCAGAATGCAAACAAAGACATGTGACCTGGAAAAGCAGGCCATGCGATCGCATGGCCTGGATGAGAGAAATTCATGCGATCGCATGGCAGTAGGTACCAGGCCACATGCCTATAAATTTTGCAGTTTTGAGCAACATTACACCATCTTTTTCTTCTCCTCAATCTCAACGTATATATATATATTAATTATAATTATAATTTTAATTTTAATTTTAATAATAATAAGGGTATGTTAGCGAATGTTGTAAGGGTGTAAGTCGAAATTCTGTCCGTGTAACGCTACGCTATTTTTAATCATTGTAAGTTATGTTCAACCTTTTTAAATTAATGTCTCGTAGCTAAGTTATTATTATGCTTATTTAATGCCGAAGTAATCATGATGTTGGGCTAAATATTAAAATTGGGTAATTGGGCTTTGTACCATAATTGGGGTTTGGACAAAAGAACGACACTTGTGGAAATTAGACTATGGGCTATTAATGGGCTTTATATTAACTAAATGATACCTCGTTGATTTAATATATAGACTTATAATTTGACGTATTTATATATAACCACATACGCTTGACTGGGTACGGTGGACGGGATATCTATAAATACCAATAATTGTTCATTTTACTGGACACGGAACTGGATTAATAGTTAATAGACTTGTTGAAACAGGGGTGGATTACATTCAAGGGTAATTGGTGTAATTGTTAACAAAGTAGTAAAATCTTGGACTACACGCAGTCGATAACCTGGTGTATTCATTAAACAAAGTATTAAGACCTTGTTACAATTCGAATCCCCAATTCGTTGGAATATTTGACTTCGAGAATAAGAATAATTTGACGAAGACTTTTGCACTTTATGATTATGACTGATGGACTATTATGGACAAATCCGTATGGACATATCGAATAATCCAGGACAAAGGACAATTAACCCATGGTAATAAAATTAAAATCAACATGTCAAACATCATGATTACGGAAGTTTAAATAAGCATAATTTATATATTTCATATTTAATTGCACTTTTAATTAACGCACTTTAATTTATTGTTATTTTAATTATCGCACTTTTTAATTATCGCAACTTTATATATTGTCATTTATTTACGCACTTTTATTTATCGCAATTTCATTATTATCTTTTACTTTACGCTTTAAATTAAGTTATATATATATATTTTTTTTTACATTAGGTTTTAACTGCGACTAAAGTTTTAAAATCGACAAACCGGTCATTAAACGGTAAAAACCCCCTTTTATAATAATAATACTACTTATATATATTTCTGTATTTTTACAATTATAAGTTAAAAAAAAGCGTTAAACTTGGCTAGAGTTCCCTGTGGACGAACCGGACTTACTAAAAACTACACTACTGTACGATTAGGTACACTGCCTATAAGTGTTGTAGCAAGGATTAGGTATATCCACTCTATAAATAAATAAATCACTTGTGTAAAATTGTGTCGTATTTAATAGTATTTTGTAGTAAAAATATAACTATTTTATACACCACCTCGCACACATCAAGTATTTTTGGCGCCGCTGCCGGGGACTTCTTGCTTAAACGCCGGAAGCGCAACGCTATATATATAAAAAAAGATTTTATTAGATTTTTATTAAGTTTTTATTAAAAATATACGTTTTTAAAAATAAAAAAATATACAAAAAAATAAAAGAAAAATATCTATATATTTATTTTTAAGAGTTTGTTTAAAATATATAAAGTTAAAAAAGTATTTTTATTTCTATTTTAGTTTTTAAATATAAGTATTTTATTATTTTATATAAATATTTATTTATTTTAAAAATAGCAAAACAGAAAAAAGAAAAAAAATATAAAAAGTACTCGGCCCGATCACTGTTGCAGCCCAGCATTTGGCCCGAAACCCTACTTCATGCGATCGCATGAACCCGAAGGCAAAATTTCATGCGACTGCATGAAGTGATCTGACACGTCCCATGTGACCTGGTACTGCATTAATTACGGGGTAATTATTATTATTATTATTTAATTAAAACCCTAATTAGGGTTAATGTTTTTAATTATTTATTTTTATTTTTTAATTAACTTGTATTATTTAGTTTAATTAGTTTTAATAAATTATAAAATTAATAGTTTTATAAAATAATAATATAAAAATAATATTTTTATAAAAATTGTACTTTTTACAAATTTAAGTTTATTTTTATATTTTGTATCTTTTTATTCGTTTTAGCGTAATATTTTTATTTTTCGCTCGTAATTAGTTTTAAGTCATAGTTTTTGCCATAGTTAATTTTATTTCTAGATTTTTAGGCTTTGCCGTAAAATCCCTTAAGTGCTTTTTCTTTAGAATAAGATTTAGGTGCTTTAAATTTTTGCGACGCCGTTTTTATATTTTAGTACCTTTTTAAGTAATTGCTGTTTTAGGATATAGAATTTCTTGTAAGCTTTAATATTTTTAGACGCAACTTTTAATTCTTAGTTTTTAGTTCCTTTTTAAGTTTCGACGCGCTACTTTCTTATTTTTATTTTTCGACCTTTTATTTTTCGACGTTTTTCGACGCGCTCTTTTTTTTTCTTATTTTTCGCCACTCTAGTTTTTAGGACATAGAATTTTCTATTTCTTATCTAAAATTTCTTTAAATTTCAACGAAAAATTATTTTAAGTGGTTAAATTGATAGACATCCAAATTTTCTGTTTCGTAGTAATAGTTGGATTTGTTAGTGGCTGAGTTGTGAGCTTCCGATTTAAAGGGTTCTGGCTCCCTGCTGCATCTATTGGCTATTCGAAACGTGGGCAAAAGCAGAAAAATCTATTATTTTGATAACTTAAATAATTTTTATCTTTTTTAACTAATAGGATATTCAGGGAATGCACCGAGCAAAACGTTCACCACCTTTTGTACGTTCACCACCTGTAACCAGATCAAGACATCTAGCAAATATTGTCGCCGTTGATTTTTCTTTAGAATCGTCATCCAGTCAACCAAGTAATCCAATTCAAATTTTCGATAATCCATTTTTTGAACCCGACCTCACAATTGAGAATCCGGAGGATATTCAGGGACAATTCAGAGATCCTGAACCACTAATCTTTCCTCCTAAACCACCAATCATTCAAACGGAGATTGTCGAGGAACAACCCATTAAATCAGAATACTCTAGTGATTCAGATTCAACAAATTCAATCATGGAAAATCTGGAACCTCTAAGTATAGAAGACCGAATGAGAGCTAAACGCACTGGCCAAGGTCACGTAATTACTCAACCTGACATTAATGCGCCAGATTATGAAATCAAAGGACAAATCCTACACATTGTAACTAATCAATGCCAATTTAGTTGTGAGCCAAAGGAAGATCCAAATGAACATCTTCGTACCTTTAATAAGATCTGTACTTTATTTAAAATAAGAGAAGTGGAGGATGAACAGATATATCTCATGTTATTTCCCTGGACATTAAAGGGAGAAGCCAAAGATTGGTTAGAATCGTTACCTGAAGGGGCGATTGATACATGAGACGTTTTAGTTGAAAATTTTCTTAAACAATTCTTTCCGGCATCTAAAGCCGTAAGACTTCAAGGAGAAATTGTTACGTTCACGCAAAAGCCAAATGAAACTCTATATGAGGCGTGGACAAGATTTGGAAACTTATTGAGGGGATGTCCGCAACATGGTTTAGACACCTGTCAAATAGTACAAATATTCTACCAAGGATGCGACATCACTACAAGAAAAGACATCGATATAGCAGCTGGTGGTTCCATTATGAAGAAAACCGCAACTGATGCTTACAAAATTATTGATAACACTGCTTCCCACTCACATGAGTGGCTTCAAGAAAAAGATATCTTTAGATCATCTAAAGCAGCTAGAGCCGATTCTAGCCATGACTTCGATTCCATTTCTGCAAAGATAGATGCTGTCGAGAGACGAATGGAAAAGATGACTAAAGATATTCACTCAATACGAATTAGTTGTGAGCAGTGTGGAGGACCACATTTAACAAAAGATTGTCTTAGTATTGAACTAACAATGGAACAAAGAGAGAATGTTTCATACATAAACCAAAGGCCTGGAAATAATTATCAGAATAATTATCAACCGCCAAGACCGATTTACAACCAAAACCAGAATTATAACCGAAATGTTCCATACAACAACCAACAAGGTCCTATCAATCAACAAGTATCCAATAATACTTACAATCAGCAAAGACCTAATTTTCAAAACAAACCACCACAAACCGATGATAAAAAGCCAAATTTAGAAGATATGATGACGAAGCTAGTTGAATCTCAAACGCAGTTTTTCACATCTCAGAAACAAACCAATGAACAAAATGCTCAAGCATTTAGAAATCAACAAGCTTCTATTCAAAATCTGGAACAAGAAGTAAGTAACCTAGCAAGGTTGATAGGTGAAAGAAAACCGGGAAGTCTACCTAGTGATACAAATGCTAACCCCCGGAATGAAACAGCTAAAGCCATTACCACAAGAAGTGGTATTACACTTAAACCACCTGAAATACCTGTAATTTCTGAGGAAGCTATTCCTACTCCACAAGAACCACAACCTGATCAAGATAAGGAAAAAGAACCGGTAGTTGAAAAGGTTAATGAAGATAACACAGTTAAGGCTAAACCTTATGTTAAACCATACCAACCACCACTTCCTTACCCGAGTAAAATGAGAAAAGAGAGACTTGAAGCCGAGCAATCCAAATTCTTGGATATGTTTAAACAGATAAATGTAAATCTTCCTTTCATTGATGTGATTTCAGGAATGCCTAGATATGCTAAATTTCTGAAAGATCTAATCTCAAATAGAAATAAAATTGAAGAGCTCTCGGCTGTTACTATGAATGCTAATTGTTCAGCAGTGCTGTTGAATAAGATACCAGAAAAACTATCTGATCCAGGAAGTTTCACAATTTCATGTTTTATGGGTAGTCTTAGTTCAATAGAAGCATTGGCAGACTTAGGTGCTAGTATAAATTTAATGCCGTATTCACTATACGCTAAACTAGACCTTGGAGAATTGAAACCAACACGAATAAGCATACAACTAGCCAATAGATCAGTAAAATATCCTAGAGGGATAATGGAGAACATGCTAGTTAAAGTTGGTAATTTAGTATTTCCAGTAGATTTTGTTATCCTGGACATGGAAGAAGATTCTCGAGTACCTCTCATATTAGGAAGACCATTCTTAAACACGGCTAAAGCAATAATAGATGTGTTTGGTAAGAAACTGACCCTAAGTATAGAGGACGAGAGTGTTACTTTTTCAGTTGATAGAGCCATGCAACAACCGCAATCTGCATATGATACATGTTATTATATTCAAACTATAGAATCACATGCAGAATTGTTAGAAGAATTTCCAGAATTACAAGGAACAGGAGAATGTTCTTTAGGAGAAGGAACTGAACCAATTGATGAAACTGAAATGTTAGCTGCACTAATGGTTAATGGATATGAACCAACAACAGAAGAAATTTAAATGCTAAAAGAAGAAGACAGATATCGATATAAATCATCGATAGAAGAACCACCGACATTAGAGTTAAAGCCACTTCCAAACCATTTGGAATATGCTTATTTACATGGTGAATCTGAATTACCTGTAATAATATCGTCTTCTCTTACTGAAAATGAAAAATCTCAACTCATTTCTGTGTTAAAAGCTCATAAACCAGCTATTGCATGGAAGATTCATGATATTAAAGGAATAAGTCCTTCGTATTGCACACATAAAATCCTTATGGAAGAAGGTCATAAAACGTATGTGCAACGCCAACGAAGACTAAATCCTAATATGCAAGATGTTGTTAAGAAAGAAATTATTAAACTGCTAGATGCAGGTTTAATTTATCCAATTTCTGATAGTCCATGGGTAAGCCCAGTTCAATGCGTGCCTAAGAAAGGTGGCATGACTGTCATTACAAATGAGAAAAATGAGCTTATTCCTACTAGGACTGTAACAGGATGGCGTGTTTGTATTGATTATAGAAAATTAAATGACGCCACCAGAAAAGATCACTTTCTCTTACCTTTTATTGATCAAATGTTGGAAAGATTAGCCGGAAACAGTTACTATTGTTTTCTTGATGGTTTTTCCGGATATTTTCAAATTCCAATAGCACCCGAGGATCAAGAGAAAACCACGTTCACGTGCCCTTATGGTACTTTTGCTTACAAACGCATGCCATTTGGACTTTGCAACGCCCCTGCAACCTTTTAAAGGTGCATGATGGCGATTTTTCACGACATGATAGAAGAATGCATGGAAGTTTTCATGGATGACTTTTCAGTCTTCGGTGATACATTTGAATCATGTCTAGTTAATCTTGAACGAATGCTTATTAGATGTGAACAATCAAATCTAGTTCTTAATTGGGAGAAATGCCATTTCATGGTTAAAGAAGGCATCGTTCTTGGACATAAAATTTCAAAAGAAGGAATTGAAGTGGATAG
Source organism: Rutidosis leptorrhynchoides (assembly GCF_046630445.1). NCBI lineage: Eukaryota > Viridiplantae > Streptophyta > Magnoliopsida > Asterales > Asteraceae > Rutidosis > Rutidosis leptorrhynchoides. Next base: position 560,618,079 of record NC_092333.1, read on the forward strand.
AGCTAAAGTAGATGTAATTGCTAAACTTTCACATCCCACCAATGTTATAGGAGTTAGGAGTTTTCTAGGGCATGCCAGTTTTTACCGACGTTTCATAAAAGATTTTTCTAAAATTGCCACTCCTATGAATAAACTCCTAGAAAAGGATGCTCCATTCATCTTTTCAGATGAATGCATCAAAACTTTTAATATTCTTAAAGAAAAACTCACTAATGCGCCGATTATGATAACTCCGAATTGGAATCTACCGTTTGAACTCATGTGCGATGCGAGTGATTTTGCAATGGGAGCCGTTTTAGGACAAAGGATTGAAAAATGATTTAAACCTATATATTATGCTAGTAAGACGTTACAAGGAGCACAAACGAATTACACAACTACTGAAAAAGAACTCCTTGCTATTGTCTTTGCTTTTGACAAATTTCGTTCATATCTCGTTCTAGCAAAAACGGTGGTATATACCGACCATTCTGCTCTTAGATACCTATTTTCGAAACAAGATGCCAAACCAAGATTAATCCGTTGGATCTTACTCTTACAAGAGTTCAATATTGAAATCCGAGATAAAAAGGGAGCAGAAAATCTCGCCGCTGATCATCTTTCTCGTCTTGAAAATCCCGAATTAGAAGTTCTAAATGAATCGGCCATACAAGACAACTTTCTTGATGAATATCTATTGAAGATAGATTATAATGAAATTCCATGGTTTGCAGACTATGCAAACTACTTAGTATGTGGATTCCTTGAAAAAGGGTTATCATACCAAAAATGAAAGAAATTCTTTAGTGATTTAAAACACTAATTCTGGGAAGATCCACATTTGTTTAAAAGTTGTCCCGATGGAATAATACGCTGATGCGTATTCGGAGATGAAGCTAGTCAAATCTTAAACCATTGTCACACAGGACCAACAGGAGGGCATTATGGGCCTCAGCTCACAGCAAGAAAAGTTTATGATGCTGGATTCTATTTGCCTACAATTTTCAAAGACGCACACCTTCTTTGCAAATCCTGTGATGCTTGTCAAAGGGCCGGAAAAATAAGTCAACGTGATGAAATGCCACAAAATGTCATTCAAGTATGTGAAGTATTTGACATTTGGGGTATTGACTTTATGGGTCCATTTCCAAAATCTCATAATAATCTCTACATTCTCGTTGCCATTGATTATGTATCTAAATGGGCGGAAGCACAAGCTCTCCCAACTAACGATGCACGAGTTGTAGTCAACTTTTTAAAACGTCTTTTTGCAAGGTTTGGAACACCGAAAGCTTTAATAAGTGATCGGGGTACTCATTTTTGTAATAATCAACTTGAGAAAGTTCTCAAAAGATATGGAGTAACTCATAAAATCTCCACTGCTTATCATCCACAAACAAGTGGACAAGTTGAAAATACCAACCGAGCTTTAAAACGTATTCTAGAGAAAACCGTAGGATCAAATCCGAAGGAATGGTCCATGAAATTGGAGGATGCACTCTGGGCTTTTAGAACAGCCTACAAAACTCCAATTGGAACCACACCTTTTAAACTCGTTTATGGAAAAGCATGTCATCTTCTAGCAGAAATTGAACACAAAGCATTTTGAGCTTTGAAGACATGTAATCTTGATTTACATGAAGCCGGACGTCTACGATTAAGTCAACTAAACGAATTAGAAGAATTAAGACTTGAGGCATATGAAAATTCCTTAATCTATAAGGAAAGAACGAAGAAATGGCATGATAAAAGAATCAGAAGTTCAAAAGAATTTAAAGAAGGAGACAGAGTTCTTCTTTTCAATTCAAGATTCAAGCTATTTCCTGAAAAATTGAAATCAAGATGGTCTGGACCATTCATAGTCAAAGAGTTTTCCCATACGGAACAATAGAGTTAATAAATTCAAATGGGATTGAATTTAAAGTTAATGGTTACAGAGTTAAACATTACATACATGGTCCAATAGAAGTTGACAATGAAGTCAATCATAATTTCACCACCCAAGAAAACCTTCAAAATGAAAACATAAATATGTTATCAACAACATATGAAAAATCAAAATTGGAAAATAGGGAGGATTCAAATTGGAGTGATGGAGAAGAATTCTTATACAAACCTCCCATTCCAAGAAACGAAGAAAAATGTGAACAAGAAGTTCAAATAGAAGTGAAAGAACCAAGAAAAGAACACCCGAAAAAGGTTTACAAACTAACTCGACTTACTAAAGCAGGAGACCCGGGTGAATTTATCATTTCTTGCTTGCTTAATGATGGTGCTGTATATAATGGACTCGCAGATTTAGGAGCAAGCGCAAATATTATGCCTCTTTCCTTATACAAAAGATTAGGTATGGGTAAATTAAAACCAACCAAAATAGGTGTTCAATCATTTGACCTAACTATTAAACACCCGGTTGGAATAGCAAGTAATTTACTTGTTAACGTGGGAAGTTTGACCTTTGTTGCAAACTTCATAGTGATTAATATGGAGGAAAACCTTGATATTCCTCTAATTTTAGGTCGCTCATTTTTAGCAACCACCGAGGCGTTCATTGATGTAAGAGAAGGTAGAATGACACTAAGGGATGGTGATAAATCGATCACCTTTGTGAACCGAAAGTTTAGATCTCCACCAACCAAAACTGTTAAACCAATAAAAACGCATAAGTGTGGGGAAGATGAAGAAACATTTAATGATGATCCAATCACAAAGAACCCTGTTGATGATACGAAATTAGATGAACCCGTTTTTAACAGTTCAACGAAGAAACTTTATAAACGGATTCACGATGCTAAGATTAAGGGAAACTTTAAGTTATGTAACCGATTAGTATCCAATTTATCGCCAAAAGAAAAGGCGATGTTAGTTGAATTTGTGAAAGTTACAGAGGAAATCAACAAATGGATTGAAGCAAAAGTCAGAGATATACAAGTTGTTGATGATACAATTGAAAATAACGTTAATCACAATTTCAACACCACATCTAACTAAGTGTGGGGAGGTTCGAATCTTTTTAGGGTAATATGTATTTCTGTTAGAGTTAGATATTCTGTTTTCGTGTAGTTCTCGAGAATGGAATCTGTGACGACCCCGTCAAAACACTTAACGGATCCGTCAGTTGGTCCCACAGCTTGATCGGACTTAAATGAATTAAATAAACAAAGTTGCATTCTTTTATTTCAAAATGTTCCCCAAAAAGGAAACAAACCAAATTAAGTAGTTTGAAAACCAACCAACCATAATATGAAACCAAAAGTTGACACAAAACATTGCCAACAAACCCACAATTTAAATTATCCAAAATAGAATGCAAACTTAAGTTTCATAAATAGTTTCATAAAATCTGCCCAAATGCATGCAGACTCATCTAACGACAGCGGAAGCATCAAATAACTCAAGTACCTGTGAAAACATGCAAGTAAACTGTCAACACAAAGGTTGAGTGAATTATAGGTTTAAATAAATAAGTAAACTTTAGACCACAAGATTTAAAAATGTTAGAAAACATTAAACATTATTCCATTATCAATGAGCCACCTGGTAACCACTTAACCCTTTATTTACCCTTGCCAAACACAATAAAAATATACACTTGGACAGTGTATCTACAACAAATTACGAAGTACTAAACATTCCGATTATAAATTGCTAGCGCGACTAGCTCGAAATGGGGTTGTCAAACCCGATAGATCTATCCGTAGGATTCGCGTTCACCGGTAGAAACCAATGATTACAGTTACCAGACTAGGGAATATTTTTGTCCAACTCACAATGAATAATTAAATTTAACTGTTACTTGTGTCTAAACGTAAATAAAAATCTGCATGTAATCACATCCCAAAAATATACTTTGAAAAGTATGTAAAAACGGGACTATAACTCACCTTAAATAGCAACTGAAGAAATCTCACAAACAAGCGGACAGCACGTAAAGTAATGTGATCAAGAAAGATCACAACACCGACCTATAAATAAAGCAGGTCGAAATAAATAACTAACTTAGGCCAAGTCTTAGTATGATAGCTATTGTACATGTTGCAAGTAGGCATAGAACATTACTCAGCAAGCATCGGTTTGATTGGAACAGCATAAGGACACACACTTTCTATTTTTAGAAAGTTTCTATTTTTAGCAGGTTTCCATTTTTGGAAAGTTTTCTATTTTAGGAAAGTTTCTATTTTTGGAAAGTTTCTATTTTTGGAAAGTTTCCAAATTTAGAAAGTTCTATTTTTAGAAAGTTTTGAAGTTAGGAAAGTTTCCTTATTTAGAAAGTCAACAGAAGTCAACTGAAAGTCAAAGTCAACCGAAAGTCTACTCAAAAGTCAACCTTGGTCAAACCTAGTCAACATTAATTTTAAAAGTGTAAGTTATAATAATAACATAGGTTATAATGTTATTTAAAGTCAAAAGTGTATAATAATGTCTTAACATAAGTTTAATTAAATAAAATGAATTATTAAAGTTAATATAAGTTGAAATGTTATAATTAGTATAACATAAGTATTTAATTAATTAATTAAATATCAATCATAATATAAATATTATTAATTTATAATAATTTTTAAATCATATCATAAGTATTATTAATTAATAATGAATTATTAATCATATCATAAGTTTCTAATTAAAATTATTAAATCATAAGTATTTAATAATTAAGTCATAATTAAATAATAATTAAGTCTTATAATAATTAAATAATTATTTAATATTTATTATAAGTCTTTTAATAATTTCTCAAAAACAAATTTAATACTTATCATAAGTATTTTCCTTTAATAATAAAAGTATTACTAATCATAAGTTTAATTAAAATGTTAATTAAATTATAATTAATAATTAAATGATATAATAAATATTTATATCATATGTTTTAAATAATAATAATTACTTCTTTTATCTTAAGTAATTAATTAATAATGAATTCCATAAATTTTATCATAAGTTTAATCATTAACCATAAGTTTTAAGTTTAAAAGTTCGCCGGGTCGTATCTTGAGCCCCGGGCGTCGGTTTCGGGCAAGCCACATATGTAACTTCACCTACTCAAACCACCCGACACATTTATGAACTCAAGAACACTCCAAGAACAGTCCCTAGGTCGTGGATATCAGCCATGACATCAATTGGGAAAATCATTTTACTCAAAACAGTAATTCGGGCAAAACGGGTGAACCGTGGCTCGGATTTAGGTGACCCGAACATGAATATTCGTCTCACCATCAGTCCTAACCAAATGAGGCACCCTAAAGACACCAAGGATGGTCACAAAGTCGGACCCAACCTTGTTCATGCCAAGAACACCTTTCAATCTTTAACAAAAACCAAATTAAGCATATCTAGGGCTCCGGGAATCGAAACGACATGAATCCGGAGTCTAAAATTAATGTCTTGATGAGAGGAACTCATTTATGTACTTTATTTTAACATTCATAACAGTTACAAAGTCAGAAAACACGAATCAAACTGCTGTCCAAAATTTACAAACCGAAATCATACGCAAACGAGTAACTCTACGCATTCAAACAACATTACAACAACTTATACATATCATACTAATCATATAACATATAAAATCAGTAATATATATGAAAAATCAAAAAGCTAGGGTTAGGGTTTATACCCTAATCGAGAATCAAAGTATATGATCGCGTAGAGAACGAAGAGGAGAACACGTTTATGTAGATGATCTCTTGATCCAAGCTAGCTTTTTGATGAAGATGGTGGTTTATGGTGGTGATGGTGGCGGCACAAAGAGAGAGGGGAAGAGAGAAAAAAAGATAAAATTTAGGTTTTAGGTTTAGATAATGTTTTTACAAAATAATAAAATTAGAATAAATCTAATTATGGAAAAACAAGGAAAGGCTCCCCCCTCCCCATGGGGTTCGGCCGAAAATTGCATGGGGGTGGGCCCCATGGGTCCATCTCACTCAAATGCTAAATTACTTGTGGCCCGAAAACCCGAACGAAGCCCGAAACGCGAAAACGCACTTACGCGATTTAAAATCCGGAAAGATAACGAACGCGCGACGAAAAATAAATATAAATACACCTACTAATAATATGACCTTAAAATATCATATTTAAAATATTTAGGATTTAAAAATCCAGAAAACTCGACCGTTGGTTTAAAAACCGAAAAGATTCGCCGGATGGAAATCCGCGGAACGTAGAAACGTATAATTTAAAATATGAATACATATATCCACATAACACATAATAATTATTATATATATATTATTACAAAAAAAAAAATAATAATATAGGTCATGGAAATGACGTGGCACACTAACAGTTAACGGTCGTTAAATAGTTAACGAAAGAAAATAACGGAAAAAGTAGGGTCGTGACAGTACCTCCCCGTTACGGAAATTTCGTCCCGAAATTTAAGCAGGCGCAGGGGTTGACTCGGCATCTGAGAACAAATGCGGATACTTCTGCTTCATTTGGTCTTCACGCTCCCAAGTGAACTCGGGACCGCGTCTAGCGTTCCATCGGACCCGAACAATAGGAATTCTGCTCTGTTTAAGAGTCTTAACCTCTCGGTCCATGATCTCAACTGGCTCCTCAATAAAATGCAATTGCTTGTCAACTTGAAGTTCCTCCAAAGGAATAGTCTGATCAAATTCAGCCAAACACTTCTTTAAGTTCGAAATATGGAAAACATCGTGAACAGCACTGAGTTCTTGTGGCAACTTCAAACGATAAGCCACCGGTCCAACTCTTTCAATGATCTCAAACGGTCCCACGAAACGAGGACTTAACTTCCCTCTTTTACCAAAACGAATAACACCCTTCCAAGGCGAAACTTTTAACATAACACGATCACCAACTTGAAATTCAACATCTTTCCTTCCTTTGTCGGCATAACTCTTTTGCCGACTTCTAGCAGTTCTCAACCTTTCTTTAATTTGAACAATCTTCTCAGTAGTCTCGTGAATAATCTCTGGACCTGTAAGTTGAGCATCCCCAACCTCATTCCAACAAATAGGAGATCTACATTTCCTACCGTACAAAGCTTCAAACGGTGCAGCTTTAATACTTGCGTGGTAGCTGTTGTTATAAGAAAACTCAGCTAACGGCAAATACCTATCCCACCCATTTCCAAAATCAATCACACAAGCTCGCAACATATCTTCTAATGTCTGAATGGTCCTCTCACTTTGACCATCGTTTGAGGATGATAAGCGGTGCTCATATCCAATCTAGTGCCCAAGGCTTCTTGCAACGATTGCCAAAATCTCGATACAAATCGACTATCTCTGTCGGAAATTATAGAAACGGGAACACCATGCCTCGAAACAATCTCTTTCAAATACAAACGGGTGAGTTTCTCCATGGAATCGGTTTCCCTAATCGGAAAAAAGTGAGCCGACTTAGTGAGTCGATCTACAATCACCCAAATCGCATCGTAGCCACCCGAAACTCTTGGTAACTTAGTGATAAAATCCATAGTGATACCTTCCCACTTCCACTCGGGAATTTCTGGTTGCACCAACAATCCGGACGGTTTTTGATGTTCAGCTTTGACCTTAGAACAGGTCAAACACTTAGCCACATACGTAGCCACATCACCTTTCAAATTTGGCCACCAATACAGCTCCTTAAGATCATGGTACATCTTCCCTGAACCAGGATGAATAGAGTACCTAGACTTGTGAGCCTCATCCAAAACAAGTTGTCGCAGTTCACCAAACTTCGGAACCCAAAGACGTCCTACAAAGTACCTAGTACCATCTGCTCGAATCTCGAATTTCTTAGCCATACCTCTTACGTTCTCTTTCACAAGATTCTCTTCCTTTAAGGCTTCTTGTTGTGCCTCAAGAATCTGCCTTGCAAGGTTTGATATAACTGTCATATTCAAGGCCCTAACCCTGCGAGGTTCAGTCCTTTCTTTACGACTCAATGCATCAGCCACAACATTGGCCTTACCCGGGTGATACAAAAGGTCACAATCGTAATCATTCAACGTCTCAATCCATCTTCGTTGTCTCATGTTCAACTGTTTCTGATCGAGGATATGTTGAAGACTTTTGTGATCTGTGTACACAGTACTCTTGACCCCATACAAATAATGTCTCCAAATCTTAAGTGCAAAAACAACGGCCCCCAACTCTAAATCATGAGTTGTATAGTTCTGCTCGTGAATCTTCAACTGACGTGATGCGTACGCAATAACCTTCTTTCGTTGCCTCAAAACGCAACCATAGCCTTGTCGTGATGCGTCACAATAAACAACAAAATCATCATTACCCTCCGGTAGAGACAATATCGGAGCGGTAGTCAGTTTCTTCTTCAAAATCTGAAAAGCATTCTCCTGTTCATCCTTCCACTCATACTTCTTCCCTTTATGCGTTAAAGCAGTCAGAGGCTTCGCTATACGAGAGAAATCCTGGATGAACCTTCGATAGTAACCTGCCAATCCTAAGAACTGACGAATTTGAGTAGGAGTTTTCGGGGTTTCCCACTTTTCAATCGCCTCAATTTTAGCAGGATCAACTTGTATTCCTTGTTTGCTAACAATGTGACCAAGGAACTGAACTTCTCTTAACCAAAAAGCACACTTAGAGAACTTAGCGTACAACTCTTCTTTCTTTAACAAATCAAGCACTAACCTCAAGTGTTCTTCGTGCTCTTCATCATTCCTAGAATAGATAAGAATGTCGTCGATGAAAACAATAACGAACTTGTCCAGATAGGGTCTACACACACGGTTCATGAGATCCATGAACACAGCAGGTGCATTTGTCAATCCGAACGGCATAACAAGAAATTCAAAGTGACCGTAACGGGTGCGAAAAGCAGTTTTTGAAACATCAGATTCTTTAACACGCAACTGATGATAGCCAGAACGAAGATCAATTTTTGAATAAACAGAAGAACCCTGAAGCTGATCGAACAGATCATCAATTCTCGGAAGAGGATAACGATTTTTAACAGTGAGCTTATTCAGTTCACGATAATCAATGCATAAACGAAAAGAACCATCCTTCTTCTTAACAAACAGAACAGGAGCTCCCCAAGGGGACGAACTAGGACGAATAAAACCCTTGTCTATCAACTCACGGAGTTGACTTGACAATTCTTGAAGTTCAGAAGGCGCAAGACGATAAGGAGCACGTGCTACAGGAGCAGCACCGGGAACAAGATCAATTTGAAATTCTACCGCGCGTTGCGGCGGAAGGCCAGGTAAGTCATCGGGAAACACCTCGGGAAAATCCCTGACAATATGAACGTCATCAACGTTCTTTACTTCCTTACTAGGATCAACAACATGAGCAAGAATAGCATGACAGCCTTTGCGAAGATGTTTTCGAACTTTCATACAGCTAATAAGGTTTAACTGTGTGCATTTCTTATCTCCAAAGACCATCAGTGGCTCTCCAATCACATCAGTAATACGAATAGCCTTATCATAACAGACGATCTCGGCACGGTTCGCGGACAACCAATCCATACCAATAACAATATCAAAACTACCAAGTTCAATCGGTATCAAATCTATCTCGAAATCCCTACCACCCAGATTAATGTTACACTTACGATGTACAGTCTTAGCAGTAAGTTCCTTACCATTAGCTACTTCAATAACATAAGTATTGTCTAAAAGAGTTAACGGCGCTTTGATTCTCGGACTTAATTTACTCGACACGAAACTTAAATCAGCCCCTGAATCAAATAGAACATAAACTGATAAATCGTTGACTGAGAACGTACCAGTAACAAGCTTAGGATCTTCCTCCGCATCCTTAGCATTAATGTTGAACGCTCGGCCGCGTGCAGTCTCTGCAGTCTTCTTGTTGGGACAAGCATCTCGGAAATGCCCCGGCTTCCCACACTCATAACAAACCCTCGGATTACCTCCATTATTCGATTTCCCATTACCGTTACCGTTACCACCTCTATTACCAACATTATTATTATTACCACCAGTCGCGGGAGTAGCAGACCCCGGCAAAAGCACTGTACAATCTTTAGCAATGTGCCCTTGCTTAGAGCACCTCTTACAAGTAACTGTGCAGTAACCATCATGAACTTTATAGCAACGAGGACACACACGCTGATTTCTGTTGTTAGCACCTGAGGTATCCTGTTTCTTCTGCTGATTTTGGTTTTGATTGCGGTTGTTATCCCACTTTCGTTTCCCATTTTCAGCCTTCTTGACAACCTCCTCACTACTTTCAACAACTGTAGTCTTGCTTCTTCTCAACACCTTGTCATTAAGTTTGTGGGCCATAGACATAGCGGCCTCAATAGTCTGGGGTTCACTGGACTCAACCCCGTGTTCAATCTTCTCGGACAAACCATCAATGTAAGCCTCAATTTTGCGGTCCTCATCCGCATAAACCCTAGGACACAGCAAAGTTAACTCGAAAAACCTTCGTTCATAGGCATCTAACTCAGTGCCATGCATTTTCAAATTCTTGAGCTCAACCTCTAGCTTCTTAAGCTCACCCCGAGGTCTATAGCGGGTGATCAATCTTTCCTTAAAATCATTCCAGGCCAAAACCATAAGCTACATCGCTTCCCAAACTACTAACCAGATTGTTCCACCATGTCAAGGCACTATCCTTGAGAGTGCAACTAGCGAAACTAACTTTGTCCTCTTCACGAACTCGACTGACCCTGAAAATAGATTCGATTTTCTCGAACCAACGAGTAAGCCCTATTGGTCCTTCCGTACCACTGAATTCTTGAGGTCGACCAGCCATAAAAGTTTTTTGGGAGCATCCCACGTTGTTCGCATTGGCGTTAACATTAGCATTTGCTGCCATAGCAGCAGCAATTCCTTCATTGATCAGGCGTTGCATACGCGCTTCAGTGGACTCTCTTGGAGGCATGATCTTCAAAATAGAATAACACATCCGTTAGTACCAAGAATAATACTAGTGTCATAAAGGAATAGATCAAAACACGAAAAGACTAACCATTAAGATATTAGTCAACTAACACTATGAGTAATAACATGACAGTTATGATTGTTATAGAAATAACCATCACATGCATACATATTTTATGATAACATCATACAACATACATAGCACCTAACATACATGAACATATATTACGCATAATATAACATGCCAAGAGCCACAACATCAGAAATAAAACATGATAATGATAATAGATGTCATAAAAATAACCATCCATACATAATGAAAAATATCCCATAACAAAATCTTAATAAAATCCTCGGCAAAACGCCGTACATAACCCAAAATGTATGTATAAAAAGGACATTAAGTCTGATGAAATAGATAATCAATATGAATAATCACATCACATTCGCTTAGAGCGGGTGTGATAAGCTGGTCCAGCATGAGTCTCAGCAGGATCCTCATACTTACGCAACTTCCCTTTCACAACATCCAACTCTTCCTTCAACACACGAATAGTGCTCTCGAGAGCCTCGAACTTAGCATTAACTTCTCGATCACGCTTGCGGTTCGCATCCTCAACCCTATGCTTGAAAGTGATAAAGTTACCCATGTCGGCACGGATCTCGTCCATAACTTCATTATGTGGCAAGGTGCGCAAACAATCACTAAGGGCGTTAATACGTGTCACCTCATTATAAGCCCGGTTCATATGAGTAATGGTAGAAAAATAGTAATGAACAGGATCATCGATCTCCGGTTGATTAGCACGACGTCTAGCAGGAGACGGTGGAGCAGGAGCAGCAACAGAGTTATCGCTCGAAGTCGACATCTGCAAACAGCAAAACCGCAAACCATATACCAAAAGATATGAAAGCTAATAATATAACTTATACGAAATGAAATGCATAATAATGCTATAGCAAAATGGTCGGGCTGTAGACTAGACTCTAATGCACCCTAATAACCACGGGTTGACCACATTAAGACTGCCTAGTTCCCTACAACCAGAGCTCTGATACCACATGTGACGACCCCGTCAAAACACTTAACGGATCCGTCAGTTGGTCCCACAGCTTGATCGGACTTAAATGAATTAAATAAACAAAGTTGCATTCTTTTATTTCAAAATGTTCCCCAAAAAGGAAACAAACCAAATTAAGTAGTTTGAAAACCAACCAACCATAATATGAAACCAAAAGTTGACACAAAACATTGCCAACAAACCCACAATTTAAATTATCCAAAATAGAATGCAAACTTAAGTTTCATAAATAGTTTCATAAAATCTGCCCAAATACATGCAGACTCATCTAACGACAGCGGAAGCATCAAATAACTCAAGTACCTGTGAAAACATGCAAGTAAACTGTCAACACAAAGGTTGAGTGAATTATAGGTTTAAATAAATAAGTAAACTTTAGACCACAAGATTTAAAAATGTTAGAAAACATTAAACATTATTCCATTATCAATGAGCCACCTGGTAACCACTTAACCCTTTATTTACCCTTGCCAAACACAATAAAAATATACACTTGGACAGTGTATCTACAACAAATTACGAAGTACTAAACATTCCGATTATAAATTGCTAGCGCGACTAGCTCGAAATGGGGTTGTCAAACCCGATAGATCTATCCGTAGGATTCGCGTTCACCGGTAGAAACCAATGATTACAGTTACCAGACTAGGGAATATTTTTGTCCAACTCACAATGAATAATTAAATTTAACTGTTACTTGTGTCTAAACGTAAATAAAAATCTGCATGTAATCACATCCCAAAAATATACTTTGAAAAGTATGTAAAAACGGGACTATAACTCACCTTAAATAGCAACTGAAGAAATCTCACAAACAAGCGGACAGCACGTAAAGTAATGTGATCAAGAAAGATCACAACGCCGACCTATAAATAAAGCAGGTCGAAATAAATAACTAACTTAGGCCAAGTCTTAGTATGATAGCTATTGTACATGTTGCAAGTAGGCATAGAACATTACTCAGCAAGCATCGGTTTGATTGGAACAGCATAAGGACACACACTTTCTATTTTTAGAAAGTTTCTATTTTTAGCAGGTTTCCATTTTTGGAAAGTTTTCTATTTTAGGAAAGTTTCTATTTTTGGAAAGTTTCTATTTTTGGAAAGTTTCCAAATTTAGAAAGTTCTATTTTTAGAAAGTTTTGAAGTTAGGAAAGTTTCCTTATTTAGAAAGTCAACAGAAGTCAACTGAAAGTCAAAGTCAACCGAAAGTCTACTCAAAAGTCAACCTTGGTCAAACCTAGTCAACATTAATTTTAAAAGTGTAAGTTATAATAATAACATAGGTTATAATGTTATTTAAAGTCAAAAGTGTATAATAATGTCTTAACATAAGTTTAATTAAATAAAATGAATTATTAAAGTTAATATAAGTTGAAATGTTATAATTAGTATAACATAAGTATTTAATTAATTAATTAAATATCAATCATAATATAAATATTATTAATTTATAATAATTTTTAAATCATATCATAAGTATTATTAATTAATAATGAATTATTAATCATATCATAAGTTTCTAATTAAAATTATTAAATCATAAGTATTTAATAATTAAGTCATAATTAAATAATAATTAAGTCTTATAATAATTAAATAATTATTTAATATTTATTATAAGTCTTTTAATAATTTCTCAAAAACAAATTTAATACTTATCATAAGTATTTTCCTTTAATAATAAAAGTATTACTAATCATAAGTTTAATTAAAATGTTAATTAAATTATAATTAATAATTAAATGATATAATAAATATTTATATCATATGTTTTAAATAATAATAATTACTTCTTTTATCTTAAGTAATTAATTAATAATGAATTCCATAAATTTTATCATAAGTTTAATCATTAACCATAAGTTTTAAGTTTAAAAGTTCGCCGGGTCGTATCTTGAGCCCCGGGCGTCAGTTTCGGGCAAGCCACATATGTAACTTCACCTACTCAAACCACCCGACACATTTATGAACTCAAGAACACTCCAAGAACAGTCCCTAGGTCGTGGATATCAGCCATGACATCAATTGGGAAAATCATTTTACTCAAAACAGTAATTCGGGCAAAACGGGTGAACCGTGGCTCGGATTTAGGTGACCCGAACATGAATATTCGTCTCACCATCAGTCCTAACCAAATGAGGCACCCTAAAGACACCAAGGATGGTCACAAAGTCGGACCCAACCTTGTTCATGCCAAGAACACCTTTCAATCTTTAACAAAAACCAAATTAAGCATATCTAGGGCTCCGGGAATCGAAACGACATGAATCCGGAGTCTAAAATTAATGTCTTGATGAGAGGAACTCATTTATGTACTTTATTTTAACATTCATAACAGTTACAAAGTCAGAAAACACGAATCAAACTGCTGTCCAAAATTTACAAACCGAAATCATACGCAAACGAGTAACTCTACGCATTCAAACAACATTACAACAACTTATACATATCATACTAATCATATAACATATAAAATCAGTAATATATATGAAAAATCAAAAAGCTAGGGTTAGGGTTTATACCCTAATCGAGAATCAAAGTATATGATCGCGTAGAGAACGAAGAGGAGAACACGTTTATGTAGATGATCTCTTGATCCAAGCTAGCTTTTTGATGAAGATGGTGGTTTATGGTGGTGATGGTGGCGGCACAAAGAGAGAGGGGAAGAGAGAAAAAAAGATAAAATTTAGGTTTTAGGTTTAGATAATGTTTTTACAAAATAATAAAATTAGAATAAATCTAATTATGGAAAAACAAGGAAAGGCTCCCCCCTCCCCATGGGGTTCGGCCGAAAATTGCATGGGGGTGGGCCCCATGGGTCCATCTCACTCAAATGCTAAATTACTTGTGGCCCGAAAACCCGAACGAAGCCCGAAACGCGAAAACGCACTTACGCGATTTAAAATCCGGAAAGATAACGAACGCGCGACGAAAAATAAATATAAATACACCTACTAATAATATGACCTTAAAATATCATATTTAAAATATTTAGGATTTAAAAATCCAGAAAACTCGACCGTTGGTTTAAAAACCGAAAAGATTCGCCGGATGGAAATCCGCGGAACGTAGAAACGTATAATTTAAAATATGAATACATATATCCACATAACACATAATAATTATTATATATATATTATTACAAAAAAAAAAATAATAATATAGGTCATGGAAATGACGTGGCACACTAACAGTTAACGGTCGTTAAATAGTTAACGAAAGAAAATAACGGAAAAAGTAGGGTCGTGACAGAATCCGAATGGTCTTTCCCTAGCAGACCCTAAAGAACTAGTCTTCTCCCCCCATTCTGAATTTTTATTTTTTTAGGTTTTACGAGATGAAGAATTCCTTTGATCTGAACCATGGTCTAATGCTACACGCTTTGATCACTAAACGTAATAATGACACACTCCCGAGTGACCTGGTATCAGTAATAAGAGCCAAATTGGACGGAGTAAGAAAAGAACTCAGAAACGATCATAATAAGTTACATTTTGGTAAAGGAAAATCAAAATCCGCAGCGAAAAGAAGAGCACGACACCTTGAAAGATGTCACAAATGCGGAAAATGGTCACACGAAGGAAAATGCTTGACGAATCAGACATATTTCAATACCGGGTTCGTTACTTTATGCAGAGAAGGACCGTTCATATGTTTCGAAGAAAAATCATTGAATGCTCGAGGTTATGCCTATGTAGCTATGGAAAACCAATTAGTCCGACTATCTTATGAGTGGGCTAAAGCAGGTCACTGAGAATTCTATCTCACAGGTAAGTATGTATAGTTTTTATTTTTATTTTATTGCTTTTAACCTTTTGATAATAAACGCTGAATCGTTCGCTATAAAGTATTAAATTGGTACTCAATAAAATTAGGTTTTGCGACCGAAATTATTGATATCATATAAAAATTTATTACATCACTGCGAAATTTACCGTTTATTCTTAAGGTATAAATATCTTTAATCAATCAACCCAAAATATTTCAGAAATTCGTCAGGAGTAAAACTAGGTAATATAGCCGAAATTACTTTACCGAAAAGAGGGGCGTATATTTTTGATAATATTTGATTGATTAAAGTGGGATAAAAGACCAAAAAGATTTTTAATTTTTATTTTTACTTTGTTTTTAAAATTAATATATTAATATTAAATTATTATTGTAAACTTTTTAAATTAATATATTTAAGTTTGTAAATATAAAAAAAATTAATATTTTTAATATAAGTTTGTATGTATAAAAACAAAAATATAATATAAATTTGGTGTGAATTTTTAAAATTTTAATAATATGAATTTTTAATTTTATGCAATTTAAATTTAAGTTTGGTGTGAATTTAAAAACAAAAATTTACTTTATTTCGCTAAGTTAAAAATATGATTTTTAAAATTCATCGTGAGTTGAAAACTAGGTCGTTGAACCGAAATTGCTCTACCCAAGGGAGGGACGAGAATTTTTATTATCATTATTTTTAATCTTATTGAATTAAAGTATGCCAAAAACATATTAAAAAAAAACTCAAAAATCTTTGCTTTTAAAACTGCGCTTAAAAAAATGACAAATTTTAAAATTTTGTCGAGGGACGGACTAGGACAACGATCCGAAACGCCCTCATCCAAAAAACAAAATTTTAATTTTTAATATATATGTTTTATTAGTAAAGGTTTCAAAAAAAAAAAAAATAAATACAGACCCCCATGCGATCGCATGGGGTTTGGCCTGTAACCTCATGCGATCGCATGAGGCAGAATATCTGGGCAGATCAAATAGACAGACGAGTCTGTCTTCACCACAACACACACACATATATACGAAAATAACCCAAAAATCACCTCTAAAATTCGCAATTTTTCGCCATAATTCGTCAAATTTCTCGCTCTAATCATGAAATTGTTCAGAAGCTTTTCAAAGAAGGTAAAAATTTCACCCCTAAACCTCTTTAAATTTGATTTTTAGTGTTCTTGAGCTATAATTTACCTAATTTGATTTTGTTAATTTCTAGTGTAATTAGAGTTAAATTGTTAGTATATTATGCATGTATAACCTAGATTGATGCTATTTAACATGATTTGAAGCCAAAAACTTCAAAAATTTTAGGAATCTAGGGTTTGTGTTCTTGAGCAATTTGGGGCTTTTTGATATAAACAGGTTATGGCCGATTTTTGTTATGAATTATTGTTAAATTAAGTAGTATAACATGTTTAGGTAGCTAAATGATCCAAACTTTGATCCTAAACATGATTTTTGAGAATTAAAGTGGACTTTTTAGGTATAAAATTCATGAACTTGATTAAATTGATGTAAATGCCATTTGAAACTTGTTTAATTGCTAGTAATGGTTGTTTTAACATGATATTTGAATTGAATGCTTATGAACTTTGTAAACATTTTCATATATGCTTATTTGAAAAAGCGTAGAATTGTAAAAATTGTGAAAATACGTATAAGTTTAATTTTGATTTAACATGTTATTGTAATTGTGCTATTTTGCTAACACTAATGCATATTTGGATGCACAAATTTTGTGTTTAATGTGTTTTGCAGAGATTTACAGATACTGATGGTGCAACATCATCATCCAGGCAACCTGCTCCAGAACCTGAACCAGAAATGCAATATGAACCTGAACCAGAGCAACAACAGGAACCACAACAACAACCTGATGAACACGTACCTTATTATGATCCGCTACAATTTGTTGATGCCTTTATAGTATTTCCGATGCATCCGCCAGTAGAATACCCAACGATTCCTGAACACACGTTGCATCCTAATCTGAGATTCGATAGAAGCTGGAGAGATTACCCAACATATCAAAGTAACAAATTCAAACTGATACCGAAAATTGTAGAAGTGCCAAGGGTAATCGATTGGGAGCCTTTGGAAAGGGTCCAACTTGCTAACTCAGTTAGACAGCATTTGATTCAAAGGTATGGCAGCTCTTCTTTTCACGATTGGGAACGTCTATTCACCATTCGTAGACCTGTATATAAGGAATGGTGTATTGAGCTTATGAGTACTATAGCATTAAATGCAGATGTAGATAGGTTAGATGATAGAAGTTTTCTTAGGTTTATACTTGGCCGTAGGATGTACAGGATGTCCATGCTGGACATGGCCAGGGCTTTGCAGATATATACTCCTAGTGAATTACTACTACTCGATTGTATGAATTTGATTTATCGTGGTGAAAGGGTAGATAGGAATTTTGACGCGAACGCCGTCTGGAGGCGTATGTCAGATTATAATGTTTTCACGTTGGGAGGAAAACACTCCTACTTACATATTAACAAAGCCGAGCTTCGTATAATTCATAGATTTTTGGCTAACTCGATTACACAGAGAGGTCACAATAAGGAGAAAATGACCTTACATGATTTATTTTACCTAAAGTGTATTCGAGACCCAAGAGGCTTTGTTAATATCCCTTACTGTGTGGGTTTTTATTTTTCTAAGATGGTGGAAGGAATAAAGGAAGGGGGAATAATAGGAGGAGGTATTTTTGTTACTCTCATTGGAGAGTATTTGGGTGTAGATAGGGAACAAGGGGGTCCACTTTTGGAATGTAGGGAACAGGTTGAGCCTTTAGGATTGAAGGTCTATCAGGGTACTAAGGTATTAAAGAGCAGATGCAACCAGGCAGTACCCTATGAAGGTCGTCATCCACAGGTAGAGAGAGGATCAGATGAGGAAATGGAGGAAGCGGATGACATTAGGGATATCATTAGGGAGGCTATGACTGACGTCTACCAGCGTGTAGATGAGGTAGATATGACAAACGGGGAGAGATTTAGTCGGATGGAGCAGTGGCAAGCCCGGAATGATTACGAGCATTCCAGGCAACGACAGCATGATAGATGGGACTATCATCAGCATCAGATTATGAGCCGGCTGTCACCTCATGATCACTACGTACCGACCCGACCCGCTTACTATCCTCCACACCAGCCCGAGATAAGACCACCATATACTCTCTACGACCCTAACCAGGCCTACCAGTACACCTATCACCAACCATGGAACCCGAACGATGACATGAACTGGAACCCCTATCCAGATTGATATAGTTCCAGTTGGTGATTTTTATGATTTTTATCTTTTTATTATTTTTATTTATTTATGTTTAAACATATGATATTGTGACACATTAATGTATTGTTTAACATTTTTATTATTTTGTACTAATATTTCATATTTGATTTGAAAGTGGGATTTTAAGTCTCATTTCAAATTACCATTCATGTTATTATTTGTATGTATGTATATTGTCAATTGTACACAACAGGGTAAAACAGCGCATTTTCAAAGACTGGCATTAAGTTCAGCAAAAGCTACTGATTTTGACGACAAAACGAAAAACAAATGTGATGTAACAACAAGACGGAATGAACAAATGATGTGCACCATTTATCATTCAACAAACAAACGACAATATGTTTGGAAACTTTGGTAAAATTTAATCATTTTTCTACGCTAATCACCCTCAATAATTTAAATTGTTACTGATTTCTTGCAAATGAGGGCATTGCAAGATCTTAAGTGTGGGAAGGGATTAAATTCTCTCGGATTTTTAAAATTTTAACTTATACACTTGGTTACCATTAAAAATACTAGTAATGCAGTAGTTGTATTAGAATCTAGTGCTCTCTGATAATAAAGAACAGCCCTAGTCTTATATACTGACTACCCAATTCTAGTAAAATTTTTCAAAATTTTCAATTAAATGAACTCAAAATCATGTTTATACATATTTATGAGCGATAAAACTAGGTGTTAACACCGAAATTATTGTTACCTCGGAAAGGACATAAATTGAGAAACAACCCAAAATGTTAGACTTCATTTAAAATGGAATAGAGGACAATAAAAAGGCAAAGAAAGGAAAATAAAAGCCAAGTGTGGGAAAAATTTACCAAGTTATTTTGAACATATATCACATATTTCTGTAACAAATAATTAAAGATACTTTTGCTTTAGACTAAACTAATCAGTTTTACCAAATTTACTGTAATATATTTGAAAGAAAGATGGATCTACACGATGAATCAATTCCATCATTAAAAGGAAGTAAAGTCTTCCGAAAAAGACACGCGCTTCTTGATTTAGATCAGGAAGTTGTCGTCCAGACCAGCTGTAGGTTGACGAAAAATCTAGAAAAGTCATCACGAAAATCAGCAGGAAATCCACGGACCTCAGCATCAAATAGGTTCGCCAAGTGGTCAGACTTATCCTAACCATGAGAGGATCTGTCTCGTAAAATAGGGAGGACGCCATGCAAATTAGCTTGATAAAACTAATGAATCAGACCCCCAGAAAGGATAATCTCCTTAAAGATTAAAAATTAGCTTTTAAGCCTGATATTACTCAATCCTTGAGATTGACTTTAAAGATTGAGAATTACAAACTCATGGAATTCAATGATATCTAAACTCAAGCTTGAACGAGAAAATATTTTGATCAAAATTACAAACCGATTTGTTTTCTGAAAATCCATTTTCAATGCGTTCATTACCATTGAACGTAAAATCCTAGGAATTCACCTGGAATTCATTAGGTCACCTGAACTAAATCGGGTGTCAACCGTAAGAACGGTGGTTGCATAGCATGGTCGAAGACAGGACCTTGTGCCAGACCGAAAAACTATATGGTGAGCTTTACTATTGCTCCTACAAAGGATAGTAATTGCATTCGACATGTTATAGACCATAATTAAAAGCATGTCAGGGGACATTGCCTTAACAGTTGCTTGTTCAACACTTTCCTTTACAACCGGATGGTAGTTTACCGAAAGGTAATATACGGAGCAAGTATACTGGACGTGTTGCTTTTCTAATACAAGGTTAGCAAGTTGGTGACACAAAACCATAAGTTTTGAGCTAAAATTTTCAAATCTGAAACCCACCAAACCCACAAAAACAATTTGCAAACATCGGTGAAGGGTTATTCCGGAAAACTTATCTAGGGTAAAAGCTAGATTTTATTTAAAAGATCAAATGTTTTCATAAAGATTCAATTTTCTTTAAGGATCTAAATTTTCATAGTCATGTGGGACTGTAAACCACATCGTTACTACCATTGTTTATACCGCTGTATAGAAATCACTGATGTACAAAGTGTGAAGAATAAAGAAGTGATTCTATTATGTTTTTATTTCAAGACTATATTGCTTGAGGAAAAGCAACGCTCAAGTGTGGGAATATTTGATAATGCTAAAAACGAACATATATTTCATAGCATTATCCCTCAAGAAAGACAAGCTTTTAGTTGTAATTGTTCTATTTACAAGTAATATTCGTTTAAATAATAAAAGGTGAAGACAAAAGACAGATTCGACGAATTGAAGACGCAAACGACCAAAAAGCTCAAAAGTACAAAGTACAATCAAAGTGGTTCAAATTATTGATTAGAAACGTCTCAAAATTACAAGAGTACAAGACGCAAAATGCAAAATACAAGATATTAAATTGTACGCAAGGACGTTCGAAAATCCGAAACCGGGACCAGAGTCAACTCTCAACGCTCGACGCAACGGACTAAAAATTACAAGTCAACTATGTACATAAATATAATATAATATTTAAATAATTCTTAAAATTATTTATATATTATATATATATTTATAAACCGTCGGCAGAATGCAAACAGAGACATGTGACCAGGAAAAGCAGGCCATGCGATCGCATGGCCTGGATGAGAGAAATCCATGCGATCGCATGGCAGTAGGTACTAGGCCCCATGCCTATAAATTTCGCAGTTTTGAGCAACATTACACCATCTTTTTCTTCTCCTCAATCTCAACGTATATATATATATATATATATATATATATATATATATATATATATATATATTAATTATAATTTTAATTTTAATTTTAATAATAATAAGGGTATGTTAGCGAATGTTGTAAGGGTGTAAGTCGAAATTCTGTCCGTGTAACGCTACGCTATTTTTAATCATTGTAAGTTATGTTCAACCTTTTTAAATTAATGTCTCGTAGCTAAGTTATTATTATGCTTATTTAATGCCGAAGTAATCATGATGTTGGGCTAAATATTAAAATTGGGTAATTGGGCTTTGTACCATAATTGGGGTTTGGACAAAAGAACGACACTTGTGGAAATTAGACTATGGGCTATTAATGGGCTTTATATTAACTAAATGATACCTCGTTGATTTAATATATAGACTTATAATTTGACATATTTATATATAACAACATACGCTTGACTGGGTACGGTGGGCGGGATATCAATAAATACCAATAATTGTTCATTTTACCGGACACGGAACTTGATTAATAGTTAATAGACTTGTTGAAACAGGGGTGGATTACATTCAAGGGTAATTGGTGTAATTGTTAACAAAGTAGTAAATTCTTGGACTACACGCAGTCGATAACCTGGTGTATTCATTAAACAAAGTATTAAGACCTCGTTACAATTCGAATCCCTAATTAGTTGGAATATTTGACTTCAAGAATAAGAATAATTTGACGAAGACTTTCGCACTTTATGATTATAACTGATGGACTATTATGGACAAATCCGTATGGACATATCGAATAATCCAGGACAAAGGACAATTAACCCATGGTAATAAAATTAAAATCAACACGTCAAACATCATGATTACGGAAGTTTAAATAAGCATAATTTATATATTTCATATTTAATTGCACTTTTAATTATCGCACTTTAATTTATTGTTATTTTAATTATCGTACTTTTTAATTATCGCAACTTTATATATTGTCATTTACTTTACGCACTTTTATTTATCGCAATTTCATTATTATCTTTTACTTTACGCTTTAAATTAAGTTATATATTTTTTTATATTTTACATTAGGTTTTAACTGCGACTAAAGTTTTAAAATTGATAAACCGGTCATTAAACGGTAAAAACCCCCCTTTATAATAATAATACTACTTATATATATTTCTGTATTTTTACAATTATAAGTTAAAAAAATATAGCGTTAAACTTGGCTAGAGTTCCCTGTGGATGAACCGGACTTACTAAAAACTACACTACTGTATGATTAGGTACACTACCTATAAGTGTTGTAGCAAGGTTTAGGTATATCCACTCTATAAATAAATAAATAAATCACTTGTGTAAAATGGTATCATATTTAATAGTATTTTGTAGTAAAAATATAACTATTTTATACACCACCTCGCACACATCAATTATCTTCGTTCTTCATGGCGATTATGTAATCTCTAATGTTTTAGAGATTATGTATTCTAGTTCTAACGGTAAATCAAATGAGATTAATATTATATTAACTCATTAAATCCATGATTACATCTGAAGAAAATATATATGTAAGTATATTTTCATAAAGATTGTAATTAAAAATTCTTTCGAACAAAATGTTAATGGTGAAAATATTTTAACGGGTACACTGTACATTCTTTCAAATAAGTTACATTAATAAGTTACACTGTACATTCTTTCAAATCTAATTCAACAGTCATTTACTATCCTATTTACAACCACCGATATACGTATCCGTTCACCGCAAAATAATCATTTTCATTCAATTTCATATTTGGATTTTGATTTATCAGAATCCAACAAGTGGCATAATGAAGAAAACATTGGACAAAATAAAATTTGTTAGAAACAAACGAATTAACTATGAGAAATTCTATTAAGAATCCATGCTAACAAAATCCTAGCTAACTATTTTTAGCTAACTGTTAATTCCTTATTATATTTATTTATCGCATTTTTAATTCTCGCAATTTTATTTATCGTCATTTAATTTCTGTTATTTAATTTACGCACCTTAAATATCGGGACACGTATACAATGTTTTGACATATCATATCGACGCATCTATATATATTATTTGGAATAACCATAGACACTCTATATGCGGTAATGATCGAGTTAACTATACAGGGTTGAGGTTGATTCTATAATAATATATATACTTTGAGTTGTGATCGAGTCTGAGACATGTATATAATGGGTCACGACACGTATTAATTAATTCGAATATTATATATCAAACTATATATAAATTGTTGAACTACAAATTGTGGACTGCTAACTGTGGACTGTCAACATTGGACAAT
This sequence comes from Rutidosis leptorrhynchoides, assembly GCF_046630445.1. NCBI lineage: Eukaryota > Viridiplantae > Streptophyta > Magnoliopsida > Asterales > Asteraceae > Rutidosis > Rutidosis leptorrhynchoides. The sequence goes on from NC_092333.1 coordinate 560,642,074, forward strand.
TAAAATGAATTAAAATATTGATTATAACATATGAAACTAAATAATTCTTCAAGTTTGCCACTTGATTTCATCTTAAATCTCACTTGTATCTTGACGATTACAATCTGCGTTTAAACCTTTCATAATTCTTGAAAACATCACAATCGAGAGGATGAACCAACCGCACTTCATCTATGGGAGAAAAGATTGATGCATATAGTTATGCACCTGAAAACTCTCGGAAACTGAGTAAACGTTTAACACGTATCTGTGCTAGCTCCTTTGGCATTGTTATTACCGAAAATAACATTTCAATTCTTTTTCAAATTAGCCAATTTTGTCACAGCTCCAGCAAATCAGCTTCAATTTTTCATTCGAATAAACCTTATTATAAAGATTACCCCTTCATCATCGTTACTGGAGAACCGTTTATATTCCACCACATTAGCAGTAAACTTACCAGCAACTGTATTGATCTAGGATCTTCCGAAAAATCATTATAATTATCGAAACCCGATCATTTACTCATCAACATCTTGTAACAATAATTGCCATACCAACTACCAAGAATTAGTAATCAGTCTTTCGTATCTCGCAACGATTCTACGCCAACAATTATATATATACATATAACGTCTGTCTCCTAGACTTATATATTTTGAATGTGAAGTTTCTGAAAAACACCCCAAACTGCGAACTTGTTCTCCGAAATTGGAAAAATGCTGATGAAGCAGCAAAAAATGCAAACGACTTAACAGTCAAAAGTTTGATGATAAAGAATAGTGTGTTGGCAAAGCTCAGAAAAGTTGGAACTGGAAAATGAATTGAGCAAACTATGAAGAAGGCTGTGGACAAATCACAAGGACTAAACCTGCCTTCACAGAATTCAAATGATTCAGTGTCTGCTAAAATTATTATCGAATACCTTGCTCCTAACTCTAAGCCTTTACGGACAAATCTTCTTCATCATCTTTCGATATTAGAAATTCTAAGATATCATCATATCTTTCATTATAATATCTTCGATAATTCTGAAGATATTTTCATAACTATTCTTATCTGAAATCATTTATCTCTTCGCGATATCAGTGTTACATCAGAAAGGAAACTGTTCTAGTTTCTAAATTCTGAAAAATTTGAATTTAAAATATGAATGATATTGAAGTAGTGTTGGGAACTGATGCATGAGTTAGTATAATCTAATGACACTTGATCAATGTGATTATATTACAGTAAGTCATGCTGAGTTTCTATTAGAACGTGATGATTCACAGATCATAACGTCATCATGTGCCATGTTACACGACTCTTACATTTTATCTAACGTATAAACATATCAAGAACATATTTCTTGATAGTTCTATCTTTTCTCTTGAATTCTGGTAATTTAACTAATCAAGATCGTGATATTACAATTTCTTTCTTAGAACATTAGTCATGTTCATTCGAAACTCCATATCTACAAATTCTGGACCATTATTCGTTTGACTTAAAGTCGGGAAGAGAAAACAAAAGGATGGAACTCCAAAATATAAAGGGAATGAAGGGAGTGGATTTATAGTAAAATATCTGACAGAGCAATAAAAACAAATGACCCCATTTAATCAAAGAGGATCCTAATTCCATTAATTACCAAAGAATAATATCTTATATAGATCACGAAGATTTTCTTTAAAATCCCTGGAATTCCGGAAATCAACCGTGACTACGTCACCGGTTAAGACAAACCTGCATTTATTCATTTCATTCTTTGGTGATAGCTTCACTCGTAATCTTCTCATAAATTGAATTGTTTTATTCATATTACACACTGATGATAAAAACTCTAATTTTCAGCTCATATGCGTCATGAAAACATACTTATTGTCATCCATGACGATTTCAATCAAATTTCGGGACGAAATTTCTTTAACGGGTAGGTATTGTGACGACCCGGAAATCTCCGACCAAATTTAAACTTATTCTTATTTGATTTTCGACACGACAAGCAAAGTCTGTAATGTTGAATATTAAAATTTTGTATACTATTTTCATGTAGTCATTTACCTTTGGACTGTGCCCGACGATTCACGAACAATGGTGTGTAAATAAATATGCATATATATATATATATATATATATATATATATATATATATATATATATATGTGTGTGAAAGTATATATAATAATTTGAAATTATAAAATAAACATTAGAATTAAATATGTAAAATAGGATACAAAATAATTAAGTGTAAATTTAAAATGAATCTATATATATAAACATATATGATTTTTATGATTAATTATTATTATATGTATATTGTAATATATATATATATATATAATTTATAAATAATAAATATTCAATAAAGGTTGTCATATTATATATAAATTACATAATTAATAATATATAAAAGTTAAAATATAGTTGTTATATTAATATTATTACTTCCATTAAAATAAATATTAATATTAATATCAGTATTAATAATATTATTATATATAGTTATGAGATTAGATACATTCGAATTAATATATTGTTATCATTACTAATAATATCATAATTAGTAGTAAAAATTTTGATTTTAATTAAGATTATTATTATTATTATTATTATTACCATTATCATTAAAATCATTGTTAATATTATAAATATTATTATAAAAATACTACAATTTATTATTATCATTAATAATATCATTTTTAATATTGTTACTAAAATTACTATTATCATTTGTATTTTTAATATTTGTTATTACTAAAAATCGTTATTTGGATTATAGTTATCATTATAATACAAATTATTATTTTCATATTATTATCATTACTTTATAATAAATATTATCATTCGATATTCTTATTATTAATATAATTATTATTATTATTATTATTATTATTATTATTATTATTATTATTATTATTAATATATTTATCATATATATAAAATTAGAAAAGGATTCCAATCAGTTTTACGTTCCCATCAAGCTGTATATAAATTTTGTCCATGTCCCTTAACTGGTTACCAGCGTAATTGAATCATAAGATACAACCAAAATCAGTTGTAGGTCTCCATCTGCTTTATACATATATATATTTTTTTTATTTCTCCTCTGCATAATTGAACCATGCTTGTCGATAAAATTGTATATATAACAATCATTTGATTTATGTTATCAGAGAAGAATGATTCGATTTTTCTTAATCATTATCAATAACAGTTACTTTTAAACTGCAATCTGTATGAATTATACAGGAATTTTTTTTTTTAAACAGAAGCAGGTACTCTGTACCTTCAACTTTTTGGCCCAAATCAAAAATTGAATCAATTAACAAAATCTATAAATGTGAAGTTATTAGGAATCATCCACTTAAACTTCCTACAAAGTTTCATGATCCAATTTTCATTATTCACTTTGAATTCGTGAGTCAAAGTTTTAAAATAAAAAAGTCAACTTTTGTTCTTCAATCAAATTCGAACTTTCTGAGATGATTCAAGTTAAATTGACGATACCAATAGCTTCTAGGATTGATTTTCAAGGTGTCTCGTGTTTTAATCTTTTTCTAAAACGTTACCAAAAATGAAATCAATTTTTTTCTCTTCTCTTACAAAACGCTACAGCAGGTAAGCTTGTTTTCTTTAAAATTCTTCTTTTTCTTTCAATCCTTTTAATCACGCACAATTGTTTCTATGTTGGTCATTTAGTCCTGAATTCGATTTAGCAATTTTTAGTAAAAGTAAAAGAGTGTAGTCGACTTGATATATTGATGAAGAAGAAGAAGCTGCTATATAATTACGGGTTATATACTTAAGGTTTCTGTTTAAATCAGAAAAACATCATGGATTGAATGGTTAAGGGATGTGTGTTTGAACGAGTGGTCTCGGGTTTGAGTCCCGTCTAGAGCATTTCTTTTTAGAAAAACAATTTAGAAGGGTATACACTTTTATTCTCTTTTCCATTATCATTATAATTATTATTGTTTTTATTATTATTATTGTTATTGTAATTAGTATTTTTATTTTTATTATTATTATTATTATTATTATTATTATTATTATTATTATTATTATTATTATTATTATTATTACTAGTATAATTATTGTTATGGTTATTATTATTATTGTTATGTTATTATTAGTGTTAAAATTATTATTGTTACTACTATATGTATAAGTATTATAATCATTATCATTATTATTATTATTATAAGTATTAATAAAGATTAGATATATAAAAATAAAGATTAGATATATAAAAATATATATGTAAATTACATAACTTAACTATATTAATATTTCTATATATATATATATATATATATATATATATATATATATATATATAATGAAACCTATAAATTATTAATATAACAAATACATCTATAACTATAATAAATAGATTTATTCGATTACGAATATATGTTTTAATATATATACAAATGATATAGGTTCGTGAATCCGAGGCCAACCCTGCATGGTTCAGTATCGACGTATAAATATTTTTACTACAAAATATTGTATTGTGAGTTTCATTTGCTCCCTTTTTAAATGCTTTTGCAATATATATTTTTGGGACTGAGAATACATGCACTGCTTTTATAAATGCTTTACGAAATAGACACAAGTGATCGAAACTACATTCTATGGTTGGATTATCAAACCGAATATGCCCCTTTTTAGCTTGGTAGCCTAAGAATTGGTGTTTATTATAATTGCCACCAATTGACGCGAATCCTAAAGATAGATCTATGGGCACTAACAAGCCCCAGTCAGAGAATTTGAACTGCTTTAGTACTTCGATTTATCATGTCCGATGTGAGTCCCGGAATGATGGGGATATTCTATATGCATCCTGTTAAGGTCGGTTACCAGGTGTTCACCATATGAATGAATTTTAATTCGCGGGTTACGCGTGACAATATATGAAATCTTGTGGTCTATTAAAATGATGAAAATGAATTATTATGATAAACTAATGAACTCACCAACCTTTTGGTTGACACTTTAAAGCATTTTTATTCTCAGGTATGAAAGAAATCTTCCGCTGTGCATTTGCTCATATTAGAGATATTACTTGGAGTCATTCATGACATATTTCAAAAGACGTTGCATTCGAGTCGTCGAGTTCATCAAGATTATTATTAAGTCAATTATAGTTGGATATATTATGAAATGGTATGCATGCCGTCAATTTTCGTTGAGATGAAAGTTTATCTTTTAAAAACGAATGCAATATTTGTAAAATGTAACATATAGAGGTCAAATACCTCGCAAAGAAATCAATTGATATGAATCGTTTATAATCGATATGAACGGGTCCTTTCAAATCCCTAATTGGCCCCCTAATAAATAGAGGAGTCACCCTCCTCATTTTCCATCAGCTCACTCTCTCTCTTCTTTCCTCACATCTCAACCTCTCTTCTCTTCTCTCTAGGGTTTTTCCCTTCATAGGCGGCCCGACTACCCGATCTAACCGGATGACCTTCAACCATCAAACACCCTCTCGAGATCATCATCTCGATTCGGGTTATTAGGTAACTGGACCGGAGTGTTGATGTCGTTGATCCTCAAAACCCCTCTTTTGTTGATCTAGCTTATTTCTGCCCTGACCGCGGTTTTATGCTTGATCAATTGTAATTCTAAATCCAATTCTAATTCTCGTTTCTTTAGTGTTCCTTAGTACTCCCTCTGTTATAATTCAATAGTATTGCTTTCATTTTTGTAACATCATAAATTAATAGTTCACTTTCATAAATAGATAAAAATAATGAGGTAAATTTCTTTTATACCATTCCTTTATGCATGTAAAATAAAAAAATAGGTAAAAAGTAAAGGGTAAAACCGTAAAGTGAATAAAAATACAGTGTAATAATGACATCTATTAAACTGTGTGTCTTTTTATCTGTGAGCTATTAAATTGAGACAGGAAGTATCTTATAGAATATACACCAATATTAATTCATTTTTATGCTGATAATTTTATTGTCATCTAATAATGTTTTTAGTTAATTGCGATTTACTTGAAAGTAAGAGTTATGCAGCTATGTTCATTAACGGGTTTGGAGAGTATGAAGTGCATTAACATGTATATGCTAGAACGATTGACTTGTAAAGCCTTTATAATTTTTCTAGGTTCTTGTTAGAGTTTTGATATGATTTTTTTTCGTTCAAAAAAAGTGTATTAACAAAAGTTGCTTCTGAGAGTTTTGATATGAATTTTTTCCGTTAAAAAAAATGTATTAACAAAAGTTGCTTTCAAACGACTTTTCCCCCAAATTAATACATTTTCGGGTAACAGTTTCTCTCGCCAAAACGAAGGGTTATACACTTATACCCATTTTTGTTTTCAACCGCCAATTAATTAGTTTTGGAATTCTTTATCTGACAGATTTTCATTCATTCAAAAAACACACCGAAAACACAAACACTATGATATTGATTAGTGATTTCATTTGCCAAAATACTAATCGTTATTCTTGTCATATCTCAGTAAAAATTTCTTTTACCTTGACATCAATTGGGTCGAAATAGTTTATGAAGAAATTGTTAACACTATTTAATGATCAATTGAGATTAATGTTCATACCTAGTTAATAGTAACATTTTATGTTACTATTACTGTTAGGGAAAAATTACTCTTAGTAAAAGAAAGAAAGAAAAAAAAAACTGTTGAGGACAAAAGAAAACAAGAAGTTACCAATACAAAAATTATTAAACATTTTAGTATCTCTTGATGTTGTTTCATTACCTTATTTGAAGCGAATCAACAGACCAAAATTATTTAAGTCTGTAAAATTTTAGATTGACTAAAACATGTTACGCCGTATAAGAACTACTATTTTACAGTAACAAATGAATGGCTATTATGAACCATAATGAGAAGATAAGTAGATAACTATGGCATTGTGTTTTCTTGGTGTTTTTACTTTACTCAATAAAAAATCATTGGTGTCAATAGGTCTTTGAGAAAAAAATGAATCAAGTGACAAAAAAGTAGAAGAGATAAGAAACATATTCTCACTTGATGCATTATGGTGTTTGCCATATTAAAGGGACTATATCTATAAAAAGACCACTCATACATCCCAAAAATGATATGCACCAACTGGCAAATAGCAATGTGTTTTTCACTTATTGTGTCAACTAGCAATTTTTCTAAGTAGAGGGTGGTGGGGAGTAAAATATTATATAAAAAAAAAAAAAACGCCCTCTATTGAAAAAACAGTATGAAAACTCACAAAAACTGATACTTTTTCTTGTGTTTTTCTTTTAGTGAAGTTGAAGCAATATTGCATGAATAGATTTAACTTTTATGTTTATTTCAATGATGTCTTTTAAAATCAGTTGGATCTTGAACTTGTAAAAGATACCCATCAAATATTTCTTTGTGATTGATCACATTGAATTCATTCAAGTTTGAACTTTACAGGTCAAATTCTTGAAGTTTGTCAATGCTTGTTTAAAGATAAATCTTGTTGATTTGTTGCTGATTTAGTGAACCTGTTTAGAGGTTGGAGTTGGGGTTTAAAGTGGTTGGGGAGATGGGATTAGGGTGTCTTCTTACTCTCACGGTGGGCCCACCGATAAAACGTCGAGCTGGATTAAGGAAAGAACAGGCAGGAAGAGGTTCTTACAGGGCTAGTTAGAATTTGCATAGGGGTTAGATAGTTATATTAGTTTATGCTTTGGGGGGTGAGGGGTGTTCGTTCATAGTTCATTAACATAGTTGGGTCATAAACAAAGATGGGTGGTGGTGGATTACATCATCAACTCAAGAATCTGTGTGTTAACACTGACTGGAAGTATGCTGTTTTCTGGAAACTCGGGAATCAGTCTCAAATGTAAAGATAATTTTCAAGAATTAGTGTTGCAACTTTATTGAATTACTATTTGAATTGCTTATGATATTGCTTGAATTTAGTTTCATTGATGCATCATTTGTTTTAGACAATTTAAAGATCAATTGATTGATCACGCCCTACCGAAAAACAAAAAAATGCATAAGGTTTTTCATGTTCAGGGAGTACATAGGGCCTAGCCTAACCGGGTTATTCCGCGACCGTTTTCGAGTCTTTTCCGGACCACTCCAAAGTATTTTGCTAGTGAAGTTTATATATAAGCCCACTTTTAAGGATATAAGGATATCCAGCAAGGATATCAGGACCCCAAGCACTAGTTTATACGGAGTACTAGGTTATGTTAGTATGCAAATTTCAGCTACAAAATTTACATAGGTGAAATACCTTAAATATTGTGATCCAAAAGAGTCTGATGCATGTTCTACAAATTCTTTGCATAAGAGAAGGCAAATATGGTGTATTCTACCTTGAAAACTTATCAAAACAGGGAATATTTGCAGGGTCATGACTTGGGAAGATGGTTATTATCGTGACGATAAAGAGAAAAACAATCGCTTAGAAAGCAACTGGTTCGATAACATGAATGAACATGCGAAGGAGGATCAGTACACGCAAGATCATCTAGCATTAGCAGTTGCAAACATGTCTAATCGAGTATATTCTATTGGGGAAGGGTATGTTGATAAAATAACCATAAACTAGTTAAATGTTCATACTTTGCAATAATAGATTGTTAATCATACTCTAATATGAGTGTTTTCGTTCACTTTCATGAGCAGGATTGTTGGAAAGGTTGCAGCTACCGGTAAACATTTATGGATATCAGAAGATCAGCTTGATAATAGCTCGTGTTCTTTTAACGAGGTGAGATGACTCTGGTTTCGTATTATAAAGTCTACTACTGATCTAGAAAACAATGTTTATTATTTGGTAATCTGTTTATCTAAACAGAACTCATGAAATTTATCATTTGTCAATTTCAGAATTTTAATGAATGGAAAACACAGTTTGCAACCGGAATCAGGGTAAGTCACATATCTCCCCTAACTAATCATATATCAACTATCCAACTAAAAACAACTAAAAGGGTGAATCCTGTACACTGAGGCTTTACGAGGAAGACATAAACTAAATTATGATATAATCGAAGTTTGGTCTCTTTATGCTATGCAGAACCTCGTTGTTGTTGCTATTGTTCCTTACGGGGTTGTACAGCTCGGCTCATCATACACAGTAAGACAACTTAGAATCATTTTCTTCTACCTCATGCATCTGTCTATAAAAATGCATGAACTCGAGACGTTAAATATTTTACAACGTTCATCTATTATTTAATCTTTGCCTTAAATATGAAACACACAGATTGCTGAGGACTTAACGCTTGTAAACTTTATAAAAGAGGTCTTTTACGAGCTACAAAGGTCTTCGATGACATCAACAGATTGCTCTCCTTGTGTGGTATCTTTCACTTTGTCTCCCACATTGTACTGATAGGAATAATAATACTAGATCTAGAATCTTATCACACAATTGATTTACAGACAGATTTGTCGACAAGTTCGGGACCCGCGAGAGTTCCCAAAGATGTAAACAATAAAAAATTGGTTGCCGAAACCAAGATTAATGAGTCTTATGAGTTTCGTGGTGGGTGCGAGCTGTATGAATCATTAGGACCTGCATTTTACAAGCAGAAGAAAAGTTCTGAATGGAAGACGATGGTAGCCGAAACCCAAACAGTTACCGAGACGTTCGAAGAAACGAGCAGTAGCTGTCTCTTGACACAAAGATCGGGCTCTGAAAACATTCTGGAAGCAGTTGTGGCCAGCGCTTGTTGCAGTGATAGTGACGGAAAAAAGTCAACGTCATTTGGTCAACCAGTGAAGGTGGGGAAAAAACGAGCTAGGGCTGGTCAAAGTTGTAGACCTCGGCCCAGGGATAGACAACTGATTCAAGATCGTATTAAAGAGCTTCGACAACTTGTTCCCAATGGATCAAAGGTAACTATAGTTTTTTCCCATCTAATCAATTACGGATCTTTTTTACGAATCTGAGTTAAAATGGGTCATTTTGTACAACAGTGTAGTATCGATGCGCTTTTAGAACGAACTATCGAGCATATGCTATTCATGCAACGTATGATGAAGCATGCTGATAAGCTTGATAAATGCGCAGAGTTCAAGGTATGTCTCAGGTTCTTAGCTTATTGATCATCATTTGCTAGATAATTTTTGTTACAGACTAGGGATGTTAATTGGACCTAAAATAGTGTTAAAATAATTTGGTTCACTTTTAGAATGTTAATTCGGTTACTATTCTGCAGTTGCGACCCTTTAGTCGAGAGCAGGGTTCAAGCTGGATAATGGAAGTAGGGAGTGACCTAAACGTATGCCCAATAATTGTGGAAAATATTGGCATTGACGGGCAAATGTCAGTAGAGGTACAGTTTTGACTTGTAACGCAAGAGGACCTATTATATTTTCATAAGTTACCGACACTTAGTTTCAAATATGCATAGATGATGAGTAACGAATGTGTCCATATTCTAGAGATCACTGAATTTATCAGAAGCTTGGGTCTGACTATTTTAAGAAGCGCAACAGATGCCTACGGTGATAAAATCTGGATGCGTTTTGTTGTTGAGGTATATACCATAGTCCTATTCGTGTTGATATATGTCATAAATCAAGTATAGCATGCTTTCTTTGATCTTTAATAGACAATTGGTTGATTCGGGTGGGTCGAGTAACATATCAAAATGGGTTGGGTCAATCCAACCGGACTTTCACAGATTTTCTTGAGTCTTATAGATTCTCAAAGTGTCACATTTCATTAGAATGATAATATTATTACAATAATAATAATAATAATTTGTCTAATACAGTGATTCAAGAGATTTCATGCGTTCAAATACTTTATACATGAACTTCGCCATGTTCATTATTAGACATTAGTTCAATCTTTTGATTTAGCATATCCTATCCTTTAAGTTCATATAATATATCAAACTCGTTTGACCCACTAAAGGTGCACAAGGCAAATCAATTTTAACTACAGATAAATGGGTCAAAATTGTCACTTCTAGTAACAAGCATGCCCCTAATTTCAGTAATATGATGGTTATTTCTTGTGTACAGGGAGAGAATAACATAAAATTACATCGGATGAATGTACTATGGTCACTCCTTCAAAAAATGGAATTGAAGACGAAGACTTGAGCGTGATCATCTTAATAGACTGGTTAATCTTTTTAGGCCTAGTGGTTTATAGCTACATTTTTTACTTGGCTTCTAGAAAATTTCTTATAACATTTTGTAATATATTTTGTTGCGGGATTGTGAGTGAGAAATGAGTGGAACGCTTATTTTTACTCTTTGATTTGTTGTGATTTGGCTTGTGAACTTGTAAACTACTTATCGTGACTTGAGTGTTTTGGAAATAAACTGTTTTATAGTTTGTCATGGAATTTGGACAAAGTAGACAACGAGATCAGTTATAACTTATATGATATTTTATTCTAGTAAAGGATAGAATCATAAGCAAAGTTGCAGAGCTCGCAAACTCGAGGAGTACTTGGTCGGCACTTTTTGGGGAGTATGCGGCAACTCGGGGAGTACTGTGTTGACCAAGTTTGACTTTCACCGGTTGTGACCGAGTTTTCACTGATTTTCCAAGTATGTTTTGGCCGAGTTTGACTGTGTTTTGACCGAGATTGACCAAGTAATCTCAAGTTTTGAACAAGTTTGACCGAGTAATCCCGAGATTTGACCAAGTAACTGAAACGTGTACTCGGACCAATCTCAAACCGAGAACTCGGCAAGTACTTGTCGAGATTTAATGAGTTCTACAGACCTGATCATAAGATTTTGATAACCAAAATACTAAATCAACCGTAGTAGGATCATTTTTAAGCAGGATTGGATTTTACCTATGACTCAATAAATGGATGATTACTTCAGAACGGCTTAATATAGTGTCTTAAACTAGAAACGTGTTATCTCTAAGGCCCTAAAAGTAACCTTAATCATGAAGAGAAGAGTGACTAGAGCTATGAAACAGGCATGCAATTCCAAGTTGCAAAATATAATACAAAAGTTAATTGATGTTCAAAGTTCATATACGAGTCATTCTTAAATATACTTTCTATTAAGTTTAACCTTTGATTTGTCTTGTATTTTTTCGTTTACCCTACTAAACATTGAGCATATGATTGGTATAGTACTATTCATATGATAATTCCATCATAAATATTTCAAGATGTTGTCATATACTTATTTCACGATAAGATTAGTAAAATCATTTGATCCTAACCCCAAACTCGGAAAGATAAGAATGATCCTAAGTAAGATCTCGGTCTCGACGACCTTTATATAAGTCATAAAGAACTTCGATGGTCTATCGTCAATGCTACTCACACAACAGAACTAACAAACTGACAAACCGTGGTTACAAAACATGAGAAAACTGAGAGTGAACAATTCTTATTTTACCACTCATCTTTCGTGCAAGCCCTTTTGCTAAAAGAATACTATTAGCGTAATAAGGTATGATATTATTATATCGGTTTTGAATCATAGGAACGTGTATGTCGTGTTGTCTAGATCCTCACGAATCCCCTTAAAAACCTCATAACAGAAACATTCTCTAACAAAAGACTAGTAGCATTATCACAAGACATTTAAGCAAAAAAACAATCAATCAATAACACAAAAATTATTGAAGTACACGTTCTACACGAAACATAAGGACAAATACAAGTTCATGTTATTAGATGTTACCGATATTAAGGTTTATAACCCTATCATTTCATCTTGGCTTCGGTAAAGAGGACGTGACGATTAACACGAGGATCGTATTTACGGAATTCAAGCTTTGTTTGTATCTTCCTCGGGTTCTTCTTCTTAACATAGAAGAAACCAGTTCCTGCTGCTGAAACCAGCCTTATCAAAATTGTAGCACTTTTCTTCTTCTCTCCCATTTCTTTTATTTTTAATCTATAACATCAGTAAATACATTGCATACAAAGTCAGATACATTCTCATATGTATGACGTGTGCAAATTTTAATCAAGATAAACACAATTTAAGGGAACATCAATTCATAAATAGAGCAACAGAAACAGAACCCTAATTCGTATTCATAATTAGCAGAGATTGAAAAGGATTAATTAGTACGAATAGAAACTTGTATAAAGGCTGTAATAGATTATTTGAAATAATAGTAAATCAGTGAGAATATTTACGTTACCGGCTACAACGACGTCGTTACGTATCGGCCTCTGCCGGTGATTTAAAACCCTAGCGAAAGTGTCGAAAGGTAATGGTGTGAAAACGTATTAGATTAGTATATATGTTCATTTATGATCCGCTTCAATCATTTATAACATTTTTAGCCCTTGCCACTATGTTTAAATTATAACAAAACTCAATACTACATGTGTATGGAGAGGTGAGATGTAGACAATCCTTCCCTTATTCGAGAATAAAAACAAGTCATTTCTCCACTCAGAGTGATGCACTCTCAAAAGTAGAGAAAGTCATCACTCTCTCTATTCGACGGATAAAAAGATTGCTTCCGAGTGGACTTTCGGCCAATAAGTAGGAAAATTACTTAAAAAATAGTAAAATAAACTTAAAAACAAAATTGAGACGTCATGAAAATGGTGGAATCAAATTTTCATGGGTTTTAAATCATGTCTGGATGGAGTCGACAAGAACCACCAAACACCACCCGATCATATTCGTTTCACGTGTCAAGTATATGTTTTACCAAACAACTAACATAGAACAGACTCAGACATCTATGCCTTCAAAAGACTCGATAACTAACTGCAAAACAAATTGCATTATGAAATTCTCATTTGAGACTCGAATTCGAGACCTCACGGACACTCATAAGGTCAGTAACCACTCAGCTAAATGAAAACTCATTTATTTACACTAATCAATATATTTACATATAAACTTGCTATTAGTATTTAAATTCAACTCATTAAATATATATTGTAATTATGCTCAGATGAACTAAAAATTGCACTTTTACCAAAAAAAAATTAAAAATAAAAATAAAAAATAAAAATAAAAAAACTATTTATAAACTATCACAAATATTTGCCTTACTATTTTGAATTGTCTCATTATAGATGTTTATTTCTTATTTTAACTAGTCAAAATAGCTTTTATCGAGTAGAAATGTGATTTTTATGAGTAGAGATTAAATTTTATTGGTAGAAAATAAAGCTAACAAACAGTATAAATCTTTGTATCCAGTTAACCTAGACCAGGATCGATGCACTATAGAGCTGTTAGCACTTATACGACATGCATCCTCTACCTTATACATTTACACACATTCATATATTTCACAGGGATATATATGAAACAAGACAAATCTACGAACAGTTTTATTCTTTCACTTTCCTCTTTCACGAAAACACATCAAGTAATCGAGTCACCAGAAACGCTATTGATGCTTGATACGAGTCTCAATGGATTCCAATGCCATGTATATCTTTTGGTTAACAATGAACCAACCTTTGTTCTTCAAAAGCTTTTGGTATTCGTACGAAATTTTCATTTTTGTTCGTTCATTACAAGAAGAAATGAAATGAGGTTTACCAATGAGTTCCTCTGTTGTTGATAACAGGAGGTCAGAACTCATTGGTTACTTCAGCTGTGATAAAAGGATGACCAATAAATAAAGAAATAGTCCTAACACTCAAACGGTTCAATTTGATACATCGATGAATTACCCTCACTTTAGGGGTAGACAAGTATGAATGACAAATAATCAATAATGAACCTACTGCTCTTATGTCTGATGGAGTAATCCCACAAAAATTAATACAATTCATGTTTTGGATAGTCAAATTTTAAGGGATTTAAATCGTGGTTTACGTATCTTACATGTAGGATATCATTGAAGCTAAGCACTTGATGGTAATGAAGATCACAACTAGTTAGTTTTCGTCTTAGGAGTCTTCCGTTGTTTCCGAAGTGATATCGAGTGTTTCATCCCAATGAAAAAGAGCAACGCTCCCAGCAAAGACATATTCTGCTTTCAAAAAGTATAAAAGCATCAAAGCGCATTCCAAATTGACAGGACTTGTAATAATGTTGCAAATTAGTCTATATGTTTGCAACTGTCAAGATAGCAAAGCTGTAGTTGAGCAGGTTGGGTAACGAGTTTGGATCAAACGTGTTGGGTCGAATTAGGTCCATTGACCCAAAACACTTCATTGCCCATTTTAGTATTTTATATACATAAATAATGAGTCACTGTTTGAATTATAGGTAGAAAGTTGGTATGCATTAAAAATACTTTGGAATGAATTTCGACATCTTTTGACTAGCTAATTAAATTCCAATCAGGATTTAAAACCCATGGAAATTTGATTCTACCATTTTCATGGCGTCTATTATTATTATTATTATTTTTTAAAAATAAAACCTTTTTCCTACTTAAAGGCCGGAGGTCCTCTCGGAAGCAATCTCTTTATCCGTCGAATAAAGAGAGGGATGACTTTCTCTACTCTTGAGAGTGTTTCACTCTGGGTGGAAAAATGACTTATCTTTATTCTCGGATAGGGGAAGGATTGTCTACATATTACCTCCCCCATACACCACTCATGTGGTATTGGGTATTGTTGTTGTTGTTGTTGTTGTTGTTGTTTTGACTAGCTAATTCTTTTACTTTACTTGTTTAATCATATAGAGATTAAGCATAACCAGAATAACCGATTTACATGTAATAGAATCAAGGCAAATGCTATAAAATATCACTGTGATTGATTTTAAGGCACTCCCGGTCTGAATGATTAATCTAAATATAGGGCTATAAATAAATACCTGCCTATGATCTTCTAGACTACAAGTACAATAACTAGTACTTACTCCTTTTAACTCATAAAGAAAAAGAAAATCCAACCTGAGTGAATTTATACAAAAGTAGGCCATATTCTTCGTCTTCAACATCGTAGTGGTAGAAATCATACATTATAGGTGTAAAAATAAGCTGGTTAAGAGCCTGTAGGTAGATAAAAGAATTTAGATACTGAAAAATTAAAATCGATGGTGACATGAAAAAAATTCAGGAATAAGTTTAACTACCAGCAAAATTGCACCCCAATAGGTACCAAATATGAAACCAACTCCACCCAAGCCTTTAAGAATAATCACTGCCAAAACCACATCTTTGGTCTGTAAAATAACAAAAGACTCACTATTAGCTGCATAAATGAAAGATATCCTATTAATCTGTTATAATCTAAGTTCACTCTTTTAGCATTCCATAATGTTAATTGGTGCGCCTTATGTTTTCCATAAGTTGAATGTAAATGAAAATGAACCAAAAGAAAGTAAAGAGGATTAAAGATGAATGCAAAATTCAAATGGAACTACATATACACCAGATAATTAAATAAAAATAGATACTCACATCAACTTTAGGAACTCGTATGCCAACTTTAGAGTTAATCAAGGTGGTGAAAACATTAAGTTTTGGCTCAAGAACCTTTACAATTGGCCCTCCATCAGTTCCATAATCATGATACCTGAAAAAATGAAATTAAAACAACATCATTACCCATCATCCTTAAATAAACTAAAAAAGAAGGTGTAGATGACCCATTGATATAAGATATAAGATATACGTATATGAAATGATGATAGAAGGGCTAGTCTTATTTAGATAATGCAAATAATCATTCTTATGTTTTACCCGATTCCAATAGTGAATATTAAATAGAATATGTGGAAAAAAAAGCGCAATGAACAGGGGAATTCATCAGTGTTGTAAAATAGAGAAAACATGCACAATGAATTTCAAGTACGAATGGTTTCATTACAAATTATGAAGATACAAGTACATACAATAACCATCATATTTGGCATTGTTGAGGATAGTTCATTCGTGCAAAATAAAGTGTTCATTATGTGTTGATGATTTGCTTTGCAATGATTGAAGGCATGAACACTTGATCGCTCTAACAAGCGGTTAAGTCATTCTAACCACATTTGAATGTCAAAATTTACAAACATAATCCTATAACTTCTCCACTTAATATACGATAAGATTCTAGTCACTAAAAGAACTGAAGTTTCATGATTCAATAAATTAGAGGTGGTGAGGTATGACTATGAAAGAATAATTTGCTAGCTTTTGACATTTATATGAACACGAATTTGAAGTAAGCAATTTAAAAACTAAATAAAACTAGATCTGGGGCAACAACTCTAGAGATCAGAGTATTGACAGTTGATAAACAAATAGCAAAACAGAAGAAGCAAGCAAAAAAACTCCAATTTTAGAATACTGATCTCATTGGGCTTTAACGTTCTAAACTAGGTCATTATTCTATCTTATACCTCACAAAATCTAGTGCGAAACTATCGATTTAACTTCTTATGGATGTAAAAGTCGAGCTGTCCTGCAAATCAAAGTCAAAAACTCGCCAAATTTCCTTATCTATGCGCCACTAACATTATTTCTCCATTTTCTTAAGTTCAACAAACATCACAACTCCAACTTATCAGCAAAATCAAGCCAAATATGAACAATGAGAACATGACAATAGCATGATGTTTCTAAACTAATTATGCAAACTAAGAATCAACATTAACTATATATTTTTGCAATCTTTTATCTGTTAGCTTTGCCAATTTTACAAGACAATAGCATGATGTTTCTAAATTCTGAAAGTTAGTCAACAGCTCACCATTATTGACCATTTAGATATCAAAATTAAGGACAAAATTTCTATTTCTATACATCAATATATCAGAAGCTCCAATTTATAATTTAAATAATGAATCAATGTAGAAAAAATAAGCATATCAAACAGCAGTCTACATACAAATATTAAACAGCAGTCAGCAATTAAGCCATTAGAAACCTAAAAAATTGCACACATATATCAAAATCTACCGTAAAATTACTAAAAAAACCTAGCGATATAGATATAATCAACAACATAAACGCATTGAAAACGAGAGAACTAAAGTAAATGAAACAGTTAAAAACCTAAAAATCGATATCAATCGGATCTGTAATCTGTAAAACGAAAAAAATAGAGATAGAATTATACGTACAGTAGATAAGCATATAATATGAAGAGAGAAGCAAAAAGAAGTCTTCCGATGAAAATAGTGAAAGCCATTTGACTTGAATCGCAACTTAGATCAACCTCACATATGAACAACACTGATATTGCATATATCTATTAATATTGTCTTGATGTTGTAAGTTAAACTTAAAGAGGTCAATTATGATGGTTGCATTAAAAGAAAGGAGTGTTAGGGTCCTTTAATAAAACTGGATGATTTAGGGTCCTTTAATAAAACTGGATGATTTAATGCTAAATGATTCATAATTTGAATGGTCCAGAATCTCTGAATAAGGTTTGCTCTGAATGAAAATAAGATGTTTGATAATAATTTAGAATGAACGATATAAACGGACTAAAACTACCTTATTAGCGTGTGACATGAATAAAAAATTCAATATACCTGTTATTTAGGCGATCACTATATGATTTGAGAAGAATATTATAGATAATTTAGGCTCTTAATGGTAAATAGAGTGTTTCATCTCTTAATGGTTCAAAGCTGAATTTTGAACCATTCAGCACTATATGTCATTCAGAGGTCAGAAACAAACGTACTGAATGCTGAATGAGATGAAAACAAATGCACCTTAATCTGTGAGATGAAAATATATAATGTTTACTTCCGTATCAGATTTGAGATAGAAATAAGCTTAATTTGAAATTAAAGGGACTAAAGTTGTCATAATTTAATTTTAATTTGTAATGAGATGACTTTGAAATCAAAAAGAAAAAAAAAATAGTTTCTTCCCCCGGGTTTATGTGTGCGATAAGAACAAATTTGTTATAATAATAATAATAATATAGATATGGATAGTCAATTTTGGTGTATACATATAGTCAATTTTGGTACACAAAGTATGTATTTTTATATTGAGATTTTAGGCTATAAATACTCATGAATGCAAGCATTAAACTTGCACCATTTCTCACACTTACAAAGTGTTTCTTTCTTTCTCTCCATTATCATCTTTGTTCTTACACTTCATTATTAGTATTCTAAATCAAGAATCAAATCACTAAAGGTAGTTATAAGCCTACTGAATTATAACATCAAGAATCAAACCACTAAAGGTAGTTATAAGCCTACTGAATTATAACATCAAGAATCAAACCACTAAAGGTAGTTATAAGCCTACTGAATTATAACACGTTATCAGCACGATAATCTTAATACTAAATATGGTTGGCTCTGCCACCAAAATGATATATGGTCAGTTATACCACCAAAATGATATATGGTCGGTTATACCACCAAAATGATATATGGTCGGTTATACCACCAGAATGATATAGGTCGGTTATACCACCTGAAAAAATATATGGTCGACACTGTCGCCAAATTTTTCATTTATGTTTACTAATATTTATATTTTTGTTATATAACATTTATTTATGATTGCTTACACATGGTCGACACTGTCACCTACTTATCATTTATGTTATATTAAATTTATGTTTAATGTTTATATACTTATGAATATAAATTGACTCTAATTTATCATGATGTTTGTTTTAATTTTTGATAATAGAAAATGTCGAATCTGGAAAAGCTTAAATTTACTCCTTTAGAATCAACTGGAAACAACTACATGCCATGGGTTATAAAAGTAAAAATGCATCTTAAATCAATGGGCATTCTTGAAACCATAAATGAAAACAACACTTGTTCTGAAAAAGAACAAGCTACGGCATGTTGCTTTATTCATCAACATATTGATGAATGCTTACAAAATAATTATGTGACTGTAGAAGATCCCCATGTTTTATGGGAAGGTCTCAAAAGCAGATTCAATAATCAAAGAGAAATTTTACTTCCAGCTGCAATGGAACAATGGAGAACATTAAGGTTCCAAGACTTTAAGAAAGTAAATGAATACAGCTCAGCTCTATATAATACATGTTCACAACTTAAATTCTGTGGACATGAAATTAGTGATGCAGACATGATGGAGAAAACTTTCTCCACAATGAATGCTGCAAACATCACAGTGCAAAGAAATTTGAGAATGCTAAAGTTCAAAACATATCCTGAACTTAATTCATATCTCTTAGTTGCAGAGCAAAATGATGAGCTATTAATGAAAAATCAGCAATCCCGTCCTACTGGTACACTTGCAATCCCTGAAGCAAATACTGCAAATAATTATAAACAGGGACAAGGACGCGGGCAAGGTCGTGGTTATAATAACCATCACCATCATCATGCCAAAAGCCATAACTATGGTAGAAACCATCCTTATGGTAATGGTAATGGGCGTGGACGTGGTCGTGGTCGTGGCCGTGGTGGTCAAAGAAATAGTAATCCACGAAAATATAAATATCAACCACAAAACAAGCCCATTAAACAAGATGTTGAAGAAAATTCTTCTAAAAATTCTGAAGAATCTTGCTACAGATGTGGTAGAATGGGCCACTGGGCTAATACTTGCCGAACATCTAAACATCTTGTTAAGATGTATCAGGATTCGCTGAAAGGTAAAGAAAAGGAAGTAAATTTTGTGGATAATATTGATCCAACAGTCACTGAGAAACCATCTGATTTATATGAAGATTTCTTGAATGTTTAAGTTGTGTGTCTTTTGAAAAATAAACGATTTAATATCGTCTGTCTTTGTCATTATGTTTGCTAAATGTTTCAGTACTATCTATTTGCGTTTAAAATATTGTGTAATATTAATGTACTCACTATTTATTTCTTATATATGAAGTTCAATATGAATTTTGCTGGAATACAACATCAATCAAGTGGTGGAGATCTCTGTATAGCAGACAGTGGAACTACACACACTATACTTAAATCCGAGAAATATTTTATTGATCTAAAACCAACGGAAGGAACTATACATACAATATCAGGACCTGCTAACTTGATAAAAGGGATATGAAAGGCAAATTTCATACTACCAAATGGTACAAAATTTTTAATAAATGATGCCTTATTTTCTCCCAAATCAAGCAGAAATTTATTGAGTTTCTCCGACATATACCTTAACGGGTATGATTATCAGTCAGTGACAACAGAAAATGAGAAATATTTAAGTATCACTGACAAGAGTCATGTGGTTGAAAAACTGCCAAGACTTAGTTCTGGATTACATTATACACATATAAATGTACCAGAAATACATATGGTAGTTAACGAAAAATATATTGATCCTGGTGTATTCAGTTTATGGCATAACAGATTAGGCCATCCAGGATCAACAATGATGAAAAGGATTATTGAATGTACTCATGGACATCCACTAAAGGATAGAAAAATCCATCATGATACAATGGTTCCATGTACATCTTGCTCTCTTGGAAAATTGATAACTAGACCCTCACCACTTAAGGTTGAGAAAGAATCACCAATGTTTCTTGAAAGAATTCAAGGTGATATATGTGGACCAATTCATCCACCATGTGGACCATTTAGATATTTCATGGTTCTAATAGACGCATCTAGCAGATGGTCTCATGTTTGTCTGTTATCAAGCCGTAATGTGGCATTTGCAAAATTTCTTGCCCAAATTATTAAATTGAGAGCTCATTTTCCTGATTACACCATTAAAAGGGTGAGACTTGATAATGCTGGTGAATTTACATCTCAAGCATTTAATGACTATTGCATGTCTATAGGAATTGTTGTTGAACATTCTGTTGCTCATGTGCATACACAAAATGGTTTAGCCGAGTCATTGATTAAACGTTTACAGTTAATCGCTAGACCATTGATAATGAGAACAAAACTCCCTGTATCTATATGGGGTCATGCAATTTTACATGCTGCTGCATTGATTCGCATCAGACCAAGTGCAAGTCATAAATATTCCCCCCTACAACTTGCTTTTGGTCAAGAGCCAAATATTTCCCATCTTAGAACATTTGGTTGTGCAGTGTATGTTCCAATTGCGACACCACAACGTACAAAAATGGGTCCTCAAAGGAGGTTGGGAATATATGTTGGATATGAAACATCTTCAATATTAAGGTATATTGAACCTATGACAGGTGACGTTTTTACAGCACGTTTTGCTGATTGTCATTTTAATGAAACATTGTTCCCTAGATTAGGGGGAGAAATGAAAAATAAAGAAAATGATGTTTCATGGTGTGAACCTCAATTAAAGTATCTTGATCCTCGCACAAAAGAATGCGAGACAGAAGTTCAAAAGATAATGCATATACAAGAACTTGCAAATCAATTGCCTGATGCATTTACAGATACAAAAACGGTGACAAAATCATATATACCAGCAGTAAATACTCCAGCTCGAATTGAAATTCCAAAAGCTGGCAATAACGTCACTCATGAATCTTTGCCACGTCAGAAACGTGGAAGACCAATCGGTTCAAAGGATAAAAATCCTCGAAAAAGAAAATCAGCTGATAATGAAGTAAAAGAAAGTGTTCAAGAAGAACCACAAATCAGTACTCCTACTGCAGAGGAGATTGATGATGTCAATACAGAAATTGCAATCAATTATGCATATTCAAAAATATTATGGAACCGAAATGAAATGAAAAATCTTGATGAGAAATTTTCATTTAATCTTGCATATGACATCATGAATAATGATGATGATCCAGAACCAACATCTATGGTTGAATGTCAAAATAGACATGATTGGGCTCAATGGAAAGAAGCAATACGAGCTGAATTAGAATCACTCAATAAAAGAAAAGTTTTCGGATCCATCATTCTCACTCCTAAAGATGTGAAACCTGTAGGATACAGATGGATTTTTGTCCGAAAAAGAAATGAGAAAAATGAAGTTACAAGGTATAAAGCTAGACTTGTAGCTCAAGGTTTTTCTCAAAGACCGGGAATTGATTATGAAGAAACTTATTCTCCTGTTATGGATGCAATTACTTTTAGGTACTTAATCAGTCTGGCAGTTTCTAAAAATTTAGAAATGCATCTCATGGATGTTGTGACTGCTTATCTATATGGATCACTTGATAGTGATATATATATGAAGATACCTGAAGGATTTAAGGTACCAGAAGCATCAAATGCAAAACCCAAAGAAATGTATTCGATTAAATTACAAAGATCTTTATATGGGTTAAAACAATCGGGACGTATGTGGTATAACCGATTAAGTGATTACTTGATAAGCAAAGGGTATACAAATAATCTTACTTGCCCTTGTGTTTTCATTAAGAAAACAACATCCGGATATGTGATCATAGCTGTTTATGTTGATGATCTTAACATCATAGGTACAAATAAAGAGATCCATGAAGCCATTCAACTTCTAAAGAAAGAATTTGAAATGAAAGATCTCGGAAAAACCAAGTATTGCCTTGGTTTACAAATTGAGCATATGCCTAATGGTTTACTTGTACATCAAACAACATATACTGAAAAGATTTTGAAACGTTTCAATATGGACAAGGCAAAACCATTAAGTACTCCTATGGTTGTTAGATCACTCAATGTTGAAGCTGATCCATTTCGTCCATGTGAAGATCAAGAAGACATTCTTGGACCAGAAGTACCATATCTTAGTGCAATTGGAGCTCTTATGTATCTTACAAATTGTACAAGACCTGACATTTCTTTTGCAGTTAATTTGTTGGCAAGGTTCAGCTCTGCTCCTACCAAAAGACACTGGAATGGGATCAAACACATATTTCGATACCTTCGAGGAACTACTGATTTAGGATTATTTTATTCTAACGAATCAAAACAAGATTTGGTTGGTTATGCAGATGCAGGTTATTTATCTGATCCACATAAAGCTAAATCTCAAACTGGATATGTATTCCTAAATGGAGGTACTGCAATATCATGGCGTTCTCAAAAACAAACACTTGTTGCTACATCGTCAAATCATGCCGAAGTGATTGCATTACATGAAGCTACTCGAGAATGTTTTTGGTTGAGATCAATGACACAACTCATTACTGATTCTTGTGGACTAGAACGCGATAAAAGTCCAACAACTATCTTTGAAGATAATGCAGCTTGCATAGCACAGATGAAAGAAGGGTATATCAAAAGTGACCGAACAAAACACATACCACCTAGATTCTTCTCATACACTCAAAATCTCATTAAGGACAACCAGATTGAAATGAGATATGTGCAATCTAGCAAAAACTCTGCTGATCTTTTCACGAAAGCACTTCCAACTGCTATTTTCAGAACACACGTTCATAACATTGGCATGAGACATGTTCAAAAGATGTAACAGCTGAAGCGATGTCTACTTGAGGGGGAGTCAACTCCATGCTGCACTCTTTTTCCCTTAGCTAAAGTTTTTTTCCCACTGGGTTTTCTTTAGCAAGGTTTTTAACGAGGCAGTAATTTATAGTTGATCTTCAACAAAATAAAATTGCTATCCAAGGGGGAGTGTTATAATAATAATAATAATATAGATATGGATAGTCAATTTTGGTGTATACATATAGTCAATTTTGGTACACAAAGTATGTATTTTTATATTGAGATTTTAGGCTATAAATACTCATGAATGCAAGCATTAAACTTGCACCATTTCTCACACTTACAAAGTGTTTCTTTCTTTCTCTCCATTATCATCTTTGTTCTTACACTTCATTATTAGTATTCTAAATCAAGAATCAAATCACTAAAGGTAGTTATAAGCCTACTGAATTATAACATCAAGAATCAAACCACTAAAGGTAGTTATAAGCCTACTGAATTATAACATCAAGAATCAAACCACTAAAGGTAGTTATAAGCCTACTGAATTATAACAAAATTTTCTTTTTTTTTGCAACAAGTTTTTTGGGTTAGTGGCGCGTTGCGACGACGATCCCTTATTTTTTTTTATATAACATAATTAACCAGTTTTTCGTTGCACACAATTTATCTTTTAAATTAAATATTTAAACGTTAATAACCATAAAAATATCAAAGAGAAAGTATGTTTCAAATAAATAACTATTGATAGAATCGTTAAAATCAACATAATTTTAATATTATTAATTATTAATTATTATTATTATTATTATTATTATTATTATTATTATTATTATTATTATTATTATTATTATTATTAACCTTAACCTTATATACTAAAAGAGGTGTGAAATATTGTAGTTTGAGTTATATCTGATTGTAGTTTTGAGTTTGCGTTGACATTACAAACGCTTCCTCAACTTCGCCTATATTTCCACAACGGTCCCTCAAGTTTACACATTTTAAGGGGTAAAAAGTGTAAATATATAATTTAATTAAAATATAAGAAACTAATTTCACCCGAATTTATAATGGGTCGTATCTTCTCGCTGGGTGGGAGTTAAATTTTTCAGAGATCACCGTTCAACTCGGAAAAATCTTACGAACCCAACGGGACTAACTATACGCGAAACGGACACTTCTCAAAAAAACGCTAAACACAACGACAACCCGTATCTTCCCGCTCGGCACGAGTTAAATTTTTTCGACGACAGCGTCAGACTCGAAATAATTTTATAAACAAAACGATACTAACTACGTTCGAAACGGGCACTTTATTTAAAAAAACGCTAAACACAACGACAGCCCGTATCTTCCTGCTCGCCACGAGTTAAATTTTTTCGCCAGCACCATTAGGCTCGAAATAATTTTATCAACAAAACGAAAATAACTACGTTCGAACCGGACAAATTTTAAAAAAACTAAAGACGACGACACCAACAACGACGCATAACAGATGGCCGGTTTACCCTTCTGTAAATAAAACTGCGTTAAATATGAATACGCCGACCGAAAGCCCCCGCCGCAGTATGTTAATGATAATGCTAAAAATGAACATATATTTCATAGCATTATTCCTCAAGAAAGACAAGCTTTTAGTTGCAATTGTTCTATTTAAAAGTGATATTCGTTTAAATAATAAAAGGTGAAGACAAAAGACAGATTCGACGAATTGAAGACGCAAACGACCAAAAAGCTCAAAAGTACAAAATAAAATCAAATAGGTTCCAATTATTGATAAGAAACGTCTCGAAATTACAAGAGTACAAGATTCAAAACGCAAAGTACAAGATATTAAATTGTACGCAAGGACGTTCGAAAATCCGGAACTGGGACCAGAGTCAACTCTCAACGCTCGACGCAACGGACTAAAAATTACAAGTCAACTATGCACATAAATATAATATAATATTTAAATAATTCTTATAATTATTTATATATTATAATAAATAATAAAAATCCGTCGGCAAGAAAGACTCCAAAGTTTGTGAGCTGTAATTTCAAACTCCGCGACTCGCGGAGTTTGAAGGCAAAAAATGCCGCGAGTCGTGGAGCCCCAATTTCTGAAACTCCCTATAAAGCCAACCGAATTCTGATCATTTTTCATCATCTAATATCTATCTCTCTCTCAATATATACGTAAAAATATATATATAATTTATATTTTAATTTTAATTTTAATTTTTAATTCTAATAATAAGGGTATGTTAGCGAATATTGTAAGGGTGTAAGTCGAAATTCTGTCCGTGTAACGCTACGCTATTTTTAATCATTGTAAGTTATGTTCAACCTTTTTAATTTAATGTCTCGTAGCTAAGTTATTATTATGCTTATTTAATCCGAAGTAATCATGATGTTGGGCTAATTACTAAAATTGGGTAATTGGGCTTTGTACCATAATTGGGGTTTGGACAAAAGAACGACACTTGTGGAAATTAGACTATGGGCTATTAATGGGCTTTATATTTGTTTAACTAAATGATAGTTTGTTAATGTTAATATAAAGATTTACAATTGGGCATCCCTATAAATTACCATATACACTCAATCGGACACGATGTGCGGGGTATTTATATGTACGAATAATCGTTCATTTAACCGGACACGGGAATGGATTAATAGCCACTAGAATAATTAAAACAGGGGTGAAATTATGTACAAGGACACTTGGTATAATTGATAACAAAATATTAAAATCTTGGGTTACACTCAGTCGACATCCTGGTGTAATTATTAAACAAAGTATTAAAATCTTGTTACAGTTTAAGTCCCCAATTAGTTGGAATATTTAACTTCGGGTATAAGGATAATTTGACGAGGATACTCGCACTTTATATTTATGACTGATGGACTGTTATGGACAAAAACCAGACGGACATATTAAATAATCCAGGACAAAGGACAATTAACCCATGGGCATAAAACTAAAATCAACACGTCAAACATCATGATTACGGAAGTTTAAATAAGCATAATTCTTTTATTTCATATTTAATTTCCTTTATTTTATATTTAATTGCACTTCTAATTATCGCATTTTTATTGTTATTGTATTTAATTGCACTTTTAATTATCGTACTTTTTAATTATCGCAAGTTTATTTTATCGCACTTTTATTATTCGCAATTTCATTATCGTTATTTACTTTACGCTTTAATTTAAGTCTTGTATTTATTTTTAATATTTTACATTTGGTTTTAACTGCGACTAAAGTTTTAAAATCGACAAACCGGTCATTAAACGGTAAAAACCCCCTTTATAATAATAATATTACTTATATATATATTTGTATTATTATAAAAGTAAACTAATATAGCGTTAAGCTTTGTTTAAAGATTTCCCTGTGGAACGAACCGGACTTACTAAAAACTACACTACTGTACGATTAGGTACACTGCCTATAAGTGTTGTAGCAAGGTTTAAGTATATCCATTCTCTAAATAAATAAATATCTTGTGTAAAATTGTATCGTATTTAATAGTATTTCCTGCTAAAATTAATAGCTATTTTATATACACCTCGCACGACATCAAGTTATTTTTGGCGCCGTTGCCGGGGAAACTCTTAAACGCCGGAATCGCAACGTTAATATAAAAAAAAAACAGATTTTTAGTTTACTTTTATTAAAATTCGTTTTTATATAAAAATACGTTTTTAAATATTCGAAAATATAAAAAGAAAAACAAAAATATAAAGTATTTTTAAGATTTTGTTAAATATTTAAGTTTTATAAAGTTTCTTTATTTTTTAAGTATTTTGTTTTTATTTAAAACATAAAAAAAAAATTTATATATATAAATCTATTTTTAAGATATTTATAAAATTATAAAGTAATTCTATTTTTATTTTAGTTTTTAAATATAAATTTTAGATTATAAAACAGAAAAATATAAAACAGAAAAAAAAATAAAAAAAAACGCGTCGAATTTTAAACTGTACCTGAGTTGAAAATTGGAACCCCGCGACTCGCGGAGTTTTCTTCTTGGAATACCGCAACTCGCGCAGCTAACCTGACACGCCGACAGAACCCTAATTTAGCATTAATTACGTAATTATTATTATTATTTTTAATTAAAACCCTAATTAGGTTTTTAGTTTTTAATTAAGTTTTTAGTGTTTATTATTATTTTGTATATTTAGTTTAATTAGTTTAATTAAATTATAAAATTAATAGTTTTATAAAATAAATAATATAAAAATAATATTTTTATAAAAAATTGTATTTTTTTAACTTTTTGTATATTTTTATATTTTGTCCCTTTTTAATCGTTTTAGCGTAATATTTGTATTTTTAGCTCATATTTACTTTTAAACTTAGTTTTTGCCATATTTATTTTTACTTCTAGATTTTTAGACTTTGCCGTAGAATTCCTTAAGTGCTTTTTCTTTAGACTAAGATTTAGGTGCTTTAGAGTTTTGCGACGCCTTTTTAAGTTTTAGTTTCTTTTTAAGTTATTTCCATTTAGGATTTAGTTTTTCCTGTAAGCTTTAATATTTTTAGACGACTTTTACCTATGTATCAATTATCATTCCAATTAGTAATTTCAATTTGCGATTATAATTTTAAGTTAGTTGTAGTAATAAGGTTAGGTTAGTCAAGTGTTTTTAAGTTTTATAAGTTTCTTTTATTTTTCCTTCACCTTTTATTTTTCAACCATTTTTCTTTTTCGACCTTTTTCGACGAACTCTTTTTCTTTCTTATTTCTCGCTATTCTAGTTTTAGGACATAGATTTTTATTCTACTTCTTATCTAAATTTCTTAAAATTACGAAAATTTATTTTAAGTGGTTAAATTAATAGACATCAAAATTTTCTGGTTCGTAGTAATAGTTGGATTTGTACGTGGACCGGGTTATTGGAGCCAAACAGTCCTCAATTATATTGAGACCAAACGAATCCTGCCCCTCTGCTGCATCTTTTGGCTATTCAAAACGTGGGCAAAATCAGAAAAGTCTATTGGTTGGATAACTTATTATAATTTTTCTTTCCTTTTAAAAACTAATAGGATATTCAGTGAATGCACCGAGCAAGACGTTCATCACCTTTTGTACGTTCACCACCTGTAACTAGATCAAGACATTTAGCAAATATAACCGCCGTTGATTTTTCTTTAGAATCGTCATCCAGTCGACCAAGTACTTCAGTTCAAATTTCCGATAATCCATTTTTTGAACCCGACCTCACAATTGAGAATCCGGAGAATATTCAGGAACGGTTCGTAGATCCTGAACCACTAAACTTTCCTCCGGAACCACTAATCATTCAAACAGAGATTGTTGAGGAACGAACCATTAAATCAGAATCATCTAGTGATACCGATTCAACAAATTCAATTATGGAGAATCTGGAACCTTTAAGTATGGAAGACCGAATGAGAGCTAAACGCACTGGCCAAGGTCACGCAATTACTCATCCAGACATTAATGCGCCAGATTATGAAATCAAAGGACAAATTCTACACATGGTGACTAATCAATGCCAATTTAGTGGTGCGCCGAAGGAAGATCCAAATGAACATCTACGTACCTTTAATAGGATCTGCACACTATTTAAAATCCGAGAAGTGGAGGATGAACAGATATATCTCATGTTATTTCCCTGGACTTTAAAGGGAGAAGCCAAAGATTGGTTGGAATCATTACCTTAAGGGGCGATCGATACATGAGACGTTTTAGTTGACAAATTTCTTAAACAATTCTTTCCTGCATCTAAAGCCGTAAGACTTCAAGCAGAAATTGTTACGTTCACACAGAAGCCAAATGAAACTCTATATGAGGCGTGGACAAGATATGGAAAGTTGTTAAGAGGATGTCCGCAACATGGTTTAGACACCTGTCAAATAGTACAAATATTTTACCAAGGATGCAACATCACTACAAGGAAAGACATAGATATAGCAGCTGGTGGTTCTATTATGAAGAAAACCGAAACTGATGCTTACAAAATTATTGATAACACTGCTTCCCACTCACACGAGTGGCACCAAGAAAAAGATATCGTTAGATCATCTAAAGCAGCTAGAGCCGATTCTAGCCATGACTTAGATTCCATTTCCGCAAAAATAGATGCTGTGGAGAGACGAATGAAAAAGATGACTAAAGATATTCACTCAATACGAATTAGTTGTGAGCAGTGTGGAGGACCACATTTGACAAAAGATTGTCTCAGTATTGAATTAACAATGGAACAAAGAGAGAATATTTCATACATAAACCAAAGGCCTGGAAATAATTATCAGAATAATTATCAACCGCCAAGACCGATTTACAATCAAAACCAGAATTATAACCGAAATATTCCATACAACAACCAACAAGGTCCTAGCAATCAACAAGTATCCAATAATACTTACAATCTGCAAAGACCTAATTTTCAAAAAAAACCACCACAACAAACCGATGATAAAAAGCCGAATTTAGAAGATATGATGACGAAGCTAGTTGAAACTCAAACACAGTTTTTCACATCTCAAAAACAAACCAATGAACAAAATGCTCAAGCATTTAGAAATCAACAAGCTTCTATTCAAAATCTGGAACAAGAAGTAAGTAACCTAGCAAGGTTAATAGGTGAAAGAAAACCGGGAAGTCTACCTAGTGATACAAATGCTAACCCCCGGAATGAAACAGCTAAAGCTATTACCACAAGAAGTGGTACAACACTTAAACCACCGGAAATACCTGTAACTTCTGATGAAGCTATTCCTACTCCACAAGAACCACAACCTGATCAAGATAAGGAAAAAGAACCGGTAGTTGAAAAGGTTAATGAAGATAACACAGTTAAGGCTAAACCTTATGTTAAACCATACCAACCACCACTTCCTTACCCGAGTAAAATGAAGAAAGAGAAACTTGAAGCCGAGCAATCCAAATTCTTGGATATGTTTAAACAGATAAATGTAAATCTTCCTTTCATTGATGTGATTTCAGGAATGCCTAGATATGCAAAATTCTTGAAAGATCTAATCTCGAATAGAAAGAAAATGGAAGAACTCTCGGCTGTTACCATGAATGCTAATTGTTCAGCAGTACTGTTGAATAAGATACCAGAAAAACTATCTGATCCTGGAAGTTTCACAATTCCATGTTTTCTGGAAAGTCTTAGTTCAATAGAAGCATTGGCAGACTTAGGTGCTAGTATAAATCTAATGCCGTATTCACTATACGCTAAACTAGACCTTGGAGAATTGAAACCAACCAGAATAAGCATACAACTAGCCGATAGATCAATAAAATATTCTAGAGGAATAATGGAGAACATGCTAGTTAAAGTTGGTACTTTAGTATTTCCAGTAGATTTTGTTGTTCTGGACATGGAAGAAGATTCTCAAGTTCCTCTCATATTAGGAAGACCATTCTTAAACACGGCTAAAGCAATGATAGACGTGTTCGGTAAGAAATTGACCCTAAGTATAGAGGATGAGAGTGTTACCTTTTCAGTTGATAGAGCAATGCAAAAACCACAATCTGCAGATGATACATGTTATTATATTCAAATATAGATGCACATACAGAATTATTAGAAGAATTTCCAGAATTACAAGGAACAGGAGAATGTTCTTTAGGAGAAGGTAATGAACCAATTGATGAAGCTAAAATGTTAGCTACACTTATAGCTAATGGATATGAACCAACAACAGAAGAAATTCAAATGCTAAAAGAAGAAGACAGATATCGATATAAATCATCGATAGAAGAACCTCCGAAATTAGAATTAAAGCCACTTCCAAACCATTTGGAATACGCTTATTTACATGGTGAATCTGAATTACCTGTAATAATATCGTCTTCTCTTACTGAAAATGAGAAATCACAACTCATTTCTGTGTTGAAAGCTCATAAACCAGCCATTGCATGGAAGATTCATGATATTAAAGGAATAAGTCCTTCGTATTGCACACATAAAATCCTTATGGAAGAAGGTCATAAAACGTATGTGCAACGCCAATGAAGACTAAATCCTAATATGCAAGATGTAGTTAAAAAAGAGATTATTAAACTGCTAGATGCAGGTCTAATTTATCTAATTTCTGATAGTCCATGGGTAAGCCCAGTTCAATGCGTACCTAAGAAGGGTGGCATGACTGTCATTACAAATGAGAAAAATGAGCTTATTCCTACTAGGACTGTAACAGGATGGCGTGTATGTATTGATTATAGAAAATTAAATGACACCACCAGAAAAGATCAATTTCCCTTACCTTTCATAGATCAAATGTTGGAAAGATTAGCCGGAAATAGTTACTATTGTTTTCTAGATGGATTTTCCGGATATTTTCAAATTCCAATAGCACCCGAGGACCAAGAGAAAACCACATTCACATGCCCTTATGGTACTTTTGCTTACAAACGCATGCCATTTGGACTTTGCAACGCCCCTGCAACCTTTCAAAGGTGTATGATGGCGATTTTTCACGACATGATAGAAGAATGCATGGAAGTTTTCATGGATGACTTTTCAGTCTTCGGTGATACATTTGAATCATGTCTAGCTAATCTGGAACGAATGCTTATTAGATGCGAACAATCAAATCTAGTACTTAATTGGGAGAAATGCCATTTCATGTTTAAAGAAGGCATCGTTCTTGGTCATAAAATTTCAAAAGAAGGAATTGAAGTGGATAGAGCTAAAGTAGATGTAATTGCTAAACTTCCACATCCCACCAATGTTAGAGGAGTTAGGAGTTTTCTAGGGCATGCCGGTTTTTACCGACGTTTCATAAAAGATTTTTCTAAAATTGCCACTCCTATGAATAAACTCCTAGAAAAGGATGCTCCATTCATCTTTTCAGATGAGTGTATCAAATCTTTTAATATTCTTAAATAGAAACTCACTAATGCGCCGATCATGATAACACCAAATTGGAATCTACCATTTGAACTAATGTGCGATGCAAGTGATTTTGCAATGGGAGCCGTTTTAGGACAATGGATTGAAAAACGATTACAACCTATATATTATGCTAGTAAGACGTTACAAGGAGCACAAACGAACTATACAACTACTGAAAAAGAACTCCTTGCTATTGTCTTTGCTTTTGACAAATTTCGATCATATCTCGTTCTAGCAAAAACGGTGGTTTATACCGACCATTCTGCTCTTAGATACGTATTTTCGAAACAAGATGCTAAACCAAGATTAATCCGTTGGATCTTACTCTTACAAGAGTTTGATATTGAAATCCGAGATAAAAGAGGAGCAGAAAATCTCGCCGCTGATCATCTTTCTCGTCTTGAAAATCCCGAATTAGAAGTTCTAAATGAATCAGCCATACAAGACAACTTTCCTGATGAATATCTATTGAAGATAGATTATAAAGAAATTCCATGGTTTGCAGACTACGAAAACTACTTAGTTTGTGGATTCCTTGAAAAAGGATTATCGTACCAAAGACGAAAGAAATTCTTCAGTGATATAAAACACTATTTTTGGGAAGATCCACATCTGTTTAAAAGTTGTCCCAATGGAATAATACGCCGATGTGTATTTGGAGATGAAGCTAGTAAAATATTAAACCATTGTCACACAGGACCAACAGGAGGGCATTATGGGCCTCAACTAACAGCAAGAAAAGTTTATGATGCTAGATTCTATTGGCCTACAATTTACAAAGTCGCACACCTTCTTTGCAAATCCTGTGATGCATGTCAAAGGGCCGGAAAAATAAGTCAACGTGATGAAATGCCACAAAATGTCATCCAAGTATGTGAAGTATTTGACATTTGGGGTATTGACTTTATGGGTCCATTTCCAAAATCTCATAATAATCTATATATACTCGTAGCCATTGATTATGTATCTAAATGGGCGGAAGCACAAGCTCTCCCAACTAACGATGCACGAGTTGTAGTCAACTTTTTAAAACGTCTTTTTGCAAGGTTTGGAACACCGAAAGCTTTAATAAGTGATCGGGGTACTCATTTCTGTAATAATCAACTTGAGAAAGTTCTTAAAAGATATGGAGTAACTCATAAAATCTCCACCGCATATCATCCACAAACAAGTGGACAAGTTGAAAATACCAACCGAGCTTTAAAACGTATTCTAGAGAAAACCGTAGGATCAAATCCGAAGGAATGGTCCATTAAATTGGAGGATGCACTCTGGGCTTTTAGAACAGCCTACAAAACTCCAATTGGAACCACACCTTTTAGACTTGTTTATGGAAAAGCATGTCATCTTCCAGTAGAAATTGAACACAAAGCATTTTGGGCTTTGAAGACATGTAATCTTGATTTACATGAAGCCGGACGTCTACGATTAAGTCAACTAAACGAATTAGAAGAATTAAGACATGAAGCATACGAAAATTCGTTAATCTATAAAGAAAGGACGAAGAAATGGCATGATAAAAGAATCAGAAGTTCAAAAGAATTTAAAGAAGGAGACAGAGTTCTTCTTTTCAATTCACGATTCAAGCTATTTCCTGGAAAATTGAAATCAAGATGGTCTGGACCATTCATAGTTAAAAGAGTTTTCCCATACGGAACGATAGAATTAATAAATTCAAATGGGATTGAATTTAAAGTTAATGGTCACAGAGTTAAACACTACATAGATAGTCTGATGGAAGTCGACAACGAAGTTAATCACAATTTCGACACCACAGCTAACTAAGTGTGGGGAGAATCAAGTCTTTAAAGGATAATATGTATTTCTGTTAGAGATAGATTGTCTGTTTTCGTGTAGTTCTCGAAAATGGAACCCGAATGGTCTTTCCCTTGCAGACCCTAAAGAACTAGTCTTCTCCCCCCATTCTGATTTTTTATTTTTCTAGGTTTTTACAAAATGAAGACTGCCTGTGAACTAAACCATGGTCTAATGCTACATGCTTTGATCACTAAAGGTAATAATGACACCCTACCGAGTGAAATAGTATCAGTAATCAGAGAAAGAATGGACGGTGTTAGAAAAGAATCCAGATGCGAAGATAATAAGTTACAATTTGGTAAAGGAAAATCAAAATCCGCAGCGAAAAGAAGAGCACGACACCTAGAAAGATGTCACAAATGCGGAAAATGGTCACATGGAGGTAAATATTCAAATAATCAAACCTATTCAAATACCGAATTTGTTACTTTATGCAGAGACGGACCGTTCATATGTTTAGAAGAAAAGACACTGAATGCTCGAGGTTACGCCTATGTAGCTATGGAAAACCAATTAAACCGACTATCTTATGAATGGGATAGATCATATAACTAAGAATACTATCTCACAGGTAAGTTTGTACAGTTTTTATTTTATTTTTATTTTTTATTTTTAACCTTTTGATAATAAACGCTAATTTGTTCGCTATAAAGTATTAAATTGGTATTGAATAAAATTAGGTTTGGCGACCGAAATTATTGATATCATTCAAAAATTTATTACATCACTGCGAAATTTAACGTTTATTCTTAAGGTATAAATATCTTTAAACAATCAACCCAAAATATTTCAAAAATTCGTCATGAGTTAAATTAGGTCTTGGAACCGAAATTACTTTACCGAAAAGAGGGGCGCATAGTTTTGATAATATTTGATTGATTAAAGTGGGATAAAAAGCCAAAAAGATTTTTAATTTTATTTTTACCATGTTTTTAAAATTAATATTTAAATCTTAAATTAATATTGTAAACTTTGTAAAAACAATATTTTTAAAATTGTAAATATTTGAAAAATTAATATAAGTTTGGTGTGAATTTATAATATGAATTTTAAATTAAGTTTGGTGTGAATTTATAATATGAATTTTTAAATTAAGTTTGGTGTGAATTTTTAATTTTTAAAATATGAATTTTTAATTTTATGCATTTCAAATTTTAAGTTTGGTGTGAATTTTTAATATTAATTTTGAATTTTATATTTAAATTGTGTGAATTTAAAAACAAAAATTTACTTTATCTCATTAAGTTAAAAATATGATTTTTAAAATTCGTCGTAAGTTGAAGACTAGGTCTTTGAACCGAAATTGCTTTACCCGAGGGAGGGACGAGAACTTTTATTATCATTATTTTTAATCTTATTGAATTAAAGTATGCCAAAAACATTAAAAAACCCAAAAATCTTAGTTTTTAAAACAATCGCTACAAAAAGACAAATTTTAAAATTTTGTCGAGGAACGGACTAGGACATCGATTCGAAACGACCTCGTCCTAAATAACAAGGGAAACAAAATTTTAAAATTAATTACTTAATTGTTTTAATTAATATAAGATGTTATAAAAAAAAAAAAACAAACAAACAAACTCCGCGACTCGCGGAGTTTGAAGGGAAAATCTCCGCGACTCGTGGAGGGATCGAATTACAGAAAAAAAAATATAAGAGCTGGAACAGCTCAGTTCACTCCCCACACCAAATACTGCGAAGAACACAGCGAAAATACTCCGAAAATACACGCAAAAACACCCCCAAAATTACAATTTTTAACCGTTAATCATCAAATCTTTTACTAAAATCATGTTGAGAAGGATTCTATCAAGGAATTACTCAAGTAAAATGGTAAATTTCTACACCTAAACACCATTTAATCCGAAAATTAGTGTTCTTGAGCAATTTTTTCCCCAATTTGATTTTGATGCTTTTTAGTGTAATTATGCTTAAATTGGTTATGTATTATGCTTGTATAACCTAGATTGATGCTATTTAACATGATTAGAAGCCTTAAACTTCAAATTTTCAGTAATCTAGGGTTTGTGTTCTTGAGCAAATTTGGGGCTTTTTGATATAAACAGGTTATGGCCGATTTTTGTCATGAATTGTTGCTAAATTAAGTAGTGTAACATGTTTAGGTAGTTAAATGATCCAAACTTTGAGCCTAAACATGATTTTGAGAATTAAAGTGGACTTTTTCAAGTTTAAAAATTCATGAACTTGATTTTTGAGAGATAATGCCATTTGAAACTTGTTTAATTGCTAGTGATGATTATTTTGACATGTTATTTGAGTTAAATGCTTATGAACTTGGCGAACATTTTCGTATATGCTTATTTGAAAAAGTGTAGATTTGATAAAAATAGGAAAATGAGCTTAAGTTTGATATAAATTGATCATGTCATTGTAATTATTTTGATTGATGATTTTGCTGACACTAATGCATATTTGGATGCACAAAAATTGTGTTTGATGTGTTTTGCAGACTGAAAGGGGTGAATCTTCATCCCAAGCGCGCAATGCTCCTGCTGAGAATGCGGAACAACAGGAGGTGGATAACTACTACAAGCAAGATATACCTCATCCAGTCATGACATTTTCTGATATGCACTTGGAAGATTTGCATCCGAACCTGAGATTTGACAGACTTTGGATAGATTATCCAAAGTATCAAAGGGGGTTGCATACTCTTCATTCTAAAGTTGTTGAGGTACCTAGGGTCATAGAATGGGGACCATTAGAAGCTGTAGAATTGGCCGGGCCAATTAGGGAATTACTTGCACAGAGGTATGGTAATTCTACTTTTGACGATTGGGTACGTTTATTCACCATGCGTAGACCTGTATATAAAGTATGGTGTGAAGAATTGTTGTGTAGTATAGAATTAAATGATCGGGTAGCTAGTTTAACCGATCGATCTTTTATTAGATTTTTGTTAGGAGGTTCGATGCGCCACATGTCTTTACTAGACATGGCTCAGGCTTTACGTATATACACGCCTGAGGAATTAGCATCTGCCGATTGTAGAGGGTTGATACTAAATGGTAGAAAGATAGATGAAAATTTTGATACACACGGTGTATGGAGTCAAATGACAAGCCATCACCGATTCAAAGGGGGAAATTACTCTTATTTGGATATAGATAGAGCTGAATTAAGAGTGATTCATAGGTTTTTAGCTAATTCGATTACACAAAGAGGTAAGAACAAGGAAAAGGTAAATGAACAGGATTTGTTTTACCATATGTGTATTCGAGACCCACAAAGCGCTGTAAGTATACCTTATTGTGTGAGTTATTATTTATTAGCTATGGTTAGGGGGATAAGACCGCATAGCATAATAGGAGATGGTATTTTTATTACTTTGATTGCTGAATATCTCGGTGTGGATATAAGTCGGGGGGGATTATTAGTCGAAGAACCAGAACCCCGCGATACTATAGGTTTAAATGTATACCATGGTGCGAAAGTTTTGAAGAGCCGAAATAACGCCGCAGTACAATACCATGGTAGACATCCACAGGTTGAGAGAAACCAACAGCAAGGTAATGTAGGAGGGGGAAATGAAATGCAAGAAATGCAAAGGTTTATAGCTTCACAGGAATACGAAAATGCTAGACAGAGAGCATTTGAAGATTGGCAAGTTCATCAAAACCAAATCATAGCTCATTGCCAACATATAGGTAGAAAATATATTCCTACGCCAAAACCCATATTCCCTCCCTGGTCTATAGAGATGCAACCACCGTATCCTACGTATAACCCTGCCGAAGCATTTTATAGCACCTATGGTTATGCTTGGAACCCCTATTGGTATCAGTATCATCCCTAGTCTACTTAGTTTTATTTATTTTGTAATTTGTAATGTTGATACGTTTAATACTTATGTTAATATTGTAATGGTTTTTATAATTTTCTAACTTTTATTCTTAGATTTTAATAATTTTTGAATGTGGGGTAATATACCAAACTTCAAAAATATGTATATATGTTTGCAGTTTATCTTATGTACACAACAGGGTAAAACAACGCATTTTCAAAGACTGGCATTAAGTTCAGCAAAAGCAACTAATTTTGACGACAAGATGCAAAATATATGTGAAATAACAACAAGACGGAATGAACAAATGATGTGCACCATTTATCATTCAGCAAACAAACGCCAATATATTTGGAAACTTTGGTAAAAATTTAATCATTTTCACACAAATCACCCTCAATAATTTAAATTGTTACTGATTTCTTGCAAATGAGGGCATTGCAAGATCTTAAGTGTGGGAAGGGGTTAAATTCTTTCGGATTTTATATTTTTTATCTTAAACACTTGGTTACCATTAAAAATACTAGTAAAGCAGTAGTTGTATTAGAATCTAGTGCTCTCTGATAATAAAGAACAGCCCTAGTCTTATATACTGACTACCCAATTCTAGTAAAATTTTTCAAAATTTTCAATTAAATGAACTCAAAATCATGTTTATACATATTTATGAACGATAAAACTATGTTTTAACACCGAAATTATTGTTACCTCGGAAAGGACATAAATTGAGAAACAAACCAAAATGTTAAAATTCATTTAAAATGGAATAGAGGACGATAAAAAGGAAAATAAAAGCCAAGTGTGGGAAAATTCTCCAAGTTATTCAAAACATATATCACATATTTTTGTACAAATAACTGAAAATACTTTTGCTTTGGACTAAACTAAAAAGTTTTACCTGATTTACTGTAAGAAAGATGGATCTACACGATGAATCAATTCCATCATTAAAAGGAAGTAAAGTCTTCCGAAAAAGACACGCGCTTCTTGATTTAGGTCATGAAATTGTCGTCCAGACCAGCTGTAGGTTGACGAAAAATCTAGAAAAGTCATCACTAAAATCAGCAGGAAATCCACGGACCTCAGCATCAAACAGGGTCGCCAAGTGGTCAGATTTATCCTAACCATGAGAAGGATTTATCTCGTACAATGGGGGGGACACCGTGCAAATTAGCTTGATAAGACTAATGAATCAGATCCCCAGAAAGGATAATCTCCTTAAAGATTAAAAATCAGCTTTTAAGACTGATATTACTCAATCCTTGAGATTGACCTTAAAGATTGAGAATTCAAACTCATGGAATTCAATGATATCTAAACTCGAGC
Organism: Rutidosis leptorrhynchoides; assembly: GCF_046630445.1. Classification (NCBI taxonomy): domain Eukaryota; kingdom Viridiplantae; phylum Streptophyta; class Magnoliopsida; order Asterales; family Asteraceae; genus Rutidosis; species Rutidosis leptorrhynchoides. Next base: position 560,681,973 of record NC_092333.1, read on the forward strand.
TTGAACGAGAAAATATTTTGATCAAAATTACAAACCGATTTGTTTTCTGAAAACCGTATTCTCAATGCATTCATTACCATTGAACGTAAAATCCTAGGAATTCACCTGGAATTCATTAGGTCACCTGAACTAAATCGGGTGTCAACCGTAAGAACGGTGGTTGCATATGTAGTGACCCGAACTTTTCCATGTTTATATATATTAATTGAGATTGATATTTAATTTCCAACATGTTAAGCAATCAAACTTGTTAAGACTTGATTAATTGAAATATGTTTCATATAGACAATTGACCACCCAAATTGACCGGCGATTCACGAACGTTAAAACTTGTGAAAACGACATGACGATATATATATGGATATACATATGGTTAACATGAGATTATGATAAGTAAGTATCTCCATAAGTATATTAACAATGAGTTATATACATATAAACAAGACTACTAACCTAAGGATTTCGAAACGACACATATATGTAACGATTATCGTTGTAACGACATTTAAATGTATATATATCATATTAAGATATATTAATATATCATAATATCATGATAATATAATAATTTAACATCTCATTAGATATAATAAACAATGGGTTAACAACATTAATTGAGATCGTTAACTTAAAGGTTTCAAAACAACACTTACATGTAACGACTAACGATGACTTAACGACTCAGTTAAAATGTATATACATGTAGTGTATTTAGATGTATTAAAATACTTTTGGAAGACTTCAATACATATATCAAAACACTCATACTTAACGAAAATGGTTACAGTTACTTTTCCATTCTTTTCTTTCATCAAGAATTCTAGTCGTATTCTTACCCGTATTATACACAGCTTCAAAACATACTTACTATGAGTATATACCAATAGGAACTAGCATGGGATTCCACTCTTGATTATGTCATGTATGACTAATCAATTTTAACTTCTACCATGAGCTAGTCAACTAACTAGAACTCCTTTTAACCCCACTCACCACTCACCAATTACCACTCATCATTCACTCCATTTCACTTCCAATTCTCTTTCTAATTCTCTCTCAACACACACACACTATTATGAACGTATTTTTCCAGTAGTTAATCATCATCTTCATCAAAAATCACTTCAAGAATCAAGCTATAATCATCATAGGAAGAACACTTCAAGAACACTTCAAAAATCCCTTCAAGTTTACTAATTTACTTCCAAGCTTTCTAATCCATTCCAAGTAATCATCTAAGATCAAGAAACCTTTGTTATATACAGTAGGTTATCTTTCTTATTCAAGGTAATATTCATATTCAAACTTTGATTCAATTTCTATAACTATAAACTATCTTAATTCGAGTAAAAATCTTACTTGAACTTGTTTTTGTGTCATGATCCTACTTCAAGAACTTTCAAGCCATCCAAGATCCTTTGAAGCTAGATCATTTCTTGTCACTTCCAGTAGGTTTACCTACTAAACTTGAGGTAGTAATGATGTTCATAACATCATTCGATTCTTATATATAAAACTATCTTATTCGAAGGTTTAAACTCGTAATCACTAGAACATAGTTTAGTTAATTCTAAACTTGTTCGCAAACAAAAGTTAATCCTTCTAACTTGACTTTTAAAATTAACTACACACATGTTCTATATCTATATGATATGCTAACTTAATGATTTAAAACCTGGAAACACGAAAAACACCGTAAAACCGGATTTACGCAGTCGTAGTAACACCGCGGGCTGTTTTGGGTTAGTTAATTAAAAACTATGATAAACTTTGATTTAAAAGTTGTTATTCTGAGAAAATGATTTTTATTATGAACATGAAACTATATCCAAAAATTATGGTTAAACTCAAAGTGAAAGTATATTTTCTAAAATGGTCATCTAGACGTCGTTTCTTTCGACTGAAATGACTACCTTTACAAAAACGACTTGTAACTTATTTTTCCGACTATAAACCTATACTTTTCTGTTTAGATTCATAAAATAGAGTTCAATATGAAACCATAGCAATTTGATTCACTCAAAACGGATTTAAAATGAAGAAGTTATGGGTAAAACAAGATTGGATAATTTTTCTCATTTTAGCTACGTGAAAATTGGTAACAAATCTATTCCAACAATAACTTAATCAACTTGTATTGTATATTATGTAATCTTGAGATACCATAGACACGTATACAATGTTTCGACCTATCATGTCGACACATCTATATATATTTCGGAACAATCATAGACACTCTATATGTGAATGTTGGAGTTAGCTATACAGGGTTGAGGTTGATTCCAAAATATATATAGTTTGAGTTGTGATCAATACTTGAGATACGTATACACTGGGTCGTGGATTGATTCAAGATAATATTTATCGATTTATTTCTGTACATCTAACTGTGGACAACTAGTTGTAGGTTACTAACGAGGACAGCTGACTTAATAAACTTAAAACATCAAAATATATTAAAAGTATTGTAAATATATTTTAAACATACTTTGATATATATGTATATATTGTTATAGGTTCGTGAATCAACCAGTGGCCAAGTCTTACTTCCCGACGAAGTAAAAAATCTGTGAAAGTGAGTTATAGTCCCACTTTTAAAATCTAATATTTTTGGGATGAGAATACATGCAGGTTTTATAAATGATTTACAAAATAGACACAAGTACGTGAAACTACATTCTATGGTTGAATTATCGAAATCGAATATGCCCCTTTTTATTAAGTCTGGTAATCTAAGAATTAGGGAACAGACACCCTAATTGACGCGAATCCTAAAGATAGATCTATTGGGCCTAACAAACCCCATCCAAAGTACTGGATGCTTTAGTACTTCGAAATTTATATCATATCCGAAGGGTGTCCCGGAATGATGGGGATATTCTTATATATATGCATCTTGTTAATGTCGGTTACCAGGTGTTCACAATATGAATGATTTTTATCTCTATGTATGGGATGTGTATTGAAATATGAAATCTTGTGGTCTATTATTACGATTTGATATATATAGGTTAAACCTATAACTCACCAACATTTTTGTTGACGTTTAAAGCATGTTTATTCTCAGGTGAATACTAAGAGCTTTCGCTATTGCATACTAAAATAAGGACAAGATTTGGAGTCCATGTTTGTATGATATTGTGTAAAAACTGCATTCAAGAAACTGATTTCGATGTAACATATTTGTATTGTAAACCATTATGTAATGGTCGTGTGTAAATAGGATATTTTAGATTATCATTATTTGATAATCTACGTAAAGCTTTTTAAACCTTTATTTATGAAATAAAGGTTATGGTTTGTTTTAAAAATGAATGCAGTCTTTCAAAAACGTCTCATATAGAGGTCAAAACCTCGCAACGAAATCAATTAATATAGAACGTTTTTAATCAATAAGAACGGGACATTTCAGTTGGTATCAGAGCGTTGGTCTTAGAGAACCAGAAAATTTACATTAGTGTGTCTTATCGAGTTTGTTAGGATGCATTAGTGAGTCTGGACTTCGACCGTGTTTTCTTTAAAAATGATTGCTTAACATTTTTGTTGAAAACTATATATTTTTAACATATGAATATTATGTTATATATTAATCTCTTAACATGTTTGATATTATGTGATAGATGTCTACCTCTAGAACAAGTCCCATTGACTCACCTAATAATAATGAAGAGTCAAATGTAAATTGGAATGATTCGTGGACTGATTCACAAGTTCCCGAAGAGGAACCGGAGGAAGAGTCGGAACCGGAAGAAGAATCAGAACCGGAAGAAGAATCGGAACCGGAAGAAGAAATAGAACCGGTGGGGGAAATAATAAAACGGTTAAGTAAAAGAGAATCCTCAACCAACCGACCAAGGTTAATTATGGTCAATGGTGTTTCCGCCAAGGAAGCAAAATATTGGGAGGATTACCAATTCTCCGATGAATCGGATTCCGACGAGAATTTCGATGATGTTATAGAAATTACCCCAACTGAATTTAAAAAGGCAAAAGAAAATAATAAGGGAAAGGGCATAAAAATAGAGAAATCTAATTCCAACCCCGATGAACTTTATATGTATCGTCAACCCCCGAAGTCCTTAAGTTGTAACAATGACCCGGGAACCTCTAAACCACCAGGTTTTTCTAAACCAATGTGGACAACGACGGCTCGTATTAGGGGAACATCATATATCCCTAGAAACTTGGCAAAACGAATCAAAACTGAACAAGAAGAAACGAGCGAGTCGGAATAAGATAGTTGTATTCGTGTGGTGTAATATATGTAAGATAGTGTGCTTATGCTTTATGATATATGTAAAAAAAATTGCTTGTATTAATAAGTATTTTTTTTATGAATCTAACTCTTGTCTATTTTACAGTATAAAAACACAAAATGGATAGACAACCCAATATTTTAAGAGACCTACCCGGAGACATGATTGATGAAATCTTGTCTAGAGTCGGTCAGAATTCTTCGGTACAACTATTTAAGGCGAGATCAGTTTGTAAGACATTCGAAGAACGTTCCAAGAATGCCTTGGTTTATAAAAGGCTTTCGTTCGAAAGATGGGGGATATCACATTGGGAAATCCATAAGTTACGATGTGTTTACTTTGACGCATATATTGCGGGGAACCCAAATGCTATTTTACGCAATGGGTTAAGAAATTATTTTGACTCAATATATCCGAATATTGGACTTCGTGATTTAGAAAAAGCGGCTAACATGCAACATAAAGAAGCATATTATGCTTACGGATTAGTAATGTTCGCTTCTCACCAAAGTGAGAACAAGAACATCGGCCTACAACTATTAAACAAAACGTTCCCACAAGTGACGGAGTCGGTAATTGGGGTAAGAAATGAGGTTTTTAGATTGTTACGGGACTGTTGGACATTACGTAACCCTCGTCCCTTTGACGACGTTACAACACATTGTCTTATTAACGGCCATAACGGTTATGTTCCACAAGACCAAGGATGGGAAGTAGTCCTAGTAAAACCAGAATGCATGACTTATTTCTGGACGTATGAATTACGTGTCTTTATTGCCTTTGCTGAACGACTTGTGTACTAGCTAGAATTATCTTCACAACTATCTTGTATCAAAGTTATTGTGTGCTATATTTCATGCTTTATGTAAAATAAGCGGTATTGTAAGTTTGTAAAATATTGTATAAAAGTTTGAACACGAAATATTATTACAATCAGTTTTTCATATAGAATTGTAGTAGTTGAATTGTATATTGGCTACTAAGTATGAACTTAACGGGTAGGTACTACCCGAATTTAAACTTATAAAACGCTAATATGAAGAAAAAGCTTTTATAAATGAGTTCATATTATGCTACGAAATACTATTAACTACTCTTAATATTCTGTATGATTAACTTGTTCCATTTGACTATTTTGAAGGAAATGGCACCGACTACTCGACACACCGTGAATATGAATGAAGAGGAATTCCGTACTTTTCTAGCTTCAAACATAGCCGCAGTACAGGCTACGCTACATACCAACAATAACCTTGGATCTGGCAGTACAGGAAATCGTGTAGGATGCACCTACAAAGAATTCACTGCCTACAAACCTTTGGAATTTGATGGAACCGAAGGACCAATCGGATTGAAACGGTGGACCGAGAAGGTCGAATCGGTGTTTGCCATAAGTAAGTGTACTGAAAAGGATAAAGTGAAGTACACTATGCATACCTTCACAGGTTCTGCGTTAACATGGTGGAATACCTATCTAGAGCAAGTGGGACAAGATGAAGCGTACGCACTACCGTGGTCAGCATTCAAGCACTTGATGAATGAGAAGTACCGTCCCAGAACCGAGGTCAATAAGCTCAAGACAGAACTTAGAGGGTTACGAACCCAAGGATTTGATATTACCACGTACGAAAGACGATTCACATAATTGTGCCTATTGTGTCCGGGAGCATTCGAAGATGAGGAAGTGAAGATCGATGCGTTTGTGAAAGGATTACCGGAAAGAATCCAAGAAGATATAAGTTCACACGAGCCCGCCTCCATACAACAGGCATGTAGAATGGCTCAAAAACTAGTGAACCAGATTGAAGAAAGAATTAAAGAACAGACTGCTGAAGAGGCCAATGTGAAGCAAGTCAAAAAAAAGTGGGAGGAAAACGGTGATAAGAATCACCAATACAACAACAACAGCAATTACAACAATAATCGCAACAATTATCCCAACAATCGCAACATCAATCGCAACTACAACAAACGGCCCAACAACAACAACAACAACAACAACAGCAACTACAACAATCATCCCAACAACAATAATAACCGCAACAACAACAACAACAATCAGAAGCAGCTATGCCAAAGGTGTGAAAAGAATCACTCGGGGTTCTGCACCAAATTTTGCAAGTGTAAAAGAAATGGTCATAGCGCGGCGAAGTGTGAGGTCTACGGACCAGGGGTTAATAGAACGAAAGGAACAAATGGTGTCGGAACGAGTAATGGCGGAGCAAGTAGTGTCGAAGAAAGTTATGCCAATGTAGTTTGTTATAAATGTGGAAAACCGGGCCACGTTATTAGAAATTTCCCGAACCAGGAGAACACGAATGGACAAGGCCGCGGAAGAGTTTTCAATATTAATGCGGCAGAGGCACAGGGAGACCCGGAGCTTGTTACGGGTACGTTTCTTATTGACAATAAATCTGCTTACGTTTTATTTGATTCGGGTGCGGATAGAAGCTATATGAGTAGAGATTTTTGTGCTAAATTAAGTTGTCCATTGACGCCTTTGGATAGTAAATTTTTACTCGAATTAGCAAATGGTAAATTAATTTCAGCAGATAATATATGTCGGAATCGAGAAATTAAACTGGTTAGCGAAACATTTAAGATTGATTTGATACCAGTAGAGTTAGGGAGTTTTGATATGATAATCGGTATGGACTGGTTAAAAGAAGTGAAAGCAGAGATCGTTTGTTACAAAAATGCAATTCGCATTATACGAGAAAAAGGAAAACCCTTAATGGTGTACGGAGAAAAGGGCAACACGAAGCTACATATTATTAGTAATTTGAAGGCACAAAAACTAATAAGAAAAGGTTGCTATGCTGTTCTAGCACACGTCGAGAAAGTACAAACTGAAGAAAAGAGCATCAATGATGTTCCCATTGTAAAAGAATTTCCCGATGTATTTCCGAAAGAATTACCAGGATTACCCCCACAGTGATCCGTTGAATTTCAAATAGATCTTATACCAGGAGCTGCACCAATAGCTCGTGCTCCTTACAGACTCGCACCCAGCAAGATGAAAGAACTGCAAAGCCAATTACAAGAACTTTTAGAGCGTGGTTTCATTCGACCAAGCACATCACCGTGGGGAGCTCCTGTTTTGTTTGTCAAGAAGAAAGATGGTACATTCAGGTTGTGTATCGACTAACGAGAGTTGAACAAACTTACCATCAAGAACCGCTACCCACTACCGAGAATTGACGACTTATTTGATCAACTACAAGGCTCGTCTGTTTATTCAAAGATTGACTTACGTTCCGAGTATCATCAAATGCGGGTGAAAGAAGATGATATTCCAAAGACTGCTTTCAGAACACGTTACGGTCATTACGAGTTTATGGTCATGCCGTTTGGTTTAACTAATGCACCAGCTGTGTTCATGGACCTTATGAACCGAGTGTGTGGACCATACCTTGACAAGTTTGTCATTGTTTTCATTGATGACATACTTATTTACTCAAAGAATGACCAAGAACATGGTGAACATTTGAGAAAGGTGTTAGAAGTATTGAGGAAGGAAGAATTGTACGCTAAGTTTTCAAAGTGTGCATTTTGGTTGGAAGAAGTTCAATTCCTCGGTCACATAATGAACAAAGAAGGTATTAAGGTGGATCCGGCAAAGATAGAAACTGTTGAAAAGTGGGAAACCCCGAAAACTCCGAAACACATACGCCAGTTTTTAGGATTAGCTGGTTATTACAGAAGGTTCATCCAAGACTTTTCCAGAATAGCAAAACCCTTGACTGCATTAACGCATAAAGGGAAGAAATTTGAATGGAATGATGAACAAGAGAAAGCGTTTCAGTTATTGAAGAAAAAGCTAACTACGGCACCTATATTGTCATTGCCTGAAGGGGATGATGATTTTGTGATTTATTGTGACGCATCAAAGCAAGGTCTCGGTTGTGTATTAATGCAACGAACGAAGGTGATTGCTTATGCGTCTAGACAATTGAAGATTCACGAACAAAATTATACGACGCATGATTTGGAATTAGGCGCGGTTGTTTTTGCATTAAAGACTTGGAGGCACTACTTATATGGGGTCAAAAGTATTATATATACCGACCACAAAAGTCTTCAACACATATTTAATCAGAAACAACTGAATATGAGGCAGCGTAGGTGGATTGAATTATTGAATGATTACGACTTTGAGATTCGTTACCACCCGGGGAAGGCAAATGTGGTAGCCGATGCCTTGAGCAGGAAGGACAGAGAACCCATTCGAGTAAAATCTATGAATATAATGATTCATAATAACTGATAATGCTAAAAACGAACATATATTTCATAGCATTATTCCTCAAGAAAGACAAGCTTTTAGTTGCAATTGTTTTATTTACAAGTGATATTCGTTTAAATAATAAAAGGTGAAGACAAAAGACAGATTCGACGAATTGAAGACGCAAACGACCAAAAAGCTCAAAAGTACAAAAGACAATCAAAGAGGTTCCAATTATTGATAAGAAACGTCTCGAAATTACAAGAGTACAAGATTCAAAACGCAAAATACAAAATATAAAATTGTACGCAAGGACGTTCGAAAATCCGGAACCGGGACCAGAGTCAACTCTTAACGCTCGACGCAACGGACTAAAAATTACAAGTTAACTATGTATATAAATATAATATAATATATAATTAATTATATTAATTATATATATATATTATAAACCGTCGGCAGAGAAAGACTCCAAGGGTGTGAGCTGTAAATACATTCTCCGCGACTCGCGGAGTTTGAAGAGGTTTTCACCGCGAGTCGCGGAGCCCCAAAAATCAACTCTGGCTATAAAGCAAACCGAATTCTGATCATTTTTCATATTCTATTTCTCTCTTCTCTCATATATACGTAAAATATATATATATATAATTTATATTTTAATTTTAATTTTAATTATAATTCTAATAATAAGGGTATGTTAGCGAAAATTGTAAGGGTGTAAGTCGAAATTCTGTCCGTGTAACGCTACGCTATTTTTAATCATTGTAAGTTATGTTCAACCTTTTTATATTAATGTCTCGTAGCTAAGTTATTATTATGCTTATTTAAAACGAAGTAATCATGATGTTGGGCTAATTACTAAAATTGGGTAATTGGGCTTTGTACCATAATTGGGGTTTGGACAAAAGAACGACACTTGTGAAAATTAGACTATGGGCTATTAATGGGCTTTATATTTGTTTAACTAAATGAAAGTTTGTTAATGTTAATATAAAGATTTACAATTGGGCGTCCCTATAAATTACCATATACACTCAATCGGACACGATGGGCGGGGTATTTATATGTACGAATAATCGTTCATTTAACCGGACACGGGAATGGATTAATAGCCACTAGAATAATTAAAACAGGGGTGAAATTACATTCAAGGGTAATTGGTGTAATTGTTAACAAAGTAGTAAAACCTTGGTTTACACGCAGTCGATAACCTGGTGTATTCATTAAACAAAGTATTAAAACCTTGTTACAATTCGAATCCCCAATTAGTTGGAATATTTAACTTCGGGTATAATAATAATTTGACGAGGACACTCGCACTTTATATTTATGACTGATGGACTGTTATGGACAAAAACCAGACGGACATATTAAATAATCCAGGACAAAGGACAATTAACCCATGGGCATAAAACTAAAATCAACACGTCAAACATCATGATTACGGAAGTTTAAATAAGCATAATTCTTTTATTTCATATTTAATTTCCTTTATTTTATATTTAATTGCACTTCTAATTATCGCACTTTTATTTATTGTTATTTAATCGCACTTTTAATTATCGTACTTTTTAATTATCGCAATTTTATTTTATCGCACTTTTATTATTCGCAATTTCATTATCGTTATTTACTTTACGCTTTAATTTAAGTCTTGTATTTATTTTATATTTTACATTAGGTTTTAACTGCGACTAAAGTCTTAAAATCGACAAACCGGTCATTAAACGGTAAAAACCCCCCTTTATAATAATAATATTACTTATATATATATATTTGTACTTTTTTAAAAGTAAATTAATATAGCGTTGAGCTTTGTTTAAAGATTTCCCTGTGGAACGAACCGGACTTACTAAAAACTACACTACTGTACGATTAGGTACACTGCCTATAAGTGTTGTAGCAAGGTTTAAGTATATCCATTCTATAAATAAATAAATATCTTGTGTAAAATTGTATCGTATTTAATAGTTTTTCCTAGTAAAATATAAAGCTATTTTATATACACCTCGCATAACATCAAGTATTTTTGGCGCCGCTGCCGGGGAACTCTCTTAAACGTCGGAAGCGCAACGCTAATATAAAAAAAAAAAAAAGATTTTTAGTTTACTTTTATTAAAAATTCGTTTTTGTAAAAATACGTTTTAATTATTCAAAAATATAAAAAGAAAAACAAAAATATAAGTATTTTTAAGATTTTGTTAAATATTTAAGTTTTATAAGTTTCTTTATTTTTATTTTAATTTATAAAAATATAAGTTTTATTAAATATCTTTTATATATAGAAAAAAAACAGAAAACAGAAAATAAAAAAAAAAATAAAGAAAAAAACGCGTCGAATATTTAAATCTGTCAACTGAATTTCTGAACCCCGCGACTCGCGGGGTTTGAAGCATTAAATACCGCAAGTCGCGGAGACTTTCTGACAGGCGACAAAAAACCCTAATCGAGCATTAATTACGGTAATTATTAATTAATTATTATTAAACCCTAATAATTATTATTATTATTAGTTTTATTTTTACTTTTACTTTTTATTTAATTTATGTATTTAGTATAAATTAGTTTAATTAAATTGTAAAATTAGTAGTTTTATTAAATAAATAATATAAAAATAATATTTTTATAAAAATTGTACTTTTTACAACTTTTTATATATTTTTATATTTTGTCCCTTTTTAATCGTTGTAGCGTAATATTTGTATTTTTAGCTCATATTTAATTTTAAACTTAGTTTTTGCCATAGTCATTTTTACTCATATATTTTTAGGCTTTGCCGTAGAATTCCTTAAGTGCTTTTTCTTTAGACTAAGATTTAGGTGCTTTAGAATTTTGCGACGCCTTTTTAAGTTTTAGTTTCTTTTTAAATTATTTCCATTTGGGATTTAGTTTTTCCTTGTAAGCTTTAATATTTTTAGACCTTTTACTATGTATCAATTATCATTCCAATTAGTAATTTCAATTTGCGATTATAATTTTAAGTTAGTTGTAGTAATAAGGTTAGGTTAGTCAAGTATTTTTAAGTTTTTATAAGTTTCTTTTATTTTTCCGTCACCTTTTATTTTTCAACCATTTTTTTCTTTTTCGACCTTTTGCGACGAACTCTTTTTCTCTCTTATTTCTCGCCATTCTAGTTTTTAGGACTTAGAATTTTTTCTACTTCTTGTCTAAATTTCTTAAAATTACGAAAATTTATTTTAAGTGGTTAAATTAATAGACATCAAAATTTTCTGGTTCGTAGTAATAGTTGGATTTGTACGTGGACCGGGTTATTGGAGCCAAACAGTCCTCAATTATATTGAGACCAAACGAATCCTGCCCCTCTGCTGCATCTTTTGGCTATTCGAAACGTGGGTAAAATCAGAAAAGTCTATTGATTGGATAACTTATTATAATTTTTCTTTCTTTTTAAAAAACTAATAGGATATTCAGTGAATGCACCGAGCAAGACGTTCATCACCTTTTGTACGTTCACCACCTGTAACTAGATCAAGACATTTAGCAAATATAACCGCCGTTGATTTTTCTTTAGAATCGTCATCCAGTAGACCAAATACTTCAGTTCAAATTTCCGATAATCCATTTTTTGAACCCAACCTCACAATTGAGAATCCGGAGAATATTCAGGAACGGTTCGTAGATCCTGAACCACTAAACTTTCCTTCGGAACCACCAATCATTCAAACAGAGATTGTTGAGGAACGAACCATTAAATCAGAATCATCTAGTGATACCGATTCAACAAATTCAATTATGGAGAATCTGGAACCTTTAAGTATGGAAGACCGAATGAGAGCTAAACGCACTGGCCAAGGTCACGCAATTACTCATCCAGACATTAATGCGCCAGATTATGAAATCAAAGGACAAATTCTACACATGGTGACTAATCAATGCCAATTTAGTGGTGCGCCGAAGGAAGATCCAAATGAACATCTACGTACCTTTAATAGGATCTGCACACTATTTAAAATCCGAGAAGTGGAGGATGAACAGATATATCTCATGTTATTTCCCTGGACTTTAAAGGGAGAAGCCAAAGATTGGTTGGAATCGTTACCTGAAGGGGCGATCGATACATGGGACGTTTTAGTTGACAAATTTCTTAAACAATTCTTTCCTGCATCTAAAGCCGTAAGACTTCAAGCAGAAATTGTTACGTTCACACAGAAACCAAATGAAACTCTATATGAGGCGTGGACAAGATATGGAAAGTTGTTAAGAGGATGTCCGCAACATGGTTTAGACACCTGTCAAATAGTACAAATATTCTACCAAGGATGCGACATCACTACAAGAAAAGACATAGATATAGCAGCTGGTGGTTCTATTATGAAGAAAACCGAAACTGATGCTTACAAAATTATTGATAACACTGCTTCCCACTCACATGAGTGGCACCAAGAAAAAGATATCATTAGATCATCTAAAGCAGCTAGAGCCGATTCTAGCCATGACTTAGATTCCATTTCCGCAAAGATAGATGCTGTGGAGAGACGAATGGAAAAGATGACTAAGGATATTCACTCAATACGAATTAGTTGTGAGCAGTGTGGAGGACCACATTTGACAAAAGATTGTCTCAGTATTGAATTAACAATGGAACAAAGAGAGAATATTTCATACATAAACCAAAGGCCTGGAAATAATTATCAGAATAATTATCAACCGCCAAGACCGATTTACAATCAAAACCAGAATTATAACCGAAATATTCCATACAACAACCAACAAGGTCCTAGCAATCAACAAGTATCCAATAATACTTACAATCAGCAAAGACCGAATTTTCAAAACAAACCACCCCAACAAACCGATGATAAAAATCCGAATTTAGAAGATATGATGACGAAGCTAGTTGAAACTCAAACGCAGTTTTTCACATCTCAAAAACAAACTAATGAACAAAATGCTCAAGCATTTAGAAATCAACAAGCTTCTATTCAAAATCTGGAACAAGAAGTAAGTAACCTAGCAAGGTTAATAGGTGAAAGAAAACCGGGAAGTCTACCTAGTGATACAAATGCTAACCCCCGAAATGAAACAGCTAAAGCTATTACCACAAGAAGTGGTACAACACTTAAACCACCTGAAATACCTGTAACTTCTGATGAAACTATTCCTACTCCACAAGAACCACAACCTGATCAAGATAAGGAAAAAGAACCGGTAGTTGAAAAGATTAATGAAGATAACACAGTTAAGGATAAACCTTATGTTAAACCATACCAACCACCACTTCCTTATCCGAGTAAAATGAAGAAAGAGAAACTTGAAGCCGAGCAATCCAAATTCTTGGATATGTTTAAACAGATAAATGTAAATCTTCCTTTCATTGATGTGATTTCAGGAATGCCAAGATATGCTAAATTCTTGAAAGATCTAATCTCAAATAGAAAGAAAATGGAAGAACTCTCGGCTGTTACTATGAATGCTAATTGTTCAGCAGTGCTGTTGAATAAGATACCAGAAAAACTATCTGATCCAGGAAGTTTCACAATTCCATGTTTTCTGGGTAGTCTTAGTTCAATAGAAGCATTGGCAGACTTAGGTGCTAGTATAAATCTAATGCCGTATTCACTATACGCTAAACTAGACCTTGGAGAATTGAAACCAACAAGAATAAGCATACAACTAGCCGATAGATCAATAAAATATCCTAGAGGGATAATGGAGAACATGCTAGTTAAAGTTGGTACTTTAGTATTTCCAGTAGATTTTGTTGTTTTGGACATGGAAGAAGATTCTCAAGTTCCTCTCATATTAGGAAGACCATTCTTAAATACGGCTAAAGCAATGATAGACGTGTTCGGTAAGAAACTGACCCTAAGTATAGAGGATGAGAGTGTTACCTTTTCAGTTGATAGAGCAATGCAACAACCACAATCTGCAGATGATACATGTTATTATATTCAAACTATAGATGCACATGCAGAATTATTAGAAGAATTTCCAGAATTACAAGGAACAGGAGAATGTTCTTTAGGAGAAGGTAATGAACCAATTGATGAAGCTGAAATGTTAGCTACACTTATAGCTAATGGATATGAACCAACAACAGAAGAAATTCAAATGCTAAAAGAAGAAGACAGATATCGATATAAATCATCGATAGAAGAACCTCCGAAATTAGAGTTAAAGCCACTTCCAAACCATTTGGAATATGCTTATTTACATGGTGAATCTGAATTACCTGTAATAATATCGTCTTCTCTTACTGAAAATGAGAAATCACAACTCATTTCTGTGTTGAAAGCTCATAAACCAGCCATTGCATGGAAGATTCATGATATTAAAGGAATAAGTCCTTCGTATTGCACACATAAAATCCTTATGGAAGAAGGTCATAAAACGTATGTGCAACGCCAACGAAGACTAAATCCTAATATGCAAGATGTAGTTAAGAAAGAGATTATTAAACTGCTAGATGCAGGTTTGATATATCCAATTTCTGATAGTCCATGGGTAAGCCCAGTTCAATGCGTACCTAAGAAGGGTGGCATGACTGTCATTACAAATGAGAAAAATGAGCTTATTCCTACTAGGACTGTAACAGGATGGCGTGTATGTATTGATTATAGAAAATTAAATGACGCCACCAGAAAAGATCACTTTCCCTTACCTTTCATTGATCAAATGTTGGAAAGATTAGCCGGAAATAGTTACTATTGTTTTCTAGATGGATTTTCCGGATATTTTCAAATTCCAATAGCGCCCGAGGACCAAGAGAAAACCACATTCACGTGCCCTTATGGTACTTTTGCTTACAAACGCATGCCATTTGGACTTTGCAACGCCCCTGCAACCTTTCAAAGGTGTATGATGGCGATTTTTCACGACATGATAGAAGAATGCATGGAAGTATTCATGGATGACTTTTCAGTCTTCGGTGATACATTTAAATCATGTCTAGTTAATCTGGATCGAATGCTAATTAGATGCGAAAAATCAAATCTAGTACTTAATTGGGAGAAATGCCATTTCATGGTTAAAGAAGGCATCGTTCTTGGACATAAAATTTCAAAAGAAGGAATTGAAGTGGATAGAGCTAAAGTAGATGTAATTGCTAAACTTCCACATCCAACCAATGTTAGAGGAGTTAGGAGTTTTCTAGGGCATGCCGGTTTTTACCGACGTTTCATAAAAGATTTTTCTAAAATTGCCACTCCTATGAATAAACTCCTAGAAAAGGATGCGCCATTCATCTTTTCAGATGAGTGTATCAAATCTTTTAATATTCTTAAAGAGAAACTCACTAATGCACCGATCATGATAACACCAAATTGGAATCTACCATTTGAACTAATGTGCGATGCAAGTGATTTTGCAATGGGAGCCGTTTTAGGACAAAGGATTGAAAAACAATTTCAACCTATATATTATGCTAGTAAGACATTACAAGGAGCACAAACGAACTATACAACTACTGAAAAAGAACTCCTTGCTATTGTCTTTGCTTTTGACAAATTCCGAGCATATCTCGTTCTAGCAAAAACGGTGGTCTATACCGACCATTCTGCTCTTAGATACCTATTTTCAAAACAAGATGCTAAACCAAGATTAATCCGTTGGATCTTACTCTTACAAGAGTTTGATATTGAAATCCGAGATAAAAGAGGAGCAGAAAATCTCGCCGCTGATCATCTTTCTCGTCTTGAAAATCCTGAGTTAGAAGTTCTAAATGAATCGGCCATACAAGACAACTTTCCTGATGAATATCTATTAAAGATAGATTATAAAGAAATCCCATGGTTTGCAGACTATGCAAACTACTTAGTTTGTGGATTCCTTGAAAAAGGATTATCGTACCAAAGACGAAAGAAATTCTTCAGTGATATAAAACACTATTTCTGGGAAGATCCACATTTGTTTAAAAGTTGTCCCGATGGAATAATACGCCGATGTGTATTTGGAGATGAAGCTAGTAAAATTTTAAACCATTGTCACACAGGACCAACAGGAGGGCATTATGGGCCTCAACTAACAGCAAGAAAAGTTTATGAAGCTGGATTCTATTGGCCTACAATTTACAAAGACGCACACCTTCTTTGCAAATCCTGTGATGCATGTCAAAGGGCCGGAAAAATAAGTCAACGTGATGAAATGCCACAAAATGTCATCCAAGTATGTGAAGTATTTGACATTTGGGGTATTGACTTTATGGGTCCATTTCCAAAATCTCATAATAATTTATATATACTCGTAGCCATTGATTATGTATCTAAATGGGCGGAAGCACAAGCTCTACCAACTAACGATGCACGAGTTGTAGTCAACTTTTTAAAACGTCTTTTTGCAAGGTTTGGAACACCGAAAGTTTTAATAAGTGATCGGGGTACTCATTTCTGTAATAATCAACTTGAGAAAGTTCTTAAAAGATATGGAGTAACTCATAAAATCTCCACCGCATATCATCCACAAACAAGTGGACAAGTTGAAAATACCAACCGAGCTTTAAAACGTATTTTAGAGAAAACCGTAGGATCAAATCCGAAGGAATGGTCCATTAAATTGGAGGATGCACTCTGGGCTTTTAGAACAGCCTACAAAACTCCAATTGGAACCACACCTTTTAGACTTGTTTATGGAAAAGCATGTCATCTTCCAGTAGAAATTGAACACAAAGCATTTTGGGCTTTGAAGACATGTAATCTTGATTTATATGAAGCCGGACGTCTACGATTAAGTCAACTAAATGAATTAGAAGAATTAAGACATGAAGCATACGAAAATTCGTTAATCTATAAAGAAAGAACGAAGAAATGGCATGATAAAAGAATCAGAAGTTCAAAAGAATTTAAAGAAGGAGACAGAGTTCTTCTTTTCAATTCACGATTCAAGATATTTCCTGGAAAATTGAAATCAAGATGGTCTGGACCATTCATAGTCAAAAGAGTTTTCCCATACGGAACGATAGAATTAATAAATTCAAATGGGATTGAATTTAAAGTTAATGGTCACAGAGTTAAACATTACATACATGGTCCGATGGAAGTCGACAACGAAGTTAATCACAATTTCGACACCACAGCTAACTAAGTGTGGGGAGAATCAAGTCTTTAAAGGATAATATGTATTTCTGTTAGAGTTAGATTGTCTGTTTTCGTGTAGTTCTCGAAAATGGAACACGTATGGTCTTTCCCTAGCAGACCCTAAAGAACTAGTCTTCTCCCCCCATTCTGAATTTTTATTTTTTTTAGGTTTTTACAAAATGAAGACTGCCTGTGAACTAAACCATGGTCTAATGCTACACGCTTTGATCACTAAAAGAAATAATGACATACTACCGAGTGAAATAGTATCAGTAATCAGAGAAAGAATGGACGGAGTTAGAAAAGAATCCAGATGCGAAGATAATAAGTTACAATTTGGTAAAGGAAAATCAAAATCCGCAGCGAAAAGAAGAGCACGACACCTAGAACGATGTCACAAATGCGGAAAATGGTCACATGGAGGTAAATGTTCAAATAATCAAACCTATTCAAATACCGAATTTGTTACTTTATGCAGAGACAGACCGTTCATATGTTTAGAAGAAAAGACACTGAATGCTCGAGGTTACACCTATGTAGCCATGGAAAATCAATTAAACCGACTATCTTATGAATGGGATAGATCATATAACTAAGAAATCTATTTCACAGGTATGTCTGTACAGTTTTTATTTTTATTTTTATTTTTAATTTTTAACCTTTTGATAATAAACGCTAATTTGTTCGCTAAAAAGTATTAAATTGGTATTAAATAAAATTAGGTTTGGCGACCGAAATTATTGATATCATTCAAAAATTTATTACATCACTGCGAAATTTAACGTTTATTCTTAAGGTATAAATATCTTTAATCAATCAACCCAAAATATTTCAAAAATTCGTCATGAGTTAAATTAGTTCTTGGAACCGAAATTACTTTACCGAAAAGAGGGGCGCATATTTTTGATAATATTTGATTGATTAAAGTGGGATAAAAAGACAAAAAGATTTTTTTATTTTTACCATGTTTTTAAAATTAATATTTAAATCTTAAATTAATATTGTAAATTTTGTAAAAACAATATATTTAAAATTGTAAATATTTGAAAAATTAATATAAGTTTGATATGAATTTATGAATTTTTAAATTAAGTTTGGTGTGAATTTTTAAAATATAAATTCTTAATTTTATGCATTTTAAATTCTAAGTTTGGTGTGAATTTTTAATAATAATTTTGAATTTTATATTTAAGTTGTGTGAATTTAAAAACAAAAATTTACTTTATCTCATTAAGTTAAGAATATGATTTTTAAAATTCGTCGTAAGTTGAAGACTAGGTCTTTGAACCGAAATTGCTTTACCCGAGGGAGGGACGAGAACTTTTATTATCATTATTTTTAATCTTATTGAATTAGAGTATGCCAAAAACATTGAAAAAACCCAAAAATATTAGCTTTTAAAACAATCGCTACAAAAAGACAAAATTTAAAATTTTGTCGAAGGACGGACTAGGACATCGATCCGAAACGACCTCGTCCTAAATAACAAGGGAAACAAAATTTTAAAATTAAGTACTTAATTGTTTTAATAAGTTAATGATTATAAAAAAAAAAAAAAAAAAAAAAAAAACTCCGCGAGTCGCGGAGTTTGAAGTGCAAAACCTCCGCGAGTCGCGGAGAGGTCGGATTATAGAAAAAAAATAAAGAGCTGCAACAGCTCAGTTTCATACTCCTCAACTCAAACAACCTGCGAAAACTGCACCCGAAAAACACGAAAAACACCCCCAAAAATCCCAATTTTTAACCGTTAATCACCAAATTTTTTGCTAAAATCATGTTGAGAAGGATGCTATCTAAGAATTACTCAAGAAAAAGGTAAATTTCTACACCTAAACACCATTTAATTCGAAATTTGATGTTCTTGAGCTATTTTTTCCCCAATTTGATTTTGATGCTTTTTAGTGTAATTAGACTTAAATTGTTTATGTATTATGCTTGTATAACCTAGATTGATGCTGTTTAACATGATTAGAAGCCTTAAACTTCAAATTTTGAATAATCTAGGGTTTGTGTTCTTGAGCAATTTGGGGCTTTTTGATATAAACAGGTTATGGTCGATTTTTGTCATGAATTGTTACTAAATTGAGTAGTGTAACATGTCTAGGTAGTTAAATGATCCAAACTTTGAGCCTAAACATGATTTTGAGAATTAAAGTGGACTTTTTCAAGTCTAAAATTCATGAACTTGATTTTTGAAAGATAATGCCATTTGAGACTTGTTTAATTGCTAGTAATGATTATTTTGACATGTTATTTGAGTTGAATGCTTATGAACTTGGCGAACATTTTCGTATATGCTTATTTGAAAAAGTGTAGATTTGATAAAAATGTGAAAATGAGCTTAAGTTTGATATAAATTGATAATGTCATTGTAATTATTTTGATTGATGATTTTGCTGACACTAATGCATATTTGGATGCACAAAAATTGTGTTTGATGTGTTTTGCAGAATGAAAGGGGTGAATCTTCATCCCAAGCCCGCAATGCTCCTGCTGAGAATTTGGAACAACAGGAGGTGGATAACTACTACAAGCAAGATGTACCTCATCCAGTCATGACCTTTTCCGATATGCACTTGGAAGAGTTGCACCCGAACCTGAGATTTGACAGACTTTGGATAGATTATCCAAAATATCAACGGGGTTTGCATACTCTTCATTCCAAGGTTGTTGAGGTACCGAGGGTCATAGAATGGGGACCCTTAGAAGCTGTAGAATTGGCCGGGCCAATTAGGGAATTACTTGTACAGAGGTATGGTAATTCTTCTTTTAATGACTGGATATGTTTATTCACCATACGTAGACCTGTATATAAAGTATGGTGTGAAGAATTGTTATGTAGTATAGAGTTGAATGATCGGGTAGCTAGTTTAACCGATCGTTCTTTTATTAGATTTTTGTTAGGCGGTTCGATGCGCCACATGTCTTTACTGGACATGGCTCAGGCTTTACGTATATATACGCCTGAGGAATTAGCGTCTGCCGATTGTAGAGGATTGATACTAAACGGTAGAAAGATAGATGAGAATTTTGATACACACGGTGTGTGGAGTCAAATGACAAGCCATCACCGTTTCAAAGGGGGAAATTACTCTTATTTGGATATAGATAGAGCCGAATTAAGAGTGATACATAGGTTTTTAGCTAATTCGATTACACAAAGGGGTAAGAACAAAGAAAAAGTAAATGAACAGGATTTGTTTTACCATATGTGTATTCGAGACCCACAAAGTGCTGTAAGTATACCATATTGTGTGGGTTATTATTTATCAGCTATGGTTCAGGGGATGCGACCACATAGCATAATAGGAGGTGGTATTTTTATTACTTTGATTGGTGAATATCTCGGTGTGGATATAAGTCGGGGGGGATTATTAGTAGAAGAACCAGAACCCCGCGATACTATAGGTTTAAATGTATACCATGGTGCGAAAGTTTTAAAGAGGCGAAATAACGCCGCAGTACGATACCATGGTAGACATCCACAGGTGGAGAGAAACCAACAACAAGGTAATGTAGGAGGGGGGAATGAGATGCAAGAAATGCATAGGTTTATAGCTTCTCAGGAATACGAAAATGCTAGACAGAGAGCATTTGAAGATTGGCAAGTTCATCAGAACCAGATCATAGCTCATTGCCAACATATAGGTAGAAACTATATTCCTACACCGAAACCCATCTTCCCTCCTTGGTCTATAGAGATGCAGCCACCATATCCTACGTATGACCCTGCCGAAGCATTCTATAGCACTTATGGTTATGCCTGGAACCCCTATTGGTACCAATATCATCCTTAGTTTACTTATTATTTTTTTTTATTTTGTAATTTGTAATTATTGATACGTTTAATACTTTTGTTAATATTGTAATCATTTTTATAATTATCTAACTTTTATTCTTAGATTTTAATAATTTTTGAATGTGGGGTAATATACCAAACTTCAAAA
Source organism: Rutidosis leptorrhynchoides (assembly GCF_046630445.1). Lineage (NCBI taxonomy): Eukaryota > Viridiplantae > Streptophyta > Magnoliopsida > Asterales > Asteraceae > Rutidosis > Rutidosis leptorrhynchoides. The sequence continues at coordinate 560,703,433 of NC_092333.1, forward strand.
ATATGTATATATGTTTGCAAGTTTATCTTATGTACACAACAGGGTAAAACAACGCATTTTCAAAGACTGGCATTAAGTTCAGCAAAAGCAACTAATTTTGACGACAAGATGCAAAATATATGCGAAATAACAACAAGACGGAATGAACAAATGATGTGCACCATTTATCATTCAGCAAACAAACGCCAATATATTTGGAAACTTTGGTAAAAATTTAATCATTTTCACACAAATCACCCTCAATAATTTAAATTATTCCTGATTTCTTGTAAATGAGGGCATTGCAAGATCTTAAGTGTGGGAAGGGGTTAAATTCTTTCGGATTTTAAAAATTTTTACTTTATACACTTGGTTACCATTAAAAATACTAGTAAAGCAGTAGTTGTATTAGAATCTAGTGCTCTCTGATAAAAAAAGAACAGCCCTAGTCTTATATACTGACTACCCAATTCTAGTAAAATTTTTCAAAATTTTCAATTAAATGAATTCAAAATCATGTTTATACATATTTATGAACGATAAAACTAGGTTTTAACACCGAAATTATTGTTACCTCGGAAAGGACATAAATTGAGAAACAAACTAAAATGTTAAAATTCATTTAAAATGGAATAGAGGACGATAAAAAGGAAAATAAAAGCCAAGTGTGGGAAAATTTACCAAGTTATCTTAACATATGTCACATATATCTGTAACAAATAACTGAAAATACTTTTGCTTTGGACTAAACTAAACTGTTTTACCCGATGAAAGAAAAGAAGAGATGGATCTACACGATGAATCAATTCCATCATTAAAAGGAAGTAAAGTCTTCCGAAAAAGACACGCGCTTCTTGATTTAGGTCATGAGGTTGTCGTCCAGACCAGCTGTAGGTTGACGAAAAATCTAGAAAAGTCATCACTAAAATTAGCAGGAAATCCACGGACCTCAGCATTAAACAGGGTCGCCATGTGGTCAGATTTATCCTAACCATGAGAAGGATTTATCTCGTACAATGAGGGGGCACCATGCAAATTAGCTGAATAAGACTAATGAATCAGATCCCCAGAAAGGATAATCTCCTTAAAGATTAAAAATCAGCTTTTAAGATTGATATTACTCAATCCTAGAGATTGACCTTAAAGATTGAGAATTCAAACTCATGGAATTCAATGATATCTAAACTCGAGCTTGAACGAGAAAATATTTTGATCAAAATTACAAACCGATTTGTTTTCTGAAAACCCTATTTTCAATGCGTTCATTACCATTGAACGTAAAATCCTAGGAATTCACCTGGAATTCATTAGGTCACCTGAACTAAAACGGGTGTCAACCGTAAGAACGGTGGTTGCATAATGGCCAAAGACAGGACCTTGTGCCAGGCCGAAAAATTATAAGGGTGAGCTTTACTATTGCTCCTACCAAGGATAGTAATTGCGTCCGACACGTTATAGACCATAATCAAAAGCATGTCACGGGACATTGCCTTAACAGTTGCTTGTTCAATGCTTTCCTTTCAACCGGACGGTAGTTTGCCGAAAGGTAATATACGGAACAAGTAAACTGGACGTGTTGCTTTCCTAATACAAGGTTAGCAAGTGGGTGACACAAAACAGCAAGTTTTGAGCTAAAATTTTCAATTCTGAACCCCACCAAACCCACAAAAATATTTTGCAAACACCGGTAAAGGGTTATCCCGGAAAACTTATCTAGGGTAAAAACTAGATTTAATTTTCAAAAGATCAAATGTTTTCATAAAGATCCAATTTCCTTAATGGATCTAAATTTTTATAGTCATGTGGGACTGTAAACCATATCGTTACTACCATTGTTTATACCGCCGTATAGAAATCACTGATGTGCAAAGTGTGAAGAATAAAGAAGTGATTCTAGTATTTCAAGACAATATTGCTTGAGGACAAGCAACGCTCAAGTGTGGGAATATTTGATAATGCTAAAAACGAACATATATTTCATAGCATTATTCCTCAAGAAAGACAAGCTTTTAGTTGCAATTGTTCTATTTACAAGTGATATTCGTTTAAATAATAAAAGGTGAAGACAAAAGACAGATTCGACGAATTGAAGACGCAAACGACCAAAAAGCTCAAAAGTACAAAAGACAATCAAAGAGGTTCCAATTATTGATAAGAAACGTCTCGAAATTACAAGAGTACAAGATTCAAAACGCAAAATACAAAATATAAAATTGTACGCAAGGACGTTCGAAAATCCGGAACCGGGACCAGAGTCAACTCTTAACGCTCGACGCAACGGACTAAAAATTACAAGTTAACTATGTATATAAATATAATATAATATATAATTAATTATATTAATTATATATATATTATATATATATATTATAAACCGTCGGCAGAGAAAGACTCCAAGGGTGTGAGCTGTAAATACATTCTCCGCGACTCGCGGAGTTTGAAGAGGTTTTCACCGCGAGTCGCGGAGCCCCAAAAATCAACTCTGGCTATAAAGCAAACCGAATTCTGATCATTTTTCATATTCTATTTCTCTCTTCTCTCATATATACGTAAAATATATATATATATAATTTATATTTTAATTTTAATTTTAATTATAATTCTAATAATAAGGGTATGTTAGCGAAAATTGTAAGGGTGTAAGTCGAAATTCTGTCCGTGTAACGCTACACTATTTTTAATCATTGTAAGTTATGTTCAACCTTTTTATATTAATGTCTCGTAGCTAAGTTATTATTATGCTTATTTAAAACGAAGTAATCATGATGTTGGGCTAATTACTAAAATTGGGTAATTGGGCTTTGTACCATAATTGGGGTTTGAACAAAAGAACGACACTTGTGGAAATTAGACTATGGGCTATTAATGGGCTTTATATTTGTTTAACTAAATGAAAGTTTGTTAATGTTAATATAAAGATTTACAATTGGGCGTCCCTATAAATTACCATATACACTCAATCGGACACGATGGGCGGGGTATTTATATGTACGAATAATCGTTCATTTAACCGGACACGGGAATGGATTAATAGCCACTAGAATAATTAAAACAGGGGTGAAATTACATTCAAGGGTAATTGGTGTAATTGTTAACAAAGTAGTAAAACCTTGGTTTACACGCAGTCGATAACCTGGTGTATTCATTAAACAAAGTATTAAAACCTTGTTACAATTCGAATCCCCAATTAGTTGGAATATTTAACTTCGGGTATAATAATAATTTAACGAGGACACTCGCACTTTATATTTATGACTGATGGACTGTTATGGACAAAAACCAGACGGACATATTAAATAATCCAGGACAAAGGACAATTAACCCATGGGCATAAAACTAAAATCAACACGTCAAACATCATGATTACGGAAGTTTAAATAAGCATAATTCTTTTATTTCATATTTAATTTCCTTTATTTTATATTTAATTGCACTTCTAATTATCGCACTTTTATTTATTGTTATTTAATCGCACTTTTAATTATCGTACTTTTTAATTATCGCAATTTTATTTTATCGCACTTTTATTATTCGCAATTTCATTATCGTTATTTACTTTACGCTTTAATTTAAGTCTTGTATTTATTTTATATTTTACATTAGGTTTTAACTGCGACTAAAGTCTTAAAATCGACAAACCGGTCATTAAACGGTAAAAACCCCCCTTTATAATAATAATATTACTTATATATATATTTGTATTTTTTTAAAAGTAAATTAATATAGCGTTGAGCTTTGTTTAAAGATTTCCCTGTGGAACGAACCGGACTTACTAAAAACTACACTACTGTACGATTAGGTACACTGCCTATAAGTGTTGTAGCAAGGTTTAAGTATATCCATTCTATAAATAAATAAATATCTTGTGTAAAATTGTATCGTATTTAATAGTTTTTCCTAGTAAAATATAAAGCTATTTTATATACACCTCGCATAACATCAATAACCTTACTACTCAAATAAAGGAGGTGCAACAAGGAGTTTTAAAAGAGGGAAATTTAAAGGATGAAATACCCAAAGGATCGGAGAAACATCTTAATATTCGGGAAGACGGAACCCGGTATAGGGCTGAAAGGATTTGGGTACCAAAATTTGGAGATATGAGAGAAATGGTACTTAGAGAAGCTCATAAAACTAGATACTCAATACATCCTGGAACGGGGAAGATGTACAAGGATCTCAGGAAATATTTTTAGTGGCCGGGTATGAAAGCCGATGTTGCTAAATACGTAGGAGAATGTTTGACGTGTTCTAAGGTCAAATCTGAGCAACAGAAACCATCAGGTCTACTTCAACAACCCGAAATCCCAGAATGGAAATGGAAAAACATTACCATGGATTTCATCACTAAATTGCCAAGGACTGCAAGTGGTTTTGATACTATTTGGGTAATAGTTGATCGTCTCACCAAATCAGCACATTTCCTGCCAATAAGAGAAGATGACAAGATGGAGAAGTTAGCATGACTGTATTTGAAGGAAGTCGTCTCCAGACATGGAATACCAATCTCTATTATCTCTGATAGGGATGGCAGATTTATTTCAAGATTCTGGCAGACATTACAGCAAGCATTAGGAACTCGTCTAGACATGAGTACTGCCTATCATCCACAAACTGATGGGCAGAGCGAAAGGACGATACAAACGCTTGAAGACATGCTACGAGCATGTGTTATTGATTTCGGAAACAGTTTTGATCGACATCTACCATTAGCAGAATTTTCCTACAACAACAGCTACCATTCAAGCATTGAGATGGCGCCGTTTGAAGCACTTTATGGTAGAAAGTGCAGGTCTCCGATTTGTTAGAGTGAAGTGGGGGATAGACAGATTACGGGTCCAGAGATTATACAAGAAACTACCGAGAAGATCATCCAAATTCAACAACGGTTGAAAACCGCCCAAAGTCGACAAAAGAGCTACGCTGACATTAAAAGAAAAGATATAGAATTTGAAATTGGAGAGATGGTCATGCTTAAAGTTGCACCTTGGAAAGGCGTTGTTCGATTTGGTAAACGAGGGAAATTAAATCCAAGATATATTGGACCATTCAAGATTATTGATCGTGTCGGACCAGTAGCTTACCGACTTGAGTTACCTCAACAACTCGCGGCTGTACATAACACTTTCCACGTCTCGAATTTGAAGAAATGTTTTGCTAAAGAAGATCTCACTATTCCGTTAGATGAAATCCAAATCAACGAAAAACTCCAATTCATCGAAGAACCCGTCGAAATAATGGATCGTGAGGTTAAAAGACTTAAGCAAAACAAGATACCAATTGTTAAGGTTCGATGGAATGCTCGTAGAGGACCCGAGTTCACCTGGGAGCGTGAAGATCAGATGAAGAAGAAATACCCGCATCTATTTCCAGAAGATTTGTCAACACCTTCAACAGCTTAAAATTTCGGGACGAAATTTATTTAACGGGTAGGTACTGTAGTGACCCGAAATTTTCCATGTTTATATATATTAATTGAGATTGATATTTACATGATTAAATGTTTCCAACATGTTAAGCAATTAAACTTGTTAAGACTTGATTAATTGAAATATGTTTCATATAGACAATTGACCACCCAAGTTGACCGGCAATTCACGAACGTTAAAACTTGTAAAAACGACATGACGATATATATATGGATATACAAATGGTTAACATGAGATTATGATAAGTAAGTATCTCCATAAGTATATTAACAATGAGTTATATACATATAAACAAGACTACTAACCTAAGGATTTCGAAACGAGACATATATGTAACGATTATCGTTGTAACGACATTTAAATGTATATATATCATATTAAGATATATTAATATATCATAATATCATGATAATATAATAATTTAACATCTCATTAGATATAATAAACAATGGGTTAACAACATTAATTGAGATCGTTAACTTAAAGGTTTCAAAACAACACTTACATGTAACGACTAACGATGACTTAACGAATCAGTTAAAATGTATATACATGTAGTGTATTTAGATGTATTAAAATACTTTTGGAAGACTTCAAGACATATATCAAAACACTCATACTTAACGAAAATGGTTACAGTTACTTTTCCATTCTTTTCTTTCATCAAGAATTCTAGTCGTATTCTTACCCGTATTATACACAGCTTCAAAACATACTTACTATGAGTATATACCAATAGGAACTAGCATGGGATTCCACTCTTGATTATGTCATGTATGACTAATCAATTTTAACTTCTACCATGAGCTAGTCAACTAACTAGAACTCCTTTTAACCCCACTCACCACTCACCAATTACCACTCATCATTCACTCCATTTCACTTCCAATTCTCTTTCTAATTCTCTCTCAACACACACACACACACTATTATGAACGTATTTTTCCAGTAGTTAATCATCATCTTCATCAAAAATCACTTCAAGAATCAAGCTATAATCATCATAGGAAGAACACTTCAAGAACACTTCAAAAATCCCTTCAAGTTTACTAATTTACTTCCAAGCTTTCTAATCCATTCCAAGTAATCATCTAAGATCAAGAAACCTTTGTTATATACAGTAGGTTATCTTTCTTATTCAAGGTAATATTCATATTCAAACTTTGATTCAATTTCTATAACTATAAACTATCTTAATTCGAGTAAAAATCTTACTTGAACTTGTTTTTGTGTCATGATCCTACTTCAAGAACTTTCAAGCCATCCAAGATCCTTTGAAGCTAGATCATTTCTTGTCACTTCCAGTAGGTTTACTTACTAAACTTGAGGTAGTAATGATGTTCATAACATCATTCGATTCATATATATAAAACTATCTTATTCGAAGGTTTAAACTCGTAATCACTAGAACATAGTTTAGTTAATTCTAAACTTGTTCGCAAATAAAAGTTAATCCTTCTAACTTGACTTTTAAAATTAACTAAACACATGTTCTATATCTATATGATATGCTAACTTAATGATTTAAAACCTGGAAACACGAAAAACACCGTAAAACCGGATTTACGCCGTCGTAGTAACACCGCGGGCTGTTTTGGGTTAGTTAATTAAAAACTATGATAAACTTTGATTTAAAAGTTGTTATTCTGAGAAAATGATTTTTATTATGAACATGAAACTATATCCAAAAATTATGGTTAAACTCAAAGTGGAAGTATATTTTCTAAAATGGTCATCTAGACGTCGTTCTTTCGACTGAAATGACTACCTTTAGAAAAACGACTTGTAACTTATTTTTCCGACTATAAACCTATACTTTTCTATTTAGATTCATAAAATAGAGTTCAATATGAAACCATAGCAATTTGATTCACTCAAAACGGATTTAAAATGAAGAAGTTATGGGTAAAACAAGATTGGATAATTTTTCTCATTTTAGCTACGTGAAAATTGGTAACAAATCTATTCCAACCATAACTTAATCAACTTGTATTGTATATTATGTAATCTTGAGATACCATAGACACGTATACAATGTTTTGACCTATCATGTCGACACATCTATATATATTTCGGAACAATCATAGACACTCTATATGTGAATGTTGGAGTTAGCTATACAGGGTTGAGGTTGATTCCAAAATATATATAGTTTGAGTTGTGATCAATACTGAGATACGTATACACTGGGTCATGGATTGATTCAAGATAATATTTATCGATTTATTTCTGTACATCTAACTGTGGACAACTAGTTGTAGGTTACTAACGAGGACAGCTGACTTAATAAACTTAAAACATCAAAATATATTAAAAGTGTTGTAAATATATTTTAAACATACTTTGATATATATGTATATATTGTTATAGGTTCGTGAATCAACCAGTGGCCAAGTCTTACTTCCCGACGAAGTAAAAAATCTGTGAAAGTGAGTTATAGTCCCACTTTTAAAATCTAATATTTTTGGGATGAGAATACATGCAGATTTTATAAATGATTTACAAAATAGACACAAGTACGTGAAACTACATTCTATGGTTGAATTATCGAAATCGAATATGCCCCTTTTTATTAAGTCTGGTAATCTAAGAATTAGGGAACATACACCCTAATTGACGCGAATCCTAAAGATAGATCTATTGGGCCTAACAAACCCCATCCAAAGTACCGGATGCTTTAGTACTTCGAAATTTATATCATATTCGAAGGGTGTCCCGGAATGATGGGGATATTCTTATATATATGCATCTTGTTAATGTCGGTTACCAGGTGTTCACAATATGAATGATTTTTATCTCTATGTATGGGATGTGTATTGAAATATGAAATCTTGTGGTCTATTGTTACGATTTGATATATATAGGTTAAACCTATAACTCACCAACATTTTTGTTGACGTTTAAAGCATGTTTATTCTCAGGTGAATACTAAGAGCTTCCGCTGTTGCATACTAAAATAAGGACAAGATTTGGAGTCCATGTTTGTATGATATTGTGTAAAAACTGCATTCAAGAAACTGATTTCGATGTAACATATTTGTATTGTAAACCATTATGTAATGGTCGTGTGTAAATAGGATATTTTAGATTATCATTATTTGATAATCTACGTAAAGCTTTTAAACCTTTATTTATGAAATAAAGGTTATGGTTTGTTTTAAAAATGAATGTAGTCTTTGAAAAACGTCTCATATAGAGGTCAAAACCTCACAACGAAATCAATTAATATGGAACGTTTTTAATCAATAAGAACGGGACATTTCAGCATAGCATGGTCAAAGACAGGACCTTGTGCCAGACTGAAAAATCATAAGGGTGAGCTTTACTATTGCTCCTACCAAGGATAGTAATTGCTTCCGACACGTTATAGACCATAATTAAAAGCATGTCAGGGGACATTGCCTTAACAGTTGCTTGTTCAACGCTTTCCTTTACAACCGGACGGTAGTTTACCGAAAGGTAATATACGGGACAAGTAAACTGGACGTGTTGCTTTCCAAATACAAGGTTAGCAAGTGGGTGACACAAAATCGCAAGTTTTGAGCTAAAATTTTCAAATCTGAAACCCACCAAACCCACAAAAATATTTTGCAAACACTGGTAAAGGGTTATTCCGGAAAACTTATCTAGGGTAAAAGCTAGATTTAATTTTCAAAAAGATCAAATGTTTTCATAAAGATCCAATTTCCTTAATGGATCTAAATTTTTATAGTCATGTGGAACTGTAAACCATATGGTTACTACCATTGTTTATACCGCCGTATAGAAATCACTGATGTACAAAGTGTGAAGAATAAAGAAGTGATTTTTGTATTTCAAGACGATATTGCTTGAGGACAAGCAACGCTTAAGTGTGGGAATATTTGATAATGCTAAAAACGAACATATATTTCATAGCATTATTCCTCAAGAAAGACAAGCTTTTAGTTGCAATTGTTCTATTTAAAAGTGATATTCGTTTAAATAATAAAAGGTGAAGACAAAAGACAGATTCGACGAATTGAAGACGCAAACGACCAAAAAGCTCAAAAGTACAAAATACAATCAAAGAGGTTCCAATTATTGATAAGAAACGTCTCGAAATTACAAGAGTACAAGATTCAAAATGCAAAGTACAAGATATTAAATTGTACGCAAGGACGTTCGAAAATCTGGAACTGGGACCAGAGTCAACTCTCAACGCTCGACGCAACGGACTAAAAATTACAAGTCAACTATGCACATAAATATAATATAATATTTAAATAATTCTTATAATTATTTATATATTATAAAAAATAATAAAAATCCGTCGGCAAGAAAGACTCCAAAGTTTGTGAGCTGTAATTTCAAACTCCGCGACTCGCGGAGTTTGAAGGCAGAAAATGCCGCGAGTCGCGGAGCCCCAATTTCTGAAACTCCCTATAAAGCCAACCGAATTCTGATCATTTTTCATCATCTAATATCTATCTCTCTCTCAATATATATGTAAAAATATATATATAATTTATATTTTAATTTTAATTTTTAATCCTAATAATAAGGGTATGTTAGCGAATATTGTAAGGGTGTAAGTCGAAATTCTGTCCGTGTAACGCTACGCTATTTTTAATCATTGTAAGTTATGTTCAACCTTTTTAATTTAATGTCTCGTAGCTAAGTTATTATTATGCTTATTTAATCCGAAGTAATCATGATGTTGGGCTAATTACTAAAATTGGGTAATTGGGCTTTGTACCATAATTGGGGTTTGGACAAAAGAACGACACTTGTGGAAATTAGACTATGGGCTATTAATGGGCTTTATATTTGTTTAACTAAATGATAGTTTGTTAATGTTAATATAAAGATTTACAATTGGGCGTCCCTATAAATTACCATATACACTCAATCGGACACGATGGGCGGGGTATTTATATGTACGAATAATCGTTCATTTAACCGGACACGGGAATGGATTAATAGCCACTAGAATAATTAAAACAGGGGTGAAATTATGTACAAGGACACTTGGTATAATTGATAACAAAATATTAAAACCTTGGGTTACACTCAGTCGACATCCTGGTGTAATTATTAAACAAAGTATTAAAATCTTGTTACAGTTTAAGTCCCCAATTAGTTGGAATATTTAACTTCGGGTATAAGGATAATTTGACGAGGATACTCGCACTTTATATTTATGACTGATGGACTGTTATGGACAAAAACCAGACGGACATATTAAATAATCCAGGACAAAGGACAATTAACCCATGGGCATAAAACTAAAATCAACCCGTCAAACATCATGATTACGGAATTTTAAATAAGCATAATTCTTTTATTTCATATTTAATTTCCTTTATTTTATATTTAATTGCACTTCTAATTATCGCATTTTTATTGTTATTGTATTTAATTGCACTTTTAATTATCGTACTTTTTAATTATCGCAAGTTTATTTTATCGCACTTTTATTATTCGCAATTTCATTATCGTTATTTACTTTACGCTTTAATTTAAGTCTTGTATTTATTTTTAATATTTTACATTTGGTTTTAACTGCGACTAAAATTTTAAAATCGACAAACCGGTCATTAAACGGTAAAAACCCCCCTTTATAATAATAATATTACTTATATGTATATTTGTATTTTTATAAAAGTAAACTAATATAGTGTTAAGCTTTGTTTAAAGATTTCCCTGTGGAACGAACCGGACTTACTAAAAACTACACTACTGTACGATTAGGTACACTGCCTATAAGTGTTGTAGCAAGGTTTAAGTATATCCATTCTCTAAATAAATAAATATCTTGTGTAAAATTGTATCGTATTTAATAGTATTTCCTGCTAAAATTAATAGCTATTTTATATACACCTCGCACGACATCAGTTAAACTGGGTGATATATTTCATTGTTCGTTCAGACCATCCTGAAGACACTATAAATAATTATGGCTTGCATTGCATGTAAGTCTGATTAGTCACTCTCAGCTAAAATTTCAATTCATTTATTCAAATGAAACGTTTCTTAAATATCGGGTTCTTTATGCCTATGGTCTCCTTCCGAAATTAAGGTGTTAGTAAAATCCGTGGCTAACACTATCCAGGCATCAAATCGCATGGTTGTGATCACCATGTTTTCCATTATACCTGTCAGCTTTTTATTGCGACATGAGCGCTCAATGTTTTAGATGAGTTTGGTAACATTCATGATGCATTTCATGCATCCAGCTTACTGAAGATGCCTATAAGGCTAAAAACATCATCTTTCCTTTTGTGGATATATATTCAGATGACATATTCATGTTAACAAGAAACGAAATCAATTTGTTGATCTTACGGTCAAGAGACTTAATTAATGGCATATACCTATTCTTACTTTTATACACCTAAGTACCTTTCAAGGTAAATAGCTCACTTCTGAGCCCACGAGTCTCTCGGAACTTTGATACGCTCCTTCTTTTTCAAATTCGGTACCGTTGTTGGCCTATTGGTCCCTCCTCAAAATTTCGGGACGAAATATTCTTTAACAGGTGGGTAATGTAACGACCCGACTTTTTCGACTTATATTTTTGTGCTCTATACTTTCACGAAACTGCGTATTTGTGCATACTGAGCTAGTTTGTGCTCTGGGATCTTTATTCATGATTAATTACTTTAATTAATACCTTACAACGTGCTATTAAGTGTTTAATCACTTAACTTGATCTTCGAATGCTTTTACGACCGTTAATGTCACTTGTCGTTTAAAACGAGCTATGCACTTTGAACACGTTAAACTTTGGTCATAATTGAAATATTATGACTACATGAAACTAATTGTTATTTTCTAATGACAATTACTTGGCTTATTGGTTGCTTAATTACGCTTAGTAATTTACTAATGCACACTAGTGTGACGACCCGAAAATTTCCGACCAAATTTAAACTTAATCTTTAAATGATTTCGACACGATAAGCAAAGCCTGTAATGTTGAAGTCTCAAAAACTTTGAACTGTGTTCATGTACTCATTTAACCTTTGACTATTTCCGACGATTCACGAACAATTGTGTGTAAATAAATATGTAAATATATATATATATATATATATATATATATATATATGTGTGTGTGTGTGTGTGTGTGTGTGTGTGTATTAATTTGTATTAATATAATACCATTTAATCATTTGATTTAAACATGTAAAGTAATTTACAAAATAAATAAGATATTATTATTATAAATATATAAATATATATATGAATTATGTACATAATTAATAATATATGTATGTTGTAATATATCTAATATATGTAAATATTGAATATTCAAATATGATATTAAATAATATAAGTATATTAATAATATGTAATATTAATATATTAAATTTAATTACAAGTTAAAATATAGATATTATATCAACAAATATTACTTCCATTATAAATATTGAATTTTTTTATTATTATTAACTTAATATATTATGTATAGATATGAGATCTGATACATTTAAATTTATATATTATTACTATTACTAATATTATTAATATCATTGATATTAAAGTTAGTATTAAAAATCATAATTTTTAATTTTTATAATTGTCATTATTATTACTATTATAAATATTACTACCCTTATCATTAAAAATTATTATTATAAAAATAAAATAAATTATTATTTATTATCATTAATAATATTATTATCATTTGTATAATCATTATTTGTATTTACCATTATTATTAATACTATTATTATTTTGATTAATAATATTATTATTACTAATTCTATTATTATTATTATAAATTGTATTATTTATAGATACTAATTTAATTACAGTATTATTATTATATTAATTACCATATATTAAGTATAAAATGTTTAGTTCAGATAAAAAAAAATACGAATCCTTTATATGTGGCTGTCTAATTTTTCTGTCTTTTATTCAATCCTTCCACTGATTAATTTCTTTGTCGACTTTGTTACACAACAATACAAAAATCCGTGATTTACCAGTGTATTACTCAATTATTCAGTTCAATATAGATATTATACTACTGCAATTGTTGAAAGGAAACCAAAAAAATAATTAAATGGGTCGTTCTTCTTCTGTTCTTCCATTTTTAACCAAAACACGAATGCGTTTTAAATTCCCAAAATCCTTTAATGCAAAATTGTTAGAAATCATTTACTTAAACTAACTGTAAAGTTTCATAATCCAATTCCTTGAATTGAATTCTAATTTTCGAGTCAAACTTGATTTTCAAAAAGTCTACCCTTTTGTTCTTGAGGAAATTCGTAATTTTGTTGATGTTATGGGACCAATTGACGATCCAGAAAGCTTCTATGATAGATTAAAAACTTATTTCATGTTATAAATTTTGTCTAAAATGTTCTCTAATTCTATATCAATATTTTTTTTTAAACCGAATAGCAGCAGCGATGTTGTAATTTTTTTATTTTTTTTTCTTTCTCTTTCAATTACTGATTAGTACAAACACGTATGCGTTATGAAAGATTTTATTGAAGAATCTGAATCTTGGATTGTTATAAGTAATTTTTTTTTTTGAACTTGGATCGATTAAGATGGGCAGAAGAGAAGAAGAAGGGACCACGAAATAAAATGGGGTAAATAAATTCGGGTTATGTTATAATTCAGAAAAACCTAAACAGAAGAATGGTTAGGCTTATGTTGACTGAGCGAGTTGGTCGAGGGTTCGAGACTGGTCAATGGCACTTTTTTTAAAGTCTGTTTGAGGTAGTAACTCTATCTTTGTTTTATCATTATTATTATTGTTAATCTTATTGTTATTATTATTATTATTATAGTTAATATTATTGCTATTAGTAGTAATTAATATTATTATTATACACTAAAACTAATCATATATTTGTTGTTATCACAAATATTATTATCGTTATCATTACTAGTTTTATCATTAAATATTAATATTATTATCATGATTGTTATTATTATTATTATCATTAAGTATTAGAATTATTATTATCATTAGTATTATTTTTAATATTAAACAGTATTAATATTAGATATTACTGTTATTATTACTAATATAAGTATTAGTTACCATTTATTATTATTATTATTATTATTCTAACCCTAGTTAAAATTATTATTATTATTATTATTATTATTATTATTATTATTATTATTATTTTTATTATTATTATTATTATTATTAGTGTGATTTTGTTTATGATATAAAAGATACTCAATTTATGGAAGAATAAAATGAATATGTTATGGTTACGATAATGGATATAATTAAGGTATATATATATATATATATATATATATATATATATATATATATGTGTGTGTGTGTGTGTGTGTGTGTGTGTGTTTGTGTAGCCGAGAAATATAATTATAAGTATGATTAGGTTTACGACAATATAAGCTATGGCTATAATTATAAATATAATTAAGTTATGATTAAACGAAATGTCATTTTATTCATTATTAATATATAAGTAATATAAGAATTATTCTTAATAATATTATTACCATTATTAGTGAGATTATTATTATTATAACTATTATTATTATTATTATTATTATTATTATTATTATTATTATTATTATTATTATTATTATTATTATTATTATTATTATTATTATTATTATTATTATTAATATATAAGTATTATTATCATTACTACTAATATTAGTATTATCATTATCATTATCATTATCATTATCATTAGAAGCATCATTATTATTAAAATCACCATTTTTATTTAAAAATATTAGTTTTTTTTAAATGAAAACTATCATTTTATTTTATCATTAAACTTATCACATTTATTAAAATTATTATTAATACTATCATTATCATTATTATCATTATTAGAATTATAATTATTATTATCCTTATTAGTATTATTATCATAACTATTTTTGCAAACAAAAGAAATTATATAAAAACATATTTATTATCTAAGTATATTAATATTACATAAAATCATGTTTCAACTAATATAATATTATTTAAATTGATATAATTACATATCAAATAAGTATTATAACATATTATAAATAATAATAAAATTTTATATAAGAATATTACTCTTAATACATAACCAAAATATATATATATATATAAATTGTTCGATTTCGATTATATGTTTTAATACATATATAAATGATATAGGTTCGTGAATCCGAGGCCAACTCTGCATTGTTCAATGCCGTCATATGTATTTTTACTACAAAATACAGTATAGTGAGTTTCATTACTCCCTTTTTAAATGCTTTTGCAATATATATTTTTGGGACTGAGAATACATGCGCTTTTATAAATGTTTGACGAAATAGACACAAGTAATTGAAACTACATTCTATGGTTGAATGATCGAAGCCGAATATGCCCCTTTTGCTTGGTAACCTAAGAATTAATAAACCAGTCTACTAATTGACGCGAATCCTAAAGATTGATCTATTGGGCCTAACAAACCCCATCCATTGTAGCGGATGCTTTAGTACTTCGATGTTGTTTTATCATGTCCGATGGATGTCCCGGAATGATAGGGGATATTCTTATATGCATCTTGTTAATGTCGGTTACCAGGTGTTCAATCCATATGAATGATTTTTGTGTCTATGCATGGGACGTATATTTATGAGAAATGGAAATGAAAATCTTGTGGTCTATTAAAATGATGAAAATGATCGATTATGATAAACTAATGAACTCACCAACCTTTTGATTGACACTTTAAGGCATGTTTATTCTCAGGTATGAAAGAAGTCTTCCGCTGTGCAATTGCTCATTTTAAAGATATTACTTGGAGTCATTCATGACATATTTCAAAAGATGATGCATTCGAGTCATTGAGTTCAACAAGATTATTATAAGTCATTTATAGTTTGATATATTATGAAATGGTATGCATGCCTGTCAACTTTCGTTGAAATGAAAGTTTGTCTTTTAAAAACGAATGCAATGTTTGTAAAATGTATCATATAGAGGTCAGAACCTCGCGATGTAATCAACTATTGTGAATCGTTTATAATCAATATGAACGGGTCGTTAGAACTAGTTAGTCTTGTTGGACTTTTTGCCTTATTGGACTTAAGCCCACCCTACTCTAGCTAATGGACTTTTAAGTTAGCCCAATTTTAAAGGAATTATGACCCAATTAAATGTAAGATAAAAACCCATTAATATAAGCCAACATACTAGCATTTTTGTTAACTATTACTACATATGTTGCATGGAATCCCAACAATAAGCACCGCCTTTAGACCACCACCATGCAAAAAGCAAAAGTTGTCCCCTCCCTTGTCCCTCAAAAGCTATGGCCACAAGCACCACCACCACACTATAAATACCAAGCTTATTTCACCCATTTCACACTTGATCTCATTCACATTTTACACACACTTGCTCTCTAATTCTCTCTCTAGTCTTTCTCACACTAAAAATTGTAAGTTTTAAATTTTCTTCTTCTTCTTCTTTTCTTCTTCTACACGACATCATCATCATCAAAAGATCAAGCTTTTTAGCTTTTTGATCTTGTTATATCTTGAAGATTCAAACTTTGATTTGAATCCTTCAAGAACATGAAAGATTCAAGCTTTCTAGCTTTGAATCTTCATTACTTTGTTGGATCTAAGTTTTCTAGATTATGATCTCTTTATTTTGTTAAAAAGATCAAAACTTGTGTTTATGATCTTCATGTAACTTGCAGATCTAGCTTTTTGCTTTAAGGATCTTCAAGCACATTAAAGATCCAAGCTTTCTAGCTTAGAATTTCATTATTTTGTTTAGATCTTAGCTTTTTAGCTTATGGTCTCATTACTTTTACTAGATCTTAACTTTCTAGCTTATGGTCTCATTAATCTTGTAAAAATCCAAGCTTTCTAGCTTAGGGTTTCTTAATACTTGAGATCTAAGTTATTATTGTAGATCTCACTTACTTGGAACCTTTTATGATTTTTATGGTGATAAAAATCAAGTCTTCATCATCTCATATGATGAAGATGCATAAACTTGTGTCAAAAGGATAAAGGTTGAAGCTTTATTGTGTTTATGCAATAAAGAGACAATCTTGATGTTCAAAACTTGTAGAATGTTAGTTTTTACTCTTAGTTGTGTGTTGATGATTGAAACTTGGTCAAAGTGATGTTAATACATCAAAGAGTTGTACACTTGAAGCTTACACACATCAAGGATGAGAACCGTGATGAGCATCAAGCACCAAGAAACCCACCAGAGCACTTTTTTCTTTTTTTCAGGGTCTGATCAGACCCTTGGGACTTCTGGAAAGATGATTTTCAGCTAGTTTGTTTCGAGTAGATGAATTTTAGTTCAAGACTCGCCTAAATCCGATGTACGGTTTAGGATTTATAGCCTTCCAAAAATCACTATGCCTTTGTAACGAAGTGCTTAAAATTCTGACCTACTCGCGCTTGAACCATCGCCACGGTCAAACGACATCGAGTTAGGATCTGAAAATTGGATAGTGGTACAAGGACTCTGTAACGACCCGAAAATTTCCGACCAAATTTAAACTAAATCTGTATATGATTTCGATACGATAACAAAGTCTGAAAAGTTAAGTCACTAAATTTTTGGAACAGTTTACACAAAACCATTTAACCTTTGACTATTCCCGACGATTCATGAACAGTTGTTTGTAAATAAATATGTATATATACATAATGTAGTATATATATATAATAATTTGAAAATTTATAAAATAAAATTTAAACAGTAAAACTAAATATGTAAGATAAGACATAAAATAATTAAGTTGTACTTAAAATGATTTTATATAAATATAGTATATCTATAGATAATTATTATAATACGTATATTGTAATATATATATATAAATATATATATATATATATATATATATATATATATATATATATATATATATATATATATATATATATATATAAGAATTTAATACTTAATGTAAGTTACTATATAGATAACAATTAAAAATTACATGATTAATAAATTATATATATTAACTGTAAATACAAGTTAAGAATATAGTCGTTATAATAACTTTGTTATTACTTTCATTATTAATACTAATACTAATA
Organism: Rutidosis leptorrhynchoides; assembly: GCF_046630445.1. Taxonomy (NCBI): domain Eukaryota; kingdom Viridiplantae; phylum Streptophyta; class Magnoliopsida; order Asterales; family Asteraceae; genus Rutidosis; species Rutidosis leptorrhynchoides. Next base: position 560,721,861 of record NC_092333.1, read on the forward strand.
TCAATATCAATATTAGTTTTATGTATATATTATAATGTTAATCAGTTATTATAATTGTATTATAATTAGTAAAAGTATAATTATTATTAAGAATTATAAATATTATGATTAGTGTTATCATTGTTAATATCACTAATATATTATAATGAGTAGTAAAATTTTAATTAAGATTATTATTATTTATAATTGTCATTATCATTAAAATTATTATTATCATGAATATTCTTAGTAAATAATACAACTTATTATATGTATCATTAATAATGTTATTATTATTATCATTCTTGTTAACTATTATTAATAAACTTATTAAAATTATTATTTTGATTATTATTAATATCATCATATTATTATTTATTATTGTTATCATTAATTTTACTATCATTATCCTTAATGTTATTATCATGTTATTATTATCTTTATCATTACTATTAATATCTTTATTAATATTATTATTAGTAAATATTATTATCAGTATTATTATTAATATTAGAATTATTATTAATAAAATATTTACAATTATTTATTAAAAGGGTAACCAACAAATTACATGAAGGATTCAGTATACTATCACGATCGTACTGTATAGACATTTGTATCTATCTGTTAAATGATTCCTTTACAGCAAATCAATCCAAAATCAGATATCAATCGATTTCCCTTTTATATTTTTTTATATATATTTGTGTACTGGGAGAATAATCTCTGTCGATTTGATAGAGCTACAAAATAATCGATTCCAGTTGTAATTGGAATCAAACCACCTCACAATATCATTATTAAATCACATAAGTCACTAACAACTCCTAAAGGGATCGAATTTAAATCAAAATAGTGAAGAACACCGCTAGAACTCTGTTTCTGTTTCTTTTTTTTCAAAATAAATGATTTCGAATTTGATTTCAAAAATTACAAATGCAGATAGGATAGGACTTAACTAGTCAATCTTTCTGCAAAATCTTAAGTCTCAATTCCTCGTAACGAAGTTGAATTTTGGGAGTCAAAGTTTGAAACAAAAAGTCAAACCATGTGAACTTGGATTAAATTCGAATTATCTGTTGTAATTCAAGTTCAATTGATGAAGTAGAAGATTTCTATGAGTGATTTAGAAGCTATTTCGTGTAGGAGTCATGAGCTATTATGGTCTAAATTTCAAATTGAGTGTTGGAGTTCCAAACCGGGTTCTTCAGGTCTGTATGAATATATATATATATATATATATATATATATATATATATATATATATATATATATATATATATTTAATTCTCGTTCCTGTTAAATTAAATGATCAGAACAATACGTATCTGTTTAAAGGTTCAATATAATCCAAAATAGAAAACTTGCTGATATGATTTGGTGGATCGTGGTCGAATTGATTAAGAAGAAGAAGAAAGAATAAAAAAAGAATATAAACGGGTTATAACCAAATAAAAGGGATTTCAAACAGAAATCGGGCAACAACCCAGCTGGTTCAGTGTAGTGATGGGTATTCGAGAGGTCGGGGGTTCGAGTCCCTGTTGGGGCAATATATTTTTGGGCCGATTTTCAGTGAAGGTAGTCTTTCAATATTTTATTTATTATGTTATTATTATTATTATTACTAGTTATTATCAGTATCATTTTATAAGTATTAGTATTATTATTATTAAGTGTTATAAATAAATTGGTTATTATTATTATTATCACAAATAAGTTGTATTATTATTATTATTATCATTATGATTAGGAATATAAATATGAAAATAATACAAGTTACCATTATTTTAGTATTAGTATCACTTTTGTAACTATTAATATAATTAGTATTATTATTAAACAAAAGTATCATTAATAACAATATCATTATTATTATTATTATTAATATTATCGTTTTAATAAAATTATTATTAATATTAGTAGTAAATCAGTAATATCAAAACTATCATTTTTAGACAAATAAATATTTTGTACATAAAACATATTATTTACATATATATTAATATTCTATACATAAATTCTATTAACATTATATATATATAAATACCTACATACAACAAATTAAGTATTTTTTTTATATAATACTAAATATATATAGATATCAACATAACTATATTAATCACTTTAATTATATATACAAAATAAATATATACAACATAAGATTTAAGATATAAAATAAAGTATATATTTTTTTAATGGAATTTAGTATAAATCTTATATAACTACAAAATATATATAAATAATATATTAATAAATGAAATTCTGAGATTTCAATTATATGTTTTAATATATATAATTGATATAGGTTCGTGAATCCGAGGCCAACTCTGCATTGTTCAATATAGTCATATGTATTTTTACTACAAAATACATTAGGTGAGTTCATTTGATTCCTTTTTACTCTTTACATTTTTGGGACTGAGAATACATGCGCTACTTTTACAACTGTTTTATTAAATGCTTTTAAAATACATTTTGAACTGCGAATACATGAAATGCTTTTATAAATGTTTGACGAGATAGACACAAGCAAAACATTCTTCGAATGAATTATGTGGACGTGATAATTGACACCATTGAATTATGTGGACGTGATAATTGCCACAATTGATATGAATATTTTTCCCCTGATTATTATTACTTGGTAACCTAAGAATTAGGGAACATCACTAATTTTGAGAATTAGTGCACGCCTAATTGACGCGAATCTTAAAGGTAGCTACTGGGTTTAACACCCCCACTCAGAATGTTCACTAGACGGAAGGGCTAGTGGGCGTGGTGTTTAGTACTTCGAAGTTTATATGATTATTATACAGACGAGATGTTCTGTTTTGGGGATATTATTATGCGCATTATATGTTAAGGTCGGTTACCAAGCCAAGCTATGAAAGCAATGAAAAGTGAATGTTATGTATCAAGAGAATGATTTTATACACAGGTTATGTGTATGTTATTTTTGTGCACGAGATATGTGTACGGTTACTAAGATTTATGAAAGATGATTTCGTACACGAGAAAGGTGTACTGTATTTAAAAGATATCGCATGTACATTACAGGTGGGTATAGGATTCGGGCCCATTTGTACCATGCAGCATTTAAATCTTGTGGTCTATCAAAATGATGAATTTTATTGTTTTATGATAAACCTATTAACTCACCAACCTTTTGGTTGACATTTGAAAGCATGTTTATTCTCAGGTATGAAAGAAATCTCCCGCTGTGCATTTGCTCATTTTAAAGACATTACTTGGAGTCGATCATCGCAATGGGACCAGATGTTGGTGACTTCGTCCAGATGGATTAGGACGGGGTATTGTGATGACCCGGAGATTTTCGACCAAATTTAAACTTAATCTTTATATGTTTCCGACACAATAAGCAAAGTCTGTAATCTTGAGTCTCAAAAATTTTGAACTATTATGATGTATGCAATTACTCTCGACTATTCCCGACGATTCACGAACCACTATCTGTAAATAAATACATATATATTTAAATATATAAATATATATAATACTTTGAAATAAAATATAGTTTGATTTAATATATGATATAAGAGATAATAAAATTTATTAAATAAAATAAATCTATATATATACATAAAAAGTATACTAAATATATTTTGTGATTTCGAAAGTTATTTAGTAACAACGGTAAAGCACAATTGTCATATTGATTGATAATAAACGAATAAAAAAGGAGCTTATATTATTTTTAAAATAAACGGTGATCCGAAGATGAGTTTAATAAATTTTAGGATTATTAAAAATGTATTTAGGAACTATTTGTTAAGTTTTAACACTTTTTATATTTTACCCATAAATGAGAGGGACAGATGATGTAATTTTTATTTAACCAATTAAGGATCGAATTTTATACCATAATAACTAAAATAAATAAATAAGGTTAATTTCAAATTTTGGGATTTTTTCTGAACACTTTTATCTGCCACTGGTTTCGCACGATACACAATCCGTGAAAACTGTCACCAATAAACTTACAAAATATCGATGGCTAACTGTTTAAATATTGAAATTATGGGACTCACTGTGTTTGTTGCTTTTGCTTTCCATCCACTAGCTTTTTAAAATACATATATAAAACCTGCCCATTTGTTGTTAAGTGATTGAAACTTACTAATAATTCTTCATTCATTGCTGTACACAAAGAAAAGAAAGAAAGAGTATGGCAAGTTGTGTCCTAGTCTCTTATAATAAAGATAAATATATGTATATGTATATACCCGAATCCATTTTTGCTCTCTATTGCATATTCATAAAACCAACCACTCTTCTAGGATTCTATATTGCTGTAATTTTTTTTTTAATTTTAAATTATTATTGTATTACTATTATTGTAATTTAAGTAACAGAGATATTTTATGTATCTTATATCTATTCTTATATCTATATATATACAAGAGATAGGCTTGATCAAACCAACTTCACTACCACACCATCGGCCACCCTTCATCACCACCCATGACAACCGCCTGTCTCCACCACCTTCTCCGGCCACCATACCTTCTCTCTTCCTACGGTTTCTTTTACCACCATCACCATAAACAACCACTTCACCATTGACCACCCTCTTCAAACCTACAAACATCAACCATCAATTAAACCATCTTCAAAAGCGTGTTGCTCGATTTTATCTCTGATAAACAGAAAGTGATCGCCCAAACCACCACCGTAACCACTATCTCAATCTCTCTCTCGCTCTTCCCTCTCTCCTCGAAAATTTGAAAGGATGATGAACAGTGATGGGTCTACTATAAGGATAACTCTATGATGTCATAACGATGATTACGATTAATAGTTATGAAGAAGATGATGATACGAATGATACATGTTGTCGTTGATGATACGAATGATACATGTTGTTGTTGATGATACGAATGATACATGAAGTCGATGATGAAGATAATGACCCGTTGATGATGATGATGCCGTAGCCTGATCATGATGATGGTTCAACAATTATAAAAAAAAATGCAATAATGATGAAGCTTTGATGACTGCTGAACGACCAACCATATCTGTGAGTATTGTTTGTGTCTTCTACCATAAACCAGGATCCATTAAGTGTTAAGATAATGGGCTTTTAGATCCAATAAATCAAATAGGTGAGTTAATTTAGTGGACTAATAAATTTGGGCTTCAAATATATTAATCTTTTGGGCCGCTATTATTCGGGTATCTATATGGACCGAAACCCATCACACACATATCTCACGATTTAGATGTCGATAGATTTGATTATGAGCATGATTATGATAATCGGTTGTGAGATGACGATGATGAAGTTAGAATTATGGATTATGATTATATTGATGATGGTGAGTTGACGTGAAGATGAGGGAGGATGATGACACGATGATGATGTTAACAAAGATGCATGATCGATGATATGAATTTGATGATGTTTTGATAATGATGGAGATGATGAAGATGAACGATACCTTAAGATGATGATAATGGTAACAAAGAGGTTGGTGTTACCTTTGATCGAGTCATAGAAGGGATGAAGAACACTCACGAACTGGATATATAGGTTTAAGTTATATATTAAATCAGAAAAATTGGATGGCTTAGCTGGTTAGGAGGGTGGGTGTTTGCCGAGAGGTCGGGAGTTCGAACCATGTCAAAGGCAGTTATGTTTTTTTTTTGGAGACTTTTCATATGTGAGGTAGTATTTTTATTATTACTCTAATTATTATCATTATTATTACTAGTATTATTATTATTATTAATAAAATTGTCATTTTTAAAATTATTATTTTTAACAAAAGTATTTTTATTAAAATTATTTTTTTATTATTATAAGTATTATCATATTTATTATCATTATTATTATTATTTTAACATTAACATTATTTTTTACATTATTATTATTATCATTAGAAGCATCATTAAAATTATCATACTTATTAAAAGTATTGTATTATTAAAAATTATCATTCTTTTTAAAAAATTAGTACTTTTATTAAAAATTATTATTATTATCATTATTAGTAGTATCATTATTTTTACTATTATAAGTATTATCATTTTATTATTATTATTTTATGTTATCATAACAAATAAACATCTCTAAGAATATATATATTATATTATAAGATATTAATATAAATATGTATGAAAACATTTATACATTGTAGTATATAATATATAAAATAAATATATTCAAATCAATAAGTAACATAACTTAAAAATTTAGTTGTTCGATTATAAGTATAAGTGTTAATATATATAAATGATATAGGTTCGTGAATCCAAGGCCAACCCTGCATTGTTTAATGTCGTCATATGTATTTTTACTACAAAATACATTAGGTGAGTTTCATTAATCCCTTTTTAAATGCTTTCGCAATATATATTTTGGGACTGAGAATACATGCGCTGCTTTTATAACTGTTTTATGAAATAGACACAAGTACTTAAAACTACATTCTATGGCTGGATTATTAAACCGAATATGCCCCTTTTTATTAAGTCTGGTAATCTAAGAATTAGGGAACAGACACCCTAATTGACGCGAACTCTAAAGATAGATCTATCGGGCCCAACAAGCCCCATCCAAAGTACCGGATGCTTTAGTACTTCGAAATTTATATCATGTCCGAAGGAGGAACCCGGAATGATGGGGATATTCTTATATGCATATTGTGAATGTCGGTTACCAGGTGTTCAATCCATATGAATGATTTTTGTCTCTATGCATGGGACGTATGTTTATGAGAAATGAAAAATATGAAATCTTGTGGTCTATTAAAATATTGAAATGATTGTTATGATAAACTAATGAACTCACCAACCTTTTGGTTGACACTTTAAAGCATGTTTATTCTCAGGTATGAAAGAAATCTTCCGCTGTGCATTTTCTCATATTAGAGACAATTCTTGGAGTCATTCATGACATATTTCAAAAGACGTTGCATTCGAGTCGTCGAGTTCATCAAGATTATTATTAAGTCATTTATAGTTGGATGTATTATGAAATAGTATGCATGTCGTCAACTTTCAATGAAATGAAAGTTTGTCTTTTAAAAACGAACGCAATGTTTGTAAAATGTATCATATAGAGGTCAAGTACCTCGCGATGTAATCAACTATTGTGATTCGTTTGTAATCGATGTGGACTTCGTCCGGATGGATTAGGACGGGTCCTTTCAGGTATGACATGTGGTATCAGAGCGGTGGTCTTAGTGAACCAGGTCTTGCATTAGTGTGTCTACCTGATAGTTGTTTAGATGTATTAGTGGGTCTGGACTTCGACCGTGTCTGCATGTCAAAAGTTTTGCTTATCATTTCGTGTCGAAAATCATCTACTTATTATCCTTAGGAAATTACCTGCTTATCATTCTTAGTCTAGACACTTCTTATTGCATTGATTGCATGAATAGTGTAGAGACAAAATTCAGATCTTAGCGTATCTGATACTGTAGACTTTATCTTACACGTTTCCTTAATTTTCTCCGTAATCTATGAGATCTTCTATACTACACATAGATATTCTATGTAAATTAGAATATCATCCGATATCCGAAAATCATTTCATAAAATCCTTTACCTAACCGTGCAAGATGAATTCCGCAACCAGTTTAAGTTCGTCGGATTCCGATAACTATTCCGATATAGATTTTCAGTCGAGCTCCGAAAGCAGTGTAACCGGAATGGATCAACCGATTAGCCATCATCTATTCTGGATGAATTGGGGCTGGGTTTGTAGCCTCCTCAATCATTGGAGACAAGAAGAAGGTTATCCTTTTCATCCACCACATTGCCCTCTTGGCGAAGAACCTGAAGCACTTACCGGCGAACATGTCCGAAACACTATTTTCTCTCTCATTTCCAGAGTATCTCGTCACGATTATATACTATACCAAATTCTAGATCGTATTTATCCGCTCATCCGAATCGACAATCACCCCGGTGTAATAGAAGAAGTCAACGAGCTTCGTGCTCGGGTAGTGGCTTTGGAGAATATGGTGCAAAGATTACAAACACCAACAGCATAACCAGTACCACCAACAACCCAAGTTTCAACATCACATGCCTCAACATCTCATTCTGTACCTCGAGTATAATCATCGTTCTACATGACGTTCTACATCATTTATCTTCGTTCGACATGATGGTTATGTAACCTATAATGTTTTAGAGATTATGTACTCTAGTTCTAACGGTAAACCAGATGAGTTTAATATCACATTGACTCATTAAATCCATGATTACATCTGAAGAAAATATATATGTATATATATTTTCATAAAGATTGTAATTAAAAATTCTTTTGTACAAACTATTAATGGTGAAAATATTTTAACGGGTAGGTAATACCCGAGGAATATTTAGATTTCACGTTAATCAAGTTACACTGTACATTCTTCGAATCTGATTCAACAGTCATGTACTATCCTACTTACATCCACAGATATATGTATCCGTTCACTGCAGAATAACCATTTTCATTCAATTTCATATTTGGATTTTGATCTATCAGAATCCAACAAGTGGCATAATGAAGAAAACATTGGACAAAATAAAATTTGTTAGAAACAAACAAATTAACTATGAGAAAATTTTTGTTAAGAATCCACACTAACTGTTCCTAGCTAACTGTTCCCAGCTAACTGATTACATTTTATTTATCGCAATTTATATTCTCACAATTTTATTTATCGTCATTTAATTTCTGTTATTTAATTTACGCACTTTAAATATCGGGATACGTATACAAGGTTTTGACATATCATATCGACGCATCTATATATATTATTTGGAATAACCATAGACACTTGATAATGATAAAAACGAACATATATTTCATAGCATTATCCCTCAAGAAAGACAAGCTTTTAGTTGCAATTGTTCTATTTACAAGTGATATTCGTTTAAATAATAAAAGGTGAAGGCAAAAGACAGATTCGACGAATTGAAGACGCAAATGACCAAAAAGCTAAAAAGTACAAAGTACAATCAAAGTGGTTCAAATTATTGATGAGAAACATCTAAAAATTACAAGAGTACGAGCCGCGAAACGCAAAGTACAAGATATTAAATAGTACGAAAGGACGTTCGAAAATCCGGAACCGGGACCAGAGTCAACTTTCAACGCGCGACGCAACGGACTAAAAATAAATAAATAACTTGTGTAAAATTGTATCGTATTTAATAGTATTTCATAGTAAAAATTAATAGTATTTTATACCCCTTCGCTTTAACATCAAATATTTTTGGCGCCGCTGCTGGGGACAAACAACGCCGAAAGCGAAACGCTATAAAAAAAAATTATCAAGTCTTAATTTACTTTTGTAAAAATACGTTTTCAATATCAAAAATATAAAAACAAGAAAAAGAAAAAATAAATAAATAAATAAATAAATATATATATATATATATATATATATATATATATATATATATATATATATATATATATATATATATATATATATATATATATTACTACATATTTTTACATTTTTTTTAATTAAAAAGTTTGTATTTTTTTAGTTACAAAAACTAATAGGTAGTTTTTAAAATATAAGTTTTTATTTATATAAATAATTTATATAAACTAAAAAACAGGAAAAAAAATTTATAAAAGTAATCGGGCCGATCACTGTTGCAGCCCAACTTTCTGGCCTGGTATCCGATCTCATGCGACCGCATGAGCATATAACACGAAATCCATGCGACCGCATGGTGATGTCTGACTGGTCTGATCCTAGTACCGTACGGATTAGGGTTAATAATTATAATTATTATTATTAATTAAAAACCTAATTAGGGTTTATATTTTATATTAATTAGTTTTAGTTTTATTTATTTTGTATTTTTAAGTTATATTTAGTTTTATTAATATAATAAATTAATACTTTTATAAAATAATAATATAAAAATAATATTTTTATAAAAAAATTGTATTTTTATAACTTTAAGCCTATTTTTATATTTTGTATATTTTTAATCATTAAAACGTAATTTTATAATTTTTTGTCCGTAATTAGTTTTAAATATAGTATTTTGCCGTAGCCATTTTTATTTCTAGATTTCTAGGCTTTGCCGTAAAATCCCTTAAATGATTTTCCTTTAGATTAAGATTTAGGTGCTTTAGAATTTTGCGACGCCGTTTTAAGATTTTAGTACTTTTTAAGTTATTGCCGTTTTGGATTTAGAATTCCTTTTAAGCTTTAATACCTTTAGACGTAAGTTTTAATTTTTAGTTTTTAGAATTTTAAGTTTCGACGCTTTACTTTCTTTTTATTATTTTTTTTCTTTCGACGCTTATTTTCTTACTTTTGTTTTTCAACCTTTTGTTTTTCGACCCTTATTTTTCGGCCTTTTATTTTTCGACATTTTTCGACGCACTCTTTTTCTTTCTTATTTCTCGATGCTCTAGTTTTTAGGACATAGAATTTCCTATTTCTTCTCTAAAATTTCTTTAAATTTTGACGAAAAATTATTTTAAGTGGTTAAATTGATAGACATCCAAAATTTTCTGGTTCGTAGTAATAGTTGGATTTGTTAGTGGTGAGTTGTGGGCTTCCGATTTAAAGGGTCCTGGCTACCTGCTGCATCTATTGGCTATTCAAAACGTGGGCAAAATCAGAAAAGTCTATTAAATTGATAGCTTATATAATTTTTATTTTTATAACTAATAGGATATTCTGTGAATGCACCGAGCAAAACGTTCACCACCTTTCATATGTTCACCACCGGTAACTCGACCAAGACATCTAGCCAATATTGTCGCCGTTGATTTTTCTTTAGAATCGTCATCTAGTCGACCAAGTACTCCAATTCAAATTTTCGATAATCCATTTTTTGAACCCGACCTCACAATTGAGAATCCGGAGGATATTCAGGGACAATTCAGAGATCCTGAACCACCAATCATTCCTCCTGAACCACAAATTACTCATCCAGAGATTGTCGAGGAAGAAACTATTAAATCAGAATCCTTTAGTGATTCAGATTCAACAAATTCAATAATGGAAAATCTGGAACCTTTAAGTATGGAAGACCGAATGAGAGCTAAACGCACTGGCCAAGGTCACGCAATTACTCAACCAGACATTAATGCGCCAGATTATGAAATCAAAGGACAAATCCTACACATGGTAACTAATCAACGCCGATTTAGTGGTGCGCCGAAGGAAGATCCAAACGAACATCTTCGTACTTTTAATAGGATATGTACTCTATTTAAAATCTGAGAAGTGGAGGATGAACAGATCTATCTCATGTTATTTCCCTGGACTTTAAAGGGAGAAGCCAAAGATTGGTTAGAATCGTTACCTGAAGGGGCGATTGATACATGGGATGTTTTAGTTGAAAAATTTCTTAAACAATTCTTTCTGGCATCTAAAGCCGTGAGACTTCAAGGAGAAATTGTTACGTTCACACAAAAGCCAAATGAAACTCTATATGAGGCGTGGACAAGATTTGGAAAGTTGTTAAGAGGATGTCCGCAACATGGTTTAGATACTTATCAAATAGTACAAATATTCTACCAAGGATGCGACATCACTACAAGAAAAGTCATCGATATAGCAGCTGATGGTTCCATTATGAAGAAAACCACAACTGAAGCTTACAAAATTATTGATAACACTGCTTCCCACTCACATGAGTGGCATCAAGAAAAAGATATCGTTAGATCATCTAAAGCGGCTAGAGCCGATTCTAGCCATGACTTCGATTCCATTTCTGCAAAGATAGATGCTGTCGAGAGACGAATGGAAAAGATGACTAAAGATATTCACTCAATACGAATTAGTTGTGAGCAGTGTGGAGGACCACATTTGACAAAAGATTGTCTCAGTATTTAACAAATAATGGAACAAAGAGAGAATGTTTCATATATAAACCAAAGGCCTGGAAATAATTATCAAAATAATTATCAACCGCCAAGACCAATCTACAATCAAAATCAGAATTATAATCGAAATTATCCATACAACAACCAACAAGGTCCTAGCAATCAACAAGGTCCTAGCAATCAACAAGTATCCAACAACACTTACAATCAGCAAAGACCTATTTTTCTAAACAAACCACCACAAACCGATGATAAAAAGCCAAATTTAGAAGACATGATGTCGAAGCTAGTTGAATCTCAAACGCAATTTTTCACATCTCAGAAACAAACGAATGAACAAAATGCTCAAGCATTTAGAAATCAACAAGCTTCTATTCAAAATCTGAAACAAGAAGTAAGCAACCTAGCAAGGTTGATAGGTGAAAGAAAACCGGGAAGTTTACCTAGCGATACAAATGCTAACCCCCGGAATGAAACAGCTAAAGCCATTACCACAAGAAGTGTTATTACACTTAAACCACCTGAAATACCTGTAATTTCTGATGACTCTATTCCCACTCCACAGACACCACAACCTGAACAAGAAAAGGAAACAGAACCGGTAGTTGAAAAGGTTAATGAAGATAACATAGTTTAGGCTAAACCTTATGTTAAACCATACCAACCACCACTTCCTTACCCGAGTAAAATGAGAAAAGAAAGACTTGAAGCAGAGCAATCCAAATTCTTGGATATGTTTAAACAAATAAATGTCAATCTTCCTTTCATTGATGTGATTTCAGGAATGCCTAGGTATGCCAAATTCTTGAAATATCTAATCACAAATAGAAAGAAAATGGACTCAGCTGTTACTATGAATGCTAATTGTTCTGCAGTGCTATTAAATAAGATACCAGAAAAACTCTCTGATCCAGGAAGTTTCACAATTCCATGTTTTCTGGGTAGTCTTAGTTCAATAGAAGCATTGGCAGATTTAGGTGCTAGTATAAATTTAATGCCGTATTCACTATACGCTAAACTAGACCTTGGAGAATTGAAACCAACACGATTAAGCATACAACTAGCCGATAGTTCAGTAAAATATCCTAGAGGGATAATGGAGAACATGCTAGTTAAAGTTGGTACTTTAGTATTTCCAGTAGATTTTTTTATTCTGGACATGGAAGAAGATTCTCTAGTTCCTCTCATATTAGGAAGACCATTCTTAAACACAGCTAAAGCAATAATAGACGTGTTCGATAAGAAACTGATCCTAAGTATAGAGGATGAGAGTGTTACCTTTTCTGTTGATAGAGCCATGCAACAATCGCAATCTGCAGATGATACATGTTATTATATTCAAACTATAGATTCACATGCAGAATTGTTAGAAGAATTTCCAGAATTACAAGGAACAGGAGAATGTTCTTTAGGAGAAGGAACTGAACCAATTAATGAAGCTGAAATATTAGCTACACTCATGGCTAATGGATATGAACCAACAACAGAAGAACTTCAAATGCTAAAAGAAGAAGACAGATATCAATATAAATCATCGATAGAAGAACCACCGACATTAGAGTTAAAACCACTTCCAAAACATTTGTAATATGCTTATTTACATGGTGAATCTGAATTACCTGTAATAATATCGTCTTCTCTTACGGAAAATGAAAAATCTCGACTCATTTCTGTGCTAAAAGCTCATAAACTAGCTATTGCATGGAAGATTCATGATATTAAAGGCATAAGTCCTTCGTATTGCACACATAAAATCCTTATGGAAGATGGTCATAAAACGTATGTGCAATGCCAATGAAGACTAAATCCAAACATGCAAGATGTTGTTAAGAAAGAAATTATTAAACTACTAGATGCAGGTTTAATTTATCCAATCTCTGATAGTCCATGGGTAAGCCCAGTTCAATGCGTACCTAAGAAGGGTGGCATGACTGTCATCACAAATGAGAAAAATGAGCTTATTTCTACTAGGACTGTAACAGGATGGCGCGTCTGTATTGATTATAGAAAATTAAATGACGCCACCAGAAAAGATCACTTTCCCTTACCTTTCATTGATCAAATGTTGGAAAGATTAGCCGGAAACAGTTACTACTGTTTTCTTGATGGTTTCTCCGGATATTTTCAAATTCCAATAGCATCCGAAGACCAAGAGAAAACCACGTTCACGTGCCGTTATGGTACTTTTGCTTACAAACGCATGCCATTTGGACTTTGCAACGCCCCTGCAACCTTTCAAAGGTGCATGATGGCGATTTTTCACGACATGATAGAAGAATGCATGGAAGTTTTCATGGATGACTTTTCAGTCTTCGGTGATACTTTTGAATCATGTCTAGTTAATCTTGAACGAATGCTTATTAGATGCGAGCAATCAAATCTAGTACTTAATTGGGAGAAATGCCATTTCATGGTTAGAGAAGGCATCGTTCTTGGTCATAAAATTTCAAAGGAAGGAATTGAAGTGGATAGAGCTAAAGTAGATGTAATTGCTAAACTTCCACATCCCACCAATGTTAGAGGAGTTAGGAGTTTTCTAGGGCATGCCGGTTTTTACCTACGTTTCATAAAAGATTTTTCTAAAATTGCCACTCCTATGAATAAACTCCTTAAAAAAGATGCTCCATTCATATTTTCAGATGAATGCATCAAATCTTTTAATATTCTTAAAGAAAAACTCACTAATGCGCCGATCATGATAACTCCAAATTGGAATCTACCATTTGAACTCATGTGCGATGCAAGTGATTTTGCAATAGGAGCCGTTTTAGGACAAAGGATTGAAAAACGATTTCAACCTATTTATTATGCTAGTAAGATGTTACAAGGAGCACAAACGAATTACACAACTACTGAAAAAGAACTCCTTGCTGTTGTCTTTGCTTTTGACAAATTTCGTTCATATCTCGTTCTAGCTAAAACGGTGGTCTATACCGACCATTCTGCTCTTAGATACCTATTTTCAAAACAAGATGCCAAACCACGATTAATCTGTTGGATCTTACTCCTACAAGAGTTCGATATTGAAATTCGAGACAAAAAGGGAGCAGAAAATCTAGCAGTTGATCATCTTTCTCGTCTTGAAAATCCCGAATTAGAAGTTCTAAATGAATCGGCCATACAAGATAACTTTCCTGATGAATATCTATTGAAGATAGATTATAATGAAATTCCATGGTTTGCAGACTATGCAAACTACTTAGTATGCGAATTCCTTGAAAAAGGGTTGTCGTACCAAAAACGAAAGAAATTCTTTAGTGATATAAAACACTATTTCTGGGAAGATCCACATTTGTTTAAAAGTTGTCCCGATGGAATAATACGCCGATGTGTATTCGGGGATGAAGCCAGTCAAATCTTAAACCATTGTCACACAGGACCAACAGGAGGGCATTATGGGCCTCAACTCATAGCAAGAAAAGTTTACGATGTTGGATTCTATTGGCCTACAATTTTCAAAGACGCACACCTTCTTTGCAAATCCTGTGATGCATGTCAAAGGGCCGAAAAAATAAGTCAACGTGATGAAATGCCATAAAATGTCATTCAAGTATGTGAAGTATTTGACATTTGGGGTATTGACTTTATGGGTCC
Organism: Rutidosis leptorrhynchoides; assembly: GCF_046630445.1. Taxonomy (NCBI): domain Eukaryota; kingdom Viridiplantae; phylum Streptophyta; class Magnoliopsida; order Asterales; family Asteraceae; genus Rutidosis; species Rutidosis leptorrhynchoides. The sequence continues at coordinate 560,737,264 of NC_092333.1, forward strand.
ATTTCCAAAATCTCATAATAATCTCTACATTCTCGTTGCCATTGATTATGTATCTAAATGGGCGGAAGTACAAGCTCTCCCAACTAACGATGCACGAGTTGTAGTCAACTTCTTAAAACGTCTTTTTGCAAGGTTTGGAACACCGAAAGCTTTAATAAGTGATCGGGGTACTCATTTTTGTAATAATCAACTTGAGAAAGTTCTCAAAAGATATGGAGTAACTCATAAAATCTCCACTGCTTATCATCCACAAACAAGTGGACAAGTTGAAAATACCAACCGAGCTTTAAAACGTATTCTAGAGAAAACCGTAGGATCAAATCCGAAGGAATGGTCCATGAAATTGGAGGATGCACTCTGGGCTTTTAGAACAGCCTACAAAACTCCAATTGGAACCACACCTTTTAGACTCGTTTACGGAAAAGCATGTCACCTTCCAGTAAAAATTGAGCACAAAGCATTTTAGGCTTTGAAGACATGTAATCTTGATTTGCATGAAGCCGGACGTCTACGGTTAAGTCAACTAAACGAATTAGAAGAATTAAGACATGAAGCATACGAAAATTCGTTAATCTATAAGGAAAGAACGAAGAAATCGCATGATAAAAGAATCAGAAGTTCAAAAGAATTTAAAGAAGGAGACAGAGTTCTTCTTTTCAATTCACGATTCAAGCTATTTCCTGGAAAATTGAAATCAAGATGGTCTGGACCATTCATAGTCAAAAGAGTTTTCCCATATGGAACAGTAAAATTAATAAATTCAAATGGAATTGAATTTAAGGTCAATGGTCACAGAGTTAAACATTACATAGATAATCCAATGGAAGTTGAAGACGAAGTTAATCACAATTTCGACACCACAGCTAACTAAGTGTGGGAAAATTCGAATCTTTTTAGGGTAATATGTATTTCTGTTAGAGTTAGACATTCTGTTTTCGTGTAGTTCTCGAGAATGGAATCTGAATGGTCTTTCCCTAGCAGACCCAAAAGAACTAGTCTTCTCCCTCCATTCTGAATTTTTATTTTTTTAGGTTTTACGAGATGAAGAATTCCTTTGATCTGAACCATGGTCTACTACTACACGCTATGATTACTAAACGTAATAATGACACACTCCCGAGTAAAGTGGTATCCTTCATAAGAGGCAAAATGGACGAAGTAAGGAAAGAACTCAGGAAAGATCATCATAAGATACATTTTGGAAAAGGAAAATCAAAATTCGCAACAAAAAGAAGAGCACGACACATTGAAAGATGTTATAAATGCAGAAAATGGTCACATGAAGGTAAATGTTCAAACAATTAAACATATTCAAATACCGAATTTGTTACTCTATGCAGAGAAGGACCGTTCATATGTTTAGAAGAAAAGATATTGAGGAATCGAGGTTACGCTTATGTAGCTATGGAAAACCAAATCACACGACTCTCCTATGAGTCAGCTAAAGCAGATCTCTGAGAATTCTATCTCACAGGTAAGTATGTACAGTTTTTATTTTTTTTATTGCTTTTAACCTTTTGATAATAAACGCTGAATCATTCGCTATAAAGTATTAAATTGATATTCAATAAAATTAGGTATGCGAAACTAAAATTATTAATATCATACAAAAATTTATTACATCACTGCGAAATTTACCGTTTATTCTTAAGGTATAAATATCTTTAATCAATCAACCCAAAATATTTCAAAAATTCGTCAAGAGTAAAACTAGGTTATGGAACCGAAATTACTTTACCGAAAAGAGGGGCGTATATTTTTGATAATATTTGATTGATTAAAGTGGGATAAAAGACCCAAAAAAAATTTAATTTTAATCTTTACCATGTTTTTAAAATTAATATTATATTATTATTGTAAATTTTTAAAATCAATATATTTAAGTTTTTAAATATTTTTAAAAATTAATATTTTTAATATAAGTTTGTAAAATTAACGTATAAAAATATTAATGATATTTATATGAATTTTTAATTTTATGCATTTTAAATTTAAGTTTGGTGTGAATTTAAAAACAAAAAAATTTACTTTATTTCATTAAGTTAAAAATTTGATATTTAAAATTCGTCGTGAGTTGAAAACTAGGTCATTGAACCGAAATTGCTTTACCCAAGGGAGGGACGAGAAATTTTATTATCATTATTTTTAATCTTATTGAATTAAAGTATGCCAAAAACATTAAAAAAGAAAAAAAAAAAACCTGAACCCCATGCGATCGCATGGGGTTTGAACTGTCAAACCATGTGATCGCATGAGGCCTAAAATCTGGCCAGAAATAAAAGGCAGCTCACTGGTTCTCTGTCTTCACAAACAACACACACACATACACGAGCATACACACATATAATCACCAAAAATCATCAATTTTTAACCAAAATCAACCAAATTTCTCACAATAATTCGCCACAATCATGTCTTTCTTCAGAAGTTTTTCAAGGAAGGTAAAAATTTCACCTCTAAACTCTTTAAATTTTCAGTTTTAGTGTTCTTGAGCTAAATATTACCTAATTTAATTTTGTTAATTTCTTGTGTAATTAGAGTTAAATTGTTAGTATATTATGCATGTATAACCTAAATTGATGCTATTTGTCATGATTTGAAGCCAAAAACTTCAAAAATTTTAGAAATCTAGGGTTTGTGTTCTTGAGCAATTTGGGGCTTTTTTGATATAAACAGGTTATGGCCGATTTTTATCATGAATTATTGCTAAATTAAGTAGTGTAACATGTTTAGGTACCTAAATGATTCAAACTTTGATCCTAAACATGATTTTTGAGAATTAAAGTGGACTTTTTAAGTCTGAAATTCATGAACTTGATTAAATTGATGTAAATACCATTTGAAACTTGTTTAATTGCTAGTAATGGTTATTTTAACATGTTATTTGAGTTGAATGCTTATGAACTTTGTAAACATTTTCATATATGCTTATTTTGAAAAAGTGTAGAATTGTTAAAATTGTGAAGATGTGTATACGTTTAATTTTCATTGAACATGTTATTGTAATTGTTTTAATTTGTTATTTTGCTAACACTAATGCATATTTGGATGCACAAATTTTGTGTTTAATGTGTTTTGTAGAGATATACCGATACTGATGGTGCATCATCATCATCTAGGCAACCTGTTCTTGAACCACAACCAGAAATGCAATATGAGCCACAATATGAACCAGAACCTGAACATGAACAACAACAGGAACAACAACAACAACCTGATCAACACGTACCATACTATGATCCGCAACAAGAATATGTTAATGCCTACGTACAATTTCCGATTCATCCAATAATAGAACACCCAACGATTCATGAAGAACAATTGCATCCCAATATGAGATTTGATCGAAGTTGGAGAGATTACCCGATGTACCAAAGTAACAAATTTAAACTGGTAACGAAAAATATAGAAGTACCAAGGGTAATCGATTGGGAGCCTTTGGAAAGGGTCCAACTAGCTAACTCAGTTAGGCAGCATCTGATCCAAAGGTGTAGTGACCCGAACTTTTCCATGTTTATATATATTAATTGAGATTGATATTTACATGATTAAATGTTTCCAACATGTTAAGCAATCAAACTTGTTAAGACTTGATTAATTGAAATATGTTTCATATAGACAATTGACCACCCAAGTTGACCGGTGATTCACGAACGTTAAAACTTGTAAAAACTATATGATGACATATATATGGATATATATATAGTTAACATGATACTATGATAAGTAAACATATCATTAAGTATATTAACAATGAACTACATATGTAAAAACAAGACTACTAACTTAATGATTTTTAAACGAGACATATATGTAACGATTATCGTTGTAAAGACATTTAATGTATATATATCATATTAAGAGATATTCATACATAATAATATCATGATAATATAATAATTTAAAATCTCATTTGATATTATAAACATTGGGTTAACAACATTTAACAAGATCGTTAACCTAAAGGTTTCAAAACAACACTTACATGTAACGACTAACGATGACTTAACGACTCAGTTAAAATGTATATACATGTAGTGTTTTAATATGTATTTATACACTTTTGAAAGACTTTAATACACTTATCAAAATACTTCTACTTAACAAAAATGCTTACAATTACATCCTCGTTCAGTTTCATCAACAATTCTACTCGTATGCACCCGTATTCGTACTCGTACAATACACAGCTTTTAGATGTATGTACTATTGGTATATACACTCTAATGATCAGATCTTAGCAGCCCATTTGAGTCACCTAACACATGTGGGAACCATCATTTGGAAACTAGCATGAAATATCTCATAAAATTACAAAAATATGAGTAATCATTCATGACTTATTTACATGAAAACAAAATTACATATCCTTTATATCTAATCCATACACCAACGACCAAAAACACCTACAAACACTTTCATTCTTCAATTTTCTTCATCTAATTGATCTCTCTCAAGTTCTATCTTCAAGTTCTAAGTGTTCTTCATAAATTCTACAAGTTCTAGTTACATAAAATCAAGAATACTTTCAAGTTTGCTAGCTCACTTCCAATCTTGTAAGGTGATCATACAACCTCAAGAAATCTTTATTTCTTACAGTAGGTTATCATTCTAATACAAGGTAATAATCATATTCAAACTTTGGTTCAATTTCTATAACTATAACAATCTTATTTCAAGTGATGATCTTACTTGAACTTGTTTTCGTATCATGATTCTGCTTCAAGAACTTCGAGCCAACCAAGGATCCGTTGAAGCTAGATACATTTTTCTCTTTTCCAGTAGGTTTATCCAAGGAACTTAAGGTAGTAATGATGTTCATAACATCATTCAATTCATACATATAAAGCTATCTTATTCGAAGGTTTAAACTTGTAATCACTAGAACATAGTTTAGTTAATTCTAAACTTGTTCGCAAACAAAAGTTAATCCTTTTAACTTGACTTTTAAAATCAACTAAACACATGTTCTATATCTATATGATATGCTAACTTAATGATTTAAAACCTGGAAACACGAAAAACACCGTAAAACCGGATTTACGCCGTCGTAGTAACACCGCGGGCTGTTTTGGGTTAGTTAATTAAAAACTATGATAAACTTTGATTTAAAAGTTGTTATTCTGAGAAAATGATTTTTATTATGAACATGAAACTATATCCAAAAATTATGGTTAAACTCAAAGTGAAAGTATGTTTTCTAAAATGGTCATCTAGACGTCGTTCTTTCGACTGAAATGACTACCTTTACAAAAACGACTTGTAACTTATTTTTTCGACTATAAACCTATACTTTTTCTGTTTATATTCATAAAATAGAGTTCAATATGAAACCATAGCAATTTGATTCACTCAAAACGGATTTAAAATGAAGAAGTTATGGGTAAAACAAGATTGGATAATTTTTCTCATTTTAGCTACGTGAAAATTGGTAACAAATCTATTCCAACCATAACTTAATCAACTTGTATTGTATATTATGTAATCTTGAGATACCATAGACACGTATACAATGTTTCGACCTATCATGTCGATACATCTATATATATTTCGGAACAACCATAGACACTCTATATGTGAATGTTGGAGTTAGCTATACAGGGTTGAGGTGGATTCCAAAATATATATAGTTTGAGTTGTGATCAATACTGAGATACATATACACTGGGTCGTGGATTGATTCAAGATAATATTTATCGATTTATTTCTGTACATCTAACTGTGGACAACTAGTTGTAGGTTACTAACGAGGACAGCTGACTTAATAAACTTAAAACATCAAAATATATTAAAAGTGTTGTAAATATATTTTAAACATACTTTGATATATATGTATATATTGTTATAGGTTCGTGAATCAACCAGTGGCCAAGTCTTACTTCCCGACGAAGTAAAAATCTGTGAAAGTGAGTTATAGTCCCACTTTTAAAATCTAATATTTTTGGGATGAGAATACATGCAGGTTTTATAAATGATTTACAAAATAGACACAAGTACGTGAAACTACATTCTATGGTTGAATTATCGAAATCGAATATGCCCTTTTTATTAAGTCTGGTAATCTAAGAATTAGGGAACAGACACCCTAATTGACGCGAATCCTAAAGATAGATCTATCGGGCCCAACAAGCCCCATCCAATGTACCGGATGCTTTAGTACTTCGAAAATTTATATCATGTCCGAAGGAGGATCCCGGAATGATGGGGATATTCTTATATATGCATCTTGTTAATGTCAGTTACCAGGTGTTCACCATATGAATGATTTTTATCTCTATGTATGGGATGTGTATTGAAATATGAAATCTTGTGGTCTATTGTTACGATTTGATATATATAGGTTAAACCTATAACTCACCAACATTTTTGTTGACGTTTAAAGCATGTTTATTCTCAGGTGAATACTAAGAGCTTCCGCTGTTGCATACTAAAATAAGGACAAGATTTGGAGTCCATGTTTGTATGATACTGTGTAAAAACTGCATTCAAGAAACTGATTTCGATGTAACATATTTGTATTGTAAACCATTATGTAATGGTCGTGTGTAAACAGGATATTTTAGATTATCATTATTTGATAATCTACGTAAAGCTTTTTAAACCTTTATTTATGAAATAAAGGTTATGGTTTGTTTTAAAAATGAATGCAGTCTTTGAAAAACGTCTCATATAGAGGTCAAAACCTCGCAACGAAATCAATTAATATGGAACGTTTTTAATCAATAAGAACGGGACATTTCAGTTGGTATCCGAGCGTTGGTCTTAGAGAACCAGAATTTTGCATTAGTGTGTCTTATCGAGTTTGTTAGGATGCATTAGTGAGTCTGGACTTCGACCGTGTTTACTTGAAAAATGATTGCTTAACAAATTTTGTTGGAAACTATATATTTTTAACATGTGAATATTATGTGATATATTAATCTCTTAACGCGTTTGATATTATGTGATAGATGTCTACCTCTAGAACAAGTCCCATTGACTCACCTAATAATAATGAAGAGTCAAATGTAAATTGGAATGATTCGTGGACTGATTCACAAGTTCCCGAAGAGGAACCAGAAGAAGAGTCGGAACCGGAAGAAGAATCGGAACCGGAAGAAGAATCGGAACCGGATGAAGAAATAGAACCGGTGGGGGAAATAATAAAACGATTAAGTAAAAGAAAATCCTCAACCAACTGACCAAGGTTAATTATGGTCAATGGTGTTTCCGCCAAGGAAGCAAAATATTGGGAGGATTACCAATTCTCCGATGAATCGGATTCCGACGAGAATTCCGATGATGTTATAGAAATTACCCCAACTGAATTTAAAAAGGCAAAAGAAAATAATAAGGGAAAGAGCATAAAAATAGAGAAATCTAATTCCAACCCCGATGAACTTTATATGTATCGTCAACCCCCGAAGTCCTTAAGTTGTAACAATGACCCGGGAACCTCTAAACCACCAGGTTTTTCTAAACCAATGTGGATAACGACGGCTGGTATTAGGGGAACATCATATATCCCTAGAAACTTGGCAAAACGAACCAAAACCGAAGAAGAAGAAACAAGCGAGTCGGAATAAGATAGTTGTATTCGTGTGGCGTAATATAAGTAATATAGTGTGCTTATGCTTTATGATATATGTAAAAATTGCTTGTATTAATAAGTATTTTTTTTTATGAATCTAACTCTTGTCTATTTTACAGTATAAAAACACAAAATGGATAGACAACCCAATATTTTAAGAGACCTACCCGGAGACATGATTGATGAAATCTTGTCTAGAGTCGGCCAGAATTCCTCGGCACAACTATTTAAGGCGAGATCAGTTTGTAAGACATTCGAAGAACGTTCCAAGAATGTCTTGGTTTATAAGAGACTTTCGTTTGAAAGATGGGGGATATCACATTGGGAAACCCATAAGTTACGATGTGTTTACTTTGACGCATATATTGCAGGGAACCCAAATGCTATTTTACGCAACGGGTTAAGAAATTATTTTGACTCAATATATCCGAATATTGGACTTCGTGATTTAGAAAAAGCGGCTAACATGCAACATAAAGAAGCATGTTATGCTTACGGATTAGTAATGTTCGCTTCTCACCAAAGTGAGAACAAGAACATCGGGCTACAACTATTAAACAAAATGTTTCCACAAGTGACGGAGTCGGTAATTGGGGTAAGAAATGAGGTTTTTAGATTATAACGGTTATGTTCCACAAGACCAAGGATGGGAAGTAGTCCTAGTAAAACCAGAATGCATGACTTGTTTCTGGACGTATGAATTACGTGTCTTTATTGCCTTTGCTGAACGACTTGTGTACTAGCTAGAATTATCTTCACAACTATCTTGTATCAAAGTTATTGTGTGCTATATTTCATGCTTTATGTAAAATAAGCGGTATTGTAAGTTTGTAAAATATTGTATAAAAGTTTGAACGCGAAATATTATTATAATCAGTTTTTCATATAGAATTGTAGTAGTTGAATTGTATATTAGCTACTAAGTATGAACTTAACGGGTAGGTACTACCCGAATTTAAACTTATAAAATGCTAATATGAAGAAAAAGCTTTTATAAATGAGTTCATATTATGCTACGAAATACTATTAACTACTCTTAATATTCTGTATGATTAATTGTTCCATTTGACTATTTTGAAGGAAATGGCACCGACTACTCGACACACCGTGAATATGAATGAAGAGGAATTCCGTACTTTTCTAGCTTCAAACATAGCCGCAGTACAGGCTGCGCTACATACCAACAATAACCTTGGATCTAGCAGTAGAGTAAATCGTGTAGGATGCACCTACAAAGAATTCACTGCCTGCAAACCTTTGGAATTTGATGGAACCGAAGGACCGATCGGATTGAAACGGTGGACCGAGAAGGTCGAATCGGTATTTGCCATAAGTAAGTGTACTGAAGAGGACAAAGTGAAGTACGCTACGCATACCTTCACAGGTTCTGCGTTAACATGGTGGAATACCTATCTAGAGCAAGTGGGACAAGACGATGCGTACGCACTACCGTGGTCAGCATTCAAGCACTTGATGAACGAGAAGTACCGTCCCAGAACCGAGGTCAATAAGCTCAAGACAGAACTTAGAGGGTTACGAACCCAAGGATTTGATATTACCACGTACGAAAGACGATTCACAGAATTGTGCCTATTGTGTCCGGGAGCATTCGAAGATGAGGAAGAGAAGATCGACGCATTTGTGAAAGGATTACCGGAAAGAATCCAAGAAGATATAAGTTCACACGAGCCCGCCTCCATACAACAGGCATGTAGAATGGCTCACAAACTAGTGAACCAGATTGAAGAAAGAATTAAAGAACAGACTGCTGAAGAGGCCAATGTGAAGCAAGTCAAAAGAAAGTGGGAGGAAAATGGTGATAAGAATCACCAATACAACAACAATAGCAATTACAACAATAATCGCAACAATTATCCCAACAATCGCAACATCAATCGCAACTACAACAAATGGCCCAACAACAACAATAACAACAACAGCAACTACAACAATCATCCCAACAACAATAATAACCGCAACAACAACAACAATCAGAAGCAGCTATGCCAAAGGTGTGAAAAGTATCACTCGGGGTTCTGCACCAAATTTTGCAACAAGTGTAAAAGAAATGGTCATAGCGCGGCGAAGTGTGAGGTCTACAGACCAGGGGTTAATAGAACGAAAGGAACAAATGGTGTCGGAACGAGTAATGGCGGAGCAAGTAGTGTCGGAGCAAGTTATGCCAATGTAGTTTGTTATAAATGTGGAAAACCGGGCCACATTATTAGAAATTGCCCGAACCAGGAGAACACGAATGGACAAGGCCGCGGAAGAGTTTTCAATATTAATGCGGCAGAGGCACAGGAAGACCCGGAGCTTGTTACGGGTACGTTTCTTATTGACAATAAATCTGCTTACGTTTTATTTGATTCGGGTGCGGATAGAAGCTATATGAGTAGAGATTTTTGTGCTAAATTAAGTTGTCCATTAACGCCTTTGGATAGTAAATTTTTACTCGAATTAGCAAATGATAAATTAATTTCAGCAGATAATATATGTCAGAATCGAGAAATTAAACTGATTAGCGAAACATTTAAGATTGATTTGATACCAGTAGAGTTAGGGAGTTTTGATGTGATAATCGGTATGGACTGGTTAAAAGAAGTGAAAGCAGAGATCGTTTGTTACAAAAATGCAATTCGCATTATACGAGAAAAAGGAAAACCCTTAATGGTGTACGGAGAAAAGGGCAACACGAAGCTACATCTTATTAGTAATTTGAAGGCACAAAAACTAATAAGAAAAGGTTGCTATGCTTTTCTAGCACACGTCTAGAAAGTACAAACTGAAGAAAAGAGCATCAATGATGTTCCCATTGCAAAAGAATTTCCCGATGTATTTCCGAAAGAATTGCCGGGATTACCCCCACATCGATCCGTTGAATTTCAAATAGATCTTGTACCAGGAGCTGCACCAATCTCTCGTGCTCCTTACAGACTCGCACCCAGCGAGATGAAAGAACTGCAAAGCCAATTACAAGAACTTTTAGAGCGTGGTTTCATTCGACCAAGCACATCACCGTGGGGAGCTCCTGTTTTGTTTGTCAAGAAGAAAGATGGTACATTCAGGTTGTGTATCGACTACCGAGAGTTGAACAAACTTACCATCAAGAACCGCTACCCACTACCGAGAATCGATGACTTATTTGATCAACTACAAGGCTCGTCTGTTTATTCAAAGATTGACTTACGTTCCGGGTATCATCAAATGAGGGTGAAAGAAGATGATATTCCAAAGACTGCTTTCAGAACACGTTACGGTCATTACGAGTTTATGGTCATGCCGTTTGGTTTAACTAATGCACCAGCTGTGTTCATGGACCTTATGAACCGAGTGTGTGGACCATACCTTGACAAGTTTGTCATTGTTTTCATTGATGACATACTTATTTACTCAAAGAATGACCAAGAACACGGTGAACATTTGAGAAAGGTGTTAGAAGTATTGAGGAAGGAAGAATTGTACGCTAAGTTTTCAAAGTGTGCATTTTGGTTGGAAGAAGTTCAATTCCTCGGTCACATAGTGAACAAAGAAGGTATTAAGGTGGATCCGGCAAAGATAGAAACTGTTGAAAAGTGGGAAACCCCGAAAACTCTGAAACACATACGCCAGTTTTTAGGACTAGCTGGTTACTACAGAAGGTTCATCCAAGACTTTTCCAGAATAGCAAAACCCTTGACTGCATTAACGCATAAAGGGAAGAAATTTGAATGGAAGGATGAACAAGAGAAAGCGTTTCAGTTATTGAAGAAAAAGCTAACTACGGCACCTATATTGTCATTGCCTGAAGGGAATGATGATTTTGTGATTTATTGTGACGCATCAAAGCAAGGTCTCGGTTGTGTATTAATGCAACGAACGAAGGTGATTGCTTATGCCTCTAGACAATTGAAGATTCACGAGCAAAATTATACGACGCATGATTTGGAATTAGGCGCGGTTGTTTTTGCATTAAAGACTTGGAGGCACTACTTATATGGGGTCAAAAGTATTATATATACCGACCACAAAAGTCTTCAACACATATTTAATCAGAAACAACTGAATATGAGGCAGCGTAGGTGGATTGAATTGTTGAATGATTACGACTTTGAGATTCGTTACCACCCGGGGAAGGCAAATGTGGTAGCCGATGCCTTGAGCAGGAAGGACAGAGAACCCATTCGAGTAAAATCTATGAATATAATGATTTATAATAACCTTACTACGCAAATAAAGGAGGCGCAACAAGGAGTTTTAAAAGAGGGAAATTTAAAGGATGAAATACCCAAAGGATCGGAGAAGCATCTTAATATTCGGGAAGACGGAACCCGGTATAGGGCTGAAAGGATTTGGGTACCAAAATTTGGAGATATGAGAGAAATGGTACTTAGAGAATCTCATAAAACCAGATACTCAATACATCCTGGAACAGGGAAGATGTACAAGGATCTCAAGAAACATTTTTGGTGGCCGGGTATGAAAGCCGATGTTGCTAAATACGTAAGAGAATGTTTGACGTGTTCTAAGGTCAAAGCTGAGCATCAGAAACCATCAGGTCTACTTCAACAACCCGAAATCCCAGAATGGAAATGGGAAAACATTACCATGGATTTCATCACTAAATTGCCAAGGACTGCAAGTGGTTTTGATACTATTTGGGTAATAGTTGATCGTCTCACCAAATCAGCACACTTCCTGCCAATAAGAGAAGATGACAAGATGGAGAAGTTAGAACGACTATATTTGAAGGAAGTCGTCTCTAGACATGGAATACCAATCTCTATTATCTCTGGTAGGGATGGAAGATTTATTTCAAGATTCTGGCAGACATTACAGCAAGCATTAGGAACTCGTCTAGACATGAGTACTGCATATCATCCACAAACTGATGGGCAGAGCGAAAGGACGATACAAATGCTTGAAGACATGCTACGAGCATGTGTTATTGATTTCGAAAACAGTTGGGATCGACATCTACCGTTAGCAGAATTTTCCTACAACAACAGCTACCATTCAAGCATTGAGATGGCGCCGTTTGAAGCACTTTATGGTAGAAAGTGCAGGTCTCCGATTTGTTGGAGTGAAGTGGGAGATAGACAGATTACGGGTCCGGAGATTATACAAGAAACTACCGAGAAGATCATCCAAATTCAACAACGGTTGAAAACCGCCCAAAGTCGACAAAAGAGCTACACTGACATTAAAAGAAAAGATATAGAATTTGAAATTGGAGAGATGGTCATGCTAAAAGTTGCACCTTGGAAAGGCGTTGTTCGATTTGGTAAACGAGGGAAATTAAATCCAAGGTATATTGGACCATTCAAGATTATTGATCGTGTCGGACCAGTAGCTTACCGACTTGAGTTACCTCAACAACTCGCGGCTGTACATAACACTTTCCACGTCTCGAATTTGAAGAAATGTTTTGCTAAAGAAGATCTCACTATTCCGTTAGATGAAATCCAAATCAACGAAAAACTTCAATTCATCGAAGAACCCGTTTAAATAATGGATCGTGAGGTTAAAAGACTTAAGCAAAACAAGATACCAATTGTTAAGGTTCGATGGAATGCTCGTAGAGGACCTGAGTTCACCTGGGAGCGTGAAGATCAGATGAAGAAGAAATACCCGCATCTATTTCCAGAAGATTCGTCAACACCTTCAAAAGCTTAAAATTTCGGGACGAAATTTATTTAACGGGTAGGTACTGTAGTGACCCGAACTTTTCCATGTTTATATATATTAATTGAGATTGATATTTACATGATTAAATGTTTCCAACATGTTAAGCAATCAAACTTGTTAAGACTTGATTAATTGAAATATGTTTCATATAGACAATTGACCACCCAAGTTGACCGGTGATTCACGAACGTTAAAACTTGTAAAAACTATATGATGACATATATATGGATATATATATATTTAACATGATACTATGATAAGTAATAATATCATTAAGTATATTAACAATGAACTACATATGTAAAAACAAGACTACTAACTTAATGATTTTTAAACGAGACATATATGTAACGATTATCGTTGTAAAGACATTTAATGTATATATATCATATTAAGAGATATTCATACATAATAATATCATGATAATATAATAATTTAAAATCTCATTTGATATTATAAACATTGGGTTAACAACATTTAACAAGATCGTTAACCTAAAGGTTTCAAAACAACACTTACATGTAACGACTAACGATGACTTAACGACTCAGTTAAAATGTATATACATGTAGTGTTTTAATATGTATTTATACACTTTTGAAAGACTTCAATACACTTATCAAAATACTTCTACTTAACAAAAATGCTTACAATTACATCCTCGTTCAGTTTCATCAACAATTCTACTCGTATGCACCTGTATTCGTACTCGTACAATACACAACTTTTAGATGTATGTACTATTGGTATATACACTCTAATGATCAGCTCTTAGTAGCCCATTTGAGTCACCTAACACATGTGGGAACCATCATTTGGCAACTAGCATGAAATATCTCATAAAATTACAAAAATATGAGTAATCATTCATGACTTATTTACATGAAAACAAAATTACATATCCTTTATATCTAATCCATACACCAACGACCAAAAACACCTACAAACACTTTCATTCTTCAATTTTCTTCATCTAATTGATCACTCTCAAGTTCTATCTTCAAGTTCTAAGTGTTCTTCATAAATTCTACAAGTTCTAGTTACATAAAATCAAGAATACTTTCAAGTTTGCTAGCTCACTTCCAATCTTGTAAGGTGATCATCCAACCTCAAGAAATCTTTGTTTCTTATAGTAGGTTATCATTCTAATACAAGGTAATAATCATATTCAAACTTTGGTTCAATTTCTATAACTATAACAATCTTATTTCAAGTGATGATCTTACTTGAACTTGTTTTCGTATCATGATTCTGCTTCAAGAACTTCGAGCCAACCAAGGATCCATTGAAGCTAGATCCATTTTTCTCTTTTCTAGTAGGTTTATCCAAGGAACTTAAGGTAGTAATGATGTTCATAACATCATTCAATTCATACATATAAAGCTATCTTATTCGAAGGTTTAAACTTGTAATCACTAGAACATAGTTTAGTTAATTCTAAACTTGTTCGCAAACAAAAGTTAATCCTTTTAACTTGACTTTTAAAATCAACTAAACACATGTTCTATATCTATATGATATGCTAACTTAATGATTTAAAACCTGGAAACACGAAAAACATCGTAAAACCGGATTTACGCCGTCGTAGTAACACCGCGGGCTATTTTGGGTTAGTTAATTAAAAACTATGATAAACTTTGATTTAAAAGTTGTTATTCTGAGAAAATGATTTTTATTATGAACATGAAACTATATCCAAAAATTATGGTTAAACTCAAAGTGGAAGTATGTTTTCTAAAATGGTCATCTAGACGTCGTTCTTTCGACTGAAATGACTACCTTTACAAAAACGACTTGTAACTTATTTTTCCGACTATAAACCTATACTTTTTCTGTTTATATTCATAAAATAGAGTTCAATATGAAATCATAGCAATTTGATTCACTCAAAACGGATTTAAAATGAAGAAGTTATGGGTAAAACAAGATTGGATAATTTTTCTCATTTTAGCTACGTGAAAATTGGTAACAAATCTATTCCAACCATAACTTAATCAACTTGTATTGTATATTATGTAATCTTGAGATACCATAGACACGTATACAATATTTCGACCTATCATGTCGACACATCTATATATATTTCGGAACAACCATAGACACTCTATATGTGAATGTTGGAGTTAGCTATACAGGGTTGAGGTGGATTCCAAAATATATATAGTTTGAGTTGTGATCAATACTGAGATACGTATACACTGGGTCGTGGATTGATTCAAGATAATATTTATCGATTTATTTCAGTACATCTAACTGTGGACAACTAGTTGTAGGTTACTAACGAGGACAGCTGACTTAATAAACTTAAAACATCAAAATATATTAAAAGTGTTGTAAATATATTTTAAACATACTTTTATATATATGTATATATTGTTATAGGTTCGTGAATCAACCAGTGGCCAAGTCTTACTTCTCGACGAAGTAAAAATCTGTGAAAGTGAGTTATAGTCCCACTTTTAAAATCTAATATTTTTTGGGATGAGAATACATGCAGGTTTTATAAATGATTTACAAAATAGACACAAGTACGTGAAACTACATTCTATGGTTGAATTATCGAAATCAAATATGCCCTTTTTATTAAGTCTGGTAATCTAAGAATTAGGGAACATACACCCTAATTGACGCGAATCCTAAAGATAGATCTATCGGGTCCAACAAGCCCCATCCAAAGTACCGGATGCTTTAGTACTTCAAAAATTTATATCATGTCCGAAGGAGGATCCCGGAATGATGGGGATATTCTTATATATGCATCTTGTTAATGTCGGTTACCAGGTGTTCACCATATGAATGATTTTTATCTCTATGTATGGGATGTGTATTGAAATATGAAATCTTGTGGTCTATTGTTACGATTGATATATATAGGTTAAACCTATAACTCACCAACATTTTTGTTGACGTTTAAAGCATGTTTATTCTCAGGTGAATACTAAGAGCTTCCACTGTTGCATACTAAAATAAGGACAAGATTTGGAGTCCATGTTTGTATGATACTGTGTAAAAACTGCATTCAAGAAACTGATTTCGATGTAACATATTTGTATTGTAAACCATTATGTAATGGTCGTGTGTAAACAGGATATTTTAGATTATCATTATTTGATAATCTACGTAAAGCTTTTTAAACCTTTATTTATGAAATAAAGGTTATGGTTTGTTTTAAAAATGAATGCAGTCTTTGAAAAACGTCTCTTATAGAGGTCAAAACCTCGCAACGAAATCAATTAATATGGAACGTTTTTAATCAATAAGAACGGGACATTTCAAAAGGTATGGGAACTCTTGTTTTCCCGATTGGGAATGTTTATTCACCATTCGTAGGCCTGTATATAAGGAATGGTGTGTTAAGCTTATGAGTACTATATCACTTGATACGGATGTAGTTAGGTTAGACGATAGGAATTTTCTTAGATTTTTACTTGGCCATAGGATGTATAGGATGTCCATGCTGGACATGGCCAGGGCTTTACAGATTTACACTCCTGGTGAATTACTACTACCTGATTGTACAAATTTGATTTATCACGGGGAAAGGGTAGATAGAAATTTTGACGCGGACGCCGTCTGGAGGCGTATGTCAAATTATAATGTTTTTACGCTTGGAGGAAGACACTCCTATTTAGATATTAACAAAGCAGAGCTTCGTGTTATACATAGATTTTTAGCTAATTCGATTACACAAAGAGGTAAAAACAAGGAGAAGATGACCTTACATGATTTATTTTACCTTAAGTGTATTCGTAACACTAGAAGCGTTGTTAATATCCCCTACTGTGTTGGTTTTTATCTGTCCAAAATGGTGGCAGGAATACAGGACGGGGGAATAATAGGAGGAGGTATTTTTGTTACTCTCATTGGAGAGTATTTGGGTGTAGATAGGGATCAAGGGGGTCCACTGATGGTGTGTAGGGAACAGGTTAACACTTTAGGATTGCGGATCTATCAGGGTGCAAAGGTATTAAAGAGCAGTCGCAATCAGGCAGTACCATATTATGGTCGTCATCCACAGGTAGAGAGAGGTTCAGATGAGGAAATGGAGGAAGCGGATGACATTAGGGATGTCATTAAGGAGGCTATTACTGACGTTTACCAGCGTATAGATGAGGTAGAAATGACAAACGAGGCTAGACATAGTCAGTTCGAGCAGTGGCACTCCGAGAATGTATACGAGCATTCTAGGCAACGACAACATGATAGATGGCACTATCATCAGCATCAGATCATGAGCCAGCTATCACCTCAGTTACCAAATAACTACGTACCGACCCGACCTGCTTACTATCCTCCACACCAGCCGATATGCGACCACCATTTACTCTCTACGACTCGAACCAGGCCTATCAGTACACCTATAACCAACCGTGGAACCCGACTGATGACATGAACTGGAACCCCTATCCAGATTGATACAGTTCCCGTTGGTGATTTTTATCTTTTATTATTTTTATTTACTTATGTTTAAAACATATAATATTGTGATACTTTTAATGTAATTTTTAATATTTTTATTATTTTGTACTAATATTTCATATTTGATTTGAAAGTGGGAGGTTAAGTCCCATTTCAAATTACCATGCATGTTATTATTTATATGTATGTATATTGTCAATTATACACAACAGGGTAACACAGCGAACTTTCAAAGACTGGCATTAAGTTCAGCAAAAGCAACTAATTTTGACGACAAAACGAAAAACAAATGTGATGTAACAACAAGACGAAATGAACAAATGATGTGCACCATTTATCATTCAACAAACAAACGCCAATATGTTTGGAAACTTTGGTAAAATTTAATCATTTTTCTACGCTAATCACCCTCAATAATTTAAATTGTTACTGATTTCTTGCAAATGAGGGTATTGCAAGATCTTAAGTGTGGGAAGGGATTAAATTCTTTCGGATTTTTAAAATTTTTAACTTAAACACTTGGTTACCATTAAAAATACTAGTAACGCAGTAGTTGTATTAGAATCTAGTGCTCTCTGATAATAAAGAACAACCCTAGTCTTATATACTGACTACCCAATTCTAGTAAAAATTTTCAAAATTTTTAATTAAATGAACTCAAAATCATGTTTATACAAATTTATGAACGATAAAAGTAGGTGTTAACACCGAAATTATTGTTACCTCATAAAGGACATAAATTGAGAAACAACCCAAAATGCTAGAATTCATTTAAAATGGAATAGCAGAAAATAAAAAGGTAAAGAATGGAAAATGAAAGCCAAGTGTGGGAAAAATTTACCAAGTTATTTAGAACATATGTCACATATTTTTGTACAAATAATTGAAGATACTTTTGTTTTGAACAAATTTAACTGTTTTACCCAGAAAATTGTAATATATTTGAAAGAAAGATGGATCTACACGATGAATCAATTCCATCATTAAAAGGAAGTAAAGTCTTCTGAAAAAGACATACGCTTCTTGATTTTGGTCAGGAAGTTGTCGTCCAGACCAGTTGTAGAGTCTACGAAAAAAACTTGAAAAGTTTTCTCGAAAATTAGCTGGAAATCCACGGACCTCAGCATCAAACAGGGTCACCAAGTGGTCAGACTTATCCTAACCATGAGAGGATCTGTCTCGTACAATGGGGGGCACCGTGCAAATTAGCTTATAAGACTAATGAATCAGATCCCCAGAAAGGATAATCTCCTTAAAGATCAAAAATCAGCTTTTAAGACTGATATTACTCAATCCTTGATATTGACCTTAAAGATTGAGAATTCAAACTCATGGAATTCAATGATATCTAAACTCGAGCTTGAACGAGAAAATATTTTGACCAAATTACAAACCGATTTGTTTTCTGAAAACCCATTTTCAATGCGTTCATTACCATTGAACGTAAAATCCTAGGAATTCACCTGGAATTCATTAGGTCACCTGAACCAAATCGGGTGTTAACCGTAAGAACGGTGGTTGCATAGCATGGTCAAAGACAGGACCTTGTGCTAGACCGAAAAATTATAGGGTGATCTTTACTATTGCTCCTACAAAGGATAGTAATTGCATCCGACATGATATAGACCATAATTAAAAGCATGTCACGGGACATTGCCTTAACAGTTGCTTGTTCAACGCTTTCCTTTACAATCGGACGGTAGTTTACCGAAAGGTAATATACGGAGCAAGTATACTAGACGTGTAGCTTTTCCAATACAAGGTTAGCAAGTGGGTGACACAAAACCATAAGTTTTGAGCTAAAATTTTCAAATCTGAAACCCACAAAACCCACAAAAATAATTTGCAAACACCGGTGAAGGGTTATTCCGGAAAACTTATCTAGGGTAAAAGCTAGATTGAATTTTCAAAAAGATCAAATGTTTTCATAAAGATCCAATTTCCTAAAGGATCTAAATTTTTATAGTCATGTGGGACTGTAAACCACAACGTTACTATCATTGTTCATACCGCCAAATCGAAATCACTGATGTACAAAGTGTGAAGAATAAAGAAGTGATTCTAGTATTTTTATTTCAAGACTATATTGCTTGAGGATAAGCAACGCTCAAGTGTGGGAATATTTGATAATGCTAAAAACGAACATATATTTCATAGCATTATCCCTCAAGAAAGACAAGCTTTTAGTTGCAATTGTTCTATTTACAAGTGATATTCGTTTAAATAATAAAAGGTGAAGACAAAAGACAGATTCGACGAATTAAAGACGCAAACGACCAAAAAGCTAAAAAGTACAAAGTACAATTAAAGTGGTTCAAATTATTGATGAGAAATGTCTAAAAATTACAAGAGTACGAGCCGCGAAACGCAAAGTACAAGATATTAAATAGTACGAAAGGACGTTCGAAAATTCGGTATCGGGACCAGAGTCAACTTTCAACGCACGACGCAACGGACTAAAAATTACAAGTCAACTATGCACATGAATATAATATAATATATAATTAATTCTTAAAATTATATATATATATATTATATTATATAAAAACCGTCAACAAATAAAAAACAAAAGATCCTGAGATGTAAAATGTTGCCATGCGATCGCATGGCCAGAAGGCACAAGATCCATGCGATCGCATGAATCACTGTAGCAGGCCACATTCTTTAAATAGCACGATTTCTGGCCAAATTTTATCCATCCTAATTCAATCTCTCTCTCTCTCATGATATATATATATATATATATATATATATATATATATATATATATATATGTGTATATATATATATATATATATATATATATATATATATATATATATATATATAATTTATAATTTTAATCTTAATTAAAGATTAATAATAATAAGGGTATGTTAGCGAATGTTGTAAGTGTGTAAGTCAAAATTATGTCCGTGTAACGCTACGCTATTATTAATAATTGTAAGTTATGTTTAACCTTTTTAAATTAATGTCTCGTAGCTAAGTTATTATTATGCTTATTTAAATCGAAGTAATCGTGATGTTGGGCTAAATATTAAAGACGGGGTAATTGGGCTTTGTACCATAATTGGGGCTTGGACAAAAGAACGACACTTGTGGAAATTAGACTATGGGCTATTAATGGGCTTTATATTTGTTTAATTGAATGATAGTTCGTTAATTTAATATAAAGATTTACAATTGGACGTAATTATAAATAACCACATACACTCGATCGGACACGATGGGCGGGATATTTATAAGTACTAATAATCGTTTATTTGACCGGACACGAGAATGGATTAATAGTCAATGGACTCATTAAAACAGGGGTGGATTACATGCAAGGACACTTGGTGTAAGTGTAATTGATAATAAAGTATTAAAACCTTATTACAGTTTAAGTCCCCAATTAGTTGGAATATTTGACTTCGGATATAAGGATAATTTGACGAGGACACTCGCACTTTATATTTATGACTGATGGACTGTTATGGACAAAAACCAGATGGACATATCGAATAATCCAGGACAAAGGACAATTAACCCATGGTAATAAATTAAAATCAACACGTCAAACATCATGATTACGGAAGTTTAAATAAGCATAATTCCTTTATTTCATATTTTATCACACTTTTATTTACTGTCATTTTATTTATTACACTTTTAATTATCGTACTTTTTAATTATCGCAATTTTATTTATCGCATTTTAATTATTGTCATTTACTTTACGCTTTAAATTAAGTTATATTTATTTTTAATATTTTACATTAGGTTTTAACTGCGACTAAAGTTTTAAAATCGAAAAACCGGTTATTAAATGGTAAACACCCCCTTTTATAATAATAATACTACTTATATATATATATATATATACATATATATATATATATATATATATATATATATATATATATATATACACACACACAAATTTAGTTTTAAAGATATAGCGTTAAACTTGGCTAGTTCCCTGTGGACGAACCGGACTTACTAAAAACTACACTACTATACGATTAGGTACACTGCCTATAAGTGTTGTAGCAAGGTTTAGGTATATTGATGTTAAAGCTAAGGGGTATAAAATACTATTAAATTTTACAAGGAAATACTATTAAATACGATACAATTTTACACAAGATATTTATTTATTTATAGAATGGATATACTTAAACCTTGCTACAACACTTATAGGCAGTGTACCTAATCATACAGTAGTGTAGTTTTTAGTAAGTCCGGTTCGTTCCACAGGGAAAAAAAAATCTTTAAAGTAAAGCTTAACGCTATATTAGTTTTATTTTACAAAAATACAAATATATATATAAGTAATATTATTATTATAAAGGGGGTTTTTTACCGATTAGTGACCGGTTTGTCGATTTTAAAAACTTTAGTCGCAGTTAAAGCCTAATGTAAAATAAATACAACTTAATTTAAAGCGTAAAATAAATAATGATAATGAAATTGTGATAAATAAAAGTGCGATAAAATAAAATTGTGATAATTAAAAAGTACGATAATTAAAAGTGCAATTAAATACAATAACAATAAATAAAAGTGCGATAATTAGAAGTGCAATTAAATATAAAATAAAGGAAATTAAATATGAAATAAAAGAATTATGCTTATTTAAACTTCCGTAATCATGATGTTTGACGTGTTGATTTTAGTTTTATGCCCATGGGTTAATTGTTCTTTGTCCTGGATTATTTAATATGTCCGTATGGTTTTTGTCCATAACAGTCCATCAGTCATAAATATAAAGTACGAGTGTCCTCGTCAAATTATCCTTATACCCGAAGTTAAATATTCCAACTAATTGGGGACTTAAACTGTAACAAGATTTTAATACTTTGTTTAATAATTACACCAGGTTATCGACTACGTGTAACCCAAGGTTTTAATACTTTGTTAACAATTATGCCAAGTGTCCTTGTACATAATTTCACCCCTGTTTTAATAATTCTAGTGGCTATTAATCCATTCCCGTGTCCGGTTAAATGAACGATTATTCGTACATATAAATATCCCGTCCATCGTGTCCGATTGAGTGTATATGGTTATTTATAGGGACGTCCAATTGTAAATCTTTATATTAAAATTAACAAACTATCATTTAGTTAAACAAATATAAAGCCCATTAATAGCCCATAGTCTAATTTCCACAAGTGTCGTTCTTTTGTCCAAACCCCAATTATGGTACAAAGCCCAATTACCCAATTTTAGTAATTAGCCCAACATCATGATTAATTCATTTTAAATAAGCATAATAATAACTTAGCTACGAGACATTAAATTAAAAAGGTTGAACATAACTTACAATGATTAAAAATAGCGTAGCGTTACACGGACAGAATTTCGACTTACACCCTTACAACATTCGCTAACATACCCTTATTATTAGGATTAAAATTAAAATTAAAATTAAAATATAAATATAAATATTTACGTATAGATATAGAGAGGATGGATATATTGATATTAAAAAAGATCAAACTGCGTTGCCTTTTATAGGGATTTGAGTCTAGGGAATCTCCGCAACTCGCGGCACTTTTCCTCTTCAAACTCCGCGAGTCGCGGAGTTTGTTTTTACAGCTCACCAAGCCTTGGTTCCTAGCTTGCCGACGGATTATATAAATAAATATAATATATAAATAATTTTAGTAATTATTTAAATATTATATTATATTTATGTGCATAGTTGACTTGTAATTTTTAGTCCGTTGCGTCGAGCGTTGAGAGTTGACTCTGGTCCCGGTTCCGGATTTTCGAACGTCCTTGCGTACAATTTAATATCTTGTACTTTGCGTTTTGAATCTTGTACTCTTGTAATTTTGAGACGTTTCTTATCAATAATTGGAACCTCTTTGATTGTATTTTGTACTTTTGAGCTTTTTGGTCGTTTGCGTCTTCAATTCGTCGAATCTGTCTTTTGTCTTCACCTTTTATTATTTAAACGAATATCACTTGTAAATAGGACAATTGCAACTAAAAGCTTGTCTTTCTTGAGGAATAATGCTATGAAATATATGTTCGTTTTTAGCATTATCATATATCCACTCTATAAATAAATAAATAACTTGTGTAAAATTGTATCGTATTTAATAGTATTTCATAGTAAAAATTAATAGTATTTTATACCCCTTCGCTTTAACATCATTTACTTTACTCTCTAAATTAAGTTATATTTATTTTTAATATTTTACATTAGGTTTTAACTGCAACTTAAGATATAAAATCGACAAACTGGTCATTAAACGGTAAAAACCACCTTTTATAATAATAATATTACTTATATATATATATATATATATATATATATATATATATATATATATATATATATATATATATATATATATATATATATATATATATATATATATATTTATACAAATATAGTTTTAAAAATATAGCGTTAAACTTGGCTAGCTCCCTGTGGAACGAACCGGACTTACTAAAAACTACACTACTGTACGATTAGGTACACTGCCTATAAGTGTTGTAGCAATGTTTAGGTATATCCACTCTATAAATAAATAAATAACTTGTTTAAAATTGTATCGTATTTAATAATATTTAATAATAAAAATATAACTATTTCGTATACACCTCTGCACACATCAAGTATTAATAATATATATACTTTGAGTTGTGATCGAGTCTGAGAAATGTACACGGGTCACGACACGTATTAATTAATTCGAATATTATATATTAAACTATATATGAATTATTGAATTTCTAACTGTGGACTACCAACATTGGACAATTAAAATATTGATTATAACATATGAAACTAAACAATTCTTCAAGTTTGCCGCTTGATTTCATCTTAAACCTCATTTGTATCTTGACGATTACAATCTACGTTCAAATATTTCATGATTCTTGAAAACACCTCAATTGAAAGGATGAACCAACCGCACTTGATCTACGGAATAAAGATTAATGCATATAGTTATGCACCTGAAAACACTCAGAACCTGAGTAAACGTTTAACTCGTATCTGTGCCAGCTTCTTTGGCGTTGTTATTGCTGAAAATAACTTTGCAATCCCTTTCCAAATTAGCCAATTTTATCACAGCTCCAGCAATTCAACTTCAATTTTTCATTCGAATAAAGCCTTATTATAATAATTACCTATTCATCATCGTTACCAGAGAACCGTTTACATACAACCACATAAGCAGTAAACTCACCAGGAACTTCATTGACCTTTGACTTCCTGAAAAGTTATTATATTCATTGAAACCCTATCATCTACTCATCTGCATCTGATAACGAGAATTACCGTACCAAATACCGAGAATCAGCAATCAGTATTTTAAAATCTCGCAGCATGTCTACATCAACAGTTATATGTATACATATAACATTTATCTCTTAAAATTACGATCTTCCATTCTAAAATTCTGAAAAGCACCCAGACTACAAATCAATACTTCAAATTTTGAAGAAAAAAAAACTGAATACAGCAGCAAAAACTGTACACGACCTTAACAGTCGAAGGTATAAAGATAAAGAATAAGTGTGTTGGAAAAGCTCAGAAAAGTTGGAACTAGAAAACGGATTAAGCAACCCATGAAGGAGGCTGTGGACAAATCACAAAGACTAAACCTGCCCTCAAAGAATCCAAATGATTCAGTATCTGTTGAAGTCATTAACGAATACCTTGTTCCTGACTCTAAACCTTTACGGATAAATCTTTCTTCATCAACCATCGAACTTAGAAATTCCAAAATATCATCATAATATCTTCGATATTTCTGAAGATATTTTCATAAATATTCTTGTCCGAAATTATTTACCTTTTCGTGCTATCTATATTACATCATAAAGGAAACTACTTTAGTTTCTAAATTTCTTTAAAATTCGAGTTTAAACTATGAATGTTTTTGAAGTAGTGTTGGGAACTGAAGCATGAGTTAGTATAATATAATGACACTTGATCAACGTGATTATATTACAGTAAGTCATGCTGAGTTTCTAATGAAACGTGATGATTCACAGATCCTAACGTCATCATGTGCCATATTACATGACTCTTACATTCTATCTAATCTATAAATAAATCAAGAACATATTTTCTTGATAGTTCTATCTTTTCCATGATTCCAGCAGTTGCTAATTTCATCGTGCTATTACAAATCATTTCTGCTTAAGAATATTATTAGGTTCATTCAAAACTCCATACTTACGAATTCTGGACCGTTACTCGCTTTAATAGAGGTCGAGAAGATAATAAAAAGGCAAAGAGCTCCAAAATATAAGGGAAGATATAAAACTCAATAACAACCCAGGAATTACAAACCGTGGATATTAATACGAATATCAATATAAAGACACGCTATAATTAAGAATAGTATCACCCCAAGATATTAGTAATAGTAAACAGATTTTTCTGGTGGAAGATTGAAAAGAAGGATGACAGAAATAATAATTAGGAAAATATCGAGGATTAGAACTGGATTAAGCATTTTCACAATCTTTGGAATTTGGGAATTTAGTATAGGAGTGATAAAAAATAACGGAACGGAAAAAAGTTTAAGTTATAATGGAAATACCAGACGGGGTAATCGAGGCAGATCACCGTATTTAATTATAGAGATCTTAATTCCCTTACTAGCCGAAGAATCAAATCTTTTAGATTTCGAAAATTTTATTTAAATCCCTTGAATTCCAGAATGCAACCCTGACTCTGTCAAAAATTAAGACGAATCTTTATTTTTCCTATTTCAATCTTTTGTGATAACTTCATCTATACTCTTCAAGTAACCGAATTGTTTTATCTACATTACTCGATAATGATAAAACTCTATCTATCAACTCATATTCGTCATAAAAACATTTTTATTATTAACCACGACGACCTCACTCAAATTTCGGGACAAAATTTCTTTAACGGGTAGGTACTGTGACGACCCGAAAATTTCTGACCAAATTTAAACTAAATCTGTATATGATTTCGATACGATAAGCAAAGTCTGAAAAGTTAAGTCACTAAATTTTTGGAACAGTTTACACAAAACCATTTAACCTTTGACTATTCCCGACGATTCACGAACAGTTGTTTGTAAATAAATATGTATATATACATAATGTAGTATATATATAATAATTTGAAAATTTATAAAATAAAATTTAAACAGTAAAACTAAATATGTAAGATAAGATATAAAATAATTAAGTTGTACTTAAAATGATTTTATATAAATATAGTATATCTTTAGATAATTATTATAATATGTATATTGTAATATATATATATATATATATATATATATATATATATAAGAATTTAATACTTAATGTAAGTTACTATATAGATAACCATTAAAAATTACATGATTAATAAATTGTATATATTAAATGTAAATACAAGTTAAGAATAT
This sequence comes from Rutidosis leptorrhynchoides, assembly GCF_046630445.1. Lineage (NCBI taxonomy): Eukaryota > Viridiplantae > Streptophyta > Magnoliopsida > Asterales > Asteraceae > Rutidosis > Rutidosis leptorrhynchoides. Next base: position 560,764,302 of record NC_092333.1, read on the forward strand.
AGTCGTTATAATAACTTTATTATTACTTTCATTATTAATACTAATACTAATATCAATATCAATATTAGTTTTATGTATATATTATAATGGTAATCAGTTATTATAATTGTATTATAATTATTAAAAGTATAATTATTATTAAGAATTATAAATATTATGATTAGTGTTATCATTGTTAATATCACTAATATATTATAATGAGTAGTAAAATTTTAATTAAGATTATTATTATTTATAATTGTCATTATCATTAAAATTATTATTATCATAAATATTCTTAGTAAATAATACAACTTATTATATGTATCATTAATAATGTTATTATTATTATTATCATTCTTGTTAACTATTATTAATAAACTTATTAAAATTATTATTTTGATTATTATTAATATCATCATATTATTATTTATTATTGTTATCATTAATTTTACTATCATTATCCTTAATGTTATTATCATGTTATTATTATCTTTATCATTATTATTAATATCTTTATTAATATTATTATTAGTAAATATTATTATCAGTATTATTATTAATATTAGAAATATTATTAATAAAATATTTACAATTATTTATTAAAAGGGTAACCAACAAATTACATGAAGGATTCAGTATACTATCATGATCGTACTGTATAGACATTTGTATCTATCTGTTAAATGATTCCTTTACAGCAAATCAATCCAAAATCAGATATCAATCGATTTCCCTTTTATATTTTTTATATATATTTGTGTACTGGGAGAATAATCTCTGTCGATTTGATAGAGTTACAAAATAATCGATTCCAGTTGTAATTGGAATCATACCACCTCACAATATCATTATTAAATCACATAAGTCACTAACAACTCCTAAAGGGATCGAATTTAAATCAAAATAATGAAGAACACCGCTAGAACTCTGTTTCTGTTTCTTTTTTTCAAAATAAATGATTTCGAATTTGATTTCAAAAATTAAAAATGCAGATAGGATAGGAATTAACTAGTCAATCTTTCTGCAAAATCTTAAGTCTCAATTCCCCATAACGAAGTTGAATTTTGGGAGTCAAAGTTTGAAACAAAAAGTCAAACCATGTGAACTTGGATTAAATTCGAATTATCTGTTGTAATTCAAGTTTAATTGATGAAGTAGAAGATTTCTATGAGTGATTTAGAAGTTAATTCGTGTAGGAGTCGTGAGCTATTATGGTCTAAATTTCAAATTGAGTGTTGGAGTTCCAAACCGGGTTCTTCAGGTCTGTATGAATATATATATATATATATATATATATATATATATATATATATATATATATATATATATATATATATATATATAATTCTCGTTCCTGTTAAATTAAATGATCATAACAATACGTATCTGTTTAAAGGTTCAATATAATCCAAAATAGAAAACTTGCTGATATGATTTGGTGGATCGTGGTTGATTTGATTAGGAAGAAGAAGAAAGAATAGAAAAAGAATATAAACGGGTTATAACCAAATAAAAGGGATTTAGAACAGAAATCGGGTAACAGCCCAGCTGGTTCAGTGTAGTGATGGGTATTCGAGAGGTCGGGGGTTCGAGTCCCTGTTGGGGCAATATATTTTTGGGCCGATTTTCAGTGAAGGTAGTCTTTCAATATTTTATTTATTATGTTATTATTATTATTATTACTAGTTATTATTAGTATCATTTTATAAGTATTAGTATTATTATTATTAAGTGTTATAAATAAATTGGTTATTATTATTATTATCACAAATAAGTTGTAATATTATTATTATCATCATTATGATTAGGATTATAAATATGAAAATAATACAAGTTACCATTATTTTAGTATTAGTATCACTTTTGTAACTATTAATATAATTAGTATTATTATTAAACAAAAGTATCGTTAATAACAATATCATTATTATTATTATTATTATTAATATTATCATTTTAATAAAATTATTATTATTATTAATATTAGTAGTAAATCGGTAATATCAAAACTATCATTTTTAGACAATTAAATATTTTGTACATAAAACATATTATTTACATATATATTAATATTCTATACATAAATTCTATTAACATTATATATATAAATACCTACATACAATAAATTAAGTATTTTTTATATATAATACTAAATATATATAGATATCAACATAACTATATTAATCACTTTAATTATATATACAAAATAAATATATACAACATAAGATTTAAGATATAAAATAAAGTATATATTTTTTTTAATGGAATTTAGTATAAATCTTATATAACTACAAAATATATATAAATAATATATTAATAAATGAAATTATGAGATTTCAATTATATGATTTAATATATATAATTGATATAGGTTCGTGAATCCGAGGCCAACCCTGCATTGTTCAATATAGGCATATGTATTTTTACTACAAAATACATTAGGTAAGTTCATTTGATTCCCTTTTACTCTTTACATTTTTGGGACTGAGAATACATGCGCTACTTTTACAACTGTTTTATTAAATGCTTTTGAAATACATTTTGAACTGCGAATACATGAAATGCTTTTATAAATGTTTGACGAGATAGACACAAGCAAAACATTCCTCGAATGAATTATGTGGACGTGATAATTGCCACAATTGATATGAATATTTTTCCCTGATTATTATTGCTTGGTAACCTAAGAATTAGGGAACATCACTAATTTTGAGAATTAGTGCACGCCTAATTGACACGAATCCTAAAGGTAGCTACTGGGTTTAACACCCCCACCCAGAATGTTCACTAGACGGAAGGGCTAGTGGGCGTGGTATTTAGTACTTCGAAGTTTATATGATTATTATACAGACGAGATGTTCTGTTTTGGGGATATTATTATGTGCATTATATGTTAAGGTCGGTTACCAAGCCAAGCTATGAAAGCAATGAAAAGTGAATGTTATGTATCGATAGAATGATTTTATACATAGGTTATGTGTATGTTATTTTTGTGCACGAGATATGTGTACGGTTACTAAGATTTATGAAAGATGATTTCGTACACGAGAAAGGTGTACTGTATTTAAAAGATATCGCATGTACATTACAGGTGGGTATAGGATTCGGGCCCATTTATACCATGCAGCATTTAAATCTTGTGGTCTATCAAAATGATTAATTTTATTGTTTTATGATAAACCTATGAACTCACCAACCTTTTGGTTGACACTTGAAAGCATGTTTATTCTCAGGTATGAAAGAAATCTTCCGCTGTGCATTTGCTCATTTTAAAGACATTACTTGGAATCGATCATTGCAATGGGACCAGATGTTGGTGACTTCGTCCAGATGGATTAGGACGGGGTATGACAGACTCACATACGGAGCCTTGGCCACTGACCACGCGTCTTTTCGGTTTGTATAGAGGTCGTAGCAGCTGTCTGAAGTCAGTCTTTTGTTTCGATCTCTATTCTTGTTAAAAACTTACTTTATCTTTTACGAATGATGATACTTAAGGCTTAACTTATTCACTTTTAAACTTTTGGGGACAATATACTGACTTAGTAACCTTTGACTTAGGTTGAGGACCTTTCGGACCGACTTACTACTTGCATACTTTTCTTTCCGACTTTTACCGTACATTCACTATGAGTTATAGCTCCCTTTCTACTTTACTATTTTTGGGACTGAGAATACATGCGCTTTTTATGTTTTACATACTAGACACGAGTACTTAAATTTTATATATGTGTGGGTGACATAACGGCACAAAGATTCCCCTTAGCTCGGTAACATTTAGTCATTGGTTTATGAACCGGTGAACGCGAATCTTAGATATGGATCCATAGGGTTTGACATCCCCACTCGGGCTAGTCGCACTAGCATTCAACGGGTTTTTAATACTTCGTAAACATACGCACTCGCCAAGTGTACTTTTAGGGGGTGATATATTACTTATTAAGTTAGTTACCGGGTGTCTACAGATAAACATATACTTTTCATACTATTTTGAATACGAAATCTCGTGGTCTACATTACATTACTGATTACAAACAAACTATAGCTCACCAACATTCGTGTTGACATTTTAAGTATGTATTTCGCAGGTGCTTAGACGTTGTTACTTCCGCTGTTAGACTTGCTGTTATAGTCTTGGTGTTATAGACTTGCTATTACAGACTCGCTGTGTTAGACTTTCGCTGTATTGTTTAGAGATGTCTCAATCATGGAACTTTTACTTTGCATTCACAACCTATGTTACATTTGAGCAATGACTTTGTAATGACCTTTGTGTCACGTACTTATGTTAATGCTTTCTATTCGTAGAAGCACGTTATCTTTGTAAAAAATTTGACGTTGGTAAAGACGTCACCTTTTCGTGAATGCAAAACTTGTTTTAAAATAGCATATAGTATTATACCGTGTAATGGACCTGTTGTTGATGATCCGTACACGATGGTTTTGTAAGGGCATCACAATGTTTGAGCTACAACTTAAGCTATTACTGTGAATATGTTTGTCCAATATTACTTAATGTTTGTTTAGTCATTGCTATCGGTTAACACGTAAAAACAACTTTTTACATACTCATGTTTGTCAATTGAAGTTAAAATTGTTATTTGGAAATCCTTATAAATATTTAGATCTATGCATGCTCTGCTTCGTTTGAAATTTTGACATAATGAAATTATTCTATACTAAAATCACATACATTTATTGATGTACATAAAATATCATTAATATTAAAGATCAGTTTTAAAATAACTTTTAAAAGTTCATGTTTGGTGTTTTATCAATTATTTGTTAATTGAAGTTATAATGGTTCCAACATACAAGCTCATTATCTATGCGTTAGTATTCAATACTAATGCTTTCGATACAAATATTATTAGTAATATGAAATGCCCCGTTCATATTAATTATAAACGTTTCATATTAATTGATTTTCTTGCGAGGTTTTGACCTCTATATGAGACGTTTTCAAAGCTTGCATCCATTTTAAAATAACCATAACCTTTATTATTGAATAAAGGTTTATAAACATAAGTTTTGATTGTCGATCAAAGACAATCTCCTCAAAATACATGTATTTTACACACACCATTACATACTTGCCAACAATATATTACAAATACACTTTCCGAATGCAAGTTTATTTATTTAGAAAAGCATGATGACTCCAAATCTTGACGTTGAGTAAACATGCAACAGCGGAAGCTTAATAATCACCTGAGAATAAACATGCTTAAAAAGTCAACAAAATTGTTGGTGAGTTATAGGTTTAGTTTCTATATAACAATCATAACATTTAATAAGCCACAAGATTTCATTTAATTAAATGTGCAGGATCATTACAACTGCAAAAATCATTCATACGATGAGTCGCCTGGTAACCGACCTTAACATAGAGCGCTTAAGATATCTGGCATCATACATTCCACTATTCAAATGTATGACAAGGACCCTTCGAAGTACTAAAGCATTTCCACTATTCGAAAATGGGGGTGGTTGGTGCCCGTAGATCTACCTTTAGGATTCGCGTCAATTAGTGTTTTTCACTAATTATTAGATTACCAAGCATAATAATAATAAGTACAGATATCCGGTATAACAAAACAATCGTAGAATGTAGTTTCATGAACTTGTGCTTATTTTGTAAAACATTTATAAATTTGCATGTATTCTCATCCCAAAATAATTTAGATAGTGAAAATGGGACTATAACTCACTTGTGATGATTTCCGAATAGATGGTAATAAGACTTGGCCTTTGACAAATTCACGAACCTAATAATAATATTCTTGTGTCAAGATATATATATAATTAATATTCCATACTTATGATACTTGTGATAATTTTAATTGTCCTTTGTTAGTAGTCCAACAGTCCGATAGTCCAATAGTCCGATAGTCCAACAGTATAAATATATATATAAATATAAATGCGTATATTGTGTTAGAATTCACTAACACTATAATATATTGTCTTAATATAGTAAGACACATAATATGTATATTGTCGGAAGCAATCCGCGACCCATTGTATACATGTCTCAGGCTCGATCACAACTCAAAGTATATATATATATTTTGGAATCAACCTCAACCCTGTATAGCCAACTCCCACCTTCACATATAGAGTGCCTATGGTTGTTCCGAAATATATATATAGATGGGTCGATATGATATGTCAAAACGCTGTATACGGATCCACGGTGATCAAGTCATATATATATATATGGTGCCTTACGATCTTTATTAAGACTTTAATATATTGTCGTAGAACTTAATCACGGCTATTATAAATTGTACTTCCATAAGTTCGGGATCAGGACATGTATAAATACATGTAGGATACAAGGTAAGTTAGCTAGGATAAGGTTAGCATCCATTTTTATTAATCAAAACCGTAGCTAAAAACAAACAAAAATATCCAATTTTATTTTACCCATAATTTCTTCGTTACAAATCCGTTTTGAGTGATTCGACTTGCCATAGTTTTGTATCAAAAAGTTATTTACTAATCTAAACAGAAAAACAGTATGTTTATAGTTGAAAATATAGTTTAGGTGACAAATACAAGAAGATAGTCATATCCGTCGTAAGAACGACATCTTGATGACTCTTTTGAAAAACATACTTCCAATTAGAGTTTAACCATGGATTTTGGATATATTTCATATCCATATAAAATAAGATTTTTCACCAAAGGAAATCTTTTAATTCAAAGTTTAGGATAGGTTTTTAAAATCAAACCCAAAACAGCCCCCGATGATCTATGACGGCGTATGTTCAGTTTTAAGGTGTTCTTTGTGTTTACAAGTTTTATATCCTTATGTTAGCTTGACATACTGTCATAATACATGTGTTGAAGTATTTTAAAAGTCAAGTTAGAAGGATTAAGTTTGTTTGCGAACAAGTTTAGAAATGATCTAAACTATGTTCTTGTTGTTATTAGTTATAAACTCAAAATAAGATAGCTATATGAATATGAATCGAATAAGATTATGAATAAGGTGACTACCTCAAATCAATTGAACAAAGTTGCTGAGATAAAAGTGATGTTCTTGATCTTCAAAGAGTTCTTGAAATGGATTCAAAATATTGAAAGTATAGACTTGAAGTATGTGTGTTTAAAGAGTGTTTAAAGAGTAAGAAATGAAGAGAATACTTGGAGTTCTTGTGTGTGAATATTATGAGAGTGAAGGTGGGTTAAATAGATGATATGGATGAGTAAAAAGAGGGTTAAAATTCGTTGGTCATGCATATGTTTAAGAGACTTTATCAAAATTTGGAATATAGCATAATAACTTTATCAAAATTTGGAATATAGCATAATAATGCATACTAGAAGTTAAAATGTTGGTTCCATCATGTTTATTCTTGTCTTGTGACTCATAGGGCTGCTAAGGAGGTAATAATTGGTATTTCATATTGGTATATACTCATAGTATTTAAGTATGGAAGCTGGGTATGATACGGGTGTAAATACCGAATGAAAACGAATAGAATTCTTGATGGAATTGAATAAGATTATGAGTATAGCTATCTTTATTGAGTATAAGTATGTTAGTATATATGTACTTAAGTCCTTTAAAAGTGTATTAATTCATATTAATACAATACATATATATACATTTTAATTTAGAAGTTATTACAACGTTAATCGTTATATATATGTATATAGTCTTGAAGTCTTTAAGTTAGTAACCTCATTTTATGTATATAACCAATTGTTATTATATATAATGAGATACTTAAATATCATTTTAACAAATCATAAGTATATATATATATCCATATATACATCATTATATAATTATTTCAAATTATGACGTTCGTGAATCGTCAGACAGATTGGGTGGCCAAACGTTTGTATAAAATTCATTTCAAATAACTAAGTCTTAATGAGTTTGATTGCTTAATATGTTGGAAACATTAATTATGTTAATATTAACCTTATAAATATATAGCGGAAAAATCCGGGTCGTTACATTACACACCCGTTAAATTAAATTTCGTCCCGAAATTTAGAATAGTACCTAGTTAATGTGCGATATTGGGAAACAAATGTGGATACTTCAACTTCATTTGGTCTTCTCGTTCCCAAGTGAATTCTGGTCCTCTACGAGCATTCCATCGAACCTTAACGATTGGAATCTTACTTTGTTTAAGTCGTTTGACCTCACGATCCATAATTTCAACGGGTTCTTCGACGAAATTTAGTTTCTCGTCAATCTTAATTTCGTCTAAAGGGATAATGAGATCTTCGGTAGCTAGGCATTTCTTCAGGTTCGAAATATGAAAGGTGTTGTGAATCTTTTCTAATTGTGGAGGTAGTTCAAGTCGATAGGCCACCGGCCCAATGCGTTTTTCGATCTTGAATGGCCCAATGTATCTTGGGCTTAATTTCCCTCGCTTTCCAAAACGAATAACACCTTTCCAAGGTGATACCTTAAGCATAACCATATCACCCTCCTCAAACTCTAAAGGTTTCCTTCTAACATCCGCGTAGCTCTTTTGTCGACTCCGGGCTGTTTTCAATCGTTGTTGAATCTGAATGACCTTATCGGTAGTTTCCTGGATAATTTCCGGACCCGTAATCTGTTTTTCCCCCACATCACTCCAACAAATTGGGGACCTGCACTTCCTTCCATAAAGTGCCTCGAATGGTGCCGCCTCAATACTAGAATGATAGCTGTTGTTGTAGGAAAACTCGGCTAACGGTAGATGTCGATCCCAACTGCTTCCAAAATCAATAACACATGCTCGTAGCATGTCTTCGAGTGTCTGAATCGTCCTTTCACTCTGCCCATCAGTCTGTGGATGATAGGCAGTACTTAAATCTAGACGAGTTCCCAACGCTTCGTGTAATGCCTGCCAGAATCTAGAAGTAAATCTGCTATCACGATCAGAGATAATAGAGATTGGTATACCATGTCTAGAAACAACTTCTTTCAGGTATAATCGTGCTAATTTCTCTATACTATCCTCTTCTTTTATTGGCAGAAAGTGTGCTGACTTAGTAAGACGATCGACTATTACCCAAATCATATCATAACCACCTGCGGTTCTAGGTAACTTAGCAATGAAATCCATGGTAATGTTTTCCCATTTCCATTCTGGGATTTCAGGTTGTTGGAGTAGACCAGATGGTTTCTGATGCTCAGCTTTGACTTTAGAACAAGTCAAACATGCTCCTACATATATGGCTATATCGGCCTTCATTCCTGGCCACCAAAAGTTTCTCTTGAGGTCTTGGTACATTTTCCCCGCTCCGGGATGTATTGAATATCTGGTTCTATGTGCTTCATTTAGTACCACTTTCCTCAAATCTCCATTCTTTGGTACCCAAATTCTTTCAGCTAAATACCTAGTTCCGTCTTCCCGAATATTAAGCTGTTTTTCTAATCCTTTGGGTATTTCTCTTCCAAAAATTCCTTCCTTCAAAACCTCCTGTTGTGCCTCTTTTATTCGAGTAGTAAGATTAGTATGAATAATCATGTTCATAGCTTTTACTCGAATAGGTTTTCTTTCCTTTTGACTCAAGGCATCGGCTACCACATTTGCTTTCCCCGGGTGGTAACGGATTTCACAATCATAATCATTTAGCAGCTCAACCCATCTACGCTGCCTCATGTTTAGTTGCTTTTGATTTAAAATATGTTGGAGACTTTTGTGGTCAGTGTATATGATGAACTTAACCCCATATAGATAATGTCTCCACATTTTTAATGCAAAAACAACGGCGCCCAATTCCAGATCATGTGTGGTGTAGTTTTGTTCATGAATTTTGAGTTGTCTAGACGCATATGCAATCACCTTCTTCCGTTGCATAAGAACACACCCAAAACCCATTCTTGATGCATCGCAGTAGATAACAAAATCTTCCATTCCGTCAGGTAACGATAAAATAGGTGCCGTAGTCAACTTCTTTTTCAACAATTGGAAGGCACTCTCTTGTTCGGAAGTCCATTTATACTTCTTCCCCTTATGTGTCAAGGCAGTTAAAGGTTTGGCTACTCGGGAGAAATCTTGAATAAATCTCCTATAGTAACCGGCTAAACCCAAAAATTGACGTATTTGCGTTGAAGTTTTCGGGGTTTCCCAATTTTTGATGGCTTCGATCTTGGCGGGATCAACTTTGATTCCATTACTACTGACTACATGGCCAAGAAATTGTACTTCGTTTAACCAAAAAGCACATTTAGAGAACTTAGCATAAAGTTGTTCTTTTCTTAACAACTCTAACACAAGTCTCAAGTGTTGTTCGTGTTCTTGGTTATTCTTCGAATAGATAAGGATGTCATCAATAAAGACAATAACAAACTTATCTAAATATGGACTACATACTCGGTGCATGAGATCCATGAAAACTGCGGGTGCATTGGTTAAACCGAATGGCATAACCATGAATTCGTAGTGGCCATAACGAGTTCTGAAGGCTGTTTTCGGTATATCGGCTTCTTTAACCCTTAGTTGATGATAACCCGGCCTTAGGTCGATTTTGGAGTATACGCTCGAACCTTGGAGTTGATCGAATAGGTCATCGATTCGGGGTAAAGGGTATCAATTTTTAATGGTGACTTTGTTTAACTCACGGTAATCGATACACATGCAAAAAGACCCATCTTTCTTTTTAACGAATAAAATTGGAGCTCCCCATGGTGACGTACTCGGTCGGATAAAACCACGTTCTAATAATTCTTGTAGTTGACTTTGTAATTCTTTCATTTCGGTGGGCGCAAGTCTATATGGAGCACGAGCTATTGGTGCAGCTCCTGGTACAAGATCTATTTGGAATTCAACGGATCGGTGTGGAGGTAGCCCCGATAATTCGTCCGGAAACACCTCAGGAAATTCTCTTGCAACGGGAACGTCGTCGATTTTCTTTTCTTCTTTTTCAACCTTCTCAACGTGTGCTAGTACGGTGTAGCAACCTTTTCTTATTAGTTTGCGCACCTTCAAACTACTAATAAGATTTAATTTAGCATTACCCTTTTCTCCATACACCATTAAGGGTAACCCATCTTTTCTCGGAATGCGAATCGCCTTCTCATGACAAACAACTTCTGCTTTTACCCTGGACATCCAGTCCATTCCAATAATCACGTCGAAGCTTCCCAATTCCACCGGTATTAAATCAATTGTAAACGTTTCGCTAGCTAAACTAATTTTTCGATTTCGGCAAATTTTATCAACCTTAATTAGTTTACCATTTGCTACTTCAACTATACACTTTTTATCCAAAGGCGTTAACGGGCAATTTAATTTGGCACAAAATTCTCTACTCATATAACTTCTATCGGCACCCGAATCAAATAAAACATAAGCAAATGTATTGTTGATAAGAAACGTACCCGTAACAAGCTCCGGGTCTTCCTGTGCTTCTTTCCCATTAATGTTGAAGGCTCTCCCACGGCCTTGCCTATTTCCGTTCCTGCACCGGTTTATGGTATGGCCCGGTTGTCCACATCCATAGCAAACAACGCCGTTATTATTTGTTCCGGCATTATTTGCTCCTCCGTTTCTATTTGGTCCGTAGACTTCACATTTTGCCGCAATATGACCATGCCTATTGCACTTGGTACATAATTCTTTACAAAACCATTCCGGATGAAACTTATCACACCTTGGGCATATAGTCTTTTGCTTTTTGTTGTCGTTGTTATTGTTGTTGTTGTTAGGGTTATTGTTGTTGAGGCGTTTGTTGTTGTTATTGTTTGGATTGGGGTTATTGTTGTTGTAGTTTTGGTTGCGGTTGTTGTTGTTGTAATTATTATTGGGATGGTTGTTGCGGTTATTGTTGTGGTTGTTGTTGCGATTTTTGTTGTTGTTGGAATGGTTGCGATTGTTGCTGTAGTTGTTGTTTTGACTGTTGTTGTTGTACTGGTGACCCTGGTCACCGCTTTCCTCCCATTTTTTCTTTCCCTGTTTCACTATGGCCTCCTCGGCCGCCTCTTTCTTTATCCTTCCTGTAATTTGGCCTATCAATTTGTGGGCTATACGACTCGCTTTCTGCATTGTTGCAGGGTCGTTAGCACCTACATGCTCTTGGATTCGTTCCGGCAACCCTTTTATGAACGCTTCAATTTTTGCCTCTTCATCCTCAAATACTCCAGGACACATTAAAACCAGTTCGTTGAAACGTCGCTCATAGGTAATGACGTCTAACCCTTGGGTTGTCAGTGCTTTAAGCTCTTCCTTGAGCTTGTTGATTTCAGTTCTGGGACGGTACTCTTCCTTCATCATGTGCTTGAAAGCGGACCATGGAAGTGCGTAGGCGGTATTCTGTCCTACGTAATCCATGTAGGTATTCCACCATGTCAAAGCAGTACCCCTGAAAGTATGTGTGGCATACTTAACTTTATCCTCTTCTGCGCAGTTGCTGATTGCGAACACAGCTTCAACCTTCTCTGTCCACCGCTTTAGTCCAACGGGTCCTTCGGTTCCTTCAAACTCATTGGGTTTGCAGGCCATAAAAGCTTTGTAGGAACATCCTACCCGATTGCCATTGTTTCCTCCACTGCTAGAACACGATTGGTTGTTGTTGTTCATTGCGTTCATCACTGCAGCCATATTTGCAACGAAAGCTTGAAGTTCTTCTGTGTTCATTTGCTGTTGTCTAGTAACAGGAGGAGCCATTTCCTTCAAAAATAGCGGTATGAGTTAATCACATAGAATTTTTAGAAGTAGTCAAAAAGTATTTTTATAGCTTAATATGAACTTATTATTATAAAAGCCTTTTCTTCATATTAGCGTTTTATAACTGTAATAATGTTCATACTTGGCAGCTAACACACAATTTAACTACTAAAATTCTAATATGAAAAACTATGGTAAGTTATTACGTTACTACGTAATTATAGATTGTAATAATAATAATAAACCTTCCATGCTTATTCTTATTATTATACAATCATAAGAAAAGATACATTGCGGATTTTCTTACAAACTTAAACACATAATATAATACATATTATACAATGCATGGAATATAGGGTGGCTGCCGATGGTTCAAGAACGACGAGATTTCTTAGATGTTGATGTTGTTTCTTTCTCGGCCAAACGTTTGGATTTTCGTTTGGATAGTTCTTTTTCCAATTCCTCCAAATTGGTTCTTTCGGTTAATTGTTTGGGAACAAAACCACCAGTCGTTATACGAGCGGTCATTTTATAACCTGGTTTCTTAGATGGTTCATGTGGATGGTCACAAACATTTTGGGTCATAATAGGTTCATCTAGTTTGGGATTGGGTATAACAGCCAAAGATTTTCCCAAATCACGTTGTGGTTCGGTAATTTCCACAACTTTTTCAGGAGTCTCTTCTTCGGGTTCCTCCTCTGGATCTTCTTCCGGATCCTCTTCGGGAAATTGTGAATCTTCCCAATTTTCCCAACAATTTTCCACTTTAATGGTAATACCAACAGTTAACTTTTTCGTTGGTTCATAAGTCATATGCTTTGACTCAGTCTCCGAATCACTTGATAAGTAAATGAAATCTGAGTCACTAGAGATGCTTATATGATCGGATGAAGTCATCTATTACATAACAGCAGGCACGTTAAGAGAAAGATATATCCTATAATATTTATATGTTAATAATCTTATGTTTCCAACAATTGTATTAAGCAATCATTTTTAAAACAATTACGGTCGAAGTCCAGACTCACTAATGCATCAAAAATCAGTTAGACACACTAATGAAAAATTTTCTGATTCTCTAAGACCAACGCTCGGATACCAACTGAAATGCCCCGTTCATATTAATTATAAACGTTTCATATTAATTGATTTCCTTGCGAGGTTTTGACCTCTATATGAGACGTTTTCAAAGCTTGCATCCATTTTAAAATAACCATAACCTTTATTATTGAATAAAGGTTTATAAACATAAGTTTTGATTGTCGATCAAAGACAATCTCCTCAAAATACATGTATTTTACACACACCATTACATACTTGCCAACAATATATTACAAATACACTTTCCGAATGCAAGTTTATTTATTTAGAAAAGCATGATGACTCCAAATCTTGACGTTGAGTAAACATGCAACAGCGGAAGCTTAATAATCACCTGAGAATAAACATGCTTAAAAAGTCAACAAAATTGTTGGTGAGTTATAGGTTTAGTTTCTATATAACAATCATAACATTTAATAAGCCACAAGATTTCATTTAATTAAATGTGCAGGATCATTACAACTGCAAAAATCATTCATACGATGAGTCGCCTGGTAACCGACCTTAACATAGAGCGCTTAAGATATCTGGCATCATACATTCCACTATTCAAATGTATGACAAGGACCCTTCGAAGTACTAAAGCATTTCCACTATTCGAAAATGGGGGTGGTTGGTGCCCGTAGATCTACCTTTAGGATTCGCGTCAATTAGTGTTTTTCACTAATTATTAGATTACCAAGCATAATAATAATAAGTACAGATATCCGGTATAACAAAACAATCGTAGAATGTAGTTTCATGAACTTGTGCTTATTTTGTAAAACATTTATAAATTTGCATGTATTCTCATCCCAAAATAATTTAGATAGTGAAAATGGGACTATAACTCACTTGTGATGATTTCCGAATAGATGGTAATAAGACTTGGCCTTTGACAAATTCACGAACCTAATAATAATATTCTTGTGTCAAGATATATATATATAATTAATATTCCATACTTATGATACTTGTGATAATTTTAATTGTCCTTTGTTAGTAGTCCAACAGTCCGATAGTCCAATAGTCCGATAGTCCAACAGTATAAATATATATATAAATATAAATGCGTATATTGTGTTAGAATTCACTAACACTATAATATATTGTCTTAATATAGTAAGACACATAATATGTATATTGTCGGAAGCAATCCGCGACCCATTGTATACATGTCTCAGGCTCGATCACAACTCAAAGTATATATATATTTTGGAATCAACCTCAACCCTGTATAGCCAACTCCCACCTTCATATATAGAGTGCCTATGGTTGTTCCGAAATATATATATAGATGGGTCGATATGATATGTCAAAACGCTGTATACGGATCCACGGTGATCAAGTCATATATATATATGGTGCCTTACGATCTTTATTAAGACTATAATATATTGTCGTAGAACTTAATCACGGCTATTATAAATTGTACTTCCATAAGTTCGGGATCAGGACATGTATAAATACATGTAGGATACAAGGTAAGTTAGCTAGGATAAGGTTAGCATCCATTTTTATTAATCAAAACCGTAGCTAAAAACAAACAAAAATATCCAATTTTATTTTACCCATAATTTCTTCGTTACAAATCCGTTTTGAGTGATTCGACTTGCCATAGTTTTGTATCAAAAAGTTATTTACTAATCTAAACAGAAAAACAGTATGTTTATAGTTGAAAATACAGTTTAGGTGACAAATACAAGAAGATAGTCATATCCGTCGTAAGAACGACATCTTGATGACTCTTTTGAAAAACATACTTCCAATTAGAGTTTAACCATGGATTTTGGATATATTTCATATCCATATAAAATAAGATTTTTCACCAAAGGAAATCTTTTAATTCAAAGTTTAGGATAGGTTTTTAAAATCAAACCCAAAACAGCCCCCGATGATCTATGACGGCGTATGTTCAGTTTTAAGGTGTTCTTTGTGTTTACAAGTTTTATATCCTTATGTTAGCTTGACATACTGTCATAATACATGTGTTGAAGTATTTTAAAAGTCAAGTTAGAAGGATTAAGTTTGTTTGCGAACAAGTTTAGAAATGATCTAAACTATGTTCTTGTTGTTATTAGTTATAAACTCAAAATAAGATAGCTATATGAATATGAATCGAATAAGATTATGAATAAGGTGACTACCTCAAATCAATTGAACAAAGTTTCTGAGATAAAAGTGATGTTCTTGATCTTCAAAGAGTTCTTGAAATGGATTCAAAATATTGAAAGTATAGACTTGAAGTATGTGTGTTTAAAGAGTGTTTAAAGAGTAAGAAATGAAGAGAATACTTGGAGTTCTTGTGTGTGAATATTATGAGAGTGAAGGTGGGTTAAATAGATGATATGGATGAGTAAAAAGAGGGTTAAAATTCGTTGATCATGCATATGGTTAAGAGACTTTATCAAAATTTGGAATATAGCATAATAACTTTATCAAAATTTGGAATATAGCATAATAATGCATACTAGAAGTTAAAATGTTGGTTCCATCATGTTTATTCTTGTCTTGTGACTCATAGGGCTGCTAAGGAGGTAATAATTGGTATTTCATATTGGTATATACTCATAGTATTTAAGTATGGAAGCTGGGTATGATACGGGTGTAAATACCGAATGAAAACGAATAGAATTCTTGATGGAATTGAATGAGATTATGAGTATAGCTATCTTTATTGAGTATAAGTATGTTAGTATATATGTACTTAAGTCCTTTAAAAGTGTATTAATTCATATTAATACAATACATATATATACATTTTAATTTAGAAGTTATTACAACGTTAATCGTTATATATATGTATATAGTCTTGAAGTCTTTAAGTTAGTAACCTCATTTTATGTATATAACCAATTGTTATTATATATAATGAGATACTTAAATATCATTTTAACAAATCATAAGTATATATATATATATATATCCATATATACATCATTATATAATTATTTCAAATTATGACGTTCGTGAATCGTCAGACAGATTGGGTGGCCAAACGTTTGTATAAAATTCATTTCAAATAACTAAGTCTAAAATTCATTTCAAATAACTAAGTCTTAATGAGTTTGATTGCTTAATATGTTGGAAACATTAATTATGTTAATATTAACCTTATAAATATATAGCGGAAAAATCCGGGTCGTTACATAATAAAAGGGTTTTTTCATTGTAATTGTATTATAGATAAAGTATCAATACAAACGTTCGAATACTAATTTATACGACTGTAACGATCGGTTTTAAAACAATTTTTTAGTGGTTCATGTTTGGTGTTTTATCGCGTATTATTTGTCAATTGAAGTTAAAACGATTCCAACGGACGAACTCATAATCTATGCGTTAGTATTCAATACTAACGTTTTTGATACAAATGTTATCAGCAATAAATGATTTTTTATTGTAATTGTATTATACATTTGATAAGTATCAATATTAACGTTATCGTTATCGACTACTAATTTATTTAAATGTCGTGCAACACACGGACTCATAAAATTAGTGTGTATATATATATATATATATATATATATATATATATATATATATATATATATATATATATATATATATATATATATATATATATATATATATATATATATATATATATATATAGAGAGAGAGAGAGTTAAAAGTTCAAACGAGAACAAAAAAAGGCAAGAACTGTGAGAACCATTAAATTACAAGAATTTTCACATGTGAGTAAGTTGAATCACATATAAATGTTCATGGAGAGTAAGATTGAACAATAAAAGTTTGAAAATACCTATAGTTTAACAATATAATCAAGTATATAATTTCTCGTTCACATGTGCACATTACGGGTGGATGGTTCAAAAGCTAACATAAGTTAAAAGGGGTAAATAGTTTAAAAAGCTAACATAATTATACAATTTGACAATAAATGTAATATAAGTTTTGTTGTTTTTCGAAAAGGACTATATACTTCAATTTATCACAGAAAAATGACTATGATTTCTAAAAATGTAAAATTATGGTAACATTGTTCAACTTACTAACGACTGTTAATCAAATTTCATTACACGATTGGTCCCTGAAATGCTAATAAAACAAGACAAGATAAAAATATTAAAAAAACATAAAAAGTAAAAAATATATTAAATAATAAAAAAAGATACTGGAATGGCCATTTTTACCCTCATGTTCAAAGCACGTGATTGAAACAAGGTTCGGGAACTAATCATGTAATTTTGTCTCTTACATGCCAGACACGTGTGAGCATTTAACGGAATTTGACTAATGTTCGTTAGTGAGTTTGACAATATTACCTCAATTTCACGCTTTTTGAAATCATAGTCCTTTTTTGTGAGATATTGAAGTATAGACTCCTTTTTGGGTTTTCAAGCATAGAAATGACCTTTAAGGTTCAGTCTATGCTCTAGTATGAAAAGGAGTGGATGTAAGGGTCTTTCCTACTTAACACTCCGGTCTAGTATACCGTGAATAACTCCAATGTGAGATGAAGATCTCGGTAGAGGTGGTTAAATGTCGACCCACTATCATTAGACCAGGCGGGTTGATGGCTCAAGAATAAGTGTTAGGATTTATGTTCATAAAATTTTACTTGTAACCATTAATGGGAGCCTTAAAGCTGTTATGGTTCCGGTTTAATGGGTGACCCTATCGATGAGTAATATGGGACTTGTTGTGTATAATTTTGAGTGTTTGGTGACGTGATAGCTGTGTTGGAATATATATGTGTGTGTTATAATGAAGGTATCATGTTCTATTCATAGTTGAACGTTATTATCCATTAGTGGCATGTAATAGGATAAAGACAACATATTCTTACCATGTCATACTATTTTGTCTGTAAAACTGAAAAAAAGTGCAAGTGGTCCCCAACACAGTCTACCAGCCACCTGCAACTACCTTCGTTCAACCAGCAGTACCATCTGGCAATTGTGTAGCATTAGGATCGTGCCGACCACCCGTGGTATCCTTTGTTGGTTTGTGCACTGCCTGTTGACTGCATATTATGTTCATCGCACTAGCTTACCTCAGTGTCATATTAAACCCGCGTCAAGTCTCTTTTGAGCATTGTACAAATAGTTGCGCTATACCTTGTGCACGCTCATTCAATTGGCAGTGTTATCGAGTGTGGCGTGCAGCAATGGTGTTGGCTCGTTAGCACATTTACGTTTTTGCTTCGGGTCAATAATTCATTGATTATCCAATGTTAGTCACGTACAAGCCGCGTATGATGCGTGTATACGTGACATGCGAGTATGCGCATCATTATCTGGCATCAGCAAACCAGCAAAACTCATATTACCTTTAAATTGCACAAATTATGTTACCTTTTCCTATCAAAAACATCAAGATGTATAGTTTCTAACAAATTGATTAAGAGTTGATTTAATTTAGCGAATAGTTCATGTAGCTAATCTAAATTTATGCGTCTAGTCTTTTGAATCGTCCTTCCATCAGTTGACGGGAATTTTGCCAGTCATCCCAAGTATGATGTACCAAGAAACATTGTCGTTAATATGTAGAACAAACAATACTTTTAAGAGAAAGTTAACAATCACTCTTTTAGAATTTTTTTTATTAAATATTATGTACCAAAAGTGTAGGGACCCGACTTTTTCGACCTATATTTATACTTATACTTTTTCGAATCTGCGTATACGTGCGTACTGAGCTGGATAATATTCTGGAGTCATTATCCATACTAATTACTTTCGTCAATACTTTACAACGTGTCATTAAGTGGTTAATTACTTAACTTGATCCTTGAATGCTTTTACGACCGTTAGTGTCACTAGTCGTTTAGAACAAGCAACGTACTTGGTACACGTTAACCTTTGACCATAATGGGAATATTATGACACCTTAATTCTAATTGTTATTTCTTAATGACAATTACTTAGTTCGTCATTTGCTTAATTACGTTTAGTGAATTGTTAATTACTTGGGCTTATCCTAATTGGACTAGGATTACCAGGGCCCACCCTACTCTAGTTAAAGGGTTAATTAGTAAGCCTAACTTAATAAGTTAATGAACCCATTAAGCTTAAGATAATCCATTAAGACATAAGACAAAAGTGTATGCATGCATGCTTGTACCACCCTTACACATTTTGGCACCATGCACCATGCCACCCAACATCGCCACCTCACTTTTGTACCACCATGGACCACCACCTCCCCCACCCTCCAAACCGTCGGTTTTGTGTCCTCCACCATCACCACCATTTTGTTGTTTTGTTTTGTGATTACTTGCCTATAAATATAAGACCCCTCCATTCACTAATTCATTTTGCACGTACACTCTTCTCTCTAGTTTCTCACTCTAACTTCTCTCTAATTTTGCAAGCTTTTCTTCTTTCTTTCTTCATCATCATCCACGAAATTCATCATCATCATTATTGTTTCAAGATCAAGTTTTATAACTTGTATCTTCTTTACATCTTGTTGCTTCAAACTCTTGTTTGAAGATTATGCAAGAACATGAAGGATTCAAGCTCTCTAGCTTTGAATCTTTCTTTACTTGTTTAAATTACTTTACTTTTATTAAAAGATCAAAACTTGTCTTTATGATCTTCATAAAACTTGTAGATCTAGCTTTATGCTTTAAGGATCTACAAGAACATTAGAGATTCAAGCTTTATAGCTTAGGGTTTCACCATTTTGTTTAGATCTAAGCTTTTTAGCTTTTGATCTCATTACTTTTACTAGATCTAAGATCTCTAGCTTATGGTCTCATATATCTTGTTTAGATCTAAGCTTTCTAGCTTATGGTCTCATTAATCTTGTAAGAATTCAAGCTTTCTAGCTTAGGGTTTCATAAAAATTGAGATCTAAGTTTTGTTGTAGATCTCATTTACTTGTAACCTTTTTATGATTTTTATGGTGATAAAAATCAAGTCTTTATCATCTACATATGATAAAGGCACATAAACTTATATAAAGATGATAAGAAACAATGCTTAATGTTAAGGATGTAACTTTGGTTCATCATGTAGCATGAAACTCTTAGAGTTGGTTTTCTTTTCATTTAATGTTAATAAGTGTGTTGATGGTTAAAGCTTGACCAAAATGATGCAAAAGTATCTAGAGTTGTACACTTGAAGCTTAAATGCATCAAGGATGAGAACCATGATAAGCACCATGAGTTAAGAAACCCACCGGAGCACAAACTACTGTATTTTCCGGATCTGAACCAGTACCTGGTGAAATGTACCGTTCTTATTGATTAAAAACGTTCCATATTAATTGATTTCGTTGCGAGGTTTTGACCTCTATATGAGACGTTTTTCAAAGACTGCATTCATTTTAAAACAAACCATAACCTTTATTTCATCAATAAAGGTTTAAAAAGCTTTACGTAGATTATCAAATAATGATAATCTAAAATATCCTGTTTACACACGACCATTACATAATGGTTTACAATACAAATATGTTACAACAAAATAAGTTTCTTGAATGCAGTTTTTATACAATATCATACAAGCATGGACACCAAATCTCGTCCTTATTTAAGTATGCGATAGCGGAAGCTCTTAATAATCACCTGAGAATAAACATGCTTAAAACGTCAACAAAAATGTTGGTGAGTTATAGGTTTAACCTATATATATCAAATCGTAACAATAGACCACAAGATTTCATATTTCAATACACATCCCATACATAGAGATAAAAATCATTCATATGGTGAACACCTGGTAACCGACATTAACAAGATGCATATATAAGAATATCCCCATCATTCCGGGACACCCTTCGGATATGATATAAATTTCGAAGTACTAAAGCATCCGGTACTTTGGATGGGGTTTGTTAGGCCCAATAGATCTATCTTTAGGATTCGTTTCAATTAGGGTGTCTGTTCCCTAATTCTTAGATTACCAGACTTAATAAAAAGGGGCATATTCGATTTCGATAATTCAACCATAGAATGTAGTTTCACGTACTTGTGTCTATTTTTTAAATCATTTATAAAACCTGCATGTATTCTCATCCCAAAAATATTAGATTTTAAAAGTGGGACTATAACTCACTTTCACAGATTTTTACTTCGTCGGGAAGTAAGACTTGGCCACTGGTTGATTCACGAACCTATAACAATATATACATATATATCAAAGTATGTTCAAAATATATTTACAACACTTTTAATATATTTTGATGTTTTAAGTTTATTAAGTCAGCTGTCCTCGTTAATAACCTACAACTAGTTGTCCACAGTTAGATGTACAGAAATAAATCGATAAATATTATCTTGAATCAATCCACGACCCAGTGTATACGTATCTCAGTATTGATCACAACTCAAACTATATATATTTTGGAATCAACCTCAACCCTGTATAGCTAACTCCAACATTCACATATAGAGTATCTTTGGTTGTTCCGAAATATATATAGATGTGTCGACATGATAGGTCGAAACATTGTATACGTGTCTATGGTATCTCAAGATTACATAATATACAATACAAGTTGATTAAGTTATGGTTGGAATAGATTTGTTATCAATTTTCACGTAGCTAAAATGAGAAAAATTATCCAATCTTGTTTTACCCATAACTTCTTCATTTTAAATCCGTTTTGAGTGAATCAAATTGCTATGGTTTCATATTGAACTCTATTTTATGAATCTAAACAGAAAAAGTATAGGTTTATAGTCTGAAAAATAAATTACAAGTCATTTTTATAAAGGTAGTCATTTCAGTCGAAAGAACGACGTCTAGATGACCATTTTAGAAACATACTTCCACTTTGAGTTTAACCATAATTTTTGGATATAGTTTCATGTTCATAATAAAAATCATTTTCTCAGAATAACAACTTTTAAATCAAAGTTTATCATAGTTTTTAATTAACTAACCCAAAACAGCCCGCGGTGTTACTACGACGGCGTAAATCCGATTTTACGGTGTTTTTCGTGTTTCCAGGTTTTAAATCATTAAGTTAGCATATCATATAGATATAGAACATGTGTTTAGTTAATTTTAAAAGTCAAGTTAGAAGGATTAACTTTTGTTTGCGAACAAGTTTAGAATTAACTAAACTATGTTCTAGTGATTACGAGTTTAAACCTTCGAATAAGATAGTTTTATATATATGAATCGAATGATGTTATGAACATCATTACTACCTCAAGTTTAGTAGGTAAACCTACTGGAAGTGACAAGAAATGATCTAGCTTCAAAGGATCTTGGATGGCTTGAAATTTCTTGAAGTAGGATCATGACACAAAAACAAGTTCAAGTAAGATTTTTACTCGAATTAAGATAGTTTATAGTTATAGAAATTGAATCAAAGTTTGAATATGAATATTAACTTGAATAAGAAAGATAACCTACTGTATATAACAAAGGTTTCTTGATCTTAGATGATTACTTGGAATGGATTAGAAAGCTTGGAAGTAAATTAGTAAACTTGAAGGGATTTTTGAAGTGTTCTTGAAGTGTTCTTCCTATGATGATTATAGCTTGATTCTTGAAGTGATTTTTGATGAAGATGATGATTTACTACTGGAAAAATACGTTCATAATAGTGTGTGTGTGTTGAGAGAGAATTAGAAAGAGAATTGGAAGTGAAATGGAGTGAATGATGAGTGGTAATTGGTGAGTGGTGAGTGGGGTTAAAAGGAGTTCTAGTTAGTTGACTAGCTCATGGTAGAAGTTAAAATTGATTAGTCATACATGACATAATCAAGAGTGGAATCCCATGCTAGTTCCTATTGGTATATACCCATAGTAAGTACGTTTTGAAGCTGTGTATAATACGGGTAAGAATACGACTAGAATTCTTGATGAAAGAAAAGAATGGGAAAGTAACTGTAACCATTTTCGTTAAGTATGAGTGTTTTGATATATGTCTTGAAGTCTTCCAAAAGTATTTTAATACATCTAAATACACTACATGTATATATATTTTAACTGAGTCGTTAAGTCATCGTTAATCGTTACATGTAAGTATTGTTTTGAAACCTTTAAGTTAACGATTTCAATTAATGTTGTTAACCCATTGTTTATTATATCTAATGAGATGTTAAATTATTATATTATCATGATATTATGATATATTAATATTAATATATCTTAATATGATATATATACATTTAAATGTCGTTACAACGATAATCGTTACATATATGTCTCGTTTCGAAATCCTTAAGTTAGTAGTCTTGTTTATATGTATATAACTCATTGTTAATATACTTATGGAGATACTTACTTATCATAATCTCATGTTAACCATATGTATATCCATATATATATCGTCATGTCATTTTTACAAGTTTTAACGTTCGTGAATCGCCGGTCAACTTGGGTGGTCAATTGTCTATATGAAACATATTTCAATTAATCAAGTCTTAACAAGTTTGATTGCTTAACATGTTGGAAACATTTAATCATGTAAATATCAATCTCAATTAATATATATAAACATGGAAAAGTTCGGGTCACTACAGTACCTACCCGTTAAATAAATTTCGTCCCGAAATTTTAAGCTGTTGAAGGTGTTGACGAATCTTCTGGAAATAGATGCGGGTATTTCTTCTTCATCTGATCTTCACGCTCCCAGGTGAACTCGGGTCCTCTACGAGCATTCCATCGAACCTTAACAATTGGTATCTTGTTTTGCTTAAGTATTTTAACCTCACGATCCATTATTTCGACGGGTTCTTCGATGAATTGAAGTTTTTCGTTGATTTGGATTTCATCTAACGGAATAGTGAGATCTTCTTTAGCAAAATATTTCTTCAAATTCGAGACGTGGAAAGTGTTATGTACAGCCGCGAGTTGTTGAGGTAACTCAAGTCGGTAAGCTACTGGTCCGACACGATCAATAATCTTGAATGGTCCAATATACCTTGGATTTAATTTCCCTCGTTTACCAAATCGAACAACGCCTTTTCAAGGTGCAACTTTAAGCATGACCATCTCTCCAATTTCAAATTCTATATCTTTTCTTTTAATGTCAGCGTAGCTCTTTTGTCGACTTTGGGCGGTTTTCAACCGTTGTTGAATTTGGATGATCTTCTCGGTAGTTTCTTGTATAATCTTCGGACCCGTAATCTGTCTATCCCCCACTTCACTCCAACAAATCGGAGACCTGCACTTTCTACCATAAAGTGCTTCAAACGGCGCCATCTCAATGCTTGAATGGTAGCTGTTGTTGTAGGAAAATTCTGCTAATGGTAGATGTCAATCCCAACTGTTTCCGAAATCAATAACACATGCTCGTAGCATGTCTTCAAGCGTTTGTATCGTCCTTTCGCTCTGCCCATCAGTTTGTGGATGATAGGCAGTACTCATGTCTAGACGAGTTCCTAATGCTTGCTGTAATGTCTGCCAGAATCTTGAAATAAATCTGCCATCCCTATCAGAGATAATAGAGATTGGTATTCCATGTCTGGAGACGACTTCCTTCAAATACAGTCGTGCTAACTTCTCCATCTTGTCATCTTCTCTTATTGGCAGGAAATGTGCTGATTTGGTGAGACGATCAACTATTACCCAAATAGTATCAAAACCACTTGCAGTCCTTGGCAATTTAGTGATGAAATCCATGGTAATGTTTTCCCATTTCCATTTCGGGATTTCGGGTTGTTGAAGTAGACCTGATGGTTTCTGATGCTCAGCTTTGACCTTAGAACACGTCAAACATTCTCCTACGTATTTAGCAACATCGGCTTTCATACCCGGCCACCAAAAATATTTCCTGAGATCCTTGTACATCTTCCCCGTTCCAGGATGTATTGAGTATCTGGTTTTATGAGCTTCTCTAAGTACCATTTCTCTCATATCTCCAAATTTTGGTACCCAAATCCTTTCAGCCCTATACCGGGTTCCGTCTTCCCGAATATTAAGATGCTTCTCCGATCCCTTGGGTATTTCATCCTTTAAATTTCCCTCTTTTAAAACTCCTTGTTGCGCCTCCTTTATTATGAATCATTATATTCATAGATTTTACTCGAATGGGTTCTCTGTCCTTTCTGCTCAAGGCGTCGGCTACCACATTTGCCTTCCCCGGGTGGTAACGAATCTCAAAGTCGTAATCATTCAATAATTCAATCCACCTACGCTGCCTCATATTCAGTTGTTTCTGATTAAATATGTGTTGAAGACTTTTGTGGTCGGTATATATAATACTTTTGACCCCATATAAGTAGTGCCTCCAAGTCTTTAATGCAAAAACAACCGCTCCTAATTCCAAATCATGCGTCGTATAATTTTGTTCGTGAATCTTCAATTGTCTAGACGCATAAGCAATCACCTTCGTTCGTTGCATTAATACACAACCGAGACCTTTCTTTAATGCGTCACAATAAATCACAAAATCATCATTCCCTTCAGGCAATGACAATATAGGTGCCGTAGTTAGCTTTTTCTTCAATAACTGAAACGCTTTCTCTTGTTCATCATTCCATTCAAATTTCTTCCCTTTATGCGTTAATGCAATCAAGGGTTTTGCTATTCTGGAAAAGTCTTGGATGAACCTTCTGTAGTAACCAGCTAGTCCTAAAAACTGGCGTATGTGTTTCGGAGTTTTCGGGGTTTCCCACTTTTCAACAGTTTCTATCTTTGCCGGATCCACCTTAATACCTTCTTTGTTCACTATGTGATCGAGGAATTGAACTTCTTCCAACCAAAATGCACACTTTGAAAACTTAGCGTACAATTCTTCCTTCCTCAATACTTCTAACACCTTTCTCAAATGTTCACCGTGTTCTTGGTCATTCTTTGAGTAAATAAGTATGTCATCAATGAAAACAATGACAAACTTGTCAAGGTATGGTCCACACACTCGGTTCATAAGGTCCATGAACACAGCTGGTGCATTAGTTAAACCAAATGGCATGACCATAAACTCGTAATGACCGTAACGTGTTCTGAAAGCAGTCTTTGGAATATCATCTTCTTTCACCCGCATTTGATGATACCCAGAACGTAAGTCAATCTTTGAATAAACAGACGAGCCTTGTAGTTGATCAAATAAGTCGTCGATTCTCGATAGTGGGTAGCGGTTCTTGATGGTAAGTTTGTTCAACTCTCGGTAGTCGATACACAACCTGAATGTACCATCTTTCTTCTTGACAAACAAAACAGGAGCTCCCCACGGTGATGTGCTTGGTCGAATGAAACCACGCTCTAAAAGTTCTTGTAATTGGCTTTGCAGTTCTTTCATCTCGCTGGGTGCAAGTCTGTAAGGAGCACGAGCTATTGGTGCAGCTCCTGGTACAAGATCTATTTGAAATTCAACGGATCGATGTGGGGGTAATCCCGATAATTCTTTCGGAAATACATCGGGAAATTCTTTTGCAATGGGAACATCATTGATGCTCTTTTCTTCAGTTTGTACTTTCTCGACGTGTGCTAGATGAAAGGACCCGTCCTAATCCATCTGGACGAAGTCACCAACATTTGGTTCCATTGCGATGATCGACTCCAAATAACGTCTTTAAAATGAGCAAATGCACAGCGAAAGATTTCTTTCAGACCTGAGAATAAACATGCTTTAAAGTGTCAACCAAAAGGTTGGTGAGTTCATAGGTTTATCATAAAACAATAAAATTCATCATTTTGATAGACCACAAGAGTTAAATGTTGCATGGTACAAATGGGCCCGAATCCTATACCCACCTGTAATGTACATGCGATATCTTTTAAATACAGTACACTTTTCTCGTGTACGAAATCATCTTTCATAAATCTTAGTAACCGTACACATATCTCGTGCACAAAAATAACATACACATAACCTGTGTATAAAATCATTCTCTCGATACATAACATTCATATCAATTGGTGGCAATTATCATGTCCACATAATTCAATGGTGGCAATTATCATGTCCACATAATTCAATGGTGGCAATTATCATGTCCTCATAATTCAATAATAATCCGCAGAACTTCTGTCTGCATAATAATTCATTCGAGGAATGTTTTACTTGTGTCTATCTCGTCAAACATTTATAAAAACATTTCATGCATTTGCAGTTCAAAATATATTTCCAAAAGCATTTAAATAAAGCAGTTGTAAAAGCAGCGCATGTATTCTCAGTCCCAAAAATATAAGTGGGGTAAAAGGGAGCAAATGAAACTCACCATACTGTATTTTGTAGTAAAAATATATAGAACGACATTGAATAAGTGTAAGGTTGGCCTCAGATTCACGAACCTATACTAATTATATATATATTAACACGTATATTTGTAATCGGATAAACTTGTATATAACTAGGGATATGAATTATATCTTAAAAATTTATAGATTTCCTTAATATATTAAATATATTCATTTTATATCTAAAGATATTAATAAGTTATATATATTGAGTATAGTTTTTAATATTTATTTGATAAATGGATAATATTAAATAAAAAGTGGTATTATCTTTTGATAGAATATATATATATATATATATATATATATATATATATATATATATATATATATATATATATATATATATATATATATATTCATGATATCTTTAGTAACAATAACCATGATAATAATACTGTTAATAATATTAAGTTGAATTAGTTTTATAATATTAAATATTAACAACTATATATAAAATGATAATTTTAATAATAATAATTATGTTAAAAAAATAATATTAATAAAAATAATGTTAATACTAGTAATCATAATAATAATAATACTAATATAAATGCTACCTTAAAGTAACAAATTTCCAAAAAGAAAATGCCAATGTCCAGGCTTGAACCCGCGACCATTCGCTCACACACAAACAGCCCTTTACCACTCCTCTATCCCTTCTTTTTCTGATTTAAACCCAAGTATACTTAACCCGTATATCAAACTGATTCAGTCATCTTCTTCAAATAATTCGATCATGTCCAAACATCATCATTTTTTTATTTTATTTTATTTTTTTTCTTTCGGCCCAACCTCAAAAATAAACTACGACCCAACACATAACTAACGGCCTACTTGCAATTATTCTCAGCCCATAGAAACAAAATAAGATATTCGGCCCAAAGATAAAACATGATTTATGAAATCGTTTAAATGATTTAGTGGTGTGTGGGGTCGCCTGGTAACATATCATCTTCCCAATCTTTACTGGCTCTCACAAAAATAATAGAAGCAAAGTCAGAAGTTTATATAATAGTTGCAGCAGCTTCGATCTTGTTCCAAAAAAAAAATAATAACGACATAAATCTTCAGCCGTGTGATCGTGGTGTCGTTTATAATGAGCAAAATAGAAGAGAGAGCGAGAGAAAGAGAAAGAGAGGGAGGGGTAACGAACATGGTGGTGGTTCTTGTTGGCCGACGGTTAGGGTGGTAGTTGTCGAAGGTGTGACTTGGGTGGTGATGGTTGTAACCCATACGACTAAAAAAAATATAAGGGTGAAGTGGTTGTAAGGTTTACAATGAGTGGCGGAGATGGTGGTTTGTGAGGTTGAAGAAAGCAACGGATGTGGGAGGATGTCGTGTTACGGCGAGAGAGAGAGATGGTGGTGTTCTCCGAAGGTGGTGATTGTTGAGGGTGGTTAATGGGTGTGGTTCACGGTGGTGGTGAAGTGAGGTGGATGAAGGGTGGTGGTTATGGTTTTGTAGAGGTGGCTCGATGGTTGATGCTATAAGTGGTGATAAGGTGGTTTCATTGATGATCCTTGGACCCAAAGCAACAAGTGGGTTTATTGGGTTTTAACCGAAAATATTCCAATAGGTGCTTTTAATAGTTTTCATGAAGCAAAACAAATAGAGAGGAATTGAGAGGACGAGAGAGAGAGTTGTGGTGGTGCATGGTGGATGAAGATGGTTGCTCGTGGTGGCGAATGGTGGCCGGTGATGAACTATGGGGGTAGGTGGCGGTGGTGATGATTGAGCAAGAGGGGATGTATGAATGATCGTTTATGCAGTATGTATATGTACCTTATATATAAAGACTAAGTAGATATAGATATATATAATAAAATTATAAATATAATAATAACATCTCTCAATCTCAATTCTAATTGAAACGTGCACTAACAGTGAACTCAAATAGTATAGCAGCCTTCTTTTAAATTTATGTGCCGACACTTTTTCCCACGAAGTGCTATCGTGTCCATTGCTAAACAGTTAATATATAAAAGTGTTCCTAAAAATCCCAAATTTTTAGATTAACTATAATTAATTATTTCACTCATTAACTGTTTGAATCCTAATCAAAAAGGTTCGAAAATTATTTATTTTCTGTTCCGATTTATATGTACCGGGTACTAATATTTAAACTTAAAAAGGAAAAAATATTTTTAACAAATCTAACATCTTCGTAATCGATTTACACTCCAACTTTTATCTCAATCCTTCATATATATGTAATAGATCTATATGAACACTAACGAAATGTCAACCGAGCCTTACAATTGTTTACTGTTTAAGCTCGAAATTACTTATTTTTAATATATTCCCTTTCTATATATAAACAGTTTTAATTAACTAGTTTTATTAAGTAATTAAATATATTACTTATATATTTCTAAACAAATAAATTTAATATAACATTATATATTTACATATATTTAAATGCATATGTACCTACTTACAAATAGTGGTTCGTGAATCTTCGGGAATGGTCAAAGGTACATGAATGTATAAAAACAGTTCAAATGTTTTAAGACTCAACATTACAGACTTTGCTTATCGTGTCAAAATTATATAAAGATTAAGTTTACTTTTGGTCGAAAATTTTTGGGTCGTCACAGTACCTACCCGTTAAAGAAATTTCGTCCTGAAATTTGATCGAGGTGGTCATGGCTAACACTAAAAATGTTTTCATGACGAATAATAGTCGATAAATAGAGTTTTATCATTATTGGTTAAGATGGATAAATAATTCGATTACTCAAAGCGTACGAGTGAAGCTATCACAAAATAGTGAAATGAGAAAATAGAGATTTGTCTTATCTTCGGACGTAGTCACGGTGGATTTCCGAAATTCGAGAAATTTAAAGAAAATCTTCGTAATCTATATAAGATCTGATTCTTTGGTGAAAAAGGAAATTAAGATCTCTTTAATTAAATGTGATGATTTGCCTCAATTGTTCGGTCCGGTATTTCGCTATAAATCAACCTCTTCCGTTCCCTTTATTTTCATCATCCCTATAACTTCTTTCTTAATCTATTATTCCAAGGATTGTGTAAATGCTTAATCCAGTTTTAATTCTGAGCATTATTCTGGTCATTACAACAATAATCCTTCTCTTTCAATTGCCTCCAGAGGAATCTGTTTTCTTCTATTATGTCTTAGGGATTATTGTCTTTCCAATTCTCGCGTGTCTTTATATTGCTATACGTACTGATATCCACGTGGTTAATAATTTCAGTGTTGTCATTGGGCTTTATATTTTCTCTTATATTTTGGATCTCTTTGCCTTTTTATAATCCTCTCGACCTCTATTAAAGCGAGCAACGGTCCAGAATTCATAGATATGAATTTCGAAATGAACATAGTTAATGTTCTAAGAAAGAAATGGTAATAACACGATCTTGATTCATCAAATTACCAGAATATCCGGGAAAGATAGAACTATCAAGAAAATATGTTCTTGATATATTTATATATCAGATAAAATGTAAGAGTCGTGTAACAAGGCACATGATGACGTTATAATCTGTGAATCATCATGTCCCATTTAGAAACTCAGCATGACTTACTGTAATATAATCACGTTGATCAAATGTCATTATATTATACTAACTCATGCATCAGTTCCCAACACTACTTCAAAAACATTCATAGTTTAAACTCGAAAGTTGACAGAATATAGAAACTAATAGTTTCTTATATGATGTAACACTGATAGCGCGAAGAGATAAATGATTTTAGATAAGAATATCTTCAGATATATCGATGGTATTTAAAATAAAGGTACGATGATATCTTAGAATTTTTGAATCAAGTTGTGATGAAGAAATTCATTCATAATTCAAACTCGAATTTTAAAGAAATTTAGAAACTAAAGCAGTTTCCTTTATGATGTAACATAGATAGCAGGAAGAGATAAACAATTTTGGACAAGAATATTTATGAAAATATCCTCAGAAATATCGAAGATATTTATGATGATATTTTAGAATTTCCAAGTTCGAAGGTTGATGAAGAAAATTTTCCGCAAGATTTTAACATGACTTTGGAGCAAGATATTCTCTAAAGATTTCAACGGATCTAGAATTACCCGGATTCTTTGAATATATGGTATGGTCCTTGTATTTGTCCTTGGTCTACTTCGTAGTTAGCTCAATCCGTTTTCCAGTTCTAACTTTTCTGAGCTTTTCCAACATACTATACTTTATCATCAAACTTCCGATGATTAAGGTCATTTACGGTTGTCTACGGTTTCTGCTGCTTCATTAAGCTTTTTCAACATTCAGAGTATTAATTTGTAGACTGAGTGCCTTTCAGAATTTCAGAATGAAAGATTATAATTCTAAGAGATAAATGTTATACATATAACTATTGATATAGATATGCTGTGAGTTTTCAAAGTACTGATTGCTGATTCCCGATAATTGGTATGGCAGTTCTCGTTACAAGATGCGGATGAGTATAAGATAGGGTTTCAATGAATGAATATAATGATTTACCAGAGAGATTTAAGCCAAGAAGCAATGAGGTTGCTGGTACGTCTGTTGGTAATATGGTGGAATATGAAAGGTTCTCTGGTAACAATAAAAGAGCAGGCATATATATCAAGATTATAATAAGGTTAATCCGAATGAAAATTGAAGTTGACTTGCTGGAGCTGTGACAAAATTGGCTAATCTGGAAAGGGATTGCAAAGTTATGTTGGGTAATAATAACACTAAAGGGATTAACACAGCTATGTGTTAAATGTTTACTCAGTTTCCGAGAGTTTTTCAGATGCATAACTAAATGCGTCAATCTCTTCTTCCATGGATGAAGTGCGGTTGGTTCATCTTCTCGGTAGAGGTATTTTCAAGAGTCATGAAAGGTTTGAACGTAGAATGTAATCGTGAAGATACAAATGAGGTTTAAGATGAAATCAAGTGGCAAACTTGAAGAAATGTTTAGTTTCATATGTTATAATCAATATTTTAATTTATTTTAATTGTCCAATCTTGATAGTCCACAGTCGATAGTCCACAGTTGACAGTCCAATAATTCATATATAGTTTAATTTATAATATTCGAATTAATTAATACGTATCGTGACCCGTGTACATGTCTCAGACTCGATCACAACTCAAATTATATATATTATTGTAGAATCAACCT
Organism: Rutidosis leptorrhynchoides; assembly: GCF_046630445.1. Classification (NCBI taxonomy): domain Eukaryota; kingdom Viridiplantae; phylum Streptophyta; class Magnoliopsida; order Asterales; family Asteraceae; genus Rutidosis; species Rutidosis leptorrhynchoides. The sequence goes on from NC_092333.1 coordinate 560,797,241, forward strand.
CAACCCTGTATAGAGAACTCGATCATTACTGCATATAGAGTGTCTATGGTGATTCCAAATAATATATATAGATGCGTCGATATGATATGTCAAAACCTTGTATACGTGTCCCGATATTTAAAGTGCGTGAAATAAATAACAGAATTTAAATAACGATAAATAAAGTGCGTAAAGTAAATAACGGAAATTAAATGACGATAAATAAAATGCGTAAAGTAACTAACAGAAAATGACGATAAATAAAATTGCGAGAATGTAAATTGCGATAACTAAATTGCGATAAATAAAGTGTAATCAGTTAGCTGGGAACAATTAGCTCGGAACAGTTAGCGTGAATTCTTAACAAAATTTCTCATAGTTAATTTGTTTATTTCTAACAAATTTTATTTTGTCTAATGTTTTCTTCATTATGCCACTTGTTGGATTCTGATAAATCAAAATCCAAATATGAAATTGAATGAAAATGGTTATTCTGTGGTGAACGGATTCATATATCGGTAGATGTAAGTAGGATAGTATATGACTGTTGAAACAGATTCGAAGAATGTACAATGTAACTTATTAATGTGAAATTTAAATATTCCTCGGGTATTACCTACCCATTAAAATATTTTCACCATTAACAGTTTGTACAAGAGAATTTTTAATTACAATCATTATGAACACATATATACATATATATTTTCTTCAGATGTATTCATGAATTTAATGAGTTAATATGATATTAAACTCATTTGCTTTTCGGTTGGAATTAGAATAAATAATCTCTAAAACATTAGAGATTACATAATCATCATATCAAACGAAGATGTAGAATGTCATGTAGATCGATGATTATACTCGAGGTACAGAATGAGATGTTGAGGCGTGGATTGTTGATGGTACTGATGATGTTATTGATGGTACTACTGGTGCCGGTGATGTTGCTGAAGCTGGTACGTTTTGCACCATATTTTCCAAGGCTACAACTCGAGCTCAAAGCTCGTTGACTCATTACTCCAGAATGATTGTCGGTAGGAACGAGCGAATGAATAAAGTTTTAGAATTTTTGATATCATAATATCATTGCGTGGTATCCTGGAAATGAGTGTGAAAATGGTGTTTCGGATAGGTTCGTCGGTAAGTGCTTCAGGTTCTTCACCAAGAGGTGAATTTGGTTGATGGAAAGGATCGCCTTCTTCGCGTCTCCATGGATTAAGTCGACTATGAACCCATCAGATGAATTGAGGATGGCTGATTGGTTGATTCATTCTGGTTATACTGCTTTCAGAGTTTAGGTGAATATCCATGTCGGAATAGTTATCGGAATAATTATCGGAATGGCTATTGAAATCTGAGGGACTCGAACTAGTTGAGGGATTCATCTCGTACGAACAAATGAAAGATTTTCGATAAGAAATAATTTATAGGATATAGATTAGTACCCTGCAATACATAATTTACATATGCATATATAATACTAAAATCCCATAAGTAACGAAAGAATCTACGGAATATGTCAGGCAAAGTTTACAATAACAGATACGCCAAGATATGATTTAGCAGATATGCTAAGATATGAATTTTTGTCTATACACTAATCATGCAATCAATGCAATAAGATGTGTCTAGACTAAGGATGGTAAGCAAGTGATTCTCTAAGAATGATAAGCAGGTAATTTTTGACACGAAATGATAAGCAAAACTTTTGACATGCAGACACGGTCGAAGTCCAGACTCACTAATGCATCCTAACAACTATCAGCTAGAAACACTAATGCAAGACCTGGTTCGCTAAGACCACCGCTCTGATACCAACTGAAAGGACCCGTCCTAATCCATCTGGACGAAGTCACCAACATTTGGTTCCATTGCGATGATCGACTCCAAATAACGTCTTTAAAATGAGCAAATGCACAGCGAAAGATTTCTTTCAGACCTGAGAATAAACATGCTTTAAAGTGTCAACCAAAAGGTTGGTGAGTTCATAGGTTTATCATAAAACAATAAAATTCATCATTTTGATAGACCACGAGAGTTAAATGCTGCATGGTACAAATGGGCCCGAATCCTATACCCACCTGTAATGTACATGCGATATCTTTTAAATACAGTATACCTTTCTCGTGTACGAAATCATCTTTCATAAATCTTAGTAACCGTACACATATCTCGTGCACAAAAATAACATACACATAACCTGTGTATAAAATCATTCTCTCGATACATAACATTCATATCAATTGGTGGCAATTATCATGTCCACATAATTCAATGGTGGCAATTATCATGTCCACATAATTCAATGGTGGCAATTATCATGTCCATATAATTCAATGGTGGCAATTATCATGTCCACATAATTCAATAATAATCCGCAGAACTTCTGTCGGCATAATAATTCATTCGAGGAATGTTTTACTTGTGTCTATCTCGTCAAACATTTATAAAAACATTTCATGCATTTGCAGTTCAAAATATATTTCCAAAAGCATTTAAATAAAGCAGTTGTAAAAGCAGCGCATGTATTCTCAGTCCCAAAAATATAAAGAGTAAAAGGGAGCAAATGAAACTCACCATACTGTATTTTGTAGTAAAAATATATAGAACGACATTGAATAAGTGTAAGGTTGGCCTCAGATTCACGAACCTATACCAATTATATATATATTAACACGTATATTTGTAATCGGACAAACTTGTATATAACTAGGGATATGAATTATATCTTAAAAATTTATAGATTTCCTTAATATATTAAATATATTCATTTTATATCTAAAGATATTAATAAGTTATATATATTGAGTATAGTTTTTAATATTTATTTGATAAATGGATAATATTAAATAAAAAGTGGTATTATCTTTTGATAGAATATATATATATATATATATATATATTTTCATGATATCTTTAGTAACAATAACCATGATAATAATACTGTTAATAATATTAAGTTGAATTAGTTTTATAATATTAAATATTAACAACTATATATAAAATGATAATTTTAATAATAATAATTATGTTAAAAAAATAATATTAATAAAAGTAATGTTAATACTAGTAATCATAATAATAATAATACTAATATAAATGCTACCTTAAAGTAACAAATTTCCAAAAAGAAAATGCCAATGTCCAGGCTTGAACCCGCGACCATTCGCTCACACACAAACAGCCCTTTACCACTCCTCTATCCCTTCTTTTTCTGATTTAAACCCAAGTATACTTAACCCGTATATCAAACTGATTCAGTCATCTTCTTCAAATAATTCGATCATGTCCAAACATCATCATTTTTTTATTTTATTTTATTTTTTTTCTTTCGGCCCAACCTCAAAAATAAACTACGACCCAACACATAACTAACGGCCTACTTGCAATTATTCTCGGCCCATAGAAACAAAATAAGATATTCGGCCCAAAGATAAAACATGATTTATGAAATCGTTTAAATGATTTAGTGGTGTGTGGGGTCGCCTGGTAACATATCATCTTCCCAATCTTTACTGGCTCTCACAAAAATAATAGAAGCAAAGTCAGAAGTTTATATAATAGTTGCAGCAGCTTCGATCTTGTTCCAAAAAAAAAAAATAACGACATAAATCTTCAGCCGTGTGATCGTGGTGTCGTTTATAATGAGCAAAATAGAAGAGAGAGCGAGAGAAAGAGAAAGAGAGGGAGGGGTAACGAACATGGTGGTGGTTCTTGTTGGCCGACGGTTAGGGTGGTAGTTGTCGAAGGTGTGACTTGGGTGGTGATGGTTGTAACCCATACGACTAAAAAAAATATAAGGGTGAAGTGGTTGTAAGGTTTACAATGAGTGGCGGAGATGGTGGTTTGTGAGGTTGAAGAAAGCAACGGATGTGGGAGGATGTCGTGTTACGGCGAGAGAGAGAGATGGTGGTGTTCTCCGAAGGTGGTGATTGTTGAGGGTGGTTAATGGGTGTGGTTCACGGTGGTGGTGAAGTGAGGTGGATGAAGGGTGGTGGTTATGGTTTTGTAGAGGTGGCTCGATGGTTGATGCTATAAGTGGTGATAAGGTGGTTTCGTTGATGATCCTTGGACCCAAAGCAACAAGTGGGTTTACTGGGTTTTAACCGAAAATATTCCAATAGGTGCTTTTAATAGTTTTCATGAAGCAAAACAAATAGAGAGGAATTGAGAGGACGAGAGAGAGAGAGTTGTGGTGGTGCATGGTGGATGAAGATGGTTGCTCGTGGTGGCGAATGGTGGCCGGTGATGAACTATGGGGGTAGGTGGCGGTGGTGATGATTGAGCAAGAGGGGATGTATGAATGATCGTTTATGCAGTATGTATATGTACCTTATATATAAAGACTAAGTAGATATATATAATAAAATTATAAATATAATAATAACATCTCTCAATCTCAATTCTAATTGAAACGTGCACTAACAGTGAACTCAAATAGTATAGCAGCCTTCTTTTAAATTTATGTGCCGACACTTTTTCCCACGAAGTGCTATCGTGTCCATTGCTAAACAGTTAATATATAAAAGTGTTCCTAAAAATCCCAAATTTTTAGATTAACTATAATTAATTATTTCACTCATTAACTGTTTGAATCCTAATCAAAAAGGTTCGAAAATTATTTATTTTCTGTTCCGATTTATATGTATCGAGTACTAATATTTAAACTTAAAAAGGAAAAAATATTTTTAACAAATCTAACATCTTCGTAATCGATTTACACTCCAACTTTTATCTCAATCCTTCATATATATGTAATAGATCTATATGAACACTAACGAAATGTCAACCGAGCCTTACAATTGTTTACTGTTTAAGCTCGAAATTACTTATTTTTAATATATTCCCTTTCTATATATAAACAGTTTTAATTAACTAGTTTTATTAAGTAATTAAATATATTACTTATATATTTCTAAACAAATAAATTTAATATAACATTATATATTTACATATATTTAAATGCATATGTACCTACTTACAAATAGTGGTTCGTGAATCGTCGGGAATGGTCAAAGGTACATGAATGTATGAAAACAGTTCAAATGTTTTAAGACTCAACATTACAGACTTTGCTTATCGTGTCAAAATTATATAAAGATTAAGTTTAATTTTGGTCGAAAATTTTCGGGTCGTCACACTAGAACAGCATAGCAACCTTTTCTTATTAGTTTTTGTGCCTTCAAATTACTAATAAGATGTAGCTTCGTGTTGCCCTTTTCTCCGTACACCATTAAGGGTTTTCCTTTTTCTCGTATAATGCGAATTGCATTTTTGTAACAAACGATCTCTGCTTTCACTTCTTTCAACCAGTCCATACCGATTATCACATCAAAACTCCCTAACTCTACTGGTATCAAATCAATCTTAAATGTTTCGCTAACCAGTTTAATTTCTCGATTCCGACATATATTATCTGCTGAAATTAATTTACCATTTGCTAATTCGAGTAAAAATTTACTATCCAAAGGCGTCAATGGACAACTTAATTTAGCACAAAAATCTCTACTCATATAGCTTCTATCCGCACCCGAATCAAATAAAACGTAAGCAGATTTATTGTCAATAAGAAACGTACCCGTAACAAGCTCCGGGTCTTCCTGTGCCTCTGCCGCATTAATATTGAAAACTCTTCCGCGGCCTTGTCCATTCGTGTTCTCCTGGTTCGGGCAATTTCTAATAATGTGGCCCGGTTTTCCACATTTATAACAAACTACATTGGCATAACTTGCTCCGACACTACTTGCTCTGCCATTACTCGTTCCGACACCATTTGTTCCTTTCGTTCTATTAATCCCTGGTCCGTAGACCTCACACTTCGCCGCGCTATGACCATTTCTTTTACACTTGTTGCAAAATTTGGTGCAGAACCCCGAGTGATACTTTTCACACCTTTAGCATAGCTGCTTCTGATTGTTGTTGTTGTTGTTGCGGTTATTATTATTGTTAGGATGATTGTTGTAGTTGCTGTTGTTGTTGTTGTTGTTGTTGTTGTTGGGCCGTTTGTTGTAGTTGCGATTGATGTTGCGATTGTTGGGATAATTGTTGCGATTATTGTTGTAATTGCTGTTGTTGTTGTATTGGTGATTCTTATCACCGTTTTCCTCCCACTTTCTTTTGACCTGCTTCACATTGGCCTCTTCAGCAGTCTGTTCTTTAATTCTTTCTTCAATCTGGTTCACTAGTTTGTGAGCCATTCTACATGCCTGTTGTATGGAGGCGGGCTCGTGTGAACTTATATCTTCTTGGATTCTTTCCGGTAATCCTTTCACAAACGCGTCGATCTTCTCTTCCTCATCTTCGAATGCTCCCGGACACAATAGGCACAATTCTGTGAATCGTCTTTCGTACGTGGTAATATCAAATCCTTGGGTTCGTAACCCTCTAAGTTCTGTCTTGAGCTTATTGACCTCGGTTCTGGGACGGTACTTCTCGTTCATCAAGTGCTTGAATGCTGACCACGGTAGTGCGTACTCATCATCTTGTCCCACTTGCTCTAGATAGGTATTCCACCATGTTAACGCAGAACCTGTGAAGGTATGCGTAGCGTACTTCACTTTGTCCTCTTCAGTACACTTACTTATGGCAAACACCGATTCGACCTTCTCGGTCCACCGTTTCAATCCGATCGGTCCTTCGGTTCCATCAAATTCCAAAGGTTTGCAGGCAGTGAATTCTTTATAGGTGCATCCTACACGATTTCCTGTACTGCCAGATCCAAGGTTATTGTTGGTATGTAGCGCAGCCTGTACTGCGGCTATGTTTGAAGCTAGAAAAGTACGGAATTCCTCTTCATTCATATTCACGGTGTGTCGAGTAGTCGGTGCCATTTCCTTCAAAATAGTCAAATGGAACAAGTTAATCATACAGAATATTAAGAGTAGTTAATAGTATTTCGTAGCATAATATGAACTCATTTATAAAAGCTTTTTCTTCATATTAGCATTTTATAAGTTTAAATTCGGGTAGTACCTACCCGTTAAGTTCATACTTAGTAGCTAATATACAATTCAACTACTACAATTCTATATGAAAAACTGATTGTAATAATATTTCGCGTTCAAACTTTTATACAATATTTTACAAACTTACAATACCGCTTATTTTACATAAAGCATGAAATATAGCACACAATAACTTTGATACAAGATAGTTGTGAAGATAATTCTAGCTAGTACACAAGTCGTTCAGTAAAGGCAATAAGGACACGTAATTCATACGTCCAGAAACAAGTCATGCATTCTGGTTTTACTAGGACTACTTCCCATCCTTGGTCTTGTGGAACATAACCGTTATGGCCGTTGATAAGACAGCGTGTTGTAACGTCATCAAAGGTACGAGGGTTACGTAATGTCCAACAGTCCCGTAACAATCTAAAAACCTCATTTCTTACCCCAATTACCGACTCCGTCACTTGGGAACGTTTTGTTTAATAGTTGTAGGTCGATGTTCTTGTTCTCACTTTGGTGAGAAGCGAACATTACTAATCCGTAAGCATAACATGCTTCTTTATGTTGCATGTTAGCCGCTTTTTTTAAATCACGAAGTCCAACATTCGGATATATTGAGTCAAAATAATTTCTTAACCCATTGCGTAAAATAGCATTTGGGTTCCCCGCAATATATGCGTCAAAGTAAACACATCGTAACTTATGGATTTCCCAATGTGATATCCCCCATCTTTCGAACGAAAGCCTTTTATAAACCAAGGCATTCTTGGAACGTTCTTCGAATGTCTTACAAACTGATCTCGCCTTAAATAGTTGTGCCGAAGAATTCTGACCGACTCTAGACAAGATTTCATCAATCATGTCTCCGGGTAGGTCTCTTAAAATATTGGGTTGTCTATCCATTTTGTGTTTTTATACTGTAAAATAGACAAGAGTTAGATTCATAAAAAAAAATACTTATTAATACAAGCAATTTTTACATATATCATAAAGCATAAGCACACTATATTACATATATTACACCACACGAATACAACTATCTTATTCCGACTCGCTTGTTTCTTCTTCTTCGGTTTTGGTTCGTTTTGCCAAGTTTCTAGGGATATATGATGCTCCCCTAATACGAGCCGTCGTTTTCCACATTGGTTTAGAAAAACCTGGTGGTTTAGAGGTTCCCAGGTCATTGTTACAACTTAAGGACTTCGGGGGTTGACGATACATATAAAGTTCATCGGGGTTGGAATTAGATTTCTCTATTTTTATGCCCTTTCCCTTATTATTTTCTTTTGCCTTTTTAAATTCAGTTGGGGTAATTTTTATAACATCATCGGAATTCTCGTCAGAATCCGATTCATCGGAGAATTGGTAATCCTCCCAATATTTTGCTTCCTTAGCGGAAACACCATTGACCATAATTAACCTTGGTCGGTTGGTTGAGAATTTTCTTTTACTTAACCATTTTATTATTTCCCCCACCGGTTCTATTTCTTCATCCGGTTCCGATTCTTCTTCCGGTTCCGATTCTTCTTCCGGTTCCGACTCTTCTTCCGGTTCCTCTTCGGGAACTTGTGAATCAGTCCACGAATCATTCCAATTTATATTTGACTCTTCATTATTATTAGGTGAGTCAATGGGACTTGTTCTAGAGGTAGACATCTATCACATAATATCAAACGAGTTAAGAGATTAATATATCACATAATATTCATATGTTAAAAATATATAGTTTCCAACAAAAATGTTAAGCAATCATTTTTAAAGAAAACACGGTCGAAGTCCAGACTCACTAATGCATCCTAACAAACTCGATAAGACACACTAATGCAAATTTTCTGGTTCTCTAAGACCAACGCTCGGATACCAACTGAAATGTCCCGTTCTTATTGATTAAAAACGTTCCATATTAATTGATTTCGTTGCGAGGTTTTGACCTCTATATGAGACGTTTTTCAAAGACTGCATTCATTTTAAAACAAACCATAACCTTTATTTCATCAATAAAGGTTTAAAAAGCTTTACGTAGATTATCAAATAACGATAATTTAAAATATCCTGTTTACACACGACCATTACATAATGGTTTACAATACAAATATGTTACAACAAAATAAGTTTCTTGAATGCAGTTTTTATACAATATCATACAAGCATGGACTCCAAATCTCGTCCTTATTTAAGTATGCGACAGCGGAAGCTCTTAATAATCACCTGAGAATAAACATGCTTAAAACGTCAACAAAAATGTTGGTGAGTTATAGGTTTAACCTATATATATCAAATCGTAACAATAGACCACAAGATTTCATATTTCAATACACATCCCATACATAGAGATAAAAATCATTCATATGGTGAACACCTGGTAACCGACATTAACAAGATGCATATATAAGAATATCCCCATCATTTCGGGACACCCTTCGGATATGATATAAATTTCGAAGTACTAAAGCATCCGGTACTTTGGATGGGGTTTGTTAGGCCCAATAGATCTATCTTTAGGATTCGCGTCAATTAGGGTGTCTGTTCCCTAATTCTTAGATTACTAGACTTAATAAAAAGGGGCATATTCGATTTCGATAATTCAACCATAGAATGTAGTTTCACGTACTTGTGTCTATTTTGTAAATCATTTATAAAACCTGCATGTATTCTCATCCCAAAAATATTAGATTTTAAAAGTGGGACTATAACTCACTTTCACAGATTTTTACTTCGTCGGGAAGTAAGACTTGGCCACTGGTTGATTCACGAACCTATAACAATATATACATATATATCAAAGTATGTTCAAAATATATTTACAACACTTTTAATATATTTTGATGTTTTAAGTTTATTAAGTCAGCTGTCCTCGTTAATAACCTACAACTAGTTGTCCACAGTTAGATGTACAGAAATAAATCGATAAATATTATCTTGAATCAATCCACGACCCAGTGTATACGTATCTCAGTATTGATCACAACTCAAACTATATATATTTTGGAATCAACCTCAACCCTGTATAGCTAACTCCAACATTCACATATAGAGTGTCTATGGTTGTTCCGAAATATATATAGATGTGTCGACATGATAGGTCGAAACATTGTATACGTGTCTATGGTATCTCAAGATTACATAATATACAATACAAGTTGATTAAGTTATGGTTGGAATAGATTTGTTACCAATTTTCACGTAGCTAAAATGAGAAAAATTATCCAATCTTGTTTTACCCATAACTTCTTCATTTTAAATCCGTTTTGAGTGAATCAAATTGCTATGGTTTCATATTGAACTCTATTTTATGAATCTAAACAGAAAAAGTATAGGTTTATAGTCTGAAAAATAAGTTACAAGTCGTTTTTGTAAAGGTAGTCATTTCAGTCGAAAGAACGACGTCTAGATGACCATTTTAGAAAACATACTTTCACTTTGAGTTTAACCATAATTTTTGGATATAGTTTCATGTTCATAATAAAAATCATTTTCTCAGAATAAAAACTTTTAAATCAAAGTTTATCATAGTTTTTAATTAACTAACCCAAAACAGCCCGCGGTGTTACTACGACGGCGTAAATCCGGTTTTACGGTGTTTTTCGTGTTTCCAGGTTTTAAATCATTAAGTTAGCATATCATATAGATATAGAACATGTGTTTAGTTAATTTTAAAAGTCAAGTTAGAAGGATTAACTTTTGTTTGCGAACAAGTTTAGAATTAACTAAACTATGTTCTAGTGATTACGAGTTTAAACCTTCGAATAAGATAGTTTTATATATATGAATCGAATGATGTTATGAACATCATTACTACCTCAAGTTTAGTAGGTAAACCTACTGGAAGTGACAAGAAATGATCTAGCTTCAAAGGATCTTGGATGGCTTGAAAGTTCTTGAAGTAGGATCATGACACAAAAACAAGTTCAAGTAAGATTTTTACTCGAATTAAGATAGTTTATAGTTATAGAAATTGAATCAAAGTTTGAATATGAATATTACCTTGAATAAGAAAGATAACCTACTGTATATAACAAAGGTTTCTTGATCTTAGATGATTACTTGGAATGGATTAGAAAGCTTGGAAGTAAATTAGTAAACTTGAAGGAATTTTTGAAGTGTTCTTCCTATGATGATTATAGCTTGATTCTTGAAGTGATTTTTGATGAAGATGATGATTAACTACTGGAAAAATACGTTCATAATAGTGTGTGTGTGTGTGTGTTGATAGAGAATTAGAAAGAGAATTGGAAGTGAAATGGAGTGAATGATGAGTGGTAATTGGTGAGTGGTGAGTGGGGTTAAAAGGAGTTCTAGTTAGTTGACTAGCTCATGGTAGAAGTTAAAATTGATTAGTCATACATGACATAATCAAGAGTAGAATCCCATGCTAGTTCCTATTGGTATATACCCATAGTAAGTACGTTTTGAAGCTGTGTATAATACGGGTAAGAATACGACTAGAATTCTTGATGAAAGAAAAGAATGGGAAAGTAACTGTAACCATTTTCGTTAAGTATGAGTGTTTTGATATATGTCTTGAAGTCTTCCAAAAGTATTTTAATACATCTAAATACACTACATGTATATATATTTTAACTGAGTCGTTAAGTCATCGTTAGTCGTTACATGTAAGTGTTGTTTTGAAACCTTTAAGTTAACGATCTCAATTAATGTTGTTAACCCATTGTTTATTATATCTAATGAGATGTTAAATTATTATATTATCATGATATATTAATATATCTTAATATGATATATATACATTTAAATGTCGTTACAACGATAATCGTTACATATATGTCTCGTTTCGAAATCCTTAAGTTAGTAGTCTTGTTTATATGTATATAACTCATTGTTAATATACTTATGGAGATACTTACTTATCATAATCTCATGTTAACCATATGTATATCCATATATATATCGTCATGTCATTTTTACAAGTTTTAACGTTCGTGAATCGCCGGTCAACTTGGGTGGTCAATTGTCTATATGAAACATATTTCAATTAATCAAGTCTTAACAAGTTTGATTGCTTAACATGTTGGAAACATTTAATCATGTAAATATCAATCTCAATTAATATATATAAACATGGAAAAGTTCGGGTCACTACACCTGGTATTTCTGGAAATTAATTTTCAAAAATTTTAATTTGTGTAGATAATTTTCGTTTAAGACTCGCCTCAATTCGATATACGGTTTAGGAGTTATGGTCAAAAGAAACTTACAACTACCTTGTAACGACGTGCTAAAATTTCTGACCTGTTCTCGCTCAGAATGTCGCCACGGCTTGACAACTTTGAGTTCAGATCTGGAAATTTAGCAGCGGTTAAAGGACTCACAAACGGAGCCTTGGCCACTGACCACTCGTCAATTGAGTTTGTATAGAGGGCACAACGGCTGTCCTAAGTCAGCCCTCTAAACAAGTCTTTACTTTTGTTAAACGACTTTTCTTTTGATGATTGATGATGATTGATGATGATGATGTCACTTGACTTACTTTAAACTTCATACGAAACTTATGTAGACACGATTACTCACTTAGCAACTTGACGAGGGCTCGTTGGATCGACCACCTTACTTGCTTACGTTTACGCACTGTTTACTATACTGAGCATTCACTGTGAGTTATAGCTCCCTTTTACTCTAAACTTTTTGGGACTGAGAATACATGCATGTTTTATGTTTTACATACTAGACACGAGTACTTTAACTTTATATATGTGTGGGTGACATAACGGCACAAATTTTTCCCTTAGCTCGGTAACGTTTAACTATTGGTTTATGAACCGGTAGACGTGAATCTTAGATATGGATCCATAGGGTTTGATATCCCCACTCGGGCTAGTGGCGCTAGCATTCAACGGGTGTTTAATACTTCGTCTATTTTAACGCACTCGCCAAGTGTACTTCTAGGGAGTGATATATATATATATATATATATATATATATATATATATATATATATATATATATATATATTACTGTGTTAAGTTAGTTATCGAGCGCCCACGGTTAAGCATATACTTTTCATACTGTTTTGAATACAAAAATCTCGTGGTCTACATTATTTTATCGTTTACAATAAAACTATAGCTCACCAACATTCGTGTTGACCTTTTTAGCATGTTTTATTCTCAGGTAACTAAGACGATTATGCATCCGCTGTACTCTGCATTGTTAGAGATGTCTGTTAATCATGGACTTTTATTTTGCATTCACTACTTATGTTGTATTCGAACCATAGTTTTGTAATGACCTAAGTGTCATGTACTATTGTTAATGTTTTCTATCCGTAGAAGCACGTTACTTTTGTAAAACATTTGTCGTTGGAAAAATATTATCTTTTTATTAATGCAAAACCTTGCCTTAAAATAGCATATAGTATTATACCGTGTAATGGACCTGTTGTTGATGATCCGTACCATAGAGGTTTTGGACGGGTCATCACAAAGAGTAAAATCTTAGCATTCGTGTTAATTCATATGTACAAATTGCATTTGTGTGTAACAATTCAATTTGTACGTGTATTGAAGATGGGGATATATTACTTGTGCTTTGTAGGGTTTCAATGAGATTAAGTAAAATTGAAATCAATTTGAGACGATTACTAGCAATTGCGCCTAATCAACAAGATCAATCTAAACTAATTCATGTATGCCACCTATTCATTTCCTTAAAATCATTATTTATTTATTAATTTATTTATGCTGTTTATGTACGTGCATATAATTTGGATTAATTTGTTGATTTTTTTTTTAAAAGCAAAATTTATATTTGTATTATACTATGAAAAAAAGTACAGATCGGAAAACGCAAATGGGCAACCGTGACCCAAACAAACACACAAACTACAAGAACCCAAACCCATATTATACACGCATATAACAGCATCATCAGAAGGCTGCAGAGACAGCAGCCATATATTTAAGATGTGGAGATCGGATTGTTAACCAAGTATGCCAATCGATCTTCTTATTCTTTAGCCTTCACGATATCTACTCGCAACGACTCGACTTGGATTTCATTGACCAGAACATTCCAACCTTTGCCACGGAACACTTTGTTATTACAGTTTTTCCAAAGCAAATAAGTGCACACTCATTTAACACCTTGCCATAACTGTTTGCCTAAACCCGTCATATGTTTTGGGGCGTGTCAACGGAGAATCTCGCTCATGCTTAGGTTTATCAAATTGCCAAGGTTCCACCACGTCCAAACCTTCTCCTAAATTTCTAACGATTGATTGCAAAATATTAGGGAATGCCTGATAGTCTCAAGATCGTCATCGTAAATGGGACAACGAACACTATGCAATTTAGTCCCTCTTTTGTCTAGTTCTATCCTCACCGGAAGATGTTTCCTCGATGATCTCCAAGCAAAAATCTCAATTTTTTGTTTAAACCCATATATATAGCAAGGTTAGCTGACCCGAACCTGTACCTGGAAGCAGCTTCTCATCAACGGCAGCAACAATTCTTTTCAATGTAAAGATACCGTCCGAAGTTAAAGCCCGCCTCCAAGTGTCCATTTTCCTTAAATCAAAATTAAACGCAGCTAACATGTTTAATAACTCCTCCAGCTCTCCACAGGTTCGACCTGTTGGCTGCATTGTCCAGTCCCAAAGTCATCTAATGCTCGATCCATTACAGCGCACACGGTCCATTACAAGAGCTTCCTTTGATGCCTCTAATCTCAAAAACCTGGAAACTTGTTGCAGAGTTTGATATTCCCAATCCATTTGTCCCTCCAAAACGTCGTATTGCTGCCATCTCCCACCTCTTTAATAAAAGACGATTTGAAAGCAACTCCTATTTTTTCAACTTGAACATCTGAAAGAATTATATTGTGTCAAATACCCACCTTAGGAAAATGAGATGACCCATTTTCCATCAGTAGGCCTCCACTTGAACCATATATGCTACGAATTACTTTAGCCCATGGTGCATCAGTTTCGGTCAAGAACCTCCACCACCATTTGCACAACAAGGCTAGGTTTTTTCTTTTAAGAGACCAAATATGTAACCCACCCTCCCCATACGGAAGTAAAACGTTTTCCCATTGAACCCAAGATATATTGGGACCCGAATACGACCCGCCCCAAAAAAAATGTACGTCTCACACTCTCTTAACAATTTAATCACACTTGGCGGGGCACGAAATAACGAGATGTAGTACAATGGAAGACTAGTAAGGACCGCCTTGATGTGGACCAAATGGGAAATTTCAGGCTTGACATCCTATCCATCGGGCAAGAAGACAGACCTCCTCATGTGCCACACATACAAGTAGCTTACTGGAAGTTTATTTTGAGACTTTGATTATGATAATAGTAGAGATTGTAGATAATGCACTTAGTATTTATAAGAACTTGATTACGTTTTGGATTTATTTAGCATATCTAAAGTCACATTGAGTGATTTCTCTGTGAAAATTGAAGCAATTGCTGCCAACCTGGCTTTTCTGACGGTACGCAATTTTTTTTTTTAGTTTTTAATGCTGGACATGTTTAGTTACGAATGTTGAACCTATAGCTGCTTTATTGTGATATAGTGTTGCTTTTTTAAGTTTTGTTATTGTTATGTTTATGTACTCCTGCAGTGAATCATTCACCTTATTTGCTGGTTAAGCAACGGAATTCATAGGTATAGGAAGAAGCCCTATCAAATAGAGATTTTTTCTTTCGACCATATTTCGATTGTTGATACGATATATAAGGACCGCTACTCCAAAGAGTATTACACCCTTGATCGTGAAATATCGATTTGTTGTTGTTGTTGTTGTTGTTGTTGTTTATTTATAACCAGACTTGATGTGGTATCTAATTAGATATCCATATTTATGCTAGTTGAACAGTTCTTCACAGCTGTCCACCGCTGACACTTCAATCAACTAAAAAAAACTACAAAAACTGAAAAAGAAAGCATCTTTGCTTTTCCGGGGCTGAGAAGAAGAGCTGTGTGAGTTAAAATCTTGTTTTAAAGTATTGTTTTTTGAGTTTATGTTTATCGTAGTTGTTTAATCATTAGTTAATCAGGCCGTTTTTTTGCTTTGGGTGCTTCTTGTATGTAGTTATGTCTTATGGGTTGCGCACTTTTGGTAGCTTGTTTTTTTTTTTTAGTTCGGGGTCGGTTTATTTGTTTAGGCCCAGGTTAGGCTCGATGGTAGATAGCGGTTGCTCTTGTAGTTGGTTTTCTAGTTTAAAGCCTTGTTTTGTGCTGTTGTATTGTTGTTCGGTTTCTTTCATACCCTGATGAAATTTTCCATTGATTTATATTATTCGTTTTTTTCCCCCAAAAAAAGAGAGAATTGTGTAACCTAAGCAACTGGACGTTTTTTATCAAGTTAATTTGACTGCTGCACTTTTCATGTCATAAACACCAATTGGGTGCTCACCAATTTAACGCAAATTGTAACAACTTGCATGTGATAGGAGTTCTTCATAGCTTCATATCTCTATATCATTTTCTCTTGGGAGACCGAAGTTGTTTGACTAAACTATGTTGACTTAAACATGAGTCTTCAAGAAGACTTAACTGATGAAATGGTCGGGCTGGCGCATCAGATCAAAGAGAGTACTCTCATGACGAATCAATTTATAAAAATTACACTGTAAACGAAAGTTCCTAGATTTCATGTCCTATGAGAAGCTGTTTATTTTACTCTACGTAACCATATTTTGCAAAGGCAGCATTTTGACCTGTTTACCTACAAATAGATCGATTTTGCGACTATTTGTTATTTTTATGTCCAATGGGTCAAATATGTTAAGCTAAAAGGCTTGACTCTACTCAGTTTAGCACTTCAACATGCTACCCCATTTTGCTACCTCCATTGCTTCCTTACGATTATGCTAAAATCAAGTTCAGATTCTTGACTCAACCGAGCAAGCATTCGAGCATAGGTTAGCAAGCGCTGTGTGAGCGAATACATAGGCAATGGCCGTATACTCAGATAATTCAAAGACTTCATGCTTCACATGGCTTGTGAAGATTCTGATGACGTGCATATTTGTCATGGTGGTCCATCTTATTAAAAGTGACTTGAAATTGAAATGCATGTGTCCAGTTGAGATCCATGGCAGACAGTTTCTGATGATGGATGAGTTTGAAAATATTTGTCTCTTTACAACATAAAGTACAAAAGCTTTATTTCGTTTGCCCCCAAGGTATACTAGAGCTTACAAGTCTAGTATTGAGCTCAATGAACTTTTTAGAATGATGTAGTGGTGATAAAAAGCCAGAATATCATATCTGTGTTTATAAAAGAGACTAAGGTAGATGATTTTATCACAGCATTATACGCATGAATTAGTGATGAAGAATTTATGACACAGAATGATAAATTATTGGATTGGATCAGACAAAAATATATGCACCAGCCGGGAATCGAACCCGGGTCTGTACCGTGGCAGGGTACTATTCTACCACTAGACCACTGGTGCTTTAGTTAATTCCTTCGGAATATTATATTATACTCGTAATACAAAATAGAGTGGTTTAACGGGCTTGTTTACTCTATCAGTTCACCAGATATTTTTTTATTTTTTCAAAAAAACAATAAGGTTTTATGACGAAAGTAGGAGACTTCATCAAAGTAATATTAAGGCCTAAACACGGGATACAAAGCAAACCAAAAAAACCAACCAAAACATACCTAACCACAAGGCAATAAACCGAGCAAACCACAAACGGAACAACAAGAAGCTAGCAATGCCGAACGAGAAAAAAATAACACACAAGAAGTCAACAACTAACAAACAAGGCCCAAAACTAACAAATCAAAGAAAAAATCAAACCGCCAACAAAGCAATCATAAACCGTCGATAAATCTTTAGCAGTCCACCCGGTATATTGTACAATTATAATGAAATAAAATAACGTTATTGAACTTGCGGGCATAGTCCAACGGTTCCCCCCATCTACTTTGTGTCATGGGATAGGGAGTTGTCATGTGTTCGATCCTTAGGGATGACAAGATTTACTTTAAAACAATAAATAACGTAATTGTAATCTTTAGTAGCACAACCTAATATAGTTTAAAAACTGTCTGTATTTAAAAAAATTTCCTTGTTGTTTTTCTTGTTATAGTTAAACTTACTTGTATATATCAAAATATATTGTACGCAATTATGCATGGGTCCTATTGGGCAAATTATATCAACTAATTACCATTTTAACTATTAGACAAAACCCCTAATAGCATCAGGGGTATTTTTGTCTTTTCCTCTTTTTTTTCTTCTTTCTTTCAAGTAACACCACAAAAGCCCCCCACACTTTATTCAAAAATTAAAATCGGCCCCCAACACAGGGGGTTAAAGCGTCAAATCAAAATTTTCATAAAATATCTTAAATAAACTCCACTCAAATATTCAATATGTCATATCTTCTCGCTCGCAACGAGTTGAATTTTTCCGACACCATCCTTAAACTCGAAATAATTTTATGAACACAATGTCACTAATTATACGCAAAACGGACACTTTTAAAAAAACGCTAAATATTTAGGGTACTTTTCATATATGTTGATTTTTCACTCGCAGACTCCGTAACTAAACACAATAAAATACATTAAAAATCGAACCCCCGCCGCGAAGCGAAGGTTCGAAAACTAGTTAAGACCATTAATGTAGTTAAACGCAAAGAATTAGGGACAACCTCACCAAATCAATGATTTACACAAGTTTAAAAGCTGAAAAAAATAATATTGTGAAACTTTCCCCAAAAATAACAGTTTGCTCTGTATCTTTTTCCTTAATATACATATTATATTATATATGTATGTATTTTATTTATTATAAAAAAAATTAAGTGTCCGTAAATAGTGAGTATCTTTTTTAGTGTTTACTTTAAAACTCGGATGGATTTTGCTAAACATGTGTGCCACTCACCCAAGTACTTATTAATGTTAAATTTGCTTTAAAAAATAATTTTTTTATAAACATATATTTAGGAAATTCCAAGTTCTTAAATTTGTTTTGGAGAAAATTGCGCGGATAGTCCATGTGGTTTGTACTAGACACCATGGATAGCCATACTTGTCGATTTGAGGAAGGATAGTCATTCTGATGTGTTTCTTGTGCAAGGATAGCCCACTTGACGTTTTCTGTCTAATTATTCTGTTAACCCTGTCACACGTGCATCCCACACGAGGGTATTTTTGTCTTTCTATGTTTCTACCTAGATTCCCACACCCACCTACTTTATTTACTTTAATTAATTAATTAATGTCAATTTTAATTAATTAATTAATTAATGAGGCAAATCAAGCATCGTTGACTGCAGATAAGGGGTTAACAATCCATTCAAACAACATCCTTGATGCCTCCATTCTTTTTTATTTTTATCAATTTTTATTATCTGAGTTTTTCTTTTTGGCGTATACCAAAATTGATAAAAATTATCACCATCACCTATCTTCTTCCTAAATCATCCATGGATTAAAACTACTCTGCATATATCTAACAACGAAATCTATATAATACAAACAACAAAATTAAATTTTATATCTCAATCGACAAATTAACAAGCATCAAACTCCGACCTCGTTCATAAATAAAAAGGTGAACATCAGACTGATAACCTCGAATCTTGTTCGACGTATCTGATGGAGTTAAATTGGTGTTCTTTAGAACCCTAATTTTTACTCATGAAATCCGCAAAATGCATCGTCCGCAGAAGCAGATACCGATTTAGATCTGGGGTGACTGGAGGCCGGAAAAGCACAATCAGGTTTAGATCTGGGTTAAAGGAAAATGATTTGGTGATTTCATAGAGTATTTGATCGTGATCTTCGTTCGATATTCATACTCAAGTTCAGCAACCTCAATTTACATCATCATCATCATATGATGTTTATTCACATGAATTGAGTACAGAAATGTGATCAACATCATCATCCGAAGCTTCGTTGCTTATCATACCAGATTCATATTAACCGGATTCAAGTGATTCGATCCGAGTTTATCGCTAACCGAATACTTAACCGTTTTGGTTTCCGGAGCAACTCAGTGTATTTTAGATCGAATCAAGCATATTTTCTGAATCCTTATCGATCACTTACGCTCGTGATTCATCAATTGAATGGAAAATTCATTATTCGATTCGATTTCTCAAAGTCAAACATCGACTTCAAAAGTCAAACGAACTCAACTTGATTGTATTCGTAATATCTGTTATGATTCAGGTTCTGATTTTAATTTTCGAGCATTAGTAATTGGATTTTCAAAATCTTTTATGAAGAACCTGTAACCTGAAACTGCGTAAATCATCGAATCAGTTTTCGAGTTCTTATGAAGTGTTCTTCACTGTTCGTTGCTGATTTTTGATGATTAATGATGTTGTTTGGATCGAATTTGCTGTATAAAATTGTTTAATCGCTGCTTATAGATGATATTTCTTTCGAGAGGTACAAGTAAAAACATCTGTATAGATAATTGCTTGATTGGGTAGAAACTGAATTCCAGCAATATAAATATAAAGGTAGAAGAAAGTCACCAATCTATTTATATTATATTTATATTATTTATTTATTAAATATAAATATAAATAAGTGAGTTGATGAAACTCTGTAAATGACGAAAATACCCTCACATGCTTGGCACGTGATTCAGTTTTAACGAAAAAAGTTAACAGTGTTAGTGAACTGGCTATCCTTGCTCCACTTTTAAGTCACAAGGACTATCCACACTCAAATCACCAACTTTGTCTATCCACGCTGGGTGCTACAAACCACAGGGACTATCCGCACAATTTTCTCTTTGTTTTGAGATGATTGTTAACATGTACGTGTATTGGAATACCAAAATCCAAATTAAAGTGACGTTTAATCCAGTTCCTGCCGTACACATAGATCTCATTTAAGTATGTGTGAGATAGAAAGTATTTAAATGAGTGGTGACATTTAAACCAATGAAAACTGTTTGTCCCATACCTGTTAATTCTTTTTTACACAAAAACAAACACATGCAACACCATGTTCTCTACTTCCCAAATGCACCCTTTTTCTGCAATTTGATTTCCCCTGTTGTAGGGACCTCTCTACTCTACTCTGGTACACTTCATATTATCCTTTTTTATAATTGAACCACACATATATATGTACGTATATATGTATGTATATATGCGTGTGATGAAACTGATACAAAATGTGTGGTTACCAAATATAGAAATTAGAGGCATCATGAAACTGACTGCCAAAAAACAATCGTTGGGAATGAGCAAAAGCATTCATGTGTTGGAACCCCACATGCACCAATTGCTTGCTAGCTACCTACAATGCAATCATCACGCATTCTCTACTACCTAAATCAATTAATTCACTACCCATTTACTATCACATATGGTTTAGTAGTCAATTCGCTCTCAGTCAAAGGGGGGAGACTAGCTAGCTAATTTATTGATGATCATCTAGCTTCCACAATTCATGTGTTACAATCAATCCTTAGGTTAAGTCAAATTTTGTCTGATTAACATCCATATGTGATTATGTGTGACGGTGAACTCGAACCTCGTAGATCGAATGATTAGCCAAGTGGTTGAATGTTGTGGTTAATTATTAAAATCATAAGTTTAATTTCCGGATGTGCATCTGGACCAGAGTAGATTCATGTCAAAACAATTATAATTAAGTATAAGTAATAAGTCTTGTGCAAGAGGAGTAGTTCTTTGAAATGAATCAGCTCAAATGGTTATGTTCTTAATTTGTATTGTTGATGTTGTAAATTGTTATATGTACTTGTTGGGTGCAAACCTATCCCACATAGGAGGGAGACAAAAACAAATGTATGTATATAAGTCTAAGGGGAAGTCCCTCTAATACCAATTGGTTTTAGAAAAGGATGGACTCTTGGGTTTATATTGCAGGACAGATCTTACAGTACTAACAATTGATTTGATTATATATGTTCATTTTGATTTTATAAGAATATCACGTATGATTAATCATTAAATTAAAAATATTTCTTTTTCAGGGATGGATCTAATGAGCAACTTGGGTCATTCGTTCTCAACAATCATATCTTTTTAATATATTGATATGATAGATTTTGACGTGTTAAGATATCATATGATTCATATCGTTTTTCAATATTATTATAACATTTTGTCTCCGTAAAAAAAAAACATTTATGTGTTTCCACACAAGGTGATTTTACCAAAGTTAATTGATACACTTATATGAATTTTATTTAATTAAAAAACTCATTTATAACTTGTCATTTGTTCATTAAATTACATTTCAGGTTAAAAGAAAGAAGATACTAAAGAAAACATAAAAGATAGCCTGTAGTCTTATCGTAAAAAGCTTATTCCATTTTTTTCAGGTAACCATCAAACCATGCAATAATATAATATTCTGCCAGAGTTTACAATTCTGGTCAACATTAATTAGTTAAGGGCTAAATCTAATACGGAGTATATAATATGGGGAATGCTAACTGCTAATGTTGTAAGGGTGTATGTTAACAATGAAGCTTAATTTTTCATATATAATTTAAATCATAATCAATATTAATATCTATGTATAAATAGAAACTTATTAATTAGTTAAATTAATTATTTGTGTGTTCTAATTTAGAAGGTTGACTGCCATTAATCATTGTATTTAATTGGCCAGATAGCAAAACCCCTTAAATCGCTATATTATTTCATAAATGACTTATGCATGCTAGTGCGCTAGTTCTAATGATACTTATGCCGTTCAACAAAGAAAAATTACCTAAAAATGCAACAAAAAAAGGTCTCGTTTTTTATTATGTTAATTGATTGATCTTTTAGAGATGTCTCGGTCATATTTTTAGGTTGGTGTTGAACTTACTATTAGGTTGTCTTGATATCTACGGAGTATCATTTTCCAAATTAATATATATATATAAACACCGGAATGTGAATTCAAACTAGAAACTATAACTTTTTTATATATAGCAACAATTAACAATTATTTGTGTTTATAAAACCATTCCTAACCAGGCGTTAGTTGGTCTCGTCAGTTGAGTTGGACAGTAACTGACGGAATGTAAC
This sequence comes from Rutidosis leptorrhynchoides, assembly GCF_046630445.1. Taxonomy (NCBI): domain Eukaryota; kingdom Viridiplantae; phylum Streptophyta; class Magnoliopsida; order Asterales; family Asteraceae; genus Rutidosis; species Rutidosis leptorrhynchoides. The sequence continues at coordinate 560,820,177 of NC_092333.1, forward strand.
GAAGTTTACGGGCGTAAGTTTAGTGGCGTTAGTTGGACTGGTGACGCAAAACCAAAAAAATGTCACGGAAGTCTTTAACCAATCATATTTTTTTTCTGATTCAATTAATATATATTTTTTATAATTAATTTATTTTTCCCACCCCATTTTCAATCAGATTTTACCACATCACCCTACCCAATATTTAACACAAAAAAACTGACACACACGGTTATAAAAATGTCAGAAACTGACATTGCCAAATCACAGTCGGATTGCACTTTTTGGCCAAAAAATGTCAAAACTGCATGTGACGTCGCAGTCACGGTTAGAAATGGTCTAATGTTGTCAAGAAGATAGTGATCTCTGGTTACAAACGCTAGAACTTGAGCTCACTTCAACATTCTAATCGTCAATTTTACGTACCACACAAATTAAATTTACAGTAATATATAAATCAAATATAAATTGCTTTTGCAAGTCATTCACTGTGCACCAGATACACATACACATTAATTGCTGTAGTTCTGATGAATAAATGAGGAATTAAGAAAAATACTGTAATTAGCAAGATAATGACACATGAACCAATTAAATCCACCCTTATATATGCTACTACATATATATAAAAGGAACCCGACCTTTTATAGCAAATTACAAAAAAAATGTTTGATTAACAACAATATTACTAATTAATACTTATTCATTAGTGTAAAGAAGAAAATCTAAACCAGTTACTGTTACATTGTCGAAGACCAAATGTTGTATTTTTCAACTCATGATTGATTCCTCTACGTAATATTGTAGTAAACGTAGTAGTTTCATATTTAAAAGTACAAGAACAACAAAGAGAACAAATTAAAGGATCAAGCAAGTTAGTTAAATTATTTAACAATAGCAAGAATAAAAACAAGAACGAGATCATACATAATGAATCACATATAGTTGTGAATCTAAATTAATTACCCTAATCAGACTAATACATAGAATATATATCTATATATAAAGATAATCAAGATCTTCCAAGGCGAAGTTCCAAATCCAAATCGAGCTGAATCTTTTCATCTTTAAACAAACCCTCCTCCATTTCCATCTTAAAGTTTTCATTTTTCTTGGAAACCCTAATCCCATTTTCTTCTTCAACTTCCATCATCACAGTACTCTTTTTCATGCATCCCAAAAAGTCTATCCCAGAACATGCAAACTGCAAGGAGAGCTTATGTGGTTCATATTCTGCTACGTTGTTAGTATTAACGAGAGGGAAAAGAGACGAATGATAGGTCTTGTAAGGTTGGTAACGAACTGGTGATGGTGGGGATACACAATGAAGGTTGTTAGGAATAGGGTTAGGGTTATATGAGTTTGAGTTTGAATGATGTTGATCAAGAGGAGGTGATGAGAGTCTAAGTCTTGCTCTATCTCTTCTGTGAACATTCATGTGACCACCAAGAGCTTGTGCTGATTTGTATTCTTTGTTGCAAAAGTTGCACATAAAGTTTCTTTGAGGCCATGAAAACCCTTGATAACTACCATAATATTCTTTGTGATCATAAGTGAGGTTGTGATGATTACTTTCCCATTTACTTTTAAACTTATGATGATCCATTCTACACTTCACTCCTTCCAAAAGTTGTGGGAGAAGAGTGAGAAGTAAAAACTGTAAGAAAGAAAAGTAGTGAAAGAGGATGCACTATATATGGGGCTTTTTATGTGATTTTTCATGTTGGGCAGATAAATTACTCCCACTGTCCCACAAATTAAATAGGAGTAGCTTTATATTATACGGAATAATATAATTTTTTGAAATATTAATGATGTGTAATGCCCCAAATAATCAGAGGACATGTTTATCAATAGAATGGGATTGCTATGTATATACGTGTGTGTGCATATGTTAATTTGTGGTGGTCGTTAAAAGTAAGAACTAAAAGTGAATTAATAGTTGTCATTGTCCTCGTTATCGGACAGTGGTGGTCGTCATAAATGATAAGCATAATCGTGTTTCACTTGCTCGAGAGGATAATTCGATTTTCGGGTGACAAGTTTGTTGGTATTAGTGTAGCAAGAAATTTAAAGGCTTAGTACTAGCTTTTGCATAGCCCACTTTCTACATGAACATCGATAACATATCAATGGAATGGTTAGGAAGTTCATCGTTTAGATTCATTACGGTATTTGTTTTCATGTCTTCAAACATACTGCACATTTCTAAATTAGCAACAAGACACATTTATCTCTATGTAAAAACATAATTAAACTGCGCTATTATGCATTTGGTTCTATTCAGAATGTTCATCATCATTTTGCCAACATTAATGACTAGATCAGTTGCTGGATATAAGCTTCCAATCTAAAGACTGTTGGAAGCTTCGACGAGCCCAACACACCCACTATAGAGGATCTAGACTATACTAGACTCACTACACCAACACTTTGACGTTGATTAGCCTTTAATTTTATAAATCCTTAGTGCACAATAATACTTAGGCGACAGTGTCGACCATATATCGTTCAGGCGGTATAACTTACCATATATCACTTAGGCGGCAAAGCCGACCATATAATAAGAACAACACAAGTGCACTAAGAACTTAAACACAAACTAAGGCTTGATCGGGAAACTTAACAAAGAACACTTATATTAAAATACAATTACAATATTTCTTACTTACAAGCTTTCTATTCTCTAACTCACACTCTTCTTACTTCCTCACAGCTCTCACTTCTCTACTTCACTCTTGCAACTTTCACAACTTACAAATGAACTCCTCACCCCTATTTATATTACTCCATGGAAACTTCTACACACTAGATATTTCCATGGATAAATATCTAGATATTTCTTTCACTTATAAATATCTAAATTATCTAGAATTTTCTTTTATATTCTAATATCTAGATATTTTCTTATACATATTAATATCTAGATATTTTACATATATACATCTACTAATTCCATAATATTTTATAATATCAAATTTGCATTGCATTTTAACACTCCCCCTCAATGCAAATTTTCTTCCATCGGTGACTTGCAGACCATTCCAAGTGCTTCTCTGAATTTTTCAAACTTTGCTTTACTTAGACTCTTGGTAAATATATCTGCAACTTGTTCATCTGTCTTTGTTGGCATCATCTTGATTTTTCCTTCAAGGACCTTCTCACGAACATAGTGATAGTGCACTTCTATATATTTTGTTCTTGCATGAAAGACTGGATTCTCTGCTAGACGTATGGCTGATAGGTTATCGCAAAGAAGATTTACTTGATAATCTGTTGATTGATGAAGATCTTCCATTAGTTGTTTCAACCATGTAATTTCTTGTGCTGCTGATGATGCCGATCGATATTCTGCTTCAGTGCTTGACAAGGATACTGTTGGTTGTCTCTTGCTGCACCATGATATTACTCCCGATCCAAGACTAAACATGTATCCAGTTGTTGACCGTCGTGTATCATAGTCTCCAGCGTAATCGGCGTCACAATATCCAGTCACGTGACATTATTTAGTTTTCTTGTATAAAATACCAAAGTTAATAGTGCCTTTAACATACCTTAAGATGCGTCGTACAGCATCAAGGTGAGGCTTCTTCGGATTGCTCATGTATCGACTTACCACTCCAACTGCATAAGATATATCTGGCCGGCTTAGTGTGAGATAAATAAGACTTTCGACCATCTTTCGATACATGGTAACATCTTGAAGACTTTTTCCTTCATCTGCTCGTAGTTTTGTATTCGGATCCATCGGAGTTGAGATAGGTTTGCAATTAAGCATTCCGTACTTTTGTAAAAGATCTCGCGCATATTTCTGTTGTCCCAGAAATAATCCTTCTCTTTTCTGCTCTATTTCGAGTCCAAGAAAATGTTTGAGTTCTCCAAGCTCCTTCATATGAAATCTGATAGACAGATTCTCTCTTGTTCTTTGGATCTCCTCATAGTGATCTCCCGTGATGATTAAGTCATCCACATATACTAGCACTATGGCTAGTTTTCCTTGATCTTGTTTCACAAATAAACTAGAATCTGAAGGAGCAACTGTGAAACCACTTTGTACTAAGAACTCGCCAATCTTCCCGTACCAAGCTCTTGGAGCCTGCTTCAAGCCGTATAGTGCTTTCTTTAATTTGCAGACATGCTCGGGATGGATTTTGTTCTCAAAGCCTCTTGGTTGATCCATATAAATGTCTTTGTCAAGTTCTCCATGTAAGAAAGCGTTCTTGACATCCATCTGCCACAGCTTCCAAGATTTGCTAGCGGCTAAAGCTAGTAGAGCTCGAATCATTGTGATCTTCGTCACTGGACTAAACGTTTCTTCATAATCCAGCCCATATTATTGAGAAAAACCTCTAGCAACAAGTCGAGCTTTATACCTTTCAATGGATCCATCTGATCAAGTCTTCACCTTGTAAACCCATTTACAAGATATTGAGTTTACATCTTTTGGCTTTGGAACTAAACTCCATGTCTGGTTTTCTTTTAGTGCATTAATTTCTTCTTCCATCGCTTTCTGCCATTCTCGACTTTGCGCTGCTTCTTCATAAGTAGAAGGCTCAATAGGTATTGATTCATCCACATGAGCAGCATTGGCATACCTTGGATTAGGTTGTCTCGGCCTTGCTGACCTCCTTAATTCTTGTGCATGCTCCTCGACTTCCTTTTGGATTGGACGAACCTCCTCGGATATAGATTGATGTACACCAGTTTCCATGGACTCTTTTCCTTAGAGTACGACCCTTCCCCTTCTTTTATTGGATCCAATATCTGCTCTTTAGGTTCTTCTTTTTCTTCTGGACCTTCTTCTAATCCATGAGATTCTGGAAGCTCTATCTTTTGAGGTGACCACCATGAAAAAGCTTCATCAAATACCACATTTCTTGAAGTATGGCATTTTCCAGTATTTGGATCGCAACATCTCCATCCTTTTCTTGATTCATCATAACCGACAAAAATGCATCGGATTGCCTTCTTATCAAATTTGCTTCGTAGATGATCTGGTACGAAGACATAGCATACACATCCAAAAACCTTGAGATGGTTGACGGTTGGCTTGATCTTCCATAATCTTTCATATGGTGAAATATGCCCCAACTTTGTTTGTGGAAGCCTATTTATCACGTATGATGCCGTCCTCATACATTCGGCCCAAAATCTTCCTGGTACATTCTTACCATGAAGCATACTTCGACAAGTTTCAGCAAGATGACGATTCTTACGTTCTGCAACTCCATTCTGTTGTGGAGTATTAGGGCAAGTTAATTGCCTTCTGATCTTGTGCTTCTCAAGATAGATATTGAACTCGGTTAATAAATATTCTCCTCCATTATCTGTGCGTAAGCATCGAATCTTAGTATTGAGTTCACTTTCTACCTTGTTCTTGAACTCTTTAAACTTCAGAAAAGTCTCCGACTTCTCCTTCATGAAGTAAACCCACACATATCTTGAGAAGTCATCAATGAATGTCACCATATATTTCATACCTCCTGAAAGGACCCGTTCATATACATTATAAACGATTCACAATAGTTGATTACATCGCGAGGTATTTGACCTCTATATGATACATTTTACAAACATTGCATTTGTTTTTAAAAGACAAACTTTCTTTACATCGAAAATTGACAGGCATGTATACCATTTCATAATATCCACTATTCAACTATAAATTGACTTAATAATAATAATCTTTAATGAACTCAATGACTTGAATGCAACGTTCTTCGAAATATGCCATGAAAGACTCCAATTAATATCTTTAAAATGAGCAAATGCACAGCGGAAGATTTCTTTAATACTTGAGAATAAACATACTTTAAAGTGTCAACCAAAAGGTTGGTGAGTTCATTAGTTTATCATAATCATTCATTTTCATCATTTTAATAGACCACAAGAATTTCATTTCCAGTTCTCATAAATATACGTCCCATGCATAGAGACAAAAATCATTCATATGGATTGAACACCTGGTAACCGACATTCACAATATGCATATAAGAATATCCCCATCATTCCGGGATCCTCCTTCGGACATGATATAGATTTCGAAGTACTAAAGCATCCGGTACTTTGGATGGGGCTTGTTGGGCCCAATAGATCTATCTTTAGGATTCGCGTCAATTAGGGTGTCTGTTCCCTAATTCTTAGATTACCAGACTTAATAAAAAGGGGCATATTCGATTTCAATAATTCAACCATAGAATGTAGTTTCACGTACTTGTGTCTATTTTGTAAATCATTTATAAAACCTGCATGTATTCTCATCCCAAAAATATTAGATTTTAAAAGTGGGACTATAACTTCAAATCCGTTCATCGAAATCATTCGATATCTAAATGAAAAGTTCTTAATTTTTTTGCTAGCTTTCCAACGACATGCATATCTTACACCTTATCTCAGTCGCATATATAACTAATTCAGGATTCAACATAACCTAACTAAAGGCAATATCAAAAGTATAAACATGCATAATCCTATATACTCGAGCACTAGTCAGCGATACACTATTAGTATGTAAAAGTTAAATTATGAGTACTCACGTATCAATATTGAGATTCAATATTGCAGGAAAGGTACGTAGACGCAACGGAGATGATAAACACTATATTGACCTCACGAGCATACCCATGAACCATACCCAATCACCTCCATAGCTATAACCCATAATTTCCTTAATCCAATCCCACTCGAAAAACAATTTCGAAATCACTCGGACGGCACTCTGACGTAATATTTTATGTATACTAATAATATCTTGAAATAATACGGAGTAAATATATATATGTAAATCGATTGAGAGAGTTTAGAGAAAAATATTTTCAAGTTTCTATGAAATAATGAAACCTATTGAATTCTATTTATAATAGATTTTTGAATTATTAAAGTGAATTATTAAAGTATGAATTATTAAAGTGAATTATTAAAGTATGAATTATTAAAGTGAATTATTAAAGTATGAATTATTAAAGTGAATTATTAAAGTATGAATTGTTAAAGTGAATTATTAAAGTATGAATTATTAAAGTGAATTATTAAAGTTAAAGTAAAGTAAAAATAAAGTAAAGGTAAAGTTTAAGTATAGTAAAAGTATAAAACTATGTACGTATAATACGCGTATAAATATATATAATATTAATTTAAATCTTTATATATATTTAATAAAATAAAATATAAATATCGTTATCTTTATCATACTGGTTAAGTAATGAGTTGTCAAAAGTGGTTCTAGATATTTATAAAAGTTATATACGTTTTAATAATAAAGTTCTTTTTAAACTGAAAACGTTTTTGTACGTTTGAAACTAAATCAAATAAATATAATAATTTTGTTTTTCAAACCAAATATATTTTTAAGAATCATTTTGTTTAAAGGTTAAAATAATGGAAATCGTTATATCATAAAATGTTTTAGAAAAGTAGAATCATATATATTCATAATAGGCTTCAAGTTTTTAAATTACAGTTTGTTGGTGAAGCATGGGATAAAGTTCAAAGGTTAAATAAATGTATGAAATCATCATAATGAAAAATGTCGAGTTACTTAACTTGTCGATATCCAACATCTAAGTTATTTACACTTCACGTTCTTACTTATAAATCACTTTACCATTTTTCGAATGTTGTCAAAAAGAATAGATTTCTTAAATCACAGTGGACCTCATAACATAGACCCGTAATCATATCATAATGTATCTGATAAATCAATCATTTGATATTATCTTCTAATTCCATCGATAAACATATTGAAACAAATACGTTCATGTAAAGTATTATACATTTAATACTTTATTAATATTCTCAAGTTATAATATATATATACATATATATACATATTTATTTATATATAACGGTTCGTGAATCGTCGAAATTTGGTCGAGGTTATAATGAATGTATGAACACAATTTAAAATTCTTGAGATTTAACTTAACAAACTTTGCTTATCGTGTCGGAATAATATAAAGATAAAGTTTAAATTTGGTTGGAAATTTCCGGGTTGTCACAGTACCTACCCGTTAAAGAAATTTCGTCCCGAAATTTGAGTGGAAAGGTCATGAATGATAATAAGTATGTTTTCATGATGCATACAGGCTGAAAATTAGAGTTTTATCATCAGCGAATAATTTGGATAAACAATCCGTTTATATGAAGAGTACGAATGAAGCTAACATAGAAGAGTGAAATGAGTAAGTGTAGATTCATCTTATCATTTGACGTAGATATGATTGATTTCCAGATTTCAAGGGATTTGAAGAAAATCTTTGTAATAAGATTTGATTCTCCGGTAACAAAAGGAATTAGGATCCGCTTTAAATGCGATCGTCCATTTTAATTGTTCTGTCGGAGATTTTCTTATAAATTCACCTCCTTCGTTTTCTTACAACTCACACCTTCTGTTGATGCATTTTATGCAAGTCCCTAGACATCTACCCACGTCCATTGCAGGTACAACAGTTTACAGGCCACCATGGTCGTTCGTTATTATCCTATCCGTGTTTGTATGTGGTTACAGCAACTGCAGGAATGAGATTTGGATGTTTGACTATGTCCAAGTGAAGCCTCACTCGTACGGCTGATAGGCTCATACACAATGTTGATACTGAGCTAAGTCACAATTACAACCTAAATGAGAAGACATGAGTGAGTGATCATCCGTACGGCTGATGAAGCCAACTCGTATGTGTGATGGATGAATCGTACGGGTGAGTCAACAGCAGGGGTATATAAAGTCTTATGTTCTTCATTTTAGGTTAAGCCTCTCATTTGTTACACACACTCAGATCTGGTGAGCTCCTCCGATTCTCTCTCAACCCAAATCACCCAGGTGGTGAATAATAGCTCTAGGTGTTGATCTAATCACACTTGATTTAGTTATGGTATGACTAAATTAATCCCAAAAAGCTTAACCTATTTACTAGAGGGTTTGATTCACTTATTCCGTCACTGTGTGAGTTAAATCTGTTGATTTCTAAGTTCCTAGTCATGTTTCATCACCTTCTATTCTTTCCCCCTCAACTGATATTTTAAAGTGTTCATCAATATGCTCCATCCAGATCTGATTCTCGATATACTTATAACTTTCATATCGGTCATTCTTCTTTTTCATCTACCGCCGGAAGAATCTATTTACTTCTACTATACTCTTGGGTTTATAGTGTTTCTAGTTCTTCCGTGTCTTTATATTGCTATATGCATCGATATATATGGTTTATAATTTTTGGTTTGTCGTTGGGCTTTATATCTTCCCTTATATTTCAAAGTCTCTGTTTCTATCTTCTATAATCATTGTCATCCACAGTTAATGCTCTCTTTTATTTGCTGCAATTTATACCCCAATTTCTATTTCGGAGTTTTGTCCTTTCGTTTCTTCTTCTTGCGATTAAGCACCGCTTGTAATGGTCCAGAATTCACAGATATGAATTTCGAAATGAACATTGTTAATGTTCTAGGAAGGAAATTGTGATGGCACGATCTTGACTTGTCAAATTACTAGAATACCTTGGAAAAGGCCGAATCATCAAGAAATATTTTCTTGATATTTTAGAAGTTAAATAGAATACAAGAGTCGTATAACATGGCACATGATGATGTTATGATCTGTGAATCATCACGTTCCATTTAGAAACTCAGCATGAATTACTGTAATATAATCACATTGATCAAGTGTCATTATATTATACTAACTCATGCTTCAGTTTCCAACACTACTTCAAAAATATTCATATTTTAAACTCAAAGGTTTACAGAGTATAGGAACTAAACAGTTTCCTTTTTGATGTAATACAGATAGCGCAAAGAGATAAATGATTTCAGATAAGAATAGTTATAGAAATATCTTCAGAAATATGGAGGATATTTATAATGAAAGATACGATGATATCTTAGAATTTCTAATATCAGAGGATGATGAAGTATGTTGTCTGTAAGGGTTTAGTGTCAGGAGCAAGGTATTCGTTAATGACTTCAACAGACACTGAATCATTTGGATTCTTTGAAGGCAAGTTCAGTCTTTGTGATTTGTCCACAGCCTCATTCATACTTTGCTCAATCCGTTTTCCAGTTCCAAAACTTCTCTATTTCTGAGCTTTGCTAATACACTAATCTTTATCATCAAACTTTTTACTGCTAAGGTCATTTACAGTTTTTGTTACTTCATCAGCATTTCGAGAACTAGTTCGCGGTTCAGAGTGTTTTTCAGAAACTTCACATTCGAAGTATGTAAGCCTTGGAAATAGACGTTAAGTATAACTGTTGGCGTCAACATGCTGTGAGATTTCAAAATACTGATTTCTAATTCCCAATGATTCATATGGCAATTCTCGTTACAAGAGGCAGATGAGTAAATGATGAGGTTTCGATAAATATAATGATTCTTCGGAATGCCCAAGATCAGTGAAGTTGTTGGTAAGTTTATTGCTAATGTGGTGGAATATGAAAGGTTCTCCGGTAACAAAAGGGTAATCACATATATCAAAATTATGATAAGGCTACTCCGAATTAAAAAATCGAAGTTGTCTTGCTGGAGCTGTGATATAATTTGCTACTTTACAAAGGAATTGCAAGGTTATTTTTGCTAATAAATGCCAAAAGATCTGACACAGATATGTGTTGAATTATGACTTTGGTTTCGAGAGCTTTTTAAGTACATAACTGTGGGTAATATGTGGTTGGATCATCATCTCGATTGCTCATTATTTGAAGTGCCTTCAGAGATTTTCGAAGGGTTTGAACACAGATTGTAATCGTTTGTATACATTTTATGTTCTAACACACTTTTGAAGTCAAAGTATAGCTTTGAAAGATGTAGGAATCTAAAAGTGATGGTACCGGTTATATCTCAAATTGAATTCTGAGATTTTAAAATCAGAATATGTAATTGGGTTTGAATGAGTATGGTTGTTTTGATTTCTATGAAAGAATGTATATTATTGTGAAAGTAGGAAGTATAATTGATAATTTGCTTAATCTGATTCGAAGAATGTAACATATTAATTATGAATTTATATATATCTCTCGGGTATTACCTACCCGTTAAAAAAAATTTCACAATTAATATTTTGTACATAAGAATTTTATTACAGTCTTTATGAAAATATATATGTATATATTCTTCTCAGATGTAACATAGATTTTAATGAGTTAATACTAAATTAAACTCATTCGATTTACGGTTGGAACTAGAATTGAATAATTCCTTTAAGGCTTTAGAGGTTACATAAGTATTTCTTCAATAATATTGAAATTATGAATCAATACTTCGTTATTTGTTGAGATGTGATGCTGGTTTTTGTTAAATTCTTGTGAACTTCGCAAAGTACGAATGATGTTATCTGAAAAGTTTCGGTTACATCAATGATGAAGTGTAAAATCAAATATATACTTGATTTATTAGGAATTGGAATTTGTTGAATTGAGACAGAGATTGTAGTTAACGATGGTTAAGTCGCGGGTGAGGGACGTACATTATTGCATATTTGTAATATGAATTAACCGAGTAGTTAAGATTCACACACAATAGCTTTAACACGGAAAGATTTATTTATTTTTATTTCAAAATATATATATATAAAATATATATATAATTTCTTCAGAGGGAATGAGTTAATTCTTCATAACTTGTTGATACAATATACACGTTATTGATTCGTAATGATGTAAACAGTGATTCTTGAACTGACGGAGTTTGTGATGTTATAGGTGTTGTTGATTCTGATGTTGACTGTACAGACGATGCTGGTGACGCTGACGGTACTGTTGATGCTATTGGTAAAACAAGTTTAACTTGTTAATCACACGCCATTTTTGTCAGGGTTTCTACTCTTCCTTCTATCATTTTGGTTCGCTTAACTGATTTATGGTTAGGGCTAGATTAGATAATCTCTAAGACTTTAGAGATTATATAATCGTCGCGGAATGTTTCTCCAATGAAGTTATGAATTAATACTTCGTCAGTTATTGTTGTTGGTACTCTTTGGTATCTATGGTACGTATGACGTTGATACTCGTGGGACAGATTGTGAAGTTGAGGTTTACAACGCGGTTGTGGTTGGAGGTGGTAATGGTACTGTTGGCGTTGATGATGGTGGTACTGGTTATGTTGCTGATGCTGCTGCTGGTGTTTGTAATCTCTGAACCATATTCTCCAAAGCCACTACCCGAGCGCGAAGTTCGTTGACTTCTTCTATTATTCCAGGATGATTGTCGGTCGGAACGAGCGGATAAATAAAATCTAGAATTTGATGTAGTATATAATCGTGACGAGATACCCTGGAAATGAGAGAGAAAATGGTGTCTCGAACAGGTTCGCCGGTAAGTGCTTCAGGTTCTTCGCCAAGAGGGCAATGTGGTGGATGGAAAGGATTGCCTTCTTCTTGTTTCCAATGATTGAGGAGGCTACGAACCCATCCCCAATTCATCCAGAATAGGTGATGACTGATTAGTTGATCCATTCCGGTCACACTGCTTTCGGAGCTTGAGTGAGATTCTATTTCGGAATCCGAGTGACTTGAACTGATGACAAATTCCATTTCGTACGATTGGATAAAGGATTTTTCGATATAAAATGATTTTTCGGCTATCGGGTGGTATTCTATTTACCTAGGATATCTATATATAGAGATCAAAAGATTTCATAGATTACGGAGGAATTTGCGGGATATGTCAGGCAAAGTTTAAAGTAACAGATACGATAAGATATGATTTAGCAGATACGCTAAGATATGAATTTTGTCTATACACTACTCATGCAATTAATGTAGCAAGACGTGTCTAGACTAATAATGATAAGCAGGTAATTTCCTATGGATGATAAGTAGATGATTTCCGACTAGAAATGATAAGCAAAACTTTTGACATGCAGACACGGTCGAAGTCCAGACTCACTAATGCATCCTAACTACTTATCAGTTAGACACACTAATGCAGACCTGGTTCGCTAAGACCACCGCTCTGATACCAACTGAAAGGACCCGTTCATATACATTATAAACGATTCACAATAGTTGATTACATCGCGAGGTATTTGACCTCTATATGATACATTTTACAAACATTGCATTTGTTTTTAAAAGACAAACTTTCTTTACATCGAAAATTGACAGGCATGTATACCATTTCATAATATCCACTATTCAACTATAAATTGACTTAATAATAATAATCTTTAATGAACTCAATGACTTGAATGCAACGTTCTTCGAAATATGCCATGAAAGACTCCAATTAATATCTTTAAAATGAGCAAATGCACAGCGGAAGATTTCTTTAATACCTGAGAATAAACATGCTTTAAAGTGTCAACCAAAAGGTTGGTGAGTTCATTAGTTTATCATAATAATTCATTTTCATCATTTTAATAGACCACAAGAATTTCATTTCCAGTTCTCATAAATATACGTCCCATGCATAGAGACAAAAATCATTCATATGGATTGAACACCTGGTAACCGACATTCACAATATGCATATAAGAATATCCCCATCATTCCGGGATCCTCCTTCGGACATGATATAAATTTCGAAGTACTAAAGCATCCGGTACTTTGGATGGGGCTTGTTGGGCCCAATAGATCTATCTTTAGGATTCGCGTCAATTAGGGTGTCTGTTCCCTAATTCTTAGATTACCAGACTTAATAAAAAGGGGCATATTCGATTTCGATAATTCAACCATAGAATGTAGTTTCACGTACTTGTGTCTATTTTGTAAATCATTTATAAAACCTGCATGTATTCTCATCCCAAAAATATTAGATTTTAAAAGTGGGACTATAACTTCAAATCCGTTCATCGAAATCATTCGATATCTAAATGAAAAGTTCTTAATTTTTTTGCTAGCTTTCCAACGACATGCATATCTTACACCTTATCTCAGTCGCATATATAACTAATTCAGGATTCAACATAACCTAACTAAAGGCAATATCAAAAGTATAAACATGCATAATCCTATATACTCGAGCACTAGTCAGGGATACACTATTAGTATGTAAAAGTTAAATTATGAGTACTCACGTATCAATATTGAGATTCAATATTGCAGGAAAGGTACGTAGACGCAACGGAGATGATAAACACTATATTGACCTCACGAGCATACCCATGAACCATACCCAATCACCTCCATAGCTATAACCCATAATTTCCTTAATCCAATCCCACTCGAAAAACAATTTCGAAATCACTCGGACAGCACTCTGACGTAATATTTTATGTATACTAATAATATCTTGAAATAATACGGAGTAAATATATATATGTAAATCGATTGAGAGAGTTTAGAGAAAAATATTTTCAAGTTTCTATGAAATAATGAAACCTATTGAATTCTATTTATAATAGATTTTTGAATTATTAAAGTGAATTATTAAAGTATGAATTATTAAAGTGAATTATTAAAGTATGAATTATTAAAGTGAATTATTAAAGTATGAATTATTAAAGTGAATTATTAAAGTATGAATTGTTAAAGTGAATTATTAAAGTATGAATTATTAAAGTGAATTATTAAAGTTAAAGTAAAGTAAAAATAAAGTAAAGGTAAAGTTTAAGTATAGTAAAAGTATAAAACTATGTACGTATAATACGCGTATAAATATATATAATATTAATTTAAATCTTTATATATATTTAATAAAATAAAATATAAATATCGTTATCTTTATCATACTGGTTAAGTAATGAGTTGTCAAAAGTGGTTCTAGATATTTATAAAAGTTATATACGTTTTAATAATAAAGTTCTTTTTAAACTGAAAACGTTTTTGTACGTTTGAAACTAAATCAAATAAATATAATAATTTTGTTTTTCAAACCAAATATATTTTTAAGAATCATTTTGTTTAAAGGTTAAAATAATGGAAATCGTTATATCATAAAATGTTTTAGAAAAGTAGAATCATATATATTCATAATAGGTTTCAAGTTTTTAAATTACAGTTTGTTGGTGAAGCATGGGATAAAGTTCAAAGGTTAAATAAATGTATGAAATCATCATAATGAAAAATGTCGAGTTACTTAACTTGTCGATATCCAACATCTAAGTTATTTACACTTCACGTTCTTACTTATAAATCACTTTACCATTTTCCGAATGTTGTCAAAAAGAATAGATTTCTTAAATCACAGTGGACCTCATAACATAAACCCGTAATCATATCATAATGTATCTGATAAATCAATCATTTGATATTATCTTCTAATTCCATCGATAAACATATTGAAACAAATACGTTCATGTAAAGTATTATACATTTAATACTTTATTAATATTCTCAAGTTATAATATATATATACATATATATACATATTTATTTATATATAACGGTTCGTGAATCGTCGAAATTTGGTCGAGGTTATAATGAATGTATGAACACAATTTAAAATTCTTGAGATTTAACTTAACAAACTTTGCTTATCGTGTCGGAATAATATAAAGATAAAGTTTAAATTTGGTTGGAAATTTTCGGGTTGTCACACCTCCAAGTGATGTTTGTTTCACTGGACCGAAGACATCTGAGTGTATGATCTCTAGTGGTGTCTTGGACTGATGCGCTGACTCCTTGAATGGCAATTGGTGAGCTTTGCCAAATTGACATCCAGCACATATTGTATCTGTTCGGATATTAATTTGAGGAAGCCCATTTACTATGTGTTTTACCATCATCTCCTTTAACTTGTTGTAGCCCACATGCCCAAGACGTTCATGCCAAAGATCAGCCGTCTCATTTTTTTGAGTCTTATCCACATATGCTGTTTCAGCAGATAGTACATAGACCGACTCTATTCTTCTTCCTTGCATAATTGGATTGCCAACCACCTTCACTCTCTTGAATACAGACACATCTTCTGGTCCAAAGAGCACATAATTCCCTTCTGCTGTCAATTGTGGTACTGATAGTAAATTCTTCTTTAGACCAGGGACAAGATACACCTTCTCGAGTTGGAGCTTATGAGAGTCGCCTTCACTTGGAATTATTGTCTTTCCAATGTGAGAAATAGACAACCTTGAATTGTCGGCTGTCAACACGACTCTCTTTCCTTTGTAATCATCCATTTCTTGCAGCTTCGTCTCATCATTGGTCATATGATTTGAGCACCCAGAATCAATGATCCAATCATCTTTATAGTTTATTTTTTACTTTAAGGTTGCTGCAAGAGCTTGATCATCCATGTCAGCTTCAACGGAGAGTCCTGCTTGTGCATCCCAAGTTTCCTCATTAATGGATGCTTCGAATGTGACCTCTTTCTTCTCATCTCTTGCGGCGGCCACATTTCCTTTGAAAGTTCGCCTTCTGGGGAATCTACAATCTCGAGCAAAATGACCCTTCTTGCCACAATTGAAGCATTCACCATTCTTTCTCTTATCATTTTCCCCGTATTGTTGGCGATGATCTCTTCTTCCTTGTTGAGCTCCCCCTGAAGCGTTGCCTTTTGATTTTGGGTGACCCTTCCACCCATATGTCTTACTTTCTTTCATCGCCTCTTGTCTTCGAGATGTTGTTTTCTTCTTATTGGTGAAGAGTGCATCTTCTCCGTCTTTTATGGTTACTTCATTCATCTGCTTGGCTAATGCCTCTTGATTAGCCAATAAATTCTCCAGCTCTATTAATGATGGTTGAGTAGGCCATCCTCTCACAGCGGCTATAAATCCATTATACTCGGATCTTAAGCCGTGGATGATAATTCTCTTCATCCTTGCATCACTCACTTTCTCTTCAGGAGCAAGTTGAGATATCTCACGACAAATAGATTTCACCTTGGTGAAATACTGAGAAATAGATAGACTTCCTTGTGAGATACTTGCGAGCTCATTTTCCAAGAGCTGGAGGCGTGCTTCATTCTTCTTTGAAAATAATTTTTCAAAAGTTTCCCAAGCTGCCTTTGGTGTTTTCTCGTCACGGATGTGCTCCAATAGATCCTCCTCGATTGTAGTCTTCAATATAAATAAAGTCTTCCCGGCCTTGATGTTCCATTTTCTCAAGGCTTTGACATTTTCTTTCGGTGGAGGCGTTGTGTCACTACCAGCAACTATTTCTCATAAATCCTGTCCTTGTAGGTAGGATTCTATGCAAGTCCGCCAATAACCATAGTTGTGGTTATTGAGACTCTTGATTCCACTGCTCGTACTTGCAAGATCTGTCATCATGACGTCCAACGTCCAATAAGCTTGGTCCCAGACCAATGAGCTTTCACAGTTCCTAACTGTGCTCTGACAGAATCTCCCTTAGGGCCTTGGTGTCAACAAGACGATGTAAACGTCCAACGTTTACCAATGAGTACCTCCACTAGCAATGGTCTCGAACGACCCGCTCAGATACCAATTGTTGGAAGCTTCGACGAGCCCAAAACACCCACTATAGAGGATCTAGACTATACTAGACTCACTACACCAACACTTTGACGTTGATTAGCCTTTAATTTTATAAATCCTTAGTGCACAATAATACTTAGGTGACAGTGTCGACCATATATCGTTCAGGCGGTATAACTTACCATATATCACTTACGCGGCAAAGCCGACCATATAATAAGAACAACACAAGTGCACTAAAAACTTAAACACAAACTAAGGCTTGATCGGGAAACTTAACAAAGAACACTTATATTAAATTTCAATTACAATATTTCTTACTTACAAGCTTTCTATTCTCTAACTCACACTCTTCTTACTTCCTCACAGCTCTCACTTCTCTACTTCACTCTTGCAACTTTCACAACTTACAAATGAACTCCTCACCCCTATTTATATTACTCCATGGAAACTTCTACACACTAGATATTTCCATGGATAAATATCTAGATATTTCTTTCACTTATAAATATCTAAATTATCTAGAATTTTCTTTTATATTCTAATATCTAGATATTTTCTTATACATATTAATATCTAGATATTTTACATATATACATCTACTAATTCCATATTATTTTATAAAATCAAATTTGCATTGCATTTTAACAAAGACCTCCTTATTTTGGGAGCAAGAACTCAGCATGACATTCAAGTATTTTGTGATTGACCATTGCATATATATTTACAAAGTACTTTTTCTTAGTATAACTTAAACAACTTTTTCTAGTACCAATTCTATCATTACCTATTATCATCTACTACTCTAGACCCATTCAAATCAACCATATTCAGAGGGTTTGATCACATCCTATAAGGTGTAACTACTGACACAGTTTTTCGGTTTTTCCTATCTCCAAACAAGCAAATGAGAATGAGCCCGTGTAGTTAAGTCACAGGCATCAGACCCTTCTATATCTTCTTTTTTCAAAGGAGTAAAACAGTTGAACATTTAAAATTCAAGCAATGAGCCTTACAATTAAATGTGTACATCATTACAGTCCGACGAGTTATTTAGCATTTATGCTCTGTAATATATCTTTTTTGGAACTGCACTATATGTCTATATTTTCAACAAATTATAATCTATGGCATACTGAATTCACTAGCGTGAGGTTCAAATGGCATTAGTAAAGTGGTACTAAGTCATTTAATTGAACCTACCCATCATGGGTCAAATTTCGTTTAATTGAATCATAAGGAGAGATTGAAACCCAACTTATCATGATTCAGCGCGAGGCAATAAGAAACTGAAACCCGAGTTGTCACGAATAAGTGGAGGCGGCTCAATATCTGCTATATTGATCTGGTTCATTGATTTGGAGAGATCGTCAACAGAAAATGGTATGCTGCAGCATAACATAATAGATATGTTATTGGTAATTTAGTATCTGTATTATTTAAATGTAGATAATAAGAGAAATAGTGCACATCTATTATATTAATTCAAAAATATGATCTACCTTGAATCATCATCCAGTAAGAAAGAGCTGCTGACGGCATTATTTGAATCTTCTGTCATCAGCACCCTCATGTTGGAGATAACCTGTCGACAAATAAAAGCGTGCAATTGATAATTGTTAGGTGTTCATCAAGAATCGGTTTCATATCCTGATGACTTGATAGCAGATTTGAGCAAAATAGTGGGTGCTTTCTTATAAGTAGGAGAAATTATATAATACTCATAGTTATTACCCTATTAGATTTGGAAAGTTCAACCCATTTCCTTATGAATTCGCTGTTTCATAGGGGTTGAAAGGTTGTTAAAAGAGTACTTTGATTGCATATTATTCAGAAAGTTATACATAGCGTTATTAATAATGAATGACACACTAACAATTTACAAATAAAATTTTGCACAGACACACAGCAAGTGTTTCGAGTCAACTAAAACCTCTTTGACCCATACAACAATACCCATTTTGACCCCCTACCCTGCCCAATTTGTCACCTATAGTAATCATGCATGATCTTATCGATACATACATCTGGAGAAAGGCTATGCGTGCCGTATTTGTCATCCCAATACATAGTACTGATTCTGTATAGCTGTTGTATGCTAAGAATCTGCAGGTGCCATAAATTTTATTTTTAGTTTAAGATGTAAAAATATGATTAATGGGCTATTGGCCCTCTTCTAAGATGTGGGAATCTGAGGCTTACTGGGCATAGATCATGACTTATTTCATCCAGTTTCTTCTTTGGCTTTTGATGAATAACCTAAAACAATGTATGAAAACTGTTGTAAAAAGCTTCCTAGATATATAAGGACAGCCAACTGTAATACTTGAATGAAATGACCACGAAAATTAAACATACGATTCATTACCAGGAACCCAATAGCTTGTCTTATGTGCTTGAGCTCATCCCACGATGATCCTGCATACTGGAAATTGATTTCTCAAATATCAGATAAAGTATGGAAAGGGGAAAAAATTACATGGCTATAAGGAAAGGCAAGCTTACCTCTTCAGTAGCTTTGTAGCACCACTGTTCCAATTCAGACAACCCTGCCTTGACGTATTCTCCATTGCTGAAAGAGCAGCACTCTCGTCTCAACAGAAGACTGCATGCGTGAATTAAAATTTATATTTATGTGTGTGTGTGTGTGTGTGTGAACCAGCTTGTGCGCATGTAAGTAAATAGGCATGTAGTAGAAGCTTTGTCTCAGACCTGTTAAATAACTGTACATTGATGAAAGAAAAAATCTGCTTGAAGATTTGGCGAACCAAAAATGGTGGCACCTACAGAGACAAATTATGCAATGAAGACGAGCAAGATTTTTTGCATTATATAATAATGAGAACATAAACTCATGAAACGAATAACTTGTTGCTCACAGATAAGGTTAACCACAGTAGAAGCATGAGTATTTCTCATATTTTATCACATGTTACAGAAGAAAAAGAGGAAACGCAATTGCAATAATATACACTCAACGACGGATATCTGAAAGTTTATCCCCCCTATATAGAATTCTAGGTCCCACATCATAAAAAATCTTCTGTTGTGGCGGTTAGTGAGCATATAAAAGAAAACAAAAAACAAACAAGTTCATTGGTTAGGAAATACAAAAAATAAAAAGTAATTGTAGGTACACCTTGCTTATTTCAAGTCTCTTAACCAAGTCACACCAGTTTTTTTCAAGTCTCATAAGCAAGTGTCCAAATCATACAACATGTAAGCTGGAGGGTCAGAAAGAAATATACCAGTATCTAAATGATTGATTTATATATTCAAAGTTTCAATTAAGCATCGTTAGAAGAGTTGTTTTACCTCTCAAAATGTAAGGGTTATTTAGTCTGCACATCTAATCATAGAAAATTATCTTGTCTTTTATCGTCGATTATCCTATTTTATATAACTCTACCGGAAAACTTCTCTGTATTTTATTTATGGTCAACACACCGTATAAGAGAAACTAAAGTATGAGAAATAGTGCCTGACATTGTTAGATTTTAACATGTTTAAGAAGCAGCCAATGTTGTTGACGATCCCTTGCCAGTGACCAATTAAAATATCTTGAGAAGCAGCACTTGCTAATGCAACAGCTGTCCCCTTTAACAAGTTTGCTCTGGATAATCTTGGTGCCTAGACGATTTGCATAGAAATTTAAAAGCTTATAAAATTGTAAAATAATTTGCCAAGTGTCTGATGTTACATTAGCAGTTAGAATACCTGAATGCACAATCCAAGCAATGGAGAAATCTCTTTCTTCAAGTTGTCACGTATCATCCCATATATTTTTTCAACGTAAGCTGTTAATTGCTGCTTGAAAAGCAAAGCAGGGTATTTGGCTTCAACTTGTAATGCGTCAGATGCACCAGTGGTCTCCCCATCTATTAAAGATATGTTTACACCTTGTGGAGTTCCACGAAAGCTCTACAAATTCATCAAATGTTTCTAAATGTTAAGCATTATGATTTTGATCACCTAGTTTCTTCCTTTTGTTATCAACCCAAAATTAGTTCTTTTGTTTTACCTGAGTCATCCTACCAAACAGGGAAGCTGATGTGGGACGTCGATGCTGTGGGGCCCCAGCAGCACCACTCGCTTTTAATGTGCGTTGTAACAGCAGAAGGAGCGTTGATGCGTTGGATAACCAATAGGCTAACACTTCATTGTTATCTTGTGTCTTCATTCAAAAGGCAGATTATGTCAATATATACTAGCCAGATCAGAGAGGTAGTTATACCACATTATAAAAGATCCTTAAAACCCATACCTCAATCGCTTGACCTATCGTTTGTATTATGCGATCAAAAATGCTGGTTTTTTCAGCTTCAAATGACCTCCATTGCCTGAGACATTTGTATATGATGCAAGCAGCAACCGGTCGTCCTTTAGAGAATCCTAGGGGTTGTGCAATACACCGAATGAGCAAATCCTGGTATTCCTGCTGTTTTTCATTAAGCGACTTCTGTGGTCTCTCCTCGACATCAGCATCCCTCATTCGCATTGAAGGACTTGGTGGATCCTTTAATAATATTATTAAAATTAAAATACCAAAGAAAATGAAATCATTAAGTTGGCACTATATATATTTATGACACTGTGCATAAACCATAATGCAATATTAAGAAACTTCACCCTACCACGGTCTGAGTGTTTTTCTGACTTCCGGTCCTCTGTCATTGTTCAAGTAGAAAAAAGAAATAGAGAGATGTCAGTATCAGAGTTTATCATAAGATGAAAAAAAAGAATCTTGTGAGTACCCTTAACGATTTTGACCGTGCTGCCTGTAGCTTGGAATTTTGCGCTATTGTTAAGGCCTGCTGACGAAGAACTTTGTTTTCTGACTCTATGTTAGCAAGCTTCTCCTCGAGCCTGGTAAAGAAAATTCACACTGTAATAGTTGGAAAAAAATCATCGGAAGAATATTGAAATTCAAGTTTTCCTAAAGAACCATGGTGATGCAGGGTGTTGTAGTGTAGGGGGCCACTATAAAATTTATCTAATGCAATTTTTTGTTATTTTTCAAGTTTATTTTAGATTTCTTTTTCCCATCGAAAAATATGTATATTGGTAAATACAAAAGATACTCTTAAATATACATATTTATCGAGAAATGCCTATGATTGAGGAATCTTCGTTTATACAAAAGATACTCTTAAATATGTATATTTCCCATCGTTTATACAAAAGATACTCTTAAAAATACAAGCATCTAATGAATACTTGTTCATTACCATGTTGATTGAGTCAGAAATGCCTATGATTATGAGTGTTATGCATTGAGGAATCTTCGTTTATACATGCACCTGATGCATATTGTAATTGTGGGTATATTTACTTCGGTGAGAACAGGCCTAAGTTCATGATTGACTTTTAGAATAGTACATATAAAGTACGTATTGTTACTGTGATAACTTACCTAGTTAAAGATTCCTGAAGTTGATTAGCCCTGTTCACAGTTTCTTCCAACTTCAGCTGCTTACTTTCACATGATTCAAGGGCTTCAGTGCACTTCTTTTCAGATTCATCAGCTCGTTTTCTCTCCGAGTCAAACAAACTCTGCATTCATGTCAGGTGGGGATTACAGATAAAATAAGAGTGGAATTTAATAGAGAAAACGAGGGGGAGAAACTGCATTCAAGATATAAAGAATCTGAAAGAACTTAAGAAAATTCTTGGTGATGATATTTGATTGATTGTCATGAGTACTTCAACTATTCATTGGCTAGAAGTTCAGTTCATGTATTTCAGGATTTCATAGAAGTTTGTAAATACCATGATCTGTATCACGTACAACCTCCTTTATGAGCTCGTGATTGACTGATTGTTAAAAAAATATTCTCTAACAGCATAGCTTAGTCATATAACAACGGAAAACTACTTCAGAACCTTATTGGTAGTCCAGGTAGCTAACAAACGGGTCAAAGAACTAATGGCATATCTTCTCACAAATGTTGGTCTAAAAGGAGAAATGTGATACGTTGCCCCCATCTGCTAATGTCTTCTAAACATTATTCACTATTAGTAGTATATCTAATTTCAGTAAGAGTAAAAAATTCAAAGTCGCAGTTTTGTATGCCCATACTGATAATTCAGTCATAATTATAATTCTGCGAATGTTCACTGCAAAACTACCCTTGAACCAGCTGTCAGGGTACTGGGAGCTAGCATGATTCATCGTCTGTATTTGGTCAGACCAAAGACAAATTACCATATTGTAGGACTTCCATTTTTTCACAAGGCACCCTAATAATTACCTTCTCGATAGCAGATGATCTTGAACATACAACACAAGAAGTTCTATAACCAAGAAATTATTGAAGGAAGTCTACTAACAATGCCTAGTAGTTAATATGCAAATCAACTTTGGTTTAACTTATTAAATAAACACTCTTGAACTGGTATTACCTAATTAAATTTATAGTGTCAATATAGAAAACACGAATAAATTACACTACCAAGTCCAAATGACTGGTGGCGCGTGCCACCATTAGTCAAAGTGTTGACTGCATACACAGAAAGGGATTAAAAAGGGGGAGAGGGAATTTTAGGAAACTAAGAGTACCTTCAACTGTTCCACTTCTGCACTTAATTTGTCAATCTTTTCCGTGTCTTCCACATGAATTGGAGCAGTTTCTTTCACAATATTTGACGCTTCTTCAATTGCTTTCTGTGCAGATTCACGTTCCTTGGTAAGCAAATCATTTGTTTCATCAACTTTAGCCTGCATGGCTTGTAGGGAGTTCTGCAACTTCTGAATTTCCTGTCCTTTTGCTTCTTCCAAGTCGGTCTGCACAATGTCGCGTTTTCATTTTTTTAAACATACTGCTTTCACGTATTCGGTAAAACAGTAATATATATAGAGTCCTTTCCATGTTTATTACATAAATAAATTATTGAACTCTGATTTAGTTCCAGTTATTGGAAATTATACTTGTATTTTGTAACAATACAAGTAAAGGAAATTGCAAGTATCCAAGATAAAAAGACACAAATAATTATATCTCAAAGTAACATACCTTCAAGCGTTTTTCTAGCTGTAAACGCCAAGTGAGATCTTCTACTTGCTTTTGAAGCTTATCCTTTGCTTCCTGGAGTGCACCTGTTTCCCTTGCAGCCTGCAAATGTTGATAATGAACAGCGACATAATTATGATACAAAGGACTTTTGGTATAATTAGGATGTAAACAATAAAGTTGACCTAAGGTTTCCAAAGCATCTAATTGGGCATCATACCTAACAAAAAACAACCATCCCAAGATAGCCTAGCGGTTGGGGTCTTGATATCCTGACAAGAGGTCTCGGGTTTCAAACCTCATTATAAGCATTCTTGAGGTGGCTAGGGAAAGGGTCGGACATGGTCACGGGATAACCTGGTTAGGCCTCATACATCTAAGTAAAAGCACTGGACCTCCCCAGTGAACAGGGAAAACCTTATCCGTTTACCCATATACCTAACAAACACCAAAGCAATCTAAGGGGTTGACCTAATCACTATATTATAGAGTCCAATCAGTTGACATTTGGTGCTACACCCCTATTTATGAGATCAGGAAAATCAGCAAGAGATAATTTGGCCCAAGTAAACAATAAGAAAAATTCAATAATCCAAAGTAGAGTGTTTAACATAAGTGATAAGTTTATTGAATTATGTCCTATCCGATTTAATATTCAAGAGATGCATGCGTTCATTACATTGACTGAGGCGGTAACAGAGCAGCATCTTCACACTGATAATTTAAGTACAAAAAAGAGGTTTAAGCAAACAGATTATTCTTAATGAAAAAAACTGTACAAGTAATCACATTTTCTTGTTGTACTCAAATCTCTATATTTTATTTATATCACTAAGAGAATGAAGTATTAGCCTAACCAAACAATGGGTACGAAAATAGGAGTTAATATGTATGTAAGTACAGCACTGAAAACGTAAGTTACTGAAAGCATAAGAAAAACCAACCATCTTGATTTTCCGAAGCTCTTTTCTTGCAATTCTCCCCCTCCATCGGGTTTGTGTAACAATCGCTGACCTAATTAGATTCTTATAGTATTTAAAGTCTCTATGCCGATGCCAATTGGCCTGCAAACATTGGTGTGTTAGAGAAAATGGATAGCTTTTAGACCTTAATGCAGTGTATAAATACCAAGTACTGACTTGCACAAGAATTGCCGCCTTAGTCGTCTTTTTATGTCTGAGATCATTACGAGCAGCCATTGCTCGCAGACCCGTCTGGAGGACAGTGACTGAGAGCATAAGCTTTTTGTACAACATCAAAAATGAGTATCGTCGATAATTCTTTTGTATCTTTATTGAGGCAGCCTGCCTTTTCATGTGTTCAAACAACTTAGTTGCAAGCTTCCCTGATAGGCAAAACACAAAGAAAGGACGACCGAATTATTTACAATCTGAATAAAGAAAACATATCCATGCAGGCATGCACAAAAAGAAAAATGTGATTTAGATTCCAAATAATACAATCCAATATATGCCAAGTATCACAGTTACACAGCAAAAAAAGAACATCTCATGTGGTAAAGTTATCTGAAAGACAAACCTCTGCATAGAGATTGCATCGAAATAGAAGCTTTCTTTAAAGCCACAAAACGGTTCCTAGCGATATGTGTTCTTATCTTTCTCTGAATTTTTCTGGCTGCAGTGTTGAGTTTTTGAGCTCTCCGTGCATCTAGTTCTGCCATCTGACCAGCTCTAAGGAAAACTTTTGTTTTGCCTATCTGCCAAGCCATTGATACATCTTTTATAAAGCATTCAAAGTAGAAATGTTGCTGACTGGAAACTAAACATTTATATACATATAAGCTTGCATGCAAAACCACTTTTGTGTTAGCAGGTCTTTTGTAGCTTTTTTATGGGCTTTAAACAGGTAACTTGCATATTCATATTGCATAAAAAAGACGGAAATTATAGAATAACAAAGAAAATACATATCTTGTCCTTTAACACCGAATTTTCTCTAATGCAGATGAATTTGTTAATGCCCCTTTATGCGTGTAGAACTAACTTCAAATAACAGTATGTGAAATGAATATATCCACCGGCTAACAATCAATATAGCAACTGCTTATCTTTGGTTAAATGGCAAGTCAAAGATATGTCTAAGGAATACATATAAATTCATAAGATTGGTAGTCTCAAGCAACATCTTTGGTTAATTACTTCAGAAGGTCAAAGATGAAAATGAAAGAAAGAAGAGATTGCTGAGATATAAAAGAGAGAGAGAGAGAGAGAGAGAGAGAGAGAGAGAGAGAGAGAGAGAGGGAGAAATTGTGTGAAAACAAGCACAATCACTTCATCCTACATTTCACTTCTGGAATAAGAATTATAACAATAGTGTATTATGGTCAATAGGTCGTATTAAGATGGATTTTTTCTATATTGCTTTTGAATTGAGAGAGGCAGTTGATAAGTAGTGCAAAACAGGTCAGTACAAGACTTTGAGGAAGACTCATGACATAATGTCAATGTTGAAAGTACAAAACCATATGCCATGATGACAAATAGAATAGTTCAAACCACATGTTCTGCTAAATTACAAGGGAAATTCACTTTGATCAGATGGGAGAAACAGCTGAACAAAGAAAATGTGCCAGATAGGGAGGCCTTATCTTACCTGAGAACCCTGGAGCCCCATCTTGTCAATAATCTTTTTACAAGCATCCTTTGCATCAAGACTGTTGATATAAGTAACAAACTCAGTGTAAGAATTGGAGCATGCCTCTATTCGTTCATATTATCACTATATAACACAATGTTCTACTTACTTCCCTCCCAAAACCTCTGGGGCAAGAAGACTGAATCGGTTGAGGAAATCAAAAAAACTCTTACGAGTCGGGTATCCAGCCATGCTTATACGGATTGCCTCTAGAACACCCTACATGATGAGTAAAAAACACACTATATGAGATTAGGAATTATTCAATTAAGTTGTAAGTTTGTAACATCAGAACATTGATATCACTCACCCCACAACGTAATTGTTGCATGATATTAGCATTCTCAAAGATGGAAGGTTTAAGAAGATTATTTGGCTTCACGCATCTAATATAATGGGGTTCTGTGGAATTCAGAGTTTCCATTAACGATTGAAGTTGCAGCTGCATTAATTATGATCAACGTCAGATATATATACATACATATATAGATAGATGAAGTTGCAGCTACATATACATATATACATACATTATATCCTTAAAGTTTTTTTTCTATTCTTTTTGGAGGAAAAAACATACACCAGCAGATTTGAAAAACTTAACTACTTTTTCTCATAATAGTTACACAACTTAACTAAATTTTCTCTAAAAACTAATCCTTCCATTGGAAAACATTTACGAGAAAACTTACTTTGAAGCGAGACCCTATTGATGAGAACTTAGCAGATTTGTTTGAAGATTTTGGGGTCTCCTCAGGCAGAGGAGGGAAAAGTCCTGCTACAAAGGAGCACTTGGAAGCCATCAACAAATCTTGATGTTCAGGAACAACATAATCTTTGTTTTTGTCTAAGAACAGTTCAGATTGATATTGGACCTGAATATACATTTAGAGGAAATACTTCATTTTTGGACAAACACTAGCAGCATTGTACATACTAGATACTTGACTATATATAACTTACCTCTCCTGCATAATGTGAAATGGTGAAATCACTGCGGGCCAGTTTGGGTTTGACAAATCGTGGGTGCTTATTAAATGTCTGATAGAGCTTCTGGGAAAATGTCTCATGAGTTGACTTAGGAAACATGCTGGAATCACAATAAATCGCCATAAGCTAACAAAAATATGATTCAACATTACATACTGAGAAATAATTAAATATTGTGTCCCAAAGTCACCCTTGCAAGTCGATACATAAGAAATTCATGATGATTTCCAGCCTACAATCTAGAAGCCCACCTTCTAGATATTCAAAGTAGGCAACCTTGACAACTCATATGGAAGTAGCAAAGTTGATGACGATGACGGCCGCCAACCTTCTCCGTTCACACCATTCCACCGCCATAGAATTTTTACTATAAATAGAGGTGCAAACCTCAGTTGTAAATCATCCTAAATCACTCAGAGAAGTGTAATCACAACCTAGAGAGTGTGTGTGAGTTTGAGGGTTTTTTTGTAAGAGTTTTGTAATACTCTGTAAATCTATTTTTGTGAGTAATAGAGTTGTTTTTCTCTCAAATTTATATCTCCCAACGTCCAGGCGATCCCCTCTTCCTAACAAGTGGTATCAAGAGCTTGGTTAGAGACGTTGGTTGAGTTTTTGGGTCTTCTGAAGTTTCCTCAAAATTCAATTTTGAGTGTACCATTGGATTCGTCTCATCGAACCGAGTCCAACGCAAAAAACGGCGACTTAAACGGAGTTATAACAAGCCCAGAAAACGCGGTCAAAGTTTGGTCAACTCGCCGGAATCTCGCCGAGAAGACGACCGGTGCCGGAATTTTGCCGGAGAAGACGATCACTGTAGCAATTCACTGTAGCAGCGGCGGCACTGTAGCAAGTCACTGTAGCAGCACTGTAGCGGTACTGTAGCGATACTGTAGCGATTCTGAAATTTTACAATTTGGTCCCTGAAATTTTCAGAATTTCATTTTTGGTCCCTGAAGTTTATAAAAATTATAATTTTGCCCCGTAAGTGGAATTTAAGCCGCGAAGTGTCTATTCCACCATTTTCAACCGTTCCGGACGTAACGGTGATCTCTGTTTTCTACAATTCAACCCCGTTTGTGTTAAAAAAGTATTTGTAAGGTGATAATGTCCACAGAAGAGTCAACATCATCTTCCGGAGCTATGATTATGCTCACAGCCACAAACTACACGCTGTGGAAACCTCGGATGGAAGATCTCCTCAGCTGTAAGGATTTGTTCGATCCTATTGAATTGAAGGGTATAAACCCTGATTCTGCCAAAGAGAAAGAGTGGAAGAAATCAAACCGAAAAACTATTGGTCAGATCCTTCAATGGATTGATCATAGTGTCTTCCACCATGTTGCACAAGAGACAGACGCATATGTCCTCTGGAAAAAGTTGGAGGACATGTATCAGGCCAAGACTGCTCGGAATAAAGCCCTGCTGATGAGGCGTTTAGTCAACATGAAGCTCAAAAGTGGAACTTCAGTTGCCGAGCATACCAGTGAGTTCCAGAGCTTGGTCAACCAGTTATCTTCTGTAGAGATGCCGCTTGGCGATGAAGTTCAGGCGCTACTGCTACTTAGTTCCTTTCCCGATAGTTGGGAAACGCTGGTAGTAACACTCAGCAACTCAGCCCCGAATGGCAAACTTACCATGTCAATGGTCAAGGATGCCCTATTCAGTGAAGAGGCAAGGAGAAAGGACATGGGCACAGATCAGACCCATGCCTTTGTCACAGAGAATCGGGGGAGACAGCGAATGAGTAGCAAAAATAAATGTAGAGGCAGAAGCAAGAGCAGGGGCAGGTCAGCTGATGGCAGAAAACCAACATATAAATGCCATCATTGTGGATTAGAGGGACATATGAAGAAGAACTGCTATAGATTGAAAGAGGAACAAGGTCAAAGCAGTTCACAGCCGAAGAATAAGGGTGGAGAAACATTAGTGACTATCTCTGGTGATGTAGCTTATTGTTCAACCCATGATGAGACATGCCTTCACGTCTCACGAGAAGAAACAGAATGGGTGGTAGATACTGCAGCTTCCTACCACGTGACTCCATACAAGGAATACTTCACAACATACAAAGCTGGTGACTTTGGAGTTGTGAAGATGGGAAATTCCAGTTCCGCTGAGATTGTCGGAATTGGAGATGTCAGGATAAAGACAAGTTCTGGGAGCACAATCACTCTGAAGGATGTCCGCCATGTGCCAGATCTTCGGCTGAATTTACTTTCTGGGATAGCTCTCGACAAACAGGGCTATGATAGTCATTTCAGTAAAGGCACATGGAAATTGTCAAGAGGCGCTATGATAGTCGCTCGAGGACACATTTGTGGCACACTGTACAAGACTCATGTGAAGATCTGCACAGACAGTATTAATGTTGCAGAAAAGGAGGCTTCACAAAATTTATGGCACCAGAGACTCGGTCACATGAGTGAGAAAGGGTTGTCTACCCTAATAAAGAAGGAGCTTATCAATGTAGACAAGGATGCTGCACTAGATCCTTGCAATCATTGTCTGTTTGGTAAGCAGCATAGAGTCTCGTTTAATTCCTCTTCAACGAAAAAATCAGAGTTACTCAGTCTGGTACACTCTGATGTTTGCGGTCCCTTGGAGGTTGAATCAATTGGCGGCAATCGATACTTTCTGACGTTTATCGATGATGCTTCTCGAAAGGTGTGGGTATATTTCTTGCGGACGAAGGACCAGGTTTTCGAATACTTCAAACAGTTCCATGTCATGGTAGAACGTGAGACAGGAAAGAAGTTAAAGTGTCTTCGATCCGACAACGGCGGTGAATACTCTTCCAGGCAGTTCGATGCCTATTGCAGATCATATGGCATCCGACATGAGAAGACAATTCCACGTACCCCTCAACACAATGGTATAGCAGAAAGAATGAACCGAACAATCATGGAACGTGTTCGGAGCATGCTCAGTATGGCTAAGCTGCCAAAGCCATTCTGGGGAGAAGCAATCAGAGTCGCTTGTTATTTGATCAACCGATCTCCATCAGTACCACTGAATTTTGAAGTTCCGGATAAACTTTGGTCTGGAAAGGATCCATCATACTCTCACTTAAGAGTATTTGGATGTTTGGCGTACGCACATGTATCCAAGGAACTCAGGCAGAAGCTGGATGCAAGGACCACTCCATGCATATTCATAGGCTATGGAGATGAAGAATTTGGATACAGATTATGGGATCCAAAAGAGAAAAAGGTGATCAGAAGTAGGGACGTGGTGTTCCATGAAAGCCAGACAATAGAAGATATTGAAAAGCCCACAATATCTCAGAAGCCAAATGTTGCTGCTCAGGTGCCAGAGGCAACAACGGAATCATTCATGAGAAATGAATTTTCAGTGCAAGAAGAAATGCCAGAAGTAGAAGATAATGAGGAAAATGACGGTGCTGAGCAGGGGGAGCCACAACCCCATCTGCCAGACGTTCCAGCACCATCACAAGGTCAAGATGATGGTGGATCTCCTCAGAATGTTCCAGAAGTTCGTAGATCTGAACGAGGTCGGATTCCATCGAGTAGATATCCAGAATCCGAGTACCTTCTACTTACTGAAGATGGAGAACCGGAGAGTTTTCATGAAGCAGTAACTCATAAGGATAAAGAAAAATGGTTGCTCGCAATGCAGGATGAGATGGATTCTCTGCAGAAAAATCAAACTTATGAGATTGTAGAACTTCCACGCGGGAAGAAGGCACTGAAAAATAAATGGGTGTTCAAGCTGAAAAAGGATGGTAGTGGAAAAGTGGTGAAATACAAAGCACGACTTGTAGTCAAAGGATTCCAACAGAAGAAAGGGATTGATTTTGACGAGATATTTTCACCAGTAGTCAAGATGACTTCAATTAGAGTCATACTTGGATTGGTCGCAAGTATGAACTTGGAGCTTGAACAGATGGATGTAAAGACAGCTTTTCTTCATGGAGATTTACATGAAGAAATTTACATGGAGCAGCCAGAAGGTTTTGAGGTTTCAGGAGATAACCTCGTATGCAAGCTGAAGAAAAGTTTGTACGGTTTAAAGCAGGCACCTAGGCAGTGGTACAAGAAGTTTGACTAGTGCATGGTGAGTCACGGGTACAAGAAAACTGCAGCAGATGAGTGTGTCTACATTCAGAAGTTTTCTGAAAAAGATTTCGTTGCTCTTCTACTATATGTAGACGATATTTTGATCGTAGGGAAAGACGCAACGAAGATCAACCAGCTAAAGAAAGAACTCTCTAAGTCTTTTGACATGAAAGACTTAGGACAGGCTCAACAGATTTTGGGAATGCAGATAACTCGAGACAGGAAGAATAAAAGGTTATGGCTATCTCAGGAGAAGTATATTGAACGAGTGCTTTCACGTTTCAATATGAACAATGCCAAACCTGTTAGCATTCCATTAGCCAACCATTTCAAGTTAAGTAAGAGATCATGTCCCTCATCCATGGAAGAGATCGGGGAGATGTCTTCAGTACCATATTCTTCAGCAGTTGGAAGTTTGATGTATGCAATGGTGTGTACAAGGCCCGATATTGCTCACGCAGTGGGAACAGTGAGTCGTTTTCTCTCGAACCCCGGGAAAGAGCATTGGAATGCGGTAAAATGGATTCTCAGATATCTTAAGGGTATAACGAATCTATGTCTTTGTTACGGGGGAGCTGATCCAATCTTGGAAGGCTATACAGATGCAGATATGGCCGGAGATCCTGATAGTAGAAAATCTACTTCAGGATTCATTTACACTTTTGCAGGGGGAGCTGTTTCATGGCAGTCAAGACTACAGAGGTGTGTTGCATTATCCACAACTGAAGCAGAGTATATTGCTGCCGCAGAAGCTGGAAAAGAAATGTTGTGGTTAAAGCGTTATCTTCAAGAATTTGGAATCAAGCAAAAGGAGTACAAGGTATATTGTGACAGTCAAAGTGCTATAGATTTGAGCAAGAACTCCATGTACCATTCTCGTACAAAACATATTGATATTCGCTATCATTGGATACGCGAGGTAATTGATCGACAACTGTTGAGACTAGTGAAGATCCATACAAAGGAGAATCATGCGGATATGTTAACAAAGGTGGTGACTCGAGAGAAGTTGGAGTTACGCAGAGACATAACTGGAATGTTCGTGGATTCGGCTGGAGGGGGAGAATTGATGATTTCCAGCCTACAATCTAGAAGCCCACCTTCTAGATATTCAAAGTAGGCAACCTTGACAACTCATATGGAAGTAGCAAAGTTGATGACGATGACGGCCGCCAACCTTCTCCGTTCACACCATTAGGTGCAAACCTCAGTTGTAAATCATCCTAAATCACTCAGAGAAGTGTAATCACAACCTAGAGAGAGTGTGTGAGTTTGAGAGTTTTTTTGTAAGAGTTTTGTAATACTCTGTAAATCTATTCTTGTGAGTAATAGAGTTGTTTTTCTCTCAAATTTATATCTCCCAACGTCCAGGCGATCCCCTCTTCCTAACAATTCAATCACTATAGGCATGTGTGTGTGTGTGTGTGTGTGTGTGAAGTGTAAAATACAGCGTACCAGGCTTCATCTAGCAGAGCAATAATTCCACCAGGTTTCTGCAAATTGTAGTCAAAAGTTATAATTTGGATTGATGACTACAATATATATCAATGAAGTAAATAGAACATCGATGAGTTCCTTTTGTGCTGGTACAAATGATATTATGTATAGAACCACCACATGAGGGATTTGGGTGTACCTTTTCAATAAGTTCTAGGACATCTTTATTATCAACAAATTCAATGTAGCTCCAGTCAATCTGCTCTTTCGTATATTCCTCTTGCTCCATCTTAAACACGTGCTATATGAATTTAAAAAGAACAATAAACATCACAGATAGGTTCAGAAATAGGACAATGACCATCTATAGCTAAAACACCTGAAGTCATACCTGATTGAAATGTTGTTGCAGCTTCTCATTAGTGAAATTTATACAAAATTGTTCAAAACTGCACATGGACAACTCTGATTATAACAATCAAGTCACTGAAGAACCTTTCAGATAATAGTTATTCAAGAATACCAGATTTTACCTATTTTGCTTAAAGCTCTCAAAACCATAAATGTCAAGAACACCAATCAGAGATTTTGAATTTGGATCTTGCCCGATAGACATATTAATTTTATCAACTAACCTGCAGATTTAAATAATACCTATACAATCACTGTAATAATTCAAATGGTCATAATAAATGCCCACAGAATTGGATACTAAACAACTACGGAATGAAATGTAAGGGAATTCTGACTCTAAGGGAACACTCGAAGTACCAGTCAAATAAGCGAGAGTATAATGTCTTAGCCAAACCATCTCTGCTAATAGTTGCCGCTTCAGGAGGAAGACTTCTCTTGATAACTTCTTCTGGGGTAACCATCACACGTTTTAATAGTGCATCTTCCAACGCCGCACGATCACACCTGCAAATCATAAAGGATATGTCACCTATATTTAACTATAGAGACGCACATTAGAACTCGGAATTACTCGGTGAGTACTCAAATTTTGCAGCTCGGAGAGTACTTGGAAAGTACTCGGTCAAACTCGGTCAATTGCAGTCAAACTTGGTCAAACTCGGTCAAAACTCAGCCAAAACTCGGGATTACTTGGAAAATCGGTCAAAACTCGGCCAAAACTCGGGTTAACTCAAAATATAAGTCAAAATTGGTCAAAACTCGGTTGAAATCCGTCAAAGTCAAAGTTAATCAACATCCGAGTACTCCCCGAGTAGCGATATTCACAACCCTTGGAGACACATTCATGCAGAAGCGGATGTACTATGCTTTCATTGGTAGCACGTGCTACCAGTGAAATAAGATATCTAGTGTAAAATTTCTAGGATTTTAACTATTGACGCTAGTAGTTAGCGTAAAATTTGTGGGCTTTAACTATTGACACTAATGGATGGACTATTATTATTATTATGTGCTAAAAATGACTATGATTCCTAGATCTGCCACTGCGTACATGTATCCATGGAGATATAAAAATTAAAAAAATGCACAACGCACATGAGTAGCTCTGCTGTTGTCTTCAAATGAAATTTCGACTTGTCATCTTTCAGGAGCGATGAATCAACCTCTTTTCCTTTAACAAATTCAACATTACCAAGATGGAGAATTCCAGCTACAAGTCTAAAAATTGCTTCCTGGAAAATAGGGAAACATGTTATTGCAGCTTCGTTAGAATTACATAAAGTTACAGGGATATATAACATGAATATCCTATGACCTGATCCGTATCACTTATTCCAACAATATCCATGGCTCTTCTAGTGGCAAGATATTCTTGAGCTTCGTTTACATTAACAAGTTGGTGGCAATTTGATTGATTGAGATAGTGAAATGTTTTAGGGGGTCCCAGTTTATATTTCTCAATTTCCTGAAATATATCATCAAAAGTTAAGATTTCATAACCATCTACTGCATGAGCATTGCATATAGAATATACCTCCTGAGGTGCTGCACATAGAAGATAAAAACAGTGATAGTTGCGTTCAGGATCAGAAATCTGGCAAACACGAGATCTTTCAAGGAGATATGTTCGAATGGCTGCTCCAGATATTCTTCCATGTTTATCAAACTGAATCTCCACAAACTTTCCAAAACGACTGTAGCAAGATGATTTAAGGACATCAGTAAATCACACTGAATTCAATTAACAAAATTCTCTTAAGTTTGTAATTCACTTTGAGTACTGCACCTCGAATTATTATTTCTAACAGTTTTTGCATTTCCAAATGCTTCCAGAACAGGATTTGACTGCATTTACACCATGTAATCAAGAGAGTTGGATAAGTCCCTAGTTAGCAACAGAACACAAGTAAAACATCATAAAACATAAATTCATTTAAGATGATTTTGGTGGAGAGTGCTTATGAAGCCTAGTGATAAGTGCCTTGTGATATACCCTTTAGAGCACCCAAAAAATGCTCTAAAGATGCCTGGCATGTGGCATCGATTAAGAACAATTACAGATAATGATATATATCCCACAACATACGTCACCAATTACTGGGTTTTTGGTAGGCAACTCACACATGAAAGAAATATAGATGGATCAAAACAAAAATATTTGATCCACGATAATGAATGAAGCCATCTTAAATGTGACAAAGTTTGATATGATTGAGATCTGACGGGCCAGGATTAACCTGACATCGGCAAACTCAGCAACTCTCTCTCTCTCTCTCTCTCTCTCTCTCTCTCTCTCTCTCCCTCCCTCTCCCTCTCCCTCTCTCTCCCTCTCTCACTAACTCACACACACAAGCACACATATATGCTTAACTAATCAAAGATTCAGCTCCTTTCCATACATATGGTTTGAACGTTTAATAAAGTATTCTTAGCTAATTATCACATAATGCTAGACTACCAGAAACTAAACCGAGACCCACTGATCATTAACATTCAATGTGATAATTTGATCACAGACCAAGTGCCTGCAGTAATTCACAAGATATCTAATTTACAGCTTATGCCCCAGTACTTAGTCACAACTAAAGTCAATGAAACTGAACGAAGTATAATTGTTGGTCTAGCAAATGACTATCAGTGCATTACCTTAAGTTAGTTTGTAAACATCTTAGTAACTTTAGATCTTATATTTTCAGCAGAACATCAAAAATTTACAAGAATTTTCCAACTTACTTCTAGAACTTGCTGTTCAACTGTCCGTCCTTCAGTGCCTTCACGGCCACCCAAATAGGCAAGATAGCGCATAAGCATTTTAGTAGTTTCGGTCTTACCAGCCCCACTTTCACCGCTGACCAAGATCGAGTTGCTTTTGCCTTCATTAATCATTGCCCTGATTCATCTCAAGTAAAGATGTTTACATGATCACAAAGATGTCAACTTTTCACAATGCAAAAAGGAAAGGATAATACCTGAAAGCAACATCTGCAATTGCAAAAAGATGAGGACTTAGTTCCCCTAATGGTGCTCCTTTGTATTGTTCCATCATATGAGTTTCATACAAGTGAGGCAATCTTTGAAAGGGGTTAATGGCGATGAGAATATTTCCAGTATAAGTCTGCGATGATACCAGAGTATGATATACCATTATCATACCACATAGCCATTGCATCTTTTCTTTTTTTAAGCCAAGAAGAATAAATAGATAAATGAATTGAACATGGAGATCTCCTTACATAGATTTCATTGAGCTGAAATCTGGTAGACAAGTTTTGAAGAACTCCAGGTTCGTGCAGATAAGAAAGCTTCGTCATGTCGTCAACTCCACCAGCAGGAGCATCCACATCTTTGGGATATATTTTTGATAAGTTTGCAGTAACCTGTCAATGGTTTAGGGGAAGTTTCCAAAATGAGGGTAGTATGTAACTAGAAATAGGATATTTACTTGCGACTTTGATTTTAACTTCCATTGAGGATCCAAACTAAAGAGGAAGGTATGCTCTTGCATACCCTCAAGATATTTTTATAATTTTAGTGTTTCAGAAAGAAAATTTGTAATGGCAGTGCTAATTTGGAAATAAAATTTGCCACAATAGTGCATATCCAGGTTAGATCAC
Organism: Rutidosis leptorrhynchoides; assembly: GCF_046630445.1. Classification (NCBI taxonomy): domain Eukaryota; kingdom Viridiplantae; phylum Streptophyta; class Magnoliopsida; order Asterales; family Asteraceae; genus Rutidosis; species Rutidosis leptorrhynchoides. The sequence continues at coordinate 560,857,651 of NC_092333.1, forward strand.
CTATTCTGCCACTGATTAATTTGCAATAGACCCAGACTGACAGGAAAACTGAAAACTCGTTAATTTTAAATGTATTTGAAATGGCTCTATTCTTCTTAGTTAGCATTATCCCAGTGGAGCAGAAAATTTTAATAATTAAAAGCACATTGAAGCTGATTAGACAGAGCATAAGATGATCTTACTTTCTTCCCATCAGTTGTTTCGATCTCAACTTCCTGTCCATTGATCTTCGTAACTTGTCCATCAATCCAACAGATATTTGGGTCTTCGACCCAGACATGAGTACCTAGAATAATATTAACTGTAGTAGCCTGCATATTAACTCAACTAGTCAAATGCGAGATGTTTACCAAAACATATACAAACCAAGAAATAGAATATGAAAATGTGAAACAATTAATCACTTGTATGCAGATCTGATCATGTTGTGCAAGTAAATGCAACTTTTTCAGAGTACACAAAATATTTTTTGGATTGCAGCATTAGGAACAAATTCATACTTATGTGTATTATACAGAAAATGTTAACAGTATAGTTTTCCTGGAGCAGTATATAGTACGCATATAACGCTTTGTGTGGCCTGGGTAGCAGCAACTTCAGTAGCCACTATAAGCATGTGTATACAAGCGCCTAACATAGTACAGTAACATTTACCTCATATTGATTTTATATCGTCTTGTGAAAATAGCATCTATACACATTACAAGTTTAGACCGTTACCGAGTACATTAAACATCCTATATGCGCCTAAATGAAAGTAATATTCATAACATCTAATACTACAACAAAATCCTTCACTATAAAACTATGATATATATGCTCAAACTATGATCTACAAGCGCCTATACACAACAAAATATTCAAATCATATTCATCTATTATCTATATGCTCAAACTATGATAAACAAAACAGATCGAACCGAATCGTTCACTGTAATCATTCATAACAACAATTATGTAAAGGCTGAATTAAATAAACCTAGAAATATTAACATCGTCAAATTAGAAGCAAACATACCATCACAACACTGAGATCAACGCTCGATCACTTTGATTTCATTCATCAGTTACGTAAAATTAACATCGAAATCAGAAATTGACTGCGCACTGCGATCGTAAACGGAAACTGGCCGGAGGTGTGGAAAATGAGGTTAGCGTTTCCGGTGAAATGCCGGTACATAAACGACGATGATTAGGAAATTGATAGCGTTTTTGGATCGATGTGGTTAGTGACAGAATGTTGTTAGAAAACCCTAGGGAATCGGAGGTGTTTGAATTTGTGTAGAAATGAGCTGATTTCTGGGGAGTTTTTGTGGTTGTGGCTAACTTTTTGGCGGGGAATACACAGGTTTTTGGTTCAACTGGAAACACTCTGATCCTAATAAGGTGGGACCAGCTCTAATTATTTTTGTAAGGGATGATTCTCACACACACTTTTTTATCCTCACACACCTATTTTAACCTTTTACTCTTCTAATAATACTCAATTGGTGTGTGAGGATCAAAAAAGTATGTGTGAGAATCATCCCCATCTTGTAATGGATGGAATTATTGTAAATTAAATTAAATATTAAATAAAATTATAAAAATATACTATGGATATGTTTGGCTTGTAACTTGTATAGCTTCTATTTAATATAAAACTCTGTTTACTTAAAAGAGCTTAAAGACCATATTTAGTGGTGACGGGCTTGATGGGGTGTGATGGGTGTTTTTGTGAGGTATAGTGCTGAGTTGGCAAAGGTAATGGAGTGATGGCGTGATGGAGTTTGTAATGGTAGGTGTGATGAGTTAAATTGGTCCCACATTTTATTTTATTTTTTCATTTTTATTTGAGTAAATCATTATTAGTTCAGTTTTTATTAATTATTAATTAATTAAATTAATTTAAAATAGTTATAAAATAATAAATTGTTAGTTTTATACGGAGTATTATTAATATTTGTTTATTACGGAGTACATATGATAAGCTTCAAATGATATTTTAATATTTTATTGAACTATTTTGTAAAGTTTTTAGAAATACAGGGGTTTAATATGTAAGTTTGAATTATAAACACCAACAAAATTCATCTTTTTCGCAAAAATACCTGCAACTAAAAATATCACACACTCTATCTCATATTGTGTGATTTTTTAAAATAAAAGAATAAAACAAGGAAGATAAAAACAGAAATGACACTTGGCAATCAGGGAATGGGTATACTAAACCATGGCGCCGTGTGATGCTCGAAACACGCCTACAAAATTTTACTTCTATCACGTTGCATAGTGGCTTGATCATGGCGTGATGGTGGTGTTTTCGGAGCCACCACGCTGCGTTAAACAAGGTCTAAAAGATTTTAGCTAAAAGCTATAGAACTAGTGTTTAGCTACTGGTTTATTCATTTTACTCTTTATTTAACATCTACTCTACCAAACACTAAAATATATTTAATAAAACTAGAAGCTACAAACTAAAAGTTACACGTTACCAGCTAAAAGTTACTAGTTACTTTTGTCAGACATACCATATATGGATTTGTTAATTTATTTTTATTTTTTACCATTGGTTTTATGAAGCACAACATATACGTTGTGTTCTCGAGTTTTTTTAAGTGGAAAGGAATAGAAAAGAATGAGAATGAGAGAATAATGATGGAGAGGAATGTAATATAATATATGTTATATGTATTCTCGAGTTGAAAGGAAAGGAAAACAAACTAACACTTATTTTTATAATATATAATATAATATAAATAAATATAACTTTATAATTTGTAAATTATAATTGATAATAGACAATACCAAATGTACAGGTACATCGTTAAATAAAATATTGGATGAGTATTTAGATAACACGTATGTTGCTTGATAGATATATACATACATCTATCAAAAATAAAAAAGATAGATATATACATACATTTAAAACATAGTAATATTCGATGAATATTTTGGATAGTTATGAGTGCCTGCAATTGCAATTGCTCGAACAAATTTCGAAGTACAGTAAAGAACTCAAAAAGGTAATGGATTAAAAGAGACAAGGGATACAGTAAAAAAAGGTTATATAATGTTTTCCATTCAAATCATCTCAAAATTGGGCGGGTAGTAATCTAACAAAAAAGTCTATATATTCTCCCTTAAAACCCTCTCTTCTCTATCACTTTCCTTCCTTAAAACAACTCAAGAATGCATTATTATTTTTTCCTCCCTTCAAATTCTTTCCTTTCTTTCTTAAAAAAAACTCGAGAACACAGCCATACTGTATTTGTGAGCATATCAAAACGGAAGTATTACCAATATTTAGAAATGAACGAGGAAGTTAAACCACAAATATATACGACTTTTGAGACTCGATGTGAATAAATTACAATATTTGTTTCGAAAACAAGGTGTTTATGTTATTATTTGCATTCAAATCAGGCAACTTTATTAATAATTTAATATATGCTCATTCAAGGGAGTGCGTACCTGGGAATGGATCCAGTAATGTGTTATCTTACAAGATTGAAAACCATTCCGGAAAGAATTCTTTGAAAGAGACAGTCAACGGAAAATTGAAAAGGGCAGGTCCTCGAGGTTGATTGTTATGGTCCGTTTTCTGTTCTTCGGTTGGTTTCACTCCTTGTATTTTCGTGTATTTTTTCGGTTTTTGTTTGGTTGTATGGTTTCTTTTGGGATGTGAGGGAGGCTCGTTAATAGATAGTTTTTATTTAAATGGTTGTTTTCTAGGTCCGAGTTTCCCCGTTTTTCCCTTGTCCTTTTGTATTCGTGTTGAGGGCGTTTTCTTTTGAAAAACGGCTTCGTTTCTCTACGAGTATTCGTTTTTTTTGCCAAAAAAAAAAGAGGGTGTCACATGTGAGCTTGTGTTGAGTGCCTTCGCTATGTGCTCTTAGGACATGGATTGTACCACCATGTCCTCACTCCGCCCTTCTCGTTCTCACTCTCGTACTTTTTAAGCATATTACATTCTCTCGTTCTCACTCGTAATTTAAGCATTTGATGATGTTTTGTGTTATACATTTGTATAGTAATTTATATTGTGTCTCAAGATTTTTAGGAATTATGTTAGAAGTGATTCAATCTTCAGCTATGATAGAGTGTTGAGGTAACGCTAATGTGACACTCTGTCTTGAAAGGAAATTGTGTGATCGATGAGAGTGGTCTTAGGTATCAGAAAAAGGTATTAAGAAAAAGAAATTAATACACTCACTCCATTACATTTAGGTGTTATTTGTTTTTATGTCTAAAGATTTATTATGTCTTATGTCTGTGCGCCCACAGATGTTCTGCAGACAGTTTATTTTTTTAAAACATAGGATAAAATAATGTCTTATTATGTTTACAGGCTCGTTGACTTAGATTAATGCTTCTAAGTGTTGCAGACATAAAAATAAACAGTCTTCACTATTCAGCATACACACCTTTAGGCCACATCATCTTTACAGACATGATCTGCAAATCTTTAGACAAAAAACATCTTAAAAACAAACACCACCTTATATTTTTTTGGTAAAGGGTTTTAGCTGGGGGAGATGGCGGAGTGGACAAAAGCGACGGATTGTTAATTCGTTGTACGAGTTATTCATATCGAGGGTTTGAATCTCTCTCTTTTCGTTTCCGTTAATAACTTTCTTTTCTTTAAAATTTTGCAAACTCCTTATTTATTTTTTTTCCTAGTTTGATGTGTGGAATAGCTAAAAAACTCTTAAGAAAACTGTAAATCACGCAAGAAAAAAAAAAGATCTAATGATCCCTAAGAGCATATTTGGTTCAGAAGTAGGATATCTATCAATAAGTTTTCGCAACTCAATCATAGATGATGGAATCATCAAATATTTGACCTTTTCGAACTTTGTCTATAACTTACTAGAGGCCCCGAAAACAAAGAGAAGATGTGTACAAAAGAGATATGCAGCAACAAGAAGAAGGAAAGGGAATGAATAGAGAAACTCCTGAACATTCGTCAGATGCGTCGATGCGGCAAATAATATATATAAATAATAAAAAGTACAAATAAGAACGCTGACCACGAGCACGCATTCCGACCTCACAAACAACCTCAAACCTAGATATAACCTATACCGTAAACAGGACTAGCAAAACCAAACACACCAACGACTCACCTAAATAAAGACATGAAACAATAAGAACTACAACCCTCATAATCTCATGCCAAAATGGTGTCGTGGCCTTAGAGGCACATAAAAGTGGCAGTCTCCCCTTCATTAGATCTGACACCGCTCAACTCATCCACTAGGTTAAGATAAAGATTATTAAGTGCTCTAAATGAATTCAGAACTTTGACTTGGTTGTAAGACGCCAGCACCTTATCTATTTTCTTTTCTTTACGTTTCCCCTAAGTATTACTTGGACCCACCATATCGTTTGTATTTTTGTAACAACCCAACCCGTTAACCAACGCAAAACAATTTTTTTTTTTAAAGGAAGGGCAACTTGCCCTGACAGACCTGACCCGCGGCGCGGTCAGCCTAGCCGCGGCGCGGCTTAACTCTTCCATAAATGGTCTGGACCATTTAAAACCCTCGACACCCAAAATATTTGTTAACCCGTGGCGCGCCTCTCAGGGCCACGGCGCGGCTCGAGTCTGATGCTGATTCTAGCTTAACAAAATTTCCACAAGTGCCAATTTCCGCGAATACGATAACCAACATTTCAAAAGGGCTTCACGCCACATAAATAAGCAAAGGTTACAAGTTTTAGGACTCCCGTTCAAGTATTTGACCACCGGGCATCTTTCACCCATTTACACTTCAAAATAAAAGTTTCGACCGACAAGTTTAAATACCAAACAAAACCCGAGCATGGTGTTTGGGATTAAACTACCCAAACCTAGGTCGAACTTCAAAAGCAATACACTAGCATAATCATTAAGGAGCCCGCTATTCCAAGCAAATACCCTTGCCTTTATCCACGCCGGAGCCTAAAAAGGTAAACAACGAGAGGGTAAGCATAATGCTTAGTGAATACAATAATTACACACACACACACACACAAACACACACACACACACACACACACACACACACACACACATATATATATATATATATATATATATATATATATATATATATATATATATATATATATATATATATATATATATATATATAACCTACTTACTTGCAATCACTTACACAAATACCGCATACAAGCTAGCAATATAATTAGCATACCGTCGCAAAGTATAACGCTAAACCTCCAATACACAAGCTAGCTCAACAATAGCATATAACGTGACAATATAATATGCTACACTACAACACACAACCTTGGTTAACCAATCGTACAAGGGAATGGTGCTCGCGAAAGACCATCGGAGTTCCCAACATCCATTAGTGTACTTAACACCGCGTATCACTAACCCCCGGGTGGCATCTTAACACCTCGATACTTCACCCTCGAGTGGCATCTTAACACCTCGATGCTTCACTTCCGAGTGGCATCTTAACACCTCGATGCTTCACTCATCATGTTCCTTAGAGAGGTGTCTTAACACTTCGACACTTCCCTCATCACGTGAAATGTGGTGTCTTAACACTTCGACACTTCACATCTCACGCTACGCAAATAAATACATTATATACATACACATATAATTATTCCACTCACCTTGTATCCAAAATGAAGGTAAGCCAACAAACCCTTCAACCGTCAATGAAATCACCTATAATATTAACATAAAATCAACACTGATCTAAATGGGACTCTTAACCCGCCCAAATAGACCACTTAGCGCAATTGTTCACCCATTGCCCTCATAACGTCAATTATAGGCCTAACTTACCAATAATCACTAAAACTAGTGACCATGGCATTAAATCACCCAACTACATACTACTTGGTCATTCAACACTCGTTTGACCCATTTCAAAGTCAACACACCCATTTGGGTCACCAATGTACCCAAATAACACCCACTTACATAATATCCAAGTGTGCTAGTAATTAACTAACCAAATTTGACTCATAAACACATTTATTATTTCAAACCCTAAGTTAGTCATCTTTGAGTCCCCATGACTCAATCTTACCCAAAAACCCCAATTACTAGCAAATGGGTTTTAAGTTCATCACTAACCCAAACCCTAACCCTTAACTAATTTAAAGTAAGGAAATCAAGATTAGGACTTACCACCACAATCCAAAACGTAGCTAGTGACTAGATGAGCAACTTTAATACACGTGCTTAAACCCGAAACAAACTTCTTCTTCCTTGATTTAAGCTTTCTCACACTAGAAATCACACACTCTCTCTCTCTAAACTTGAATTGGAAGAGATAAGGTAGATGAAAAGGGAGTAATGACACCCACCAACTAATCTTGGGGCCTTAAAGTCGTCCACTAAGCGAAAATACCAAATTGCCCTTCTTATAATTAAATAAAAAGTAATAATTTCCGTCAGGGCCTAGCCGCGTCGCGGGCCTTTAGGCTGTAGTGACCCGAACTTTTCCATGATTATTTATTAAATGAAAACTATATTTGCATGATTAAATGTTTCCAACATGTTAAGCAATCAAACTTGTTAAGACTTGATTATTTGAAATGAGTTTCATGTAGACAATTGACCACCCAAGTTGACCGGCGATTCACGAACGTTAAAAATTGTAAAAATTATATGATATATATATATATATATATATATATATATATATATATATATATATATATATATATATATATTTATATATATATATATATAGTTAACATGATATTATGATAAGAAAGTATCTCACTAGGTATATTAACAATGAGTTATATACATAAAATGAGGCTTTTGAATTAAGAAAACTCGAAACGATATATATAACGATTATTGTTATAACAACGTCTTACTAAATGCATATGTATCATATTAAGATATTAATACACTATGTTTAACATCATGAAATGATAATTACATATATCATTAAGCATATTAACAATGAACTACACGAGTAAGATGAGACTACTAACTTAAGGATTTCGAAACAATACATATATGTAACGATTATCGTTGTAATAGTATTTTACACATATATATATATGATATTAAGATATATTAATACACCATGTTAACATGTTAACATAACAATTTAACATCTCATTTAAGTGTAATAACAATGGATCAATTACATTTAACAAGATCATTAACTTAAAGGTTCCGAAACAACACTTACATATAACGACTAACGATGACTTAACGACTCAGTTAAATGTATATACATGTAGTGTATTAAGATGTATTAATACACTTTTGGAAGACTTAAAGTCACATATCAAAGTACTTCTATTTAACAAAAATGCTTACAATTACATTCTCGTTCAATTTCATCAACAATTCTACTCGTATGCAACCGTATTCATACTCGTACAATACACAGCTTCTAGATGTATTTACTATTGGTATATACCAATAGAAAAACATCAAAATCAGACTCCTAATCAGCTACTTTTATTCTCTAGCATGGATGATTGATCAAGTTGGCCATTAGAGGAAATAATTACACTAAAAATCAAATTACAACTTGTTTATATGGACACCATGTATCACGTTTTCCTTCACCATCCCACACACTTGCATTTTTCAATTTTCTTACAACTATTTGATCTCTCTCTTGCTATATAATGATGTTCTAAGTGTTCTCCAGCATATTCAATAAAATCTACATCAATCTAGCTCCTAAAACCAACCTTTGATCAACCTACAAAACAACTACTCAAGAACACTTCAATAACACTTTCAAGTTTACTAGCTTACTTTCAATCTTGCAAATCTATTTAATGTGATCATCCAACCTCAAGAAATCTTTCTTATTTACAGTAAGATATCTTTCTAATTCAAGGTAATACTCATATTCAAACTTTGATTCAATTTCTATAACTATAACAATCTTATTTCGAGTGGAAATCTTACTTGAACTTATTTTCGTGTCATGATTCTACTTCAAGAACTTTCAAGCCATCCAAGAATCCTTTGAAGCTAGATAAATTTTTGTCACTTCCAGTAGGTTTACCTACTAAACTTGAGGTAGTAATGATGTTCATAAAATCATTCGATTCATATATATAAAACTATCTTATTCGAAGATTTGAACATGTAATCACTAGAACATAGTTTAGTTAATTCTAAACTTGTTCGCAAACAAAGTTAATCCTTCTAACTTGACTTTTAAAATCAACTAAACACATATTCTATATCTATATGATATGCTAACTTAATGATTTAAAACCTGGAAACACGAAGAACATCGTAAAACCGGACATGCGCCGTCGTAGTGAAATCGGGGGCTGTTTTGGGTTAGAAAAATAAAAACTATCTTAATCTTTGAATTGGAAGTTTGTTTTCTGGAAAAATTATATTACATATGAACATGATACTATATCCAAAAATCATAGTTAAACACAAAGTGGAAGTATGTTTTTCAAAATGGTCATCAAGATGTCGTTCTTTCGACGGAAATGACTACCTCTTTAAAAATGACTTGTAACCTATATTTTCGACTATAAACTTATACTTTTTCTGTTTAGTTTCATAAATTTCAGTTCATTATGAAACCATAGCAACTTGAATCACTCAAAACGGATTTGAAACGAAGAAATGACGGGTAAAACAAAATTGGATAAATTTGCTAGTTTTAGCTACGAAAATTTTGTAACAAATCTAGACTAAACATATCCTAACTAATTTATATTGTATTATACATATTATGTAATCTTGGGATACCATAGACACGTATACAATGTTTTGACATATCATATCGACCCATCTATATATATATATATATATATTTCGGAACAACCATAGACACTCTATATGAAGTAATGTTTGAGTTAGCTATACAGGGTTGAGGTTGATTCAAAAATAATATATATACTTTGAGTTGTGATCTAGCCTGAGACTTGTATACACTGGGTCGTGGATTGATTCGAGATAATATATATTGATTTATTTCTGTACATCTAATTGTGGACAACTAGTTGTAGGTTACTAACAAGGACTGCTAACTTAACAAACTTAAATCATAAAAACGTAATAAAAAATGTTGTGAATATATTTAAATCATACTTTGATATATATGTACATATTTGTTATAGGTTCGTGAATCGACCAGTGGCCAAGTCTTATTTTCAACGAAGGAAAAATCTGTGAAAGTGAGTTATAGTCCCACTTTTAAAATCTAATATTTTTGGGATGAGAATACATGCAGCTTTATAAATGTTTTACAAAATAGACACAAGTATACGAAACTACATTCTATGGTTGGATTATTAAACCGAATATTGCCCCTTCAAGTCTGGTAGCCTAAGAATTAGGGAAATGACCCCTAATTGACACGAATCCTAAAGATAGATCTATGGCCCTAACAAACCTCATTCTAGAATTTGGAATGCTTTAGTACTTTGATTTATATGGTGATTGCAATTGCCAATTTATGACATACTTGCGAGTATGCGGGGAATATTTGATGTCAAAGCTAAGGGGTATAAAATACTATTAAATTTTTGCAGGAAATACTATTAAATACGATACAATTTTACACAAGATATTTATTTATTTATAGAATGGATATACTTAAACCTTGCTACAACACTTATAGGCAGTGTACCTAATCGTACAGTAGTGTAGTTTTTAGTAAGTCCGGTTCGTTCCACAGGGAATCTTTTTTTAAACAAAGCTCAACGCTATATTAGTTTACTTTTATAAAAATACAAAAATATATATAAGTAATATTATTATTATAAAGGGGGGTTTTTACCGTTTAATGACCGGTTTGTCGATTTTAAAACTTTAGTCGCAGTTAAAACCAAATGTAAAATAATAAATAAATACAAGACTTAATTTTAAGCGTAAAGTAAATAACGATAATGAAATTGCGAATAATAAAAGTGCGATAAAATAAACTTGCGATAATTAAAAAGGACGATAATTAAAAGTGCAATTAAATAACAATAAATAAAAGTGCGATAATTAGAAGTGCAATTAAATATAAAATAAAGGAAATTAAATATGAAATAAAAGAATTATGCTTATTTAAACTTCCGTAATCATGATGTTTGACGTGTTGATTTTAGTTTTATGCCCATGGGTTAATTGTCCTTTGTCCTGGATTATTTAATATGTCCGTCTGGTTTTTGTCCATAACAGTCCATCAGTCATAAATATAAAGTGCGAGTGTCCTCGTTAAATTATTCTTATACCCGAAGTTAAATATTCCAACTAATTGGGGATTTAAACTGTAACAAGATTTTAATACTTTGTTTAATAATTACACCAGGTTGTCGACTGAGTGTAACCCAAGGTTTTAATATTTTGTTATCAATTATACCAAGTGTCCTTTGTACATAATTTCACCCCTGTTTTAATTATTCTAGTGGCTATTAATCCATTCCCGTGTCCGGTTAAATGAACGATTATTCGTACATATAAATACCCCGCCTATCGTGTCCGATTGAGTGTATATGGTAATTTATAGGGACGCCCAATTGTAAATCTTTATATTAACATTAACAAACTATCATTTAGTTAAACAAATATAAAGCCCATTAATAGCTCATAGTCTAATTTCCACAAGTGTCGTTCTTTTGTCCAAACCTCAATTATGGTACAAAGCTCAATTACCCAATTTTAGTAATTAGCCCAACATCATGATTACTTCGTTTTAAATAAGCATAATAATAACTTAGCTACGAGACATTAATGTAAAAAGGTTGAACATAACTTACAATGATTAAAAATAGCGTAGCGTTACACGGACAGAATTTCGACTTACACCCTTACAACATTCGCTAACATACCCTTATTATTAGAATTATAATTAAAATTAAAATATAAATTATAAATATATATATATATTTTACTTATGAGGAGAAGAAGAAAAAGATGATTTTTTGCGATCAGAATTCTGTTGCTTTTATAGGGATTTTTGAAACTTGGGGCTCCGCGACTCGCGGCCTTTTTGGCCTTCAAACTCCGCGAGTCGCGGAGTTTGAAATTACAGCTCAGATACTTTGGAGTCTTTCTTGCCGACGGATTTATAAATATATATAATATATTAAATAATTATAAGAATTATTTAAATATTATATTATATTTATGTGCATAGTTGATATGTAATTTTTAGTCCGTTGCGTCGAGCGTTGAGAGTTGACTCATGTCCCGGTTCCGGATTTTCGAACGTCCTTGCGTACAATTTAATATCTTGTACTTTACGTTTTGAATCTTGTACTCTTGTAATTTTGAGACGTTTCTTATCAATAATTGGAACCTTTTTGATTGTCTTTTGTACTTTTGAGCTTTTTGGTCGTTTGCGTCTGCAATTCGTCGAATCTGTCTTTTGTCTTCACCTTTTATTATTTAAACGAATATCACTTGTAAATTGAACAATTGCAACTAAAAGCTTGTCTTTCTTGAGGAATAATGCTATGAATTATATGTTCGTTTTTAGCATTATCAAATATTCCCACACTTGAGCGTTGCTTGTCCTCAAGCAATATCGTCTTGAAATACTAGTATCACTTCTTTATTCTTCACACTTTGTACATCAGTGATTTTCTATACGGCGGTATAAACAATGGTAGTAACGATATGGTTTACAGTCCCACATGACTATAAAAATTTAGATCCATTAAGGAAATTGGATCTTTATGAAAACATTTGATCTTTTGAAAATTAAATCTAGTTTTTACCCTAGATAAGTTTTCCGGGATAACCCTTTACCGGTGTTTGAAAAATATTTTTGTGGGTTTGGTGGGTTTCAGTTTTGAAAATTTTAGCTCAAAACTTATGGTTTTGTGTCACCCACTTGCTAACCTTGTATTTGGAAAGCAACACGTCCAGTTCACTTGTCCCGTATATTACCTTTCGGTAAACTACCGTCCGGTTGAAAGGAAAGCGTTGAACAAGCAACTGTTAAGGCAATGTCTCCTGATATGCTTTTATTTATGGTCTATAACGTGTCGGACGCAATTACTATCCTTGGTAGGAGCAATAGTAAAGCTCACCCTTATAATTTTTCGGTATGGCACAAGGTCCTGTCTTTGACCACTATGCAACCACCGTTCTTACGGTTGACACCCGATTTGGTTCAGGTGACCTAATGAATTCCAGGTGAATTCCTAGGATTTTACGTTCAATGGTAATGAACGCATTGAAAATAGAGTTTTCAGAAAACAAATCGGTTTGTAATTTTGATCAAAATATTTTCTCGTTCAAGCTCGAGTTTAGATATCATTGAATTCCATGAGTTTGTAATTCTCAATCTTTAAGGTCAATCTCAAGGATTGAGTGATATCAGTCTTAAAAGCTGATTTTTAATTTTTAAAGAGATTATCCTTTCTGGGGATCTGATTCATTAGTCTTATCCAGCTAATTTGCATGGTGCCCCCCCATTGTACAAGATAAATCCTTCTCATGGTTAGGATAAATCTGACCACTTGGCGACCCTGTTTAATGCTGAGGTCCGTGGATTTCCTGCTGATTTTAGTGATGACTTTTCTAGATTTTTCGTCAACCTACAGCTGGTCTGGACGACAACTTCATGACCTAAATCAAGAAGCGCGTGTCTTTTTCGGAAGACTTTACTTCCTTTTAATGATGGAATTGATTCATCGTGTAGATCCATCTTTTCTTTTCTTTCATCGGGTAAAACAGTTTAGTTTAGTCCAAAGCAAAAGTATTTTCAGTTATTTGTTACAGATATATGTGACATATGTTTAAGATAACTTGGTAAATTTTCCCACACTTGGCTTTTATTTTCCTTTTTATTGTCCTCTATTCCATTTTAAATGAATTTTAACATTTTAGTTTGTTTCTCAATTTATGTCCTTTCCGAGGTAACAATAATTTCGGTGTTAAAACCTAGTTTTATCGTTCATAAATATGTATAAACATGATTTTGAGTTCATTTAATTGAAAATTTTGAAATTTTTTACTAGAATTGGGTAGTTAGTATATAAGACTAGGGCTGTTCTTTTTTATCAGAGAGCACTAGATTCTAATACAACTACTGCTTTACTAGTATTTTTAATGGTAACCAAGTGTTTAAGATAAAAATTTTAAAATCCGAAAGAATTTAACCCCTTCCCACACTTAAGATCTTGCAATGCCCTCATTTGCAAGAAATCAGTAACAATTTAAATTATTGAGGGTGATTAGTGTGAAAATGATTAAATTTTTACCAAAGTTTCCAAATATATTGGCGTTTGTTTGCTGAATGATAAATGGTGCACATCATTTGTTCATTCCGTCTTGTTGTTATTTCACATATATTTTGCATCTTGTCGTCAAAATTAGTTGCTTTTGCTGAACTTAATGTCAGTCTTTGAAAATGCGTTGTTTTACCCTGTTGTGTACATAAGATAAACTGCAAACATATATACATATTTTTGAAGTTTGGTATATTACCCCACATTCAAAAATTATTAAAATCTAAGAATAAAAGTTAGACAATTATAAAAACTATTACAATATTAACAAAAGTATTAAACGTATCAATCATTACAAATTACAAAATAAATAAAACTAAGTATACTAGGGATGATACTGGTACCAATAGGGGTTCCAGGCATAACCATAGGTGCTATAGAATGCTTCGGCAGGGTCATACGTAGGATACGGTGGCTGCATCTCTATAGACCAGGGAGGGAAGATGGGTTTCGGTGTAGGAATATAGTTTCTACCTATATGTTGGCAATGAGCTATGATTTGGTTCTGATGAACTTGCCAATCTTCAAATGCTCTCTGTCTAGCATTTTCGTACTCCTGAGAAGCTATAAACCTTTGCATTTCTTGCATCTCATTCCCCCCTCCTACATTACCTTGCTGTTGGTTTCTCTCAACCTGTGGATGTCTACCATGGTATGGTACTGCGGCGTTATTTCGCCTTTTCAAAACTTTCACACCATGGTATACATTTAAACCTATAGTATCGCGGGGTTCTGGTTCTTCTACTAATAATCCCCCCCGACTTATATCCACACCGAGATATTCACCAATCAAAGTAACAAAAATACCACCTCCTATTATGCTATGCGGTCGCATCCCCCGAACCATAGCTGATAAATAATAACCCACACAATATGGTATACTTACAGCGCTTTGTGGGTCTCGAATACACATATGGTAAAACAAATCCTGTTCATTTACTTTTTCCTTGTTCTTACCCCTTTGTGTAATCGAATTGGCTAAAAACCTATGAATCACTCTTAATTCGGCTCTATCTATATCCAAATAAGAGTCATTTCCCCCTTTGAAACGGTGATGGCTTGTCATTTGACTCCACACACCGTGTGTATCAAAATTTTCATCTATCTTTCTACCGTTTAGTATCAACCCTCTACAATCGGCAGATGCTAACTCCTAGGGCGTATATATACGTAAAGCCTGAGCCATGTTTAGTAAAGACATGTGGCGCATCGAACCGCCTAACAAAAATCTAATAAAAGAACGATCGGTTAAACTAGCTACCCGATCATTCAACTCTATACTACACAACAATTCTTCACACCATACTTTATATACAGGTCTACGCATGGTGAATAAACGTACCCAGTCATTAAAAGTAGAATTACCATACCTCTGTACAAGTAATTCCCTAATTGGCCCGGCCAATTCTACAGCTTCTAAGGGTCCCCATTCTATGACCCTCGGTACCTCAACAACCTTAGAATGAAGAGTATGCAAACCCCTTTGATATTTTGGATAATCTATCCAAAGTCTGTCAAATCTCAGGTTCGGGTGCAACTCTTCCAAGTGCATATCAGAAAAGGTCATGACTGGATGAGGTATATCCTGTTTGTAGTAGTTATCCACCTCCTGTTGTTCCGCATTCTCAGCAGGAGCATTGCGGGCTTGTGATGAAGATTCACCCCTTTCAGTCTGCAAAACACATCAAACACAATTTTTGTGCATCCAAATATGCATTAGTGTCAGCAAAATCATCAATCAAAATAATTACAATGGCATTATCAACTTATATTAAACTTAAGCTTATTTTCACATTTTTATCAAATCTACACTTTTTCAGATAAGCATATACGAAAATGTTCGCCAAGTTCATAAGCATTCAACTCAAATAACATGTTAAAATAATCATTACTAGCAATTAAACAAGTCTCAAATGGCATTATCTCTCAAAAATCAAGTTCATGAATTTTAGACTTGAAAAAGTCCACTTTAATTCTCAAAATCATGTTTAGACTCAAAGTTTGAATCATTTAACTACCTAGACATGTTACACTACTTAATTTAGCAACAATTCATGACAAAAATTGGTCATAACCTGTTTATATCAAAAAGCCCCAAATTTGCTCAAGAACACAAACCCTAGATTATTCACAATTTGAAGTTTAAAGCTTCTAATCATGTTAAACAGCATCAATCTAGGTTATACAAGCATAATACATAAACAATTTAAGCCTAATTACACTAAAAAGCATCAAAATCAAATTGGGGAAAAAATTGCTCAAGAACACCAAATTTCGGATTAAATGGTGTTTAGGTGTAGAAATTTACCGTTTTTCTTAAGTAATTCCTAGATAGCATCCTTCTCAACATGATTTTAGTAAAAAAATTGGTGATTAACGGTTAAAAATTGTGATTTTGGGGTGTATTTTTCGTTTATTTTCGGCAGTATTTTCGCAGGTTTTTAGTTTTTGTGGGTTGGGGACTGATCTGTTTCAGCTATATTTTTTTTTCTGTAATCCGACCCCTCCGCGAGTCGTGGCAGTTAAGCCTTCAAACTCCGCGACTCGCGGAGTTTGCTTTTTTTTTTTTTTTTTTTTATAATCATTAACTTATAAAACAATTAAGTACTTAATTTTAAAATTTTGTTTCCCTTGTTATTTAGGACGAGGTCATTTCGGATCGATGTCCTAGTCCGTCCCTCGACAAAATTTTAAAATTTGTCTTTTTGTAGCGATTGTTTTAAAGGCTAAGATTTTTGGGGTTTTTTTAATGTTTTTGGCATACTTTAATTCAATGAGATTAAAAATAATGATAATAAAAGTTCTCCTCCCTCTCTCGGGTAAAGCAATTTCGGTTCAAAGACCTAGTCTTCAACTTACGACGAATTTTAAAAATCATATTTTTAACTTAATGAGATAAAGTAAATTTTTGTTTTTAAATTCACACAACTTAAATATAAAATTCAAAATTTATATTAAAAATTCACACCAAACTTAAAATTTGAAATGCATAAAATTAAAAATTCATATTATAAATTCACACCAAACTTATATTAATTTTTCAAATATTTACAATTTTAAATATATTGTTTTTACAAAGTTTACAATATTAATTTAAGATTTAAATATTAATTTTAAAAACATGGTAAAAATAAAATTAAAAATCTTTTTGTCTTTTTATCCCACTTTAATCAATCAAATATTATCAAAAATATGCGCCCCTCTTTTCGGTAAAGTAATTTCGGTTCCAAAACCTAATTTAACTCATGATGAATTTTTGAAATATTTTGGGTTGATTGTTTAAAGATATTTATACCTTAAGAATAAACGTTAAATTTCGCAGTGATGTAATAAATTTTTGAATGATATCAATAATTTCGATCGCCAAACCTAATTTTATTCAATACCAATTTAATACTTTTTAGCGAACAAATTAGCGTTTATTATCAAAAGGTTAAAAATAAAAATAAAAACTGTACAGACATACCTGTGAAATAGATTTCTTAGTTATATGATCTATCCCATTCATAAGATAGTCGGTTTAATTGGTTTTCCATGGCTACATAGGCGTAACCTCGAGCATTCAGTGTCTTTTCTTCTAAACATATGAACGGTCCGTCTCTGCATAAAGTAACAAATTCAGTGTTTGAATAGGTTTGATTATTTGAACATTTACCTCCATGTGACCATTTTCCGCATTTGTGACATCGTTCTAGGTGTCGTGCTCTTCTTTTTGCTGCGGATTTTGATTTTCCTTTACCAAATTGTAACTTATTATCTTCGCATCTGGATTCTTTTCTAACTCCGTCCATTCTTTCTCTGATTACTGATACTAATTCACTCGGTAGTATGTCATTATTACGTTTAGTGATCAAAGCGTGTAGCATTAGACCATGGTTTAGTTCACAGGCAGTCTTCATTTCGTAAAAACCTAAAAAAAATAAAAATTCAGAATGGGGGGAGAAGACTAGTTCTTTAGGGTCTGCTAGGGAAAGACCATTCGGGTTCCATTTTAGAGAACTACATGAAAACAGACAATCTAACTCTAACAGAAATACATATTATCCTTTAAAGACTTGATTCTCCCCACACTTAGTTAGCTGTGGTGTCGAAATTGTGATTAACTTCGTTGTCGACTTCCATCGGACCATGTATGTAATGTTTAACTCTGTGACCATTAACTTTAAATTCAATCCCATTTGAATTTATCAATTCTATCGTTCCGTATGGAAAAACTCTTTTGACTATGAATGGTCCAGACCATCTTGATTTCAATTTTCCAGGAAATAGCTTGAATCGTGAATTGAAAAGAAGAACTCTGTCTCCTTCTTTAAATTCTTTTGAACTTCTGATTCTTTTATCATGCCATTTCTTCGTTCTTTCTTTATAGATTAACGAATTTTCGTATGCTTCATGTCTTAATTCTTCTAATTCGTTTAGTTGACTTAATCGTAGACGTCCGGCTTCATGTAAATAAAGATTACATGTCTTCAAAGCCCAAAATGTTTTGTGTTCAATTTCTACTGGAAGATGACATGCTTTTCCATAAATAAGTCTAAAAGGTGTGGTTCCAATTGGAGTTTTGTAGGCTGTTCTAAAAGCCCAGAGTGCATCCTCCAATTTAATGGACCATTCCTTCGGATTTGATCCTACGGTTTTCTCTAGAATACGTTTTAAAGCTCAGTTGGTATTTTCAACTTGTCCACTTGTTTGTGGATGATATGCGGTGGAGATTTTATGAGTTACTCCATATCTTTTAAGAACTTTCTCAAGTTGATTATTACAGAAATGAGTACCCCGATCACTTATTAAAGCTTTCGGTGTTCCAAACCTTGCAAAAAGACGTTTTAAAAAGTTGACTACAACTCGTGCATCGTTAGTTGGGAGAGCTTGTGCTTCCGCCCATTTAGATACATAATCAATGGCTACGAGTATATATAGATTATTATGAGATTTTGGAAATGGACCCATAAAGTCAATACCCCAAATGTCAAATACTTCACATACTTGGATGACATTTTGTTGCATTTCATCACGTTGACTTATTTTTCCGGCCCTTTGACATGCATCACAGGATTTGCAAAGAATGTGTGCGTCTTTGTAAATTGTAGGCCAATAGAATCCAGCATCATAAACTTTTCTTGCTGTTAGTTGAGGCCCATAATGCCCTCCTGTTGGTCCTGTGTGACAATGGTTTAATATTTTACTAGCTTCATCTCCAAATACACATCGGCGTATTATTCCATCGGGACAACTTTTAAACAGATGTGGATCTTCCCAGAAATAGTGTTTTATATCACTGAAAAATTTCTTTCGTCTTTGGTACGATAATCCTTTTTCAAGGAATCCACATACTAAATAATTTGCATAGTCTGCAAACCATGGGATTTCTTTATAATCTATCTTCAATAGATATTCATCAGGAAAGTTGTCTTGTATGGCTGATTCATTTAGAACTTCTAATTCGGGATTTTCAAGACGAGAAAGATGATCAGCGGCGAGATTTTCTGCTCCTCTTTTATCTCGGATTTCAATATCAAATTCTTGTAAGAGTAAGATCCAACGGATTAATCTTGGTTTAGCATCTTGTTTCGAAAATAGGTATCTAAGAGCAGAATGGTCGGTATAGACCACCGTTTTTGCTAGAACGAGATATGATCGAAATTTGTCAAAAACAAAGACAATATCAAGGAGTTCTTTTTCAGTAGTTGTATAGTTCGTTTGTGCTCCTTGTAACGTCTTACTAGCATAATATATAGGTTGAAATCGTTTTTCAATCCTTTGTCCTAAAACGGCTCCCATTGCAAAATCACTTGCATCGCACATTAGTTCAAATGGTAGATTCCAATTTGGTGTTATCATGATCGGTGCATTAGTGAGTTTCTCTTTAAGAATATTAAAAGATTTGATACACTCATCTGAAAAGATGAATGGAGCATCCTTTTCTAGGAGTTTATTCATAGGAGTGGCAATTTTAGAAAAATCTTTTATGAAACGTCGGTAAAAACCGGCATGCCCTAGAAAACTCCTAACTCCTCTAACATTGGTGGGATGTGGAAGTTTAGCAATTACATCTACTTTAGCTCTATCCACTTCAATCCCTTCTTTTGAAATTTTATGTCCAAGAACGATGCCTTCTTTAACCATGAAATGGCATTTCTCCCAATTAAGTACTAGATTTGATTGTTCGCATCTAAGAAGCATTCGTTCCAGATTAACTAGACATGATTCAAATGTATCACCGAAGACTGAAAAGTCATCCATGAAAACTTCCATGCATTCTTCTATCATGTCATGAAAAATCGCCATCATACACCTTTGAAAGGTTGCAGGGGCGTTACAAAGTCCAAATGGCATGCGTTTGTAAGCAAAAGTACCATAAGGGCACGTGAATGTGGTTTTCTCTTGGTCCTCGGGTGCTATTGGAATTTGAAAATATCCGGAAAATCCATCTAGAAAACAATAGTAACTATTTTCGGCTAATCTTTCCAACATTTGATCTATGAAAGGTAAGGGAAAGTGATCTTTTCTGGTGGCGTCATTTAATTTTCTATAATCAATACACACACGCCATCCTGTTACAGTTCTAGTAGGAATAAGCTCATTTTTCTCATTTGTAATGACAGTCATGCCACCCTTCTTAGGCACGCATTGAACTGGGCTTACCCATGGACTATCAGAGATTGGATAAATTAGACCTGCATCTAGCAGTTTAATAATCTATTTCTTAACTACATCTTGCATATTAGGATTTACTCTTCGTTGGCGTTGCACATACGTTTTATGACCTTCTTCCATAAGGATTTTATGTGTGCAATACGAAGGACTTATTCCTTTAATATCATGAATCTTCCATGCAATGGCTGGTTTATGAGCTTTCAACACAGAAATGAGTTGTGATTTCTCATTTTCAGTAAGAGAAGACGATATTATTACAGGTAATTCAGATTCACCATGTAAATAAGCGTATTCCAAATGGTTTGGAAGTGGCTTTAACTCTAATTTCGGAGGTTCTTCTATCGATGATTTGTATCGATATCTGTCTTCTTCTTTTAGCATTTGAATTTCTTCTGTTGTTGGTTCATATCCATTAGCTATAAGTGTAGCTAACATTTCAGCTTCATCAATTGGTTCATTACCTTCTCCTAAAGAACATTCTCCTGTTCCTTGTAATTCTGGAAATTCTTCTAATAATTCTGCATGTGCATCTATAGTTTGAATATAATAACATGTATCATCTGCAGATTGTGGTTGTTGCATTGCTCTATCAACTGAAAAGGTAACACTCTCATCCTCTATACTTAGGGTCAGTTTCTTACCGAACACGTCTATCATTGCTTTAGCCGTGTTTAAGAATGGTCTTCCTAATATGAGAGGAACTTGAGAATCTTCTTCCATGTCCAGAACAACAAAATCTACTGGAAATACTAAAGTACCAACTTTAACTAGCATGTTCTCCATTATCCCTCTAGGATATTTTATTGATCTATCGGCTAGTTGTATGCTTATTCTGGTTGGTTTCAATTCTCCAAGGTCTAGTTTAGCGTATAGTAAATACGGCATTAGATTTATACTAGCACCTAAGTCTGCCAATGCTTCTATTGAACTAAGACTACCCAGAAAACATGGAATTGTGAAACTTCCTGGATCAGATAGTTTTTCTGGTATCTTATTCAACAGCACTGCTGAACAATTAGCATTCATAGTAACAGCCGAGAGTTCTTCCATTTTCTTTCTATTTGAGATTAGATCTTTCAAGAATTTAGCATATCTAGGCATTCCTGAAATCACATCAATGAAAGGAAGATTTACATTTATCTGTTTAAACATATCCAAGAATTTAGATTGCTCGGCTTCAAGTTTTTCTTTCTTCATTTTACTCGGGTAAGGAAGTGGTGGTTGGTATGGTTTAACATAAGGTTTAGCCTTAACTGTGTTATCTTCATTAACCTTTTCAACTACCGGTTCTTTTTCCTTATCTTGATCAGGTTGTGGTTCTTGTGGAGTAGGAATAGCTTCATCAGAAGTTACAGGTATTTCAGGTGGTTTAAGTGTTGTACCACTTCTTGTGGTAATGGCTTTAGCTGTTTCATTCCGGGGGTTAGCATTTGTATCACTAGGTAGACTTCCCGGTTTTCTTTCACCTATTAACCTTGCTAGGTTACTCACTTCTTGTTCTAGATTTTGAATAGAAGCTTGTTGATTTCTAAATGCTTGAGCATTTTGTTCATTGGTTTGTTTCTGAGATGTGAAAAACTGCGTTTGATTTTCAACTAGCTTCGTCATCATATCTTCTAAATTCGGCTTTTTATCATCGGTTTGTTGTGGTGGTTTGTTTTGAAAATTAGGTCTTTGCTGATTGTAAGTATTATTGGATACTTGTTGATTGCTAGGACCTTGTTGGTTGTTGTATGGAATATTTCTGTTATAATTCTGGTTTTGATTGTAAATCGGTCTTGGCGGTTGATAATTATTCT
The DNA here is from genome assembly GCF_046630445.1 of Rutidosis leptorrhynchoides. Lineage (NCBI taxonomy): Eukaryota > Viridiplantae > Streptophyta > Magnoliopsida > Asterales > Asteraceae > Rutidosis > Rutidosis leptorrhynchoides. The sequence goes on from NC_092333.1 coordinate 560,880,303, forward strand.
GATAATTATTTCCAGGCCTTTGGTTTATGTATGAAATATTCTCTCTTTGTTCCATTGTTAATTCAATACTGAGACAATATTTTGTCAAATGTGGTCCTCCACACTGCTCACAACTAATTCGTATTGAGTGAATATCTTTAGTCATCTTTTCCATTCGTCTCTCCACAGCATCTATCTTTGCGGAAATGGAATCTAAGTCATGGCTAGAATCGGCTCTAGCTGCTTTAGATGATCTAATGATATCTTTTTCTTGGTGCCACTCATGTGAGTGAGAAGCAGTGTTATCAATAATTTTGTAAGCATCAGTTTCAGTTTTCTTCATAATAGAACCACCAGCTGCTATATCTATGTCTTTCCTTGTAGTGATGTCGCATCCTTGGTAGAATATTTGTACTATTTGACAGGTGTCTAAACCATGTTGCGGACATCCTCTTAACAACTTTCCATATCTTGTCCATGCCTCATATAGAGTTTCATTCGGTTTTTGTGTGAACGTAACAATTTCTGCTTGAAGTCTTACGGCTTTAGATGCAGGAAAGAATTGTTTAAGAAATTTTTCAACTAAAACATCCCATGTATCAATCGCCCCTTCAGGTAACGATTCCAACCAATCTTTGGCTTCTCCCTTTAAAGTCCAGGGAAATAACATGAGATATATCTGTTCATCCTCCACTTCTCAGATTTTAAATAGTGTGCAGATCCTATTAAAGGTACGTAGATGTTCATTTGGATCTTCCTTCGGCGCACCACTAAATTGGCATTGATTAGTCACCATGTGTAGAATTTGTCCTTTGATTTCATAATCTGGCGCATTAATGTCTGGATGAGTAATTGCGTGACCTTGGCCAGTGCGTTTAGCTCTCATTCGGTCTTCCATACTTAAAGGTTTCAGATTCTCCATAATTGAATTTGTTGAATCGGAATCACTAGAGGATTCTGATTTAATGGTTCGTTCCTCAACAATCTCTGTTTGAATGATTGGTGGTTCCGGAGGAAAGTTTAATGGTTCGGGATCTACGAACCGTTCCTGAATATTCTCCGGATTCTCAATTGTGAGGTCGGGTTCAAAAAATGGATTATCGGAAATTTGAACCGAAGTACTTGGTCGACTGGATGACGATTCTAAAGAAAAATCAACGGCGGTTATATTTGCTAAATGTCTTGATCTAGTTACAGGTGGTGAACGTACAAAAGGTGGTGAACGTCTTGCTCGGTGCATTCACTGAATATCCTATTAGTTTTTTAAAAGGAAAGAAAAATTATAATAAGTTATTCAACCAATAGACTTTTCTGATTTTGCCCACGTTTCGAATAGCCAAAAGATGCAGCAGAGGGGCAGGATTCGTTTGGTCTCAATATAATTGAGGACTGTTTGGCTCCAATAACCCGGTCCACGTACAAATCCAACTATTACTACGAACCAGAAAATTTTGATGTCTATTAATTTAACCACTTAAAATAAATTTTCGTAATTTTAAGAAATTTAGATAAGAAGTAGAATAAAAATCTATGTCCTAAAACTAGAATAGCGAGAAATAAGAAAGAAAAAGAGTTCGTCGGAAAAAGATTGAAAAAGAAAAATGGTTGAAAAATAAAAGGTGACGGAAAAATAAAAGAAACTTATAAAACTTAAAAATACTTGACTAACCTAACCTTATTACTACAACTAACTTAAAATTATAATCGCAAATTTAAATTACTAATTGGAATGATAATTGGTACATAGTAAAAGGTGTCTAAAAATATTAAAGCTTATAGGAAAAACTATATCCCAAATGGAAATAACTTAAAAAGAAACTAAAACTTAAAAAGGCGTCGCAAAATGCTAAAGTACCTAAATCTTAGTCTAAAGAAAAAGCACTTAAGGAATTCTACGGCAAAGCCTAAAAATCTAGAAGTAAAAATAACTATGGCAAAATCTAAGTTTAAAACTAAATATGAGCTAAAAATATAAATATTACGCTAAAACAATTAAAAAGGGACAAAATATAAAAATATACAAAAGGTTGTAAAAAGTACAATTTTTATAAAAATATTATTTTTATATTATTTATTTATTAAAACTACTAATTTTACAATTTAATAAAACTAATTAATACTAAATACATAAAAATAAAAAAGTAAAAGTTAAAATAAAACTAATAATAATAATAATAATAATAATAATTAGGGTTAAATAATAATAATAATAATAATTAATTACCCCGTAATAAATGCACGATTAGGGCTTCTGTCGCGTGTCAGGTTTTCTCCGCGAGTTGCGTTATTCAAGGCAGTAAACCCCGCGAGTCGCGGGGTTCAGAAATTCAACTGACAGCTTTTAATTTCGACGCGTTTTTATTTGTTATTTTTTTTATTTTCTATTTTCTGTTTTATAATTTTCTGTTTTATAATCTAAAAGTTATATATAAAAACTTATATTTTTACAAACTAAAGATACTTTATAAAACTTAAATATTTAACAAAATCTTAAAAATATACAAATTTTCTGTTTTTTTTTTAATATTTTCGAATATTTAAAACGTATTTTTACAAAAACGTACTAAAAGTAAATTTTTTTTTTTTTATATATATAGCGTTGCGCTTCCGGCTTTTAAGATAGTTCCCCGGCAGCGGCGCCAAAAATACTTGATGTGGTAGCGGAGTGGTATAAAATACTATTAAATTTTTGCAGGAAATACTATTAAATACGATACAATTTTACACAAGATATTTATTTATTTATAGAATGGATATACTTAAACCTTGCTACAACACTTATAGGCAGTGTACCTAATCGTACAGTAGTGTAGTTTTTAGTAAGTTCGGTTCGTTCCACAGGGAATCTTTTTTTAAACAAAGCTCAACGCTATATTAGTTTACTTTTATAAAAATACAAACATATATATAAGTAATATTATTATTATAAAAGGGGGTTTTTACCGTTTAATGACCGGTTTGTCGATTTTAAAACTTTAGTCGCAGTTAAAACCAAATGTAAAATAATAAATAAATACAAGACTTAATTTTAAGCGTAAAGTAAATAACGATAATGAAATTGCGAATAATAAAAGTGCGATAAAATAAACTTGCGATAATTAAAAAGGACGATAATTAAAAGTGTAATTAAATAACAATAAATAAAAGTTCGATAATTAGAAGTGCAATTAAATATAAAATAAAGGAAATTAAATATGAAATAAAAGAATTATGCTTATTTAAACTTCCGTAATCATGATGTTTGACGTGTTGATTTTAGTTTTATGCCCATGGGTTAATTGTCCTTTGTCCTGGATTATTTAATATGTCCGTCTGGTTTTTGTCCATAACAGTCCATCAGTCATAAATATAAAGTGCGAGTGTCCTCGTCAAATTATTCTTATACCCGAAGTTAAATATTTCAACTAATTGGGGATTTAAACTGTAACAAGATTTTAATACTTTGTTTAATAATTACACCAGGTTGTCGACTGAGTGTAACCCAAGGTTTTAATATTTTGATATCAATTATACCAAGTGTCCTTTGTACATAATTTCACCCCTGTTTTAATTATTCTAGTGGCTATTAATCCATTCACGTGTCCGGTTAAATGAACGATTATTCGTACATATAAATACCCCGCCCATCGTGTCCGATTGAGTGTATATGGTAATTTATAGGGACGCCCAATTGTAAATCTTTATATTAACATTAACAAACTATCATTTAGTTAAACAAATATAAAGCCCATTAATAGCTCATAGTCTAATTTCCACAAGTGTCGTTCTTTTGTCCAAACCCCAATTATGGTACAAAGCCCAATTACCCAATTTTAGTAATTAGCCCAACATCATGATTACTTCGTTTTAAATAAGCATAATAATAACTTAGCTACGAGACATTAATGTAAAAAGGTTAAACATAACTTACAATGATTAAAAATAGCATAGCGTTACACGGACAGAATTTCGACTTACACCCTTACAACATTCGCTAACATACCCTTATTATTAGAATTATAATTAAAATTAAAATATAAAATATAAATATATATATATATTTTACGTATGAGGAGAAGAAGAAAAAGATGATTTTTTGCGATCAGAATTCTGTTGCTTTTATAGGGATTTTTGAAACTTGGGGCTCCGCGACTCGCGGCCTTTTTGGCCTTCAAACTCCGCGAGTCGCGGAGTTTGAAATTACAGCTCAGATACTTTGGAGTCTTTCTTGCCGACGGATTTATAAATATATATAATATATTAAATAATTATAAGAATTATTTAAATATTATATTATATTTATGTGCATAGTTGATTTGTAATTTTTAGTCCGTTGCGTCGAGCGTTGAGAGTTAACTCATGTCCCGGTTCCGGATTTTCGAACGTCCTTGCGTACAATTTAATATCTTGTACTTTGCGTTTTGAATCTTGTACTCTTGTAATTTCGAGACGTTTCTTATCAATAATTGGAACCTTTTTGATTGTCTTTTGTACTTTTGAGCTTTTTGGTCGTTTGCGTCTTCAATTCGTCGAATCTGTCTTTTGTCTTCACCTTTTATTATTTAAACGAATATAACTTGTAAATAGAACAATTGCAACTAAAAGCTTGTCTTTCTTGAGGAATAATGCTATGAATTATATGTTCGTTTTTAGCATTATCAATATTCTATATGCATTATGTTAATGTCGGTTACCAGGTGTTCATCATAGAATGATTTTTATACACTTGTGAGTGTAAGATTATTGAATAAATGAAATCTTGTGGTCTATTATATTAATTTGATAATATATAGGTTAAACCTATAACTCACCAACATTTTTTGTTGACGTTTTAAGCATGTTTATTCTCAGGTGATTATTAAGAGCTTCCGCTGTTGCATACTAAAATAAGGACAAGATTTGGAATCCATAATTGTATGATATTGTGTAAAAACTGCATTCAAGAAACTTATTTCGATGTAATATATTTTTATTGTAAACCTTTATGTAATGGTCGTGTGTAAACAGTATATTTTAGATTATTATTATTTGATAATCTACGTAATGCTTTTAAACCTTTATCGATAAAATAAAGGTTATGGTTGTTTTAAAAATGAATGCAGTCTTTGAAAAACGTCTCATATAGAGGTCAAAACCTCGCGACGAAATCAATTAATATGGAACATTTATAATCAATATGAACGGGACATTTCAGTTGGTATCCGAGCGTTGGTCTTAGAGAACAAAAAAATTTGCATTAGTGTGTCTTATTGAGTTTGTTAGGATGCATTAGTGAGTCTGGACTTCGACCGTGTTTTCTTTAAAAATGATTGCTTAATATTTTTTTTGTTGGAAACTATAAATTGTAACATGTAAATATTATGTGATATATTAATCTCTTAACATGTTTGATATTGTGTGATAGATGTCTACCTCTAGTAAAAATCCCATCGACTCACCTAATAATAATGAAGAGTCGAATATATATTGGGAAGATTCACAAATTCCCGAAGAGGAACCGGAAGAAGAGGAACCGGAAGAAGAAGAGGAACCGGAGGAGGAAATATTAGGAACCACAGAAAAACATATAAGTAAAAGAAAACCCTCAACGAATGGACCAAAATTAATAATGGTCAATGGTGTTTCCGCCGAGGAAGCAAAATATTGGGAAGATTACCAATTTTTCGATGAATCGGATCCCGATGAGGATTCCGATGATGTTATAGAAATTACCTCGACCCAATTTGAAAAAGCAAAAGAAAATAATAAGGGAAAGGGCATCAAAATAGAGAAACCTGATTCCAACCCGATGAACTTTATATGTATCGTCAACACCCGTATTTCTTAAGTTGTAACAATAACCCGGGAACCTCTAATCCACCAGGTTTTTCTAAACCATTTGTGAAAACAACGGCTCGTATTAGAGGAACATCATATATCCGTAGAAAATTAGCAAAATGAAACAGGTCCGAAGAGGAAGAAACTAGTGAGTCGGAATAAAGAGTTGTATCATGAGGTGTAAAATATGTAAAATAAGTGTGCTTGTACTTTTCTTGTTGTATGTGAAAATTGCTTGTATTATTTGATAATTATCTTTTACGAATCTAATTCTCGTCTGTTTTACAGTATAAAAACACAATGGACGTTAAGGATAGACAACCAAAAATTTTAGAAGACCTACTCGGGGACATGATTGATGAAATCTTGTCTAAAGTCGGTCAGAATTCGTCGGCACAATTATTTACGGCGAAATTAGTGTGTAGAACATTTGATGAACGTTCAGGCATGCCTTAGTTTATAAAAGGCTTTCATTTAAAAGATGTGGTATATCACATTGGGGAGACCGTAAGTAACGCTGTGTTTTCTTTAAAGCGTTAAATGCGGGGAACCCAAATGCAATTTTACGCTACGGGTTAAGAACCTATTTTGACTCAACATATCCCAACATAGGATTTCGTGAGTTAGAAAAAGCTTCTAACATGCAACATAAAGAAGCATGTTATGCTTACGGGTTAGTGATGTTCGCTTCTCACCAAAGTGAGAAAATGAACATCGGATTACAACTGTTAAATAAAACATTCCCACAAGTGACGGACTCAGTAATTGGGGTGAGAAACAAGGTTTTTAGATTGTTACGGGGCTGTTGGGCATTACGAAACCCTCGTACTTTTGACGACGTTACAACATGTTGCCTAGCCAATGGTCATAACGGTTATTTTCCACAAGACCAAGGATGGGAAGTAGTCTTAGTAAAACCAAAATGCATGACTTGTTTCTGGACATATGAATTACGTGTCTTTATTGCCTTTGCTGTACGACTTGCGTTAAACTAGAAATCGTCTTCGCAACTGCTTTGTATCAAAGTTATTGTGTGTTATATTTTTATGCTATATGAAAAATAGCGGTACTGTAAGTTTGTAAAATATTGTATAAAAGTTTGAACGCGAAATATTATTATAATCAGTTTTTCTTATAGAATTGTAGTAGTTGAATTGTATGTTAGCTACTAAGTATGAACTTAACGAGTAGGTACTACCCGAAATTAAAACTATAAAACGCTAATATGAAGAAAAAGCTTTTATAAATGAGTTCATATTATGCTACGACATACTATTGACTACTCTTAATATTCTATATGATTAACTCAATCCTTTTGGCTATTTTTGAAGGAAATGGCACCGACGACTCGTTAGAATTTGAACATGAGCGAGGAAGACTTCCGTGCTTTCCTTGCAGCAAACATAGCCGCAGTACAGGCTGCGATGCAAAATAACAATAACTCTGAATCCAGCAATGGAACTAACGCCACGAGAACTCGTGTAGGATGCTCCTACAAAGAATTCACTGCCTGTAAACCTTTAGAATTCGATGGAACCGAGGGTCCAATCGGATTAAAACGGTGGACTGAGAAGGTTGAATCGGTGTTTGCCATAAGTAAGTGCACTGAAGAAGACAAAGTAAAGTACGCTACGCATACCTTCACGGGTACTACGTTAACATGGTGGAACACTTATCTAGAACAGGTGGGATAAGATGCTGCTTACGCACGACCGTGGTTAGCATTCAAACACTTAATGAACGAGCAGTACCATCCCAGAAACGAGGTCAATAAGCTCAAGGTAGAGCTTAGAGGGTTACGAACACAAGGGTTTGATATTACCACATACGAACGACGATTCACAGAGTTGTACCTATTGTGTTCGGGAGCGTTCGAAGATGAAGAAGAGAAAATTGATGCATTTGTAAAAGGGTTACCAGAAAGGATTCAAGAAGATGTGAGTTCACACGAGCCCGCCTCCATACAAAAGGAAAGTCGAATGGCTCACAAACTCATAAATCAGATTGAGGAAAGAATTAAAGAGCAAGTGGCCGAAGAAGCCAACACGAAACAAGTCAAGAGGAAGTGGGAAGAAAACAGTGACAAGAGTCACCAATACAACAACAACAACAACAACAATAATCGCAATTACAAATGCAATAACTACCACCATAACCGCAACTTTAACCGCAACAACAATAACAATCCCAACAACAACTACAACAACAACTACAATAACCGTTCCAACAATAACAACAACCGCAACAACAACAATCCCAACAATAACAACCAGAGGCAGAAACCATGCCAGAGGTGTGAAGGATACCATCCGACTGGGCTTTGTACGACATCGTGTACTAAGTGTAATAGAAAGGGTCATGGTACGACGAAGTGTGAAGTTTACGGACCAATGGGTAACAAGAATAAAGGAACAAATAATGTCAGAATAAATAATACCGCCATTATTTGTTATGGATGTGGGAAGCCGGGTCATATCAGAAATGAATGCCCAAATCAGGGGAATACTAATGGACAGGGCCGCGAAAGAGTTTTCAATATTAATACGGCAGAAGCGCAAGAAGACCCGGAGCTTGTTACGGGTACGTTTCTTATTGATGAAAAATCTGCTTATGTTTTATTTGATTCGGGTGCGGATAGAAGCTATATGAGTAGAGATTTTTGTGCTAAATTAAGTGGTCCATTGACGCCTATGAATAATAAATTTTTACTCGAATTAGCAAACTGTAAATTAATTTCGGCAGATAAAATATGTCAGAATCGAGAAATTAAACTGGTTAGCGAAACGTTTAAGATTGATTTGATACCAGTAGAGTTAGAGAGTTTTGATGTGATAATTGGCATGGACTGGTTGAAAAAGGAGAGAGCAGAGATCGTATGTTACAAAAATGCAATTCGCATTGTACGAGAAGAAGGAAAACCCTTAATGGTGTACGGAGAAAAGAGCAACACGAAGTTAAATCGTATTACTAATTTGAAGGCGCAAAAACTAATAAGAAAAGGTTGCTATGCCGTTCTAGCACACATTGAAGAAGTCAAATTCGAAGAAAAGAACATCAATGATGTTCCCGTCGCAAAAGAATTTCCCGATGTATTTCCGAAAGAATTACCGGGACTACCTCCACATCGATCAGTTGAATTTCAAATAGATCTTGTACCAGGAGCTGCACCAATAGCTCGTGCTCCATACAGACTCGCACCCTGTGAAATGAAGGAACTCCAAAGCCAACTACAAGAACTTTTAGAGCATGGTTTTATACGACCAAGTACATCACCATGGGGAGCTCCTGTTTTGTTTGTCAAAAAGAAGGATGGTACATTCAGGTTGTGTATCAACTATCGAGAGTTGAACAAACTTACCATCAAGAACCGTTATCCACTACCGAGAATTGACGACTTATTTGATAAACTACAAGGCTCGTCAGTTTATTCGAAGATTGATTTACGTTATGGGTATCATCAAATGCGGGTGAAGGAGGATGATATTCCGAAGACTGCTTTCAGAACGCGTTACGGTCATTATGAGTTTATGGTTATGCCGTTTGGGTTGACTAACACACCAGCTGTGTTCATGGACCTCATGAACTGAGTGTGTGGACCATACCTTGACAAGTTTGTCATTGTTTTCATCGATGACATACTTATTTACTCAAAGAATGATCAAGAGCACGAAGAATATTTGAGAAAAGTGTTAGAGTTGTTAAGGAAAGAAAAAATGTACGCTAAATTTTCAAAGTGTGCATTTTAGTTGGAAGAAGTTCAATTCCTCGGTCACATAGTGAACAAAGAAGGTATTCAGGTGGATCCGGCAAAGATTGAAATCGTTGAAAAATGGGAAACCCCAAAAACTCCGAAACACATACGCCAATTTTTAGGATTAGCCGGTTACTACAGGAGATTCATCCAAGATTTTTCCAAAATAGCAAAACCCTTGACTGCATTAACGCATAAAGAGAAGAAATTTGAATGGAAGGATGAACAAGAAAAAGCGTTTCAATTGTTGAAGAAAAAGTTAACTACGGCACCTATATTGTCATTACCTGAAGGGAATGATGATTTTGTGATATATTGTGACGCCTCAAAGCAAGGTCTTGGTTGTGTATTAATGCAACGAATGAAGGTAATTGTTTATGCGTCTAGACAATTGAAGATTCACGAGCAGAATTATACGACGCATGATTTGGAATTAGGCGCGGTTATGTTTGCATTAAAGACTTGGAGGCACTACTTATATGGGGTCAAAAGTATTATATATACCGATCACAAAAGTCTCCAACACATATTTAATCAGAAACAACTGAACATGAGGTAGCGTAGGTGGATTGAGTTATTGAATGATTACGATTTCGAGATTCGTTGCCATCCAGAGAAGGCGAATGTGGTAGCCGACGCTTTGAGTAGAAAGGACAGAGAACCTATACGGGTAAAAGCTATGAATATAATTATTCGCACTAACCTTGCTACTCAAATAAAGGAGGCATAACAGCGTGTTGTAAAAGAAGGGAATTTGAAGAATGAAATACCCAAAGGATCGGAGAAACACCTTAATATTCGAGAAGACGGAACCCGGTATAGAGCTGAAAGAATTTGGGTACCAAAGTTTGGAGATGTGAGAGAAATGGTACTTGGGGGAGCACATAAAACCAGATACTCAATACATCTCAGAGCGGGAAAGATGTACAAGGACCTCAAGAAATATTTTTGGTGGCCGGGTATGAAAGCCGATATTGCAAGATATGTAGGGGAATGTTTGACGTGTTCTAAGGTCAAAGCTGAACATCAGAAACCATCAGGTCTACTTCAACAACCTGAAATTCCGGAATGGAAATGGGAAAACATTACCATGGATTTCATTACTAAATTTCCAAGGACTGCAAGTGGTTATGATACTATTTGGGTAATAGTCGATCGTCTCACCAAATCAGCACATTTTCTGCCAATGAGAGAAGATGACAAAATGGAGAAGTTGGCGCGATTATACTTGAAAGAAGTTGTCTCCAGACATGGAATACCAATCTCTATTATCTATGATAGGGATGACAGATTTGTTTCAAGGTTTTGGCAGACATTACAGCAAGCATTAAGAACTCGTCTAGACATGAGTACTCCTTATCACACACAAACTGATGGGCAAAGTGAAAGGACGATACAGACCCTTGAAGACATGCTACGAGCATGAGTTATCGATTTCAGAAACAGTTGGGATCGACATCTACCGTTAGCAGAATTTTCCTACAACAACAGTCATCATTCGAGTATTGAGATGGCACCATTCGAGGCACTTTATGGTAGAAAGTGCAGGTCTCCGATTTGTTGGAGTGAAGTTAGGGATATAAAGATTACGGGTCCAGAAATTATTCAAGAAACCACAGAGAAGATCATTCAAATTGAATAACGGTTAAAAACCGCCAAAAGTAGACAAAAGAGCTACGCGGACATTAAAAGAAAAGATATAGAATTTGAAATTGGGGAGATGGTTATGCTTAAGGTTTCACCTTGGAAAGGTGTTATTCGATTTGGTAAACAGGTTAAACTAAATCCAAGATACATCGGACCATTCAAGATTATAGATCGTGTCGGACCAGTAGCTTACCGACTTGAGTTACCTCAATAACTCGCGGCTATACATAACACTTTCCACGTATCGAATATAAAGAAATGTTTTGCTAAAGAAGATCTCACTATTCCGCTAGACGAAATCCAAATCAATGAAAAACTTCAATTCATCGAAGAACCCATAGAAATAATGGATCGTTAGGTTAAAAGGCTTAAGCAAAACAAGATACCAATTGTTAAGGTTCGATGGAATGCTCGTAGAGGACCTGAATTCACCTGGGAAAGTGAAGACCAGATAAAGAAGGAATACCCGCACTTATTTCCAGAAGATGTGTCAACACCTTCAACCGCTTAAAATTTCGGGACGAAATTTATTTAACGGGTAGGTACTGTAGTGACCCGAACTTTTCCATGATTATTTATTAAATGAAAACTATATTTGCATGATTAAATGTTTCCAACATGTTAAGCAATCAAACTTGTTAAGACTTGATTATTTGAAATGAGTTTCATGTAGACAATTGACCACCCAAATTGACTGGCGATTCACGAACGTTAAAAATTGTAAAAATTATATGATATATATATATATATATATATATATATATATATATATATAGTTAACATGATATTATGATAATAAAGTATCTCACTAGGTATATTAACAATGAGTTATATACATAAAATGAGGCTATTGAATTAAGAAAACTCGAAACGATATATATAACGATTATCGTTATAACAACGTCTTACTAAATGCATATGTATCATATTAAGATATTAATACACTATGTTTAACATCATGAAATGATAATTACATATATCATTAAGCGTATTCACAATGAACTACACGAGTAAGATGAGACTACTAACTTAAGGAATTCGAAACAATACATATATGTAACGATTATCGTTGTAATAGTATTTTACACACACACACATATATTTATATATATATATATATATATATATATATGATATTAAGATATATTAATACACCATGTTAACATGTTAACATAACAATTTAACATCTCATTTAAGTGTAATAACAATGGATCAATTACATTTAACAAGATCATTAACTTAAAGGTTCCGAAATAACAATTACATATAACGACTAACGATGACTTAACGACTCAGTTAAATGTATATACATGTAGTGTATTAAGATGTATTAATACACTTTTGGAAGACTTCAAGACACATATCAAAGTACTTCTATTTAACAAAAATGCTTACAATTATATTCTCGTTCAATTTCATCAACAATTCTACTCGTATGCAACCGTATTCATACTCGTACAATACACAGCTTCTAGATGTATTTACTATTGGTATATACTAATAGAAAAACATCAAAATTAGACTCCTAATCAGATACTTTTGTTCTTTAGCATGGATGATTGATCAAGTTGGCCATTAGAGGAAATAATTACACTAAAAATCAAATTACAACTTGTTTATATGGACACCATGTATCACGTTTTCCTTCACCATCCCACACACTTGCATTTTTCAATTTTCTTTCATCTATTTGATCTCTCTCTCTTGCTCTATGATGACGTTCTAAATGTTCTCTAGCATATTCAACAAAATCTACATCAATCTAGCTCCTAAAACCAACCTTTGATCAACCTACAAAATAACTACTCAAGAACACTTCAATAACACTTTCAAGTTTACTAGCTTACTTCCAATCTTGCAAATCCATTTCAAGTGATCATCCAACCTCAAGAAATCTTTCTTATTTACAGTAAGATATCTTTCTAATTCAAGGTAATACTCATATTCAAACTTTGATTCAATTTCTATAACTATAACAATCTTATTTCGAGTGGAAATCTTACTTGAACTTATTTTCGTGTCATGATTCTACTTCAAGAACTTTCAAGCCATCCAAGAATCCTTTGAAGCTAGATAAATTTTTGTCACTTCCAGTAGGTTTACCTACTAAACTTGAGGTAGTAATGATGTTCATAACATCATTCGATTCATATATATAAAACTATCTTATTCGAAGATTTGAACATGTAATCACTAGAACATAGTTTAGTTAATTCTAAACTTATTCGCAAACAAAGTTAATCCTTCTAACTTGACTTTTAAAATCAACTAAACACATGTTCTATATCTATATGATATACTAACTTAATGATTTAAAACCTGGAAACACGAAGAACATCGTAAAACCGGACATACGCCGTCGTAGTGAAATCGGGGGCTGTTTTGGGTTAGAAAAATAAAAACTATCTTAATCTTTGAATTGGAAGTTTGTTTTCTGGAAAAATGATATTACATATGAACATGATACTATATCCAAAAATCATGGTTAAACACAAAGTGGAAGTATGTTTTTCAAAATGGTCATCAAGATGTCGTTCTTTCGACGGAAATGACTACCTCTTTAAAAAATGACTTGTAACTTGTATTTCCAACTATAAACTTATACTTTTTCTGTTTAGTTTCATAAATTTTAGTTCATTATGAAACCATACCAACTTGAATCACTCAAAACGGATTTGAAACGAAGAAATGACGGGTAAAACAAAATTGGATAAATTTGCTAGTTTTAGCTAAGAAAATTTTGTAACAAATCTAGACTAAACATATCCTAACTAATTTATATTGTATTATACATATTATGTAATCTTGGGATACCATAGACACGTATACAATGTTTTGACATATCATATCTACCCATATATATATATATATATATATATATATATATATATATATATATATATATATATATATATATATTTCGGAACAACCATAGACACTCTATATGCAGTAATGTTTGAGTTAGCTATACAGGGTTGAGGTTGATTCCAAAATAATATATATACTTTGAGTTGTGATCTAGCCTGAGACTTGTATACACTGGGTCGTGGATTGATTCGAGATAATATATATTGATTTATTTCTGTACATCTAACTGTGGACAACTAGTTGTAGGTTACTAACGAGGACTGCTAACTTAACAAACTTAAATCATAAAAACGTAATAAAAAATGTTGTGAATATATTTAAATCATACTTTGATATATACGTACATATTTGTTATAGGTTCGTGAATCGACCAGTGGTCAAGTCTTATTTCCAACGAAGGAAAAATCTGTGAAAGTGAGTTATAGTCCCACTTTTAAAATCTAATATTTTTGGGATGAGAATACATGCAGCTTTATAAATATTTTACCAAATAGACACAAGTACGCGAAACTACTTTCTATGGTTGGATTATTAAACCAAATATTGCCCCTTCAAGTCTGGTAGCCTAAGAATTAGGTAAATGACCCCTAATTGACGCGAATCCTAAAGATAGATCTTTGGGCCTAACAAACCTCATTCTGGAATTTGGAATGCTTTAGTACTTCGATTTATATGGTGATTGAGATTGCCAATTTATGATATACTTGCGAGTATGCGAGGAATATTCTATATGCATTATGTTAATGTCGGTTACCAGGTGTTCATCATAGAATGATTTTTATACACTTGCGAGTGTAAGATTATTGAATAAATGAAATCTTGTGATCTATTATATTAATTTGATAATATATAGGTTAAACCTATAACTCACCAACATTTTTTGTTGGCGTTTTAAGCATGTTTATTGATAATGCTAAAAACGAACATATATTTCATAGCATTATTCCTCAAGAAAGACAAGCTTTTAGTTGCAATTGTTCTATTTAAAAGTGATATTCGTTTAAATAATAAAAGGTGAAGACAAAAGACAGATTCGACGAATTGAAGACGCAAACGACCAAAAAGCTCAAAAGTACAAAATACAATCAAAGAGGTTCCAATTATTGATAATAAACGTCTCGAAATTACAAGAGTACAAGATTCAAAACGCAAAGTACAAGATATTAAATTGTACTCAAGGACGTTCGAAAATCCGGAACCGGGACATGAGTCAACTCTCAACGCTTGACGCAACGGACTAAAAATTACAAGTCAACTATGCACATAAATATAATATAATATTTAAATAATTCTTATAATTATTTAATATATTATATTTATTTATAAAACTGTCGGTAAACAAAGAGCCAAACTTGTGTGAGCTGTAAAAACAAACTCCGCGACTCGCGGAGTTTGAAGGCAAAATGGGCCGCGAGTCGCGGAGCCCCAAACTCTGAAAATCCCTATAAAAGCAAACGAATTCTGATCGCAAAAATCATCTTTTTTTCTTCTTCTCTCATAAACGTATTATATATATATATATATTATAATTTTGATTTTAATTTTAATTTTAATTCTAATAATAAGGGTATGTTAGCGAATGTTGTAAGGGTGTAAGTCGAAATTCTGTTCGTGTAACGCTACGCTATTTTTAATCATTGTAAGTTATGTTCAACCTTTTTACATTAATGTCTCGTAGCTAAGTTATTATTATGCTTATTTAATCTGAAGTAATCATGATGTTGGGCTAATTACTAAAATTGGGTAATTGGGCTTTGTACCATAATTGGGGTTTGGATAAAAGAACGACACTTGTGGAAATTAGACTATGGGTTATTAATGGGTTTTATATTAATTAAACAATACCTTGTTAATTTAATATACAAACTTATAATTTGACGTATTTATATATAACCACATACGCTTGACTGGGTACGGTGGGCGGGATATCTATAAATACCAATAATTATTCATTTTACCGGATACGGAACTGGATTAATAGTTAATAGACTTGTTGAAACAGGGGTGAATTACATTCAAGGGTAATTGGTGTAATTGTTAACAAAGTAGTAAAACCTTGGTTTACACGAAGTCGATAACCTGGTGTATTCATTAAACAAAGTATTAAAACCTTGTTACAATTTGAATCCCCAATTAGTTGGAATATTTGACTTCGGGAATAAGAATAATTTGACGAAGGCTTTCGCTCTTTATATTTATGACTGATGGACTATTATGGACAAATCCGTATGGACATATTAAATAATCCAGGACAAAGGACAATTAACCCATGGGCATAAAACTAAAATCAACACGTCAAACATCATGATTACGAAAGTTTAAATAAGCATAATTCTTTTATTTCATATTTAATTTCCTTTATTTTATATTTAATTGCACTTCTAATTATCGCATTTTTATTGTTATTTTATTTAATTGCACTTTTAATTATCGTACTTTTTAATTATCGCAAGTTTATTTTATCGCACTTTTATTATTCGCAATTTCATTATCGTTATTTACTTTACGCTTTAATTTAAGCCTTGTATTTATTTTTAATATTTTACATTTGGTTTTAACTGTGACTAAAGTTTTAAAATCGACAAACCGGTCATTAAACGGTAAAAATTCCCCCTTTATAATAATAATATTACTTATATATATATTTGTATATTTATAAAAGTAAACTAATATAGCGTTAAGCTTTGTTTAAAAAGATTCCCTGTGGAACGAACCGGACTTACTAAAAACTACACTACTGTACGATTAGGTACACTGCCTATAAGTGTTGTAGTAAGGTTTAAGTATATCCATTCAATAAATAAATAAATATCGTGTGTAAAATTGTATCGTATTTAATAGTATTTCCTGCTAAAATTAATAGCTATTTTATATACACCTCGCGAAATATCAAGTATTTTTGGCGCCGCTGCCGGGGAACTCTTAAAAGCCGAAAGCGCAACGCTAATATAAAAAAAAAAAGATTTTTAGTTTACTTTTATTAAAATTCGTTTTTATAAAAATACGTTTTAAATATTCGAAAATATAAAAAGAAAAAAAAAACAAAAATATAAGTATTTTTAAGATTTTGTTAAATATTTAAGTTTTATAAAGTTTCTTTATTTTTAAAGAAGTTTTATTTAAGTATTTTGTTTTTATTTAAAACATATAAAAAAATATATATATAAATCTAGTTTTACGATTTTTATTTATAAAATTATAAAGTAATTCCATTTTTATTCTAATTTTTAAAATATAAGTTTTTATTATATATAAATTTTAGATTATAAAACAGAAAAATATAAACCAGAAAAAAAAAACGTCGAATAAAAAAAAAACGTACCTGAGTTGATTTTTGGAACCCCGCGACTCGCGGAGGTTTTCTGCATCAAGTACCGCGACTCGCGGAGTAACTCTGACACCGACAGAAACCCTAATTCTGCATTTATTACGGGTAATTATTAATTATTATAATTATTAACCCTAATTATTATTATTATTATTATAATTAGTTTTATTTTAAAGTTTTACTTTTTATTTAATTTATATTTTAGTTAAATTAGTTTAATTAAATTGTAAAATTAATAGTTTTATAAAATAATTAATATAAAAATAATATTTTTATAAAAATTATAATTTTTACAACTTTTTGTATATTTTTATATTTTGTCCCTTTTTAATCGTTTTAGCGTAACTTTTGTATTTTTCGCTCATATTTAGTTTTAAACTTAGTTTTTGCCATAGTTATTTTTACTTCTAGATTTTTAGGCTTTGCCGTAGAATTCCTTAAGTGTTTTTTCTTTAGACTAAGATTTAGGTACTTTAGAATTTTGCGACGCCTTTTTAAGTTTTAGTTTCTTTTTAAGTTATTTCCATTTGAGATTTAGTTTTTCCTGTAAGCTTTAATATTTTTAGACGACTTTTACCTATGTATCAATTATCATTCCAATTAGTAATCTCAATTTGCGATTATAATTTTAAGTTAGTTGTAGTAATAAGGTTAGGTTAGTCAAGTGTTTTTAAGTTTTATAAGTTTCTTTTATTTTTCCGTCACCTTTTATTTTTCAACCATTTTTCTTTTTCGACCTTTTTCGACGAACTCTTTTTCTTTCTTATTTCTCACTATTCTAGTTTTAGGACATAGATTTTTATTCTACTTCTTATCTAAATTTCTTAAAATTACGAAAATTTATTTTAAGTGGTTAAATTGATAGACATCAAAATTTTCTGGTTCGTAGTAATAGTTAGATTTGTACGTGGACCGGGTTATTGGAGCCAAACAGTCCTCAATTATATTGAGACCAAACGAATCCTGCCCCTCTGCTGCATCTTTTGGCTATTCGAAACGTGGGCAAAATCAGAAAAGTCTATTGATTGGATAACTTATTATAATTTTTCTTTCCTTTTAAAAACTAATAGGATATTCAGTGAATGCACCGAGCAAGACGTTCACCACCTTTTGTACGTTCACCACCTGTAACTAGATCAAGACATTTAGCAAATATTACCGCCGTTGATTTTTCTTTAGAATCGTCATCCAGTCGACCAAGTACTCCAGTTCAAATTTCCGATAATCCATTTTTTGAACCCGACCTCACAATTGAGAATCCGGAGAATATTCAGGAACGATTCGTAGATCCTGAACCACTAAACTTTCCTCCGGAACCACCAATCATTCAAACAGAGATTGTTGAGGAACGAACCATTAAATCAGAATCCTCTAGTGATTCCGATTCAACAAATTCAATTATGGAGAATCTGGAACCTTTAAGTATGGAAGACCGAATGAGAGCTAAACGCACTGGCCAAGGTCACGCAATTACTCATCCAGACATTAATGCGCCAGATTATGAAATCAAAGGACAAATTCTACACATGGTGACTAATCAATGTCAATTTAGTGGTGCGCCGAAGGAAGATCCAAATGAACATCTACGTACCTTTAATAGGATCTGCACACTATTTAAAATCCGAGAAGTGGAGGATGAACAGATATATCTCATGTTATTTCCCTAGACTTTAAAGGGAGAAGCCAAAGATTGGTTGGAATCGTTACCTGAAGGGGCGATCGATACATGGGATGTTTTAGTTGAAAAATTTCTTAAACAATTCTTTCCTGCATCTAAAGCCGTAAGACTTCAAGCAGAAATTGTTACGTTTACACAGAAGCCAAATGAAACTCTATATGAGGCGTGGACAAGATATGTAAAGTTGTTAAGAGGATGTCCGCAACATGGTTTAGACACCTGTCAAATAGTACAAATATTCTACCAAGGATGCTACATCACTACAAGAAAAGACATAGATATAGCAGCTGGTGGTTCTATTATGAAGAAAACCGAAACTGATGCTTACAAAATTATTGATAACACTGCTTCCCACTCACACGAGTGGCACCAAGAAAAAGATATCGTTAGATCATCTAAAGCAGCTAGAGCCGATTCTAGCCATGACTTAGATTCCATTTCTGCAAAGATAGATGCTGTCGAGAGACGAATGGAAAAGATGACTAAAGATATTCACTCAATACGAATTAGTTGTGAGCAGTGTGGAGGACCACATTTGACAAAAGATTGTCTCAGTATTGAATTAACAATGGAACAAAGAGAGAATATTTCATACATAAACCAAAGGCCTGGAAATAATTATCAGAATAATTATCAACCGCCAAGACCAATTTACAATCAAAACCAGAATTATAACAGAAATATTCCATACAACAACCAACAAGGTCCTAGCAATCAACAAGTATCCAATAATACTTACAATCAGCAAAGACCTAATTTTCAAAACAAACCACCACAACAAACCGATGATAAAAAGCCGAATTTAGAAGATATGATGACGAAGCTAGTTGAAACTCAAACACAGTTTTTCACATCTCAAAAACAAACCAATGAACAAAATACTCAAGCATTTAGAAATCAACAAGCTTCTATTCAAAATCTGGAACAAGAAGTAAGTAACCTAGCAAGGTTAATAGGTGAAAGAAAACCGGGAAGTCTACCTAGTGATACAAATGCTAACCCCCGGAATGAAACAGCTAAAGCCATTACCACAAAAAGTGGTACAACACTTAAACCACCAGAAATACCCGTAACTTCTGATGAAGCTATTCCTACTCCACAAGAACCACAACCTGATCAAGATAAGGAAAAAGAACCGGTAGTTGAAAAGGTTAATGAAGATAACACAGTTAAGGCTAAACCTTATGTTAAACCATATTAACCACCACTTCCTTACCCGAGTAAAATGAAGAAAGAGAAACTTGAAGCCGAGCAATCCAAATTCTTGGATATGTTTAAACAGATAAATGTAAATCTTCCTTTCATTGATGTGATTTCAGGAATGCCTAGATATGCTAAATTCTTGAAAGATCTAATCTCAAATAGAAAGAAAATGGAAGAACTCTCGGCTGTTACTATGAATGCTAATTGTTCAGCAGTACTATTGAATAAGATACCAGAAAAACTATCTGATCCAGGAAGTTTCACAATTCCATGTTTTCTTGGTAGTCTTAGTTCAATAGAAGCATTGGCAGATTTAGGTGCTAGTATAAATCTAATGCCGTATTCACTATACGCTAAACTAGACCTTGGAGAATTGAAACCAACCAGAATAAGCATACAACTAGCCGATAGATCAATAAAATATCCTAGAGGGATAATGGAAAACATGCTAGTTAAAGTTGGTACTTTAGTATTTCCAGTAGATTTTGTTGTTTTGGACATGGAAGAAGATTCTCAAGTTCCTCTCATATTAGGAAGACCATTCTTAAACACGGCTAAAGCAATGATAGACGTGTTCGGTAAGAAATTAACCCTAAGTATAGAGGATGAGAGTGTTACCTTTTCAGTTGATAGAGCAATGCAACAACCGCAATCTGCAGATGATACATGTTATTATATTCAAACTATAGATGCACATGCAGAATTATTAGAAGAATTTCCAGAATTACAAGGAACAGGAGAATGTTCTTTAGGAGAAGGTAATGAACCAATTGATGAAGCTGAAATGTTAGCTACACTTATAGCTAATGGATATGAACCAACAACAGAAGAAATTCAAATGCTAAAAGAAGAAGACAGATATCGATACAAATCATCGATAGAAGAACCTCCGAAATTAGAGTTAAAGCCACTTCCAAACCATTTGGAATATGCTTATTTACATGGTGAATCTGAATTACCTGTAATTATATCGTCTTCTCTTACTGAAAATGAGAAATCACAACTCATTTCTGTGTTGAAAGCCCATAAACCAGCCATTGCATGGAAGATTCATGATATTAAAGGAATAAGTCCTTCGTATTGCACACATAAAATCCTTATGGAAGAAGGTCATAAAACGTATGTGCAACGCCAACGAAGACTAAATCCTAATATGCAAGATATAGTTAAAAAAGAAATTATTAAACTGCTAGATGCAGGTTTAATTTATCCAATCTCTGATAGTCCATGGGTAAGCCCAGTTCAATGCGTGCATAAGAAGGGTGGCATGACTGTCATTACAAATGAGAAAAATGAGCTTATTCCTACTAGGACTGTAACAGGATGGCGTGTATGTATTGATTATAGAAAATTAAATGACGCCACCAGAAAAGATCACTTTCCCTTACCTTTCATAGATCAAATGTTGGAAAGATTAGCCGGAAATAGTTACTATTGTTTTCTTGATGGTTTTTCCGGATATTTTCAAATTCCAATAGCACCCGAAGATCAAGAGAAAACCACATTCACGTGCCCTTATGGTACTTTTGCTTACAAACGCATGCCATTTAGACTTTGCAACGCCCCTGCAACCTTTCAAAGGTGTATGATGGCGATTTTTCATGACATGATAGAAGAATGCATGGAAGTTTTCATGGATGACTTTTCAGTCTTCGGTGATACATTTGAATCATGTCTAGTTAATCTGGAACGAATGCTTATTAGATGCGAACAATCAAATCTAGTACTTAATTGGGAAAAATGCCATTTCATGGTTAAAGAAGGCATCGTTCTTGGACATAAAATTTCAAAAGAAGGAATTGAAGTGGATAGAGCTAAAGTAGATGTAATTGCTAAACTTCCACATCCCACCAATGTTAGAGGAGTTAGGAGTTTTCTAGGGCATGCCCGTTTTTTCCGACGTTTCATAAAAGATTTTTCTAAAATTGCCACTCCTATGAATAAACTCCTAGAAAAAGATGCTCCATTCATCTTTTCAGATGAGTGTATCAAATCTTTTAATATTCTTAAAGAGAAACTCACTAATGCGCCGATCATGATAACACCAAATTGGAATCTACCATTTAAACTAATGTGCGATGCAAGTGATTTTGCAATGGGAGCCGTTTTAGGACAAAGGATTGAAAAACGATTTCAACCTATATATTATGCTAGTAAGACGTTACAAGGAGCACAAACGAACTATACAACTACTGAAAAAGAACTCCTTGCTATTGTCTTTGCTTTTGACAAATTTCGATCATATCTCGTTCTAGCAAAAACGGTGGTCTATACCGACCATTCTGCTCTTAGATACCTATTTTCAAAACAAGATGCTAAACCAAGATTAATCCGTTAGATCTTACTCTTACAAGAGTTTGATATTGAAATCCGAGATAAAAGAGGAGCAGAAAATCTCACCGCTGATCATCTTTCTCGTCTTGAAAATCCTGAGTTAGAAGTTCTAAATGAATCGGCCATACAAGACAACTTTCCTGATGAATATCTATTGAAGATAGATTATAAAGAAATTCCATGGTTTACAGACTATGCAAACTATTTAGTATGTGGATTCCTTGAAAAAGGATTACCGTACCAAAGACGAAAGAAATTCTTCAGTGATATAAAACACTATTTTTGGAAAGATCCACATTTGTTTAAAAGTTGTCCCGATGGAATAATACGCCGATGTGTATTTGGAGATGAAGCTAGTAAAATATTAAACCATTGTCACACAGGACCAACAGGAGGGCATTATGGGCCTCAACTAACAGCAAGAAAAGTTTATGATGCTAGATTCTATTGGCCTACAATTTACAAAGACGCACACCTTCTTTGCAAATCCTGTGATGCTTGTCAAAGGGCCGGAAAAATAAGTCAACGTGATGAAATGCCACAAAATGTCATACAAGTATGTGAAGTATTTGACATTTGGGGTATTGACTTTATGGGTCCATTTCCAAAATCTCATAATAATCTATATATACTCGTAGCCATTGATTATGTATCTAAATGGGCGGAAGCACAAGCTCTCCCAACTAACGATGCACGAGTTGTAGTCAACTTTTTAAAACGTCTTTTTGCAAGGTTTGGAACACCGAAAGCTTTAATAAGTGATCGGGGTACTCATTTCTGTAATAATCAACTTGAGAAAGTTCTTAAAAGATATGGAGTAACTCATAAAATCTCCACGGCATATCATCCACAAACAAGTGGACAAGTTGAAAATACAAACCGAGCTTTAAAACGTATTCTAGAGAAAACCGTAGGATCAAATCCGAAGGAATGGTCCATTAAATTGGAGGATGCACTCTGGGCTTTTAGAACAGCCTACAAAACTCCAATTGGAACCACACCTTTTAGACTTGTTTATGGAAAAGCATGTCATCTTCCAGTAGAAATTGAACACAAAGCATTTTGGGCTTTGAAGACATGTAATCTTGATATATATGAAGCTGGACGTCTACGATTAAGTCAACTAAACGAATTAGAAGAATTAAGACATGAAGCATACGAAAATTCGTTAATCTATAAAGAAAGAACGAAGAAATGGCATGATAAAAGAATCAGAAGTTCAAAAGAATTTAAGGAAGGCGACATAGTTCTTCTTTTCAATTCACGATTCAAGCTATTTCCTGGAAAATTGAAATCAAGATGGTCTGGACCATTCATAGTCAAAAGAGTTTTCCCATACGGAACGATAGAATTAATAAATTCAAAAGGGATTGAATTTAAAGTTAATGGTCACAGAGTTAAACATTACATACATGGTCCGATGGAAGTTGACAATGAAGTTAATCATAATTTCACCACCCAAGAAAACCTTCAAAATGAAAACATAAATATGTTATCAACAACATATGAAAAATCAAAATTGGAATATAGGGAGGATTCAAATTTGAGTGATGAAGAAGAATTCCTATACAAACCTCCCATTCCAAGAAACGAAGAAAAATGTGAACAAGAAATTCAAATAGAAATGAAAGAACCAAGGAAAGAACACCCGAAAAAAGTTTACAAACCAACTCGACTTACTAAAGCAGGAGACCCGGGTGAATTTATCATTTCTTGCTTACTTAATGATGGTGCTGTATATAATGGACTCGCAGATTTAGGAGCAAGTGCAAATATTATGCCTCTTTCCTTATACAAAAGATTAGGCATGGGTAAATTAAAACCAACCAAAATAGGTGTTCAATCATTTGACCAAACCATTAAATACCCGGTTGGAATAGCAAATAATTTACTTGTTAACGTGGGAAGTTTGACCTTTGTTGCAAACTTCATAGTGATTAATATGGAGGAAAACCTTGATATTCCTCTAATTCTAGGTCGCCCATTTTTAGCAACCACCGAGGCATTCATTGATGTAAGAGAAGGTAGAATGACACTTAGGGATGGTGATACATCGATCACCTTTGTGAACCGAAAGTTTAGATATCCACAAACCAAAACTGTTAGACCAATAAAAATTCATAAGTGTGGGAAAGATGAAGAAACACTAAATGATGATCCAATCACAAAGAATGCCGCTGATGATACTAAATTAGATGAAGCCATTTTTAACAGTTCAACGAAGAAACTTTATAAACGGATTCACGATGCTAAGATTAAAGGAAACTTTAAGTTATATAACCGATTAATATCCAATTTATCATCAAAAGAAAAGGCAGTGTTAGTTGAATTTGTGAAAGTTACGGAGGAAATCAACAAATGGATTGAAGTAAAAGTCAAAGATATACAAGTTGTTGATGATTCAATTGAAAATAATGTTAATCACGATTTCAACTAAGTATAAGGGATTTATGTATTTCTGTTAGAGTTAGATTGTCTGTTTTCGTGTAGTTCTCGAAAATGAAACCCGAATGGTCTTTCCCTAGCAGACCCTAAAGAACTAGTCTTCTCCCTCCATTATGAATTTTTAGTTTTTTAGGTTTTTACAAAATGAAGACTGCCTGTGAACTAAACCATGGTCTAATGCTACACGCTTTGATCACTAAACGTAATAATGACATACTACCGAGTGAAATAGTATCAGTAATCAGAGAAAGAATGGACGGAGTTAGAAAAGAATCCAGATGCGAAGATAATAAGTTATAATTTGGTAAAGGAAAATCAAAATTCGCATCGAAAAGAAGAGCACGACACCTAGAAAGATGTCACAAATGCGGAAAATGGTTACATGGAGGTAAATGTTCAAATAATCAAACCTATTCAAATACCGAATTTGTTACTTTATGCAGAGACGGACCGTTCATATGTTTAGAAGAAAAGACACTGAATGCTCGAGGTTACGCCTATGTAGCCATGGAAAACCAATTAAACCGACTATCTTATGAATGGGATAGATCATATAACTAAGAATACCATCTCACAGGTAAGTCTGTACAGTCTCAATTTTTATTTTTTTTTATTTTTATTTTTAACCTTTTGATAATAAACGCTAATTTGTTCGCTATAAAGTATTAAATTGGTATTGAATAAAATTAGGTTTGGCGACCGAAATTATTGATATCATTCAAAAATTTATTACATCACTGCGAAATTTAACGTTTATTCTTAAGGTATAAATATCTTTAATCAATCAACTCAAAATATTTCAAAAATTCGTCATGAGTTAAATTAGGTCTTGGAACCGAAATTACTTTACCGAAAAGAGGGGCGCATATTTTTGATAATATTTGATTGATTAAAGTGGGATAAAAAGCCAAAAAGATTTTTAATTTTATTTTTACCATGTTTTTAAAATTAATATTTAAATCTTAAATTAATATTGTAAACTTTGTAAAAACAATATTTTTAAAATTGTAAATATTTGAAAAATTAATATAAGTTTGGTGTGAATTTATAATATGAATTTTTAAATTAAGTTTGGTGTGAATTTATAATATGAATTTTTAAATTAAGTTTGATGTGAATTTTTAATTTTTAAATATGAATTTTTAATTTTATGCATTTCAAATTTTAAGTTTGGTGTGAATTTTTAATATTAATTTTGAATTTTATATTTAAATTGTGTGAATTTAAAAACAAAAATTTACTTTATCTCATTAAGTTAAAAATATGATTTTTAAAATTCGTCGTAAGTTGAAGACTAGGTCTTTGAACCGAAATTGCTTTACCCGAGGGAGGGACGAGAACTTTTATTATCATTATTTTTAATCTTATTGAATTAAAGTATGCCAAAAACATTAAAAAACCCAAAAATCTTAGCTTTTAAAACAATCGCTACAAAAAGACAAATTTTAAAATTTTGTCGAAGGACGGACTAGGACATCGATCCGAAACGACCTCGTGCTAAATAACAAGGGAAACAAAATTTTAAAATTAATTACTTAATTGTTTTAATTAGTATAAGATATATATAAAAAAAAAACCAAACTCCTCGACTCGCGGAGTTTGAAGGGTAATTCACCGCGACTCGCGGAGGTTACGAATTACAGAAAAAAATATAAGAGCTGGAACAGCTCAGTCCCAACCCAAAAACAAGAAAAACACTGCGAAAAACCTGCACAAAAACCCGAAAAATACACCCCAAAATCACAATTTTTAACCGTTAATCATCAAATCTTTTACTAAAATCATGTTAAGAAGGATGCTATCAAGGAATTACTCAAGAAAAACGGTAAATTTCTACACCTAAACACCATTTAATCCGAAATTTGGTGTTCTTGAGCAATTTTTCCCCCAATTTGATTTTGATGCCTTTTAGTGTAATTATGCTTAAATTGTTTATGTATTATGCTTGTATAACCTAGATTGATGCTATTTAACATGATTAGAAGCCTTAAACTTCAAATTTTGAGTAATCTAGGGTTTGTGTTCTTGAGCAAATTTGGGGCTTTTTGATATAAACAGGTTATGGCCGATTTTTGTCATGAATTGTTGATAAATTAAGTAGTGTAACATGTCTAGGTAGTTAAATGATCCAAACTTTGAGCCTAAACATGATTTTGAGAATTAAAGTGGACTTTTTCAAGTCTAAAATTCATGAACTTGATTTTTGAGAGATAATGCCATTTGAAACTTGTTTAATTGCTAGTAATGATTATTTTGGCATGTTATTTGAGTTGAATGCTTATGAACTTGGCGAACATTTTCGTATATGCTTATTTGAAAAAGTGTAGATTTGATAAAAATATGAAAATGAGCTTAAGTTTGATATAAATTGATCATGTCATTGTAATTATTTTGATTGATGATTTTGCTGACACTAATGCATATTTGGATGCACAAAAATTGTGTTTGATGTGTTTTGCAGACTGAAAGGGGTGAATCTTCATCCCAAGCTCGCAATACTCCTGCTGAGAATGCGGAACAACAGGAGGTGGATAACTACTACAAGCAAGATATACCTCATCCAGTCATGACATTTTCTGATATGCACTTGGAAGAGTTGCACCCGAACCTGAGATTTGACAGACTTTGGATAGATTATCCAAAATACCAAAGGGGTTTGCATACTCTTCATTCTAAAGTTGTTGAGGTACCTAGGGTCATAGAATGGGGACCCTTAGAAGCTGTAGAATTGGCCGGGCCAATTAGGGAATTACTTGCACAGAGGTATGGTAATTCTACTTTTAATGACTGGGTACGTTTATTCACCATGCGTAGACCTGTATATAAAGTATGGTGTGAAGAATTGTTGTGTAGTATAGAGTTGAATGATCGGGTAGCTAGTTTAACCGATCGATCTTTTATTAGATTTTTGTTAGGCGGTTCGATGCGCCACATGTCTTTACTAGACATGGCTCAGGCTTTACGTATATATACGCCTAAGGAGTTAGCATCTGCCGATTGTAGAGGGTTGATACTAAATGGTAGAAAGATAGATGAAAATTTTGATACACACGGTGTATGGAGTCAAATGACAAGCCATCACCGATTCAAAGGGGGAAATTACTCTTATTTGGATATAGATAGAGCTGAATTAAGAGTGATTCATAGGTTTTTAGCTAATTCAATTACACAAAGAGGTAAGAACAAGGAAAAGGTAAATGAACAGGATTTGTTTTACCATATGTGTATTCGAGACCCACAAAGCACTGTAAGTATACCTTATTATGTGGGTTATTATTTATCAGCTATGGTTAGGGGGATGAGACCGCATAGCATAATAGGAGGTGGTATTTTTATTACTTTGATTGCTGAATATCTCGGTGTGGATATAAGTCGGGGGGGATTATTAGTCAAAGAACCAGAACCCCGCGATACTATAGGTTTAAATGTATACCATGGTGCGAAAGTTTTGAAGAGACGAAATAACGCCGCAGTACAATACCATGGTAGACATCCAAAGGTTGAGAGAAACCAACAGCAAGGTAATGTAGGAGGGGGAAATGAGATGCAAGAAATGCAAAGGTTTATAGCTTCACAAGAATACGAAAATGCTAGACAGAGAGCATTTGAAGATTGGCAAGTTCATCAGAACCAAATCATAGCTCATTGCCAACATATAGGTAGAAACTATATTCCTACACCGAAACCCATATTCCCTCCCTGGTCTATAGAGATGCAACCACCGTATCCTACGTATAACCCTGCCGAAGCATTCTATAGCACCTATGGTTATGCTTGGAACCCCTATTGGTATCAGTATCATCCCTAGTCTACTTAGTTTTATTTATTTTGTAATTTGTAATGTTGATACGTTTAATACTTATATTAATATTGTAATAGTTTTTATAATTTTCTGACTTTTATTCTTAGATTTTAATAATTTTGAATGTGGGGTAATATACCAAACTTCAAAAATATGTATATATGTTTGCAGTTTATCTTATGTACACAACAGGGTAAAACAACGCATTTTCAAAGACTGGCATTAAGTTCAGCAAAAGCAACTAATTTTGACGACAAGATGCAAAATATATGTGAAATAACAACAAGACGGAATGAACAAATGATGTGCACCATTTATCATTCAACAAACAAACGCCAATATGTTTGGAAAGTTTGGTAAAATTTAATCATTTTCACACAAATCACCCTCAATAATTTAATTTGTTACTAATTTCTTGCAAATGAGGGCATTACAAGATCTTAAGTGTGGGAAAGGGTTAAATTCTTTCAGATTTTTAAAAAATTTTTACTTTATACACTTGGTTACCATTAGAAATACTAGTAAAGTAGTAGTTGTATTAGAATCTAGTGCTCTCTAATAATAAAGAACAGCCCTAGTCTTATATACTGACTACCCAATTCTAGTAAATTTTTTTAAAATTTTTCAATTAAATGAACTCAAAATCATGTTTATACATATTTATGAACGATAAAACTAGGTTTTAACACCGAAATTATTGTAACCTCGGAAAGGACATAAATTGAGAAACAAACCAAAATGTTAAAATTCATTTAAAATGGAATAGAGGACGATAAAAAGGAAAATAAAAGCCAAGTGTGGGAAAATTTACCAAGTTATCTTAAACATATGTCACATATATCTGTAACAAATAACTGAAAATACTTTTGCTTTGGACTAAACTAAACTGTTTTACCTGATGAAAGAAAAGAAGAGATGGATCTACACGATGAATCAATTCCATCATTAAAAGGAAGTAAAGTCTTCCGAAAAAGAAACGCGCTTCTTGATTTAGGTCAAGAAGTTGTCGTTCAGACCAGCTGTAGGTTGACGAAAAATCTAGAAAAGTCATCACTAAAATCAGCAGGAAATCCACGGACCTCAGCATAAAACAGGGTCGCCAAGTGGTCAGATTTATCCTAACCATGAGAAGGATTTATCTCGTAAAATGGGGGGGCACCATGCAAATTAGCTGGATAAGACTAATGAATCAGATCCCCAGAAAGGATAATCTCCTTAAAGATTAAAAATCAGCTTTTAAGCCTGATATTACTCAATCCTAGAGATTGACCTTAAAGATTGAGAATTCAAACTCATGGAATTCAATGATATCTAAACTCGAGCTTGAACGAGAAAATATTTTGATCAAAAATAAAACCGATTTGTTTTTTGAAAACCCTATTTTCAATGCATTCATTACCATTGAACGTAAAATCCTAGGAATTCACCTGGAATTCATTAGGTCACCTGAACCAAATCGGGTGTCAACCGTAAGAACGGTGGTTGCATAGTGGTCAAAGACAGGACCTTGTGCCAGACCGAA
Source organism: Rutidosis leptorrhynchoides (assembly GCF_046630445.1). Taxonomy (NCBI): domain Eukaryota; kingdom Viridiplantae; phylum Streptophyta; class Magnoliopsida; order Asterales; family Asteraceae; genus Rutidosis; species Rutidosis leptorrhynchoides. The sequence goes on from NC_092333.1 coordinate 560,910,656, forward strand.
AAATTATAAGGGTGAGCTTTACTATTGCTCCTACCAAGGATAGTAATTGCGTCCGACATGTTATAGACCATAATTAAAAGCATGTCAGGGGACATTGCCTTAACAGTTGCTTGTTCAACGCTTTCCTTTACAACCGGACGGTAGTTTACCGAAAGGTAATATACGGGACAAGTAAACTTGACGTGTTGCTTTCCAAATACAAGGTTAGCAAGTGGGTGACACAAAGCCGCAAGTTTTGAGCTAAAATTTTCAAATCTGAAACCCACCAAACCCACAAAAATATTTTGCAAACACCGGTAAAGGGTTATTCCGGAAAACTTATCTAGGGTAAAAACTAGATTTAATTTTCAAAAGATCAAATGTTTTCATAAAGATCCAATTTCCTTAATGGATCTAAATTTTTATAGTCATGTGGGACTGTAAACCATATCGTTACTACCATTATTTATATCGCCGTATAGAAATCACTGATGTACAAAGTGTGAAGAATAAAGAAGTGATTCTAGTATTTCAAGACGATATTGCTTGAGGACAAGCAACGCTCAAGTGTGGGAATATTTGATAATGCTAAAAACGAACATATATTTCATAGCATTATTCCTCAAGAAAGACAAGCTTTTAGTTGCAATTGTTCTATTTAAAAGTGATATTCGTTTAAATAATAAAAGGTGAAGACAAAAGACAGATTCGACGAATTGAAGACGCAAACGACCAAAAAGCTCAAAAGTACAAAATACAATCAAAGAGGTTCCAATTATTGATAAGAAACGTCTCGAAATTACAAGAGTACAAGATTCAAAATGCAAAGTACAAGATATTAAATTGTACGCAAGGACGTTCGAAAATCCGGAACCGGGACATGAGTCAACTCTCAACGCTCGACGCAACGGACTAAAAATTACAAGTCAACTATGCACATAAATATAATATAATATTTAAATAATTCTTATAATTATTTAATATATTATATTTATTTATAAAACCGTCGGTAAACAAAGAGCCAAACTTGTGTGAGCTGTAAAAGCAAACTCCGCGACTCGCGGAGTTTGAAGGCAAAATGGGCCGCGAGTCGCGGAGCCCCAAACTCTGAAAATCCCTATAAAAGCAAACGAATTCTGATCGCAAAAATCATCTTTTTTTCTTCTTCTCTCATAAACGTATTATATATATATATTATAATTTTGATTTTAATTTTAATTTTAATTCTAATAATAAGGGTATGTTAGCGAATGTTGTAAGGGTGTAAGTCGAAATTCTGTCCGTCTAACGCTACGCTATTTTTAATCATTGTAAGTTATGTTTAACCTTTTTACATTAATGTCTCGTAGCTAAGTTATTATTATGCTTATTTAATCTGAAGTATTCATGATGTTGGGCTAATTACTGAAATTGGGTAATTGGACTTTGTACCATAATTGGGGTTTGGATAAAAGAACGACACTTGTGGAAATTAGACTATGGGTTATTAATGGGTTTTATATTAATTAAACAATACCTTGTTAATTTAATATACAAACTTATAATTCGACGTATTTATATATAACCACATACGCTTGACTGGGTACGGTGGGCGGGATATCTATAAATACCAATAATTATTCATTTTACCGGATACGGAACTGGATTAATAGTTAATAGACTTGTTGAAACAGGGGTGAATTACATTCAAGGGTAATTGGTGTAATTGTTAACAAAGTAGTAAAACCTTGGTTTACACGCAGTCGATAACCTGGTGTATTCATTAAACAAAGTATTAAAACCTTGTTACAATTTGAATCCCCAATTAGTTGGAATATTTGACTTCGGGAATAAGAATAATTTGACGAAGGCTTTCGCTCTTTATATTTATGACTGATGGACTATTATGGATAAATCCGTATGGACATATTAAATAATCCAGGACAAAGGACAATTAACCCATGGGCATAAAACTAAAATCAACACGTCAAACATCATAATTACTGAAGTTTAAATAAGCATAATTCTTTTATTTCATATTTAATTTCCTTTATTTTATATTTAATTGCACTTCTAATTATCGCATTTTTATTGTTATTTTATTTAATTGCACTTTTAATTATCGTACTTTTTAATTATCGCAAGTTTATTTTATCGCACTTTTATTATTCGCAATTTCATTATCGTTATTTACTTTACGCTTTAATTTAAGCCTTGTATTTATTTTTAATATTTTACATTTGGTTTTAACTGCGACTAAAGTTTTAAAATCGACAAACCGGTCATTAAACGGTAAAAACCCCCCTTTATAATAATAATATTACTTATATATATATTTGTATTTTTATAAAAGTAAACTAATATAGCGTTAAGCTTTGTTTAAAAAGATTCCCTGTGGAACGAACCGGACTTACTAAAAACTACACTACTGTACGATTAGGTACACTGCCTATAAGTGTTGTAGCAAGGTTTAAGTATATCCATTCAATAAATAAATAAATATCTTGTGTAAAATTGTATCGTATTTAATAGTATTTCCTGCTAAAATTAATAGCTATTTTATATACACCTCGCGAAACATCATTTATTCTCAGGTGATTATTAAGAGCTTCCGCTGTTGCATACTAAAATAAGGATAAGATTTGGAGTCCATAATTATATGATATTGTGTAAAAATTGCATTCAAGAAACTTATTTCGATGTAATATATTTTTATGGTAAACCATTTTGTAATGGTCGTGTGTAAACGGTATATTTTAGATTATCATTATTTGATAATCTACGTAATGCTTTTTAAACCTTTATCGATAAAATAAAGGTTATGGTTGTTTTAAAAATGAATACAGTCTTTGAAAAACATTTCATATAGAGGTCAAAACCTCGCGACGAAATCAATTAATATGGAACGTTTATAATCAATATGAACGGGACATTTCATAGGCCACGCCGCGACTCAAAACAGAAAAGTGACGTCGCCAGCATTAACATATATACATTATGTACTTTTCAAACTTGGATCTTACAACTCTCCCCCACTTGAATCGGATTGCGTCCTCGTGAAATGCCCCGTTCATATTAATTATAAACGTTTCATTTTAATTGATTTCTTTGCGAGGTTTTGACCTCTATATGAGACGTTTTCAAAGCTTGCATTCATTTTAAAATAACCATAACCTTTATTATTGAATAAAGGTTTAAAAGCATAAGTTTTGATTGTCGATCAAAGACAATCTCCTCAAAATACATGTATTTTACACACACCATTACATACTTGTCAACAATATATTACAAATACAATTCCCGAATGCAAGTTTATTTATTTAGAAAAGCATGATGACTCCAAATCTTGACATTGAGTAAACATGCAACAGCGGTAGCTTTCTAATAATCACCTGAGAATAAACATGCTTAAAAAGTCAACAAAATTGTTGGTGAGTCATTGGTTTAGTTTCTATATAATAATCATAACATTTAATAAGCCACAAAATTTCATTTAATTAAATGCGCAGGATCATTACAACTGCAAAAATCATTCATACGATGAGTCGTCTGGTAACCGACCTTAACATAGAGCGCTTAAGATATCTGGCATCATACATTCCACTATTCAAATGTATGACAAGAACCCTTCGAAGTACTAAAGCATTTCCACTATTCGAAAATGGGGGTGGTTGGTGCCCGTAGATCTACCTTTAGGATTCGCGTCAATTAGTGTTTTTCACTAATTCTTAGGTTACCAAGCATAATAATAATAATAAGTACAGATATCCGATATAACAAAACAATCGTAGAATGTAGTTTTATGAACTTGTGCTTATTTTGTAAAACATTTATAAATTTGCATGTATTCTCATCCCAAAATAATTTAGATAGTAAAAATGGGACTATAACTCACTTGTGATGATTTCCGAATAGATGGTAATAAGACTTGGCCTTTGACAAATTCACGAACCTAATAATAATATTCTTGTGTCAAGATATATATATAATTAATATTCCATACTTATGATACTTGTGATAATTTTAATTGTCCATTGTTAGTAGTCCAATGTTCGTAGTCCAATAGTCCGATAGTCCAACAGTATAAATATATATATAAATATAAATGCGTATATTGTGTTAGAATTACTAACACTATAATATATTGTCTTAATATAATAAGACACATAATATGTATATTGTCTGAAGCAATCCGCGACCCATTGTATACATGTCTCAGGCTCGATCACAACTCAAAGTATATATATTATGTTGGAATCCACTTCGACCCACAACTAACTCGAGATTACTGCCAATGGTGTCTTATAGTTCGTTCCATTAATATATATAGAAGAAGTCAAAATGATATGTCAAAACATTGTATACGAATCCACGGTGATCAAGTCATATATATATATATTGTGCCTTACGATCTTTATTAAGACTATAATATATTGTCGTAGAACTTAATCACGACTATTATAAATTGTATTTCCATAAGTTCAGGAACAAGACATGTATAAATACATGTAGGATACAAGGTAAGTTAGCTAGGATAAGGTTAGCATCCATTTTTATTAATCAAAACCGTAGCTAAAAACAAACAAAAATATTCAATTTTGTTTTACCCATAATTTCTTTGTTACAAATCCGTTTTGAGTGATTCGACTTGCCATAGTTTTGTATCGAACCGTTATTTATTAATCTAAACAGAAAAAGTATATGTTTATAGTCGAAAATACAGCTTAGGTGTCAAATACAAGAAGATAGTCATATCCATCGTAAGAACGACATCTTGATGACTCTTTTGAAAAACATACTTCCAATTAGAGTTTAACTATGGATTTTGGATATATTTCATATCCATATAAAATAAGATTTTTCACCAAAGGAAATCTTTTAATTCAAAGTTTAAGATAGGTTTTTAAAATCAAACCCAAAACAGCCCCCGATGATCTATGACGGCGTATGTTCAGTTTTAAGGTGTTCTTCGTATTTACAAGTTTTATATCCTTATGTTAGCTTGACATACTATCATAATACATGTGTTGAAGTATTTTAAAAGTTAAGTTAGAAGGATTAAGTTTGTTTGTGAACAAGTTTAGAATTAATCTAAACTATGTTCTTGTTGTTGTAAGTTATAAACTCATAATAAGATAGCTATATGGATATGAATCGAAAAAGATTATGAATAAGGTGACTACCTCAAATTAAATGAACAAAGTTGCTGATAAAATAAGATGATAATCTTGTGATCAAAGATATCCTTGATGGCTTGTAATCCTTGGAGTAGAATCATAGAATGAATAAAAGTTCGAATAAGATTTCTATCTTGAATTAAGATAGTTATAAGTATATGAATTGAACCAAAGCTTATATATGATTCTTACCTTGATAAAGAGGGGTAGATGAGTTAACAAAGTGTTCTTGAAGCTAGTTTATGATCAAAGTGAATGAAGATTTTCTAGTACTTGAAGTATGTGTGTTTAAAGAGTGTTTAAAGAGTAAGAAATGGAGAGAATACTTGGAGTTCTTGTGTGTGAGTATTATGAGAGTGAAGGTAAGTTAAATAGCTGATATGAATGAGTAAAAAGAGTGTTAAAAGTCGTGGTTCATGTATATGGTTAAGAGACTTTATCAAAATTTGGAATATAGCATAATAATGCAAACTAGAAGTTAAATGTTGGTTCTCACAAGTCTCCATCATGTTTATCCTTGTCTTGTGACTCATAGGGCTGCTAAGGAGGCTATATGTAGTGACCCAAACTTTTCCATGTTTATATATATATTAAATGAAATTGTTATTTACATGATTAAGTGTTTCCAACATGTTAAGCAATCAAACTTGTTAAGACTTGATTAATTGAAATAGGTTTCATATAGACAATTGACCACCCAAGTTGACCGGTGATTCACGAACGTTAAAACTTGTAAAAACTATATGATGACATATATATGGATATATATATAGTTAACATGATATTATGATAAGTAAACATATCATTAAGTATATTAACAATGAACTACATATGTAAAAGCAAGACTACTAACTTAATGATTTTGAAACGAGACATATATGTAACGATTATCGTTGTAACGACATTTAATGTATATATATCATATTAAGAGATATTCATACATCAAGTTATCATGATAATATAATAATTTAAAATCTCATTTGATATTATAAATATTGGGTTAACAACATTTAACAAGATCGTTAACCTAAAGGTTTCAAAACAACACTTACATGTAACGACTAACGATGACTTAACGACTCAGTTAAAATGTATATACATGTAGTGTTTTAATATGTATTCATACACTTTTGAAAGACTTCAAAACACTTATCAAAATACTTCTACTTAACAAAAATGCTTACAATTACATCCTCGTTCAGTTTCATCAACAATTCTACTCGTATGCACCCGTATTCGTACTCGTACAATACACAGCTTTTAGATATATGTACTATTGGTATATACACTCCAATGATCAGCTCTTAGCAGCCCATTTGAGTCACCTAACACATGTGGGAACCATTATTTGGCAACTAGCATGAAATATCTCATAAAATTACAAAAATATGAGTAATCATTCATGACTTATTTACATGAAAACAAAATTACATATCCTTTATATCTAATCCATACACCAACGACCAAAAACACCTATAAACACTTTCATTCTTCAATTTTCTTCATCTAATTGATCTCTCTCAAGTTCTATCTTCAAGTTCTAAGTGTTCTTCATAAATTCTACAAGTTCTAGTTTCATAAAATCAAGAATACTTCCAAGTTTGCTAGCTTACTTCCAATCTTGTAGAGTGATTATCCAACCTCAAGAAATCTTTCTTATTTACAGTAAGATATCTTTCTAATATAAGGTAATACTCATATTCAAACTTTTATTCAATTTCTATAACTATAACAATCTTATTTCGAGTGGAAATCTTACTTGAACTTGTTTTCGTGTCATGATTCTGCTTCAAGAACTTTCAAGCCATCCAAGGATCCTTTGAAGCTAGATCCATTTTTCTCATTTCCAGTAGCTTTATCCAGAAAACTTGAGGTAGTAATGATGTTCATAACATCATTCGATTCATACATATAAAGCTATCTAATTCGAAGGTTTAAACTTGTAATCACTAGAACATAGTTTAGTTAATTCTAAACTTGTTCGCAAATAAAAGTTAATCCTTCTAACTTGACTTTTAAAATCAACTAAACACATTTTATATATCTATATGATATGCTAACTTAATGATTTAAAACCTGAAAACACGAAGAACACTATAAAACCGGACATACGCCGTCGTAGTAACACTGCGGGCTGTTTTGGGTTAGTTAATTAAAAACTATGATAAACTTTGATTTAAAAGTTGTTCTTCTGGGAAAATAATTTTTCTTATGAACATGAAACTATATCCAAAAATCATGATTAAACTCAAAGTGAAAGTATGTTTTCTAAAATGGTCATCTAGACGTCGTTCTTTCGACTGATATGACTACCTTTACAAAAATGACTTGTAACTTATATTTTTGACTATAAACCTATACTTTTTCTGTTTAGATTCATAAAATAGAGTTCAAAATGAAACCATAGCAATTTAATTCACTCAAAACGGATTTAAAATGAAGAAGTTATGGGAAAACAAGATTGGATAATTTTTCTTGTTGTAGCAACGTGAAAATTGGTAACAAATCTATATTAATCATATCCTAGCTAACTTATATTGTATTATACATGTATTCTAATATATTATGTAATCTTGGGATACCATAGACACGTATGCAAATGTTTTGACATATCATATCGACCCATGTGTATATATTATTTGGAACAACCATAGACACTCTATATGCAGTAATGTGGGAGTTAGCTATACAGGGTTGAGGTTGATTCCAAAAATATATATACTTTGAGTTGTGATCTAGCCTGAGACGTGTATACACTGGGTCATGGATGGATTCAAGATAATATATATATCAATTTTTTTCTGTACATCTAACGTTGGACAACTAGTTGTAGGTTACTAACTAGGACAGCTGACTTAATAAACTTAAAACATCAAAATGTATTAAAAATATTGTAAATATATTTTGAATATACTTTGATATATATGTACATATTTGTTATAGGTTCGTGAATCGGCCAGTGGCCAAGTCTTACTTCCCGACGAAGTAAAAATCTGTGAAAGTGAGTTATAGTCCCACTTTTAAAATCTAATATTTTTGGGATGAGAATACATGCAGGTTTTATAAATGATTTACAAAATAGACATAAGTACGTGAAACTACATTCTATGGTTGAATTATCGAAATCGAATATGCCTCTTTTTATTAAGTCTGGTAATCTAAGAATTAGGGAACAGACACCCTAATTGACGCGACTCCTAAAGATAGATCTATTGGGCCTAACAAACCCCATCCAAAGTACCGGATGCTTTAGTACTTTGAAATTTATATCATATCCGAAGGGTGTCCCGGAATGATGGGGATATTCTTATATATGCATCTTGTTAATATCGGTTACCAGGTGTTCACCATATGAATGATTTTTATCTCTATGTATGGGATGTGTATTGAAATATGAAATCTTGTGGTCTATTGTTACGATTTGATATATATATATATATATATATATATATATATATATATATATATATATATATATATATATATATATATATATATATATATATATATATAGGTTAAACCTATAACTCACCAACATTTTTGTTGACGTTTAAAGCATGTTTATTCTCAGGTGAATACTAAGAGCTTCCACTGTTGCATACTAAAATAAGGACAAGATTTGGAGTCCATGTTTGTATGATATTATGTAAAAACTGCATTCAAGAAACATATGTCGATGTAATATATTTCTATTGTAAACCATTATGTAATGGTCGTGTGTAAACAGTATATTTTAGATTATCATTATTTGATAATCTACGTAATGCTTTTGAAACCTTTATTGATAAAATAAAGGTTATGGTTGTTTTAAAAATGTATGCAGTCTTTGAAAAACGTCTCATATAGAGGTCAAAACCTTGCAACGAAATCAATTAATATGGAACGTTTATAATCAATATGAACGGGACATTTCAGTTGGTATCCGAGCGTTGGTCTTAGAGAACCATAATTTTGCATTAGTGTGTCTTATCGAGTTTGTTAGGATGCATTAGTGAGTCTGGACTTCGACCGTGTTTACTTGAAAAATGATTGCTTAACAAATTTTGTTGGAAACTATATATTTTTAACATGTGAATATTATGTGATATATTAATCTCTTAACGTGTTTGATATTATGTGATAGATGTCTACCTCTAGAACAAGTCCTATTAACTCACCTAATAATAACGAAGAGTCAAATGTAAATTGGAATGATTCGTGGACTGATTCACAAGTTCCCGAAGAGGAACCGGAAGAAGAGTCGGAACCGGAAGAAGAGTCGGAACCGGAAGAAGAATCGGAACCGGAAGAAGAATTGGAACCGGAAGAAGAAATAGAACCAGTGGGGGAAATAATAAAACAGTTAAGTAGAAGAAAATCCTCAACCAACCGACCAAAGTTAATTATGGTCAATGGTGTTTCCGCCAAGGAAGCAAAGTATTGGGAGGATTACCAATTCTCCGATGAATCGGACCCCGACAAGGATTCCGTTGATGTTATAGAAATTACCCCAACACAATTTGATAAGGCAAAAGAGAACAATAAGGGAAAGGGCATAAAAATCGAGAAATTTGATTCCAAACCCGATGAACTTTATATGTATCGTCAACACCCGTATTTCTTAAGTTGTGACAATAACCCGGGAACCTCTAAACCACCAGGTTTTTCTAAACCAATGTGGAAAACGACGGCTCGTATTAGGGGAACATCATATATCCCTAGAAACTTGGCAAAACGAACCAAAACCGAAGAATAAGAAACGAGCGAGTCGGAATAAGATAGTTGAATTCGTGTGGTGTAATATATGTAATATAGTGTGCTTATGCTTTATGATATATGTAAAAATTGCTTGTATTAATAAGTATTTTTTTTATGAATCTAACTCTTGTCTATTTCACAGTATAAAAACACAAAATGGATAGACAACCCAATATTTTAAGAGACCTACCCAGAGACATGATTGATGAAATCTTGTCTAGAGTCGGTCAGAATTCCTCGGCACAACTATTTAAGGCGAGATCAGTTTGTAAGACATTCGAAGAACGTTCCAAGAATGCCTTGGTTTATAAAAGGCTTTTGTTCGAAAGATGGGGGATATCACATTGGGAAATCCATAAGTTATTTGACGCATATATTGTGGGGAACCCAAATGCTATTTTACGCAACGGGTTAAGAAATTATTTTGACTCAATATATCCTAATATAGGACTTCGTGATTTAGAAAAAGCGGCTAACATGCAACATAAAGAAGCATGTTATGCTTACGGGTTAGTAATGTTCGCTTCTCACCAAAGTGAGAACAAGAACATCGGGTTACAACTATTAAACAAAATATTCCCACAAGTGACGGAAACGGTAATTGGGGTAAGAAATGAGGTTTTTAGATTGTTACGGGACTGTTGGACATTAAATAACCCTCGTCCCTTTGACGACGTTACAACACGCTGTCTTATCAACGACCATAACGGTTATGTTCCACAAGACCAAGGATGGGAAGTAGTCCTAGTAAAACCAGAATGCATGACTTGTTTCTGGACGTATGAATTACGTGTCTTTATTGCCTTTACTGAATGACTTGTGCACTAGCTAGAATTATCTTCACAACTATCTTGTATCAAAGTTATTGTGTGCTATATTTCATGCTATATGAAAAATAAGCGGTATTGTAAGTTTGTAAAATATTGTGTAAAAGTTTGAACGCGAAATATTATTATAATCAGTTTTTCATATAGAATTGCAGTAGTTGAATTGTATATTAGCTACTAAGTATGAACTTAACAGGTAGGTACTACCCGAATTTAAACTTATAAAACGCTAATATGAAGAAAAAGCTTTTATAAATGAGTTCATATTATGCTACGAGATACTATTGACTACTCTTAATATTCTGTATGATTAACTTGTTTCATTTGACTATTTGAAGGAAATGGCACCGACTACTCGACAAACCATGAATATGAGCGAAGAGGAATTTCGTACCTTTCTTGCTACAAACATAGCCGCAGTACAGGCTGCGCTACATACCAACAATAACTCCAAATCTAGCAATGCAGCTAACGGCGCAAGAAATCGTGTAGGATGCACCTACAAAGAATTCACTGCCTGCAAACCTTTGGAATTTGATGGAACCGAAGGACCGATCAGATTGAAACGGTGGACCGAGAAGGTCGAATCGGTGTTTGCCATAAGTAAGTGTACTGGAGAGGACAAAGTGAAGTACGCTACACATACCTACAGGTACTGCATTAATATGGTGGAATACCTATTTAGAGCAAGTGGGACAAGATGATGCTTACACACTACCGTGGTCAGCATTCAAGCACTTGATGAATGAGAAGTATCGTCCCAGAACCGAGGTCAATAAGCTCAAGACAGAACTTAGAGGGTTACGAACCCAAGGATTTGATATTACCACGTACGAAAGACGATTCACAGAATTGTGCCTATTGTGTCCGAGAGCGTTCGAAGATGAGGAAGAGAAGATCGACGCGTTTGTGAAAGGATTACCGGAAAGAATCCAAGAAGATATAAGTTCACACGAGCCCGCCTCCATACAACAGGCATGTAGAATGGCTCACAAACTAGTGAACCAGATTGAGGAAAGAATTAAAGAACAGGCGGCTGAAGAGGCCAATGTGAAGCAAGTCAAAAGAAAGTGGGAGGAAAACGGTGATAAGAATCACCAATACAACAACAACAGCAATTACAACAATAATCGCAACAACTATCCCAACAATCGCAACATCAATCGCAACTACAACAAACGGCCCAACAACAACAACAACAACAACTACAACAATCATCCCAACAACAATAACAACCGCAACAACAACAACAATCAGAAGCAGCTATGCCAAAGGTGTGAAAAGTGTCACTCGGGGTTCTGCACTAAATTTTGCAACAAGTGTAAAAGAAATGGTCATAGCGCGGCGAAGTGTGAGGTCTACGGACCAGGGGTTAACAGAACGAAAGGAACAAATGGTGTCGGAACGAGTAATGGCGGAGCAAGTAGTGTCGAAGCAAGTTATGCCAATGTAGTTTGTTATAAATGTGGAAAACCGGGCCACATTATTAGAAATTTCCTGAACCAGGAGAACACGAATGGACAAGGCGGCGGAAGAGTTTTCAATATTAATGCGGCAGAGGCACAGGAAGACCCGGAGCTTGTTACGGGTACGTTTCTTATTGACAATAAATCTGCTTACGTTTTATTTGATTCGGGTGCGGATAGAAGCTATATGAGTAGAGATTTTTGTGCTAAATAAAGTTGTCCATTGACGCCGTTGGATAGTAAATTTTTACTCGAATTAGCAAACGGTAAATTAATTTCAGCAGATTATATATGCCGGAATCAAGAAATTAAATTGGGTAGCGAAATATTTAAGATTGATTTGATACCAGTAGAGTTAGGGAGTTTTGATGTAATAGTTGGCATGGACTGGCTGAAGAAGGTGAAAACAGAGATCGTATGTTATAAAAATGTAATTCGCATTGTACGAGAAGAAGAAGAACCCTTAATGGTGTACGGAGAAAAGGGCAACACGAAGCTACATCTTATTAGTATTTTGAAGGCACAAAAACTGATAAGAAAAGGTTGCTATGCTGTTCTAGCACACGTCGAGAAAGTACAAACTGAAGAAAAGAGCATCAATGATGTTCCCGTCGCAAAAGAATTTCCCGATGTATTTCCGAAAGAATTACCGGGACTACCTCCACATCGATCTATTGAATTTCAAATAGATCTTGTACCAGGAGCTGCACCAATAGCTCGTGCTCCTTATAGACTCGTACCCAGCGAGATGAAAGAACTGCAAAGCCAACTGCAAGAACTATTAGAACATGGTTTCATTCGACCAAGCACATCACCATGGGGAGCTCCTATTTTATTTGTCAAGAAGAAGGATGGTACATTTAGGTTGTGTATTGACTACAGAGAGTTGAACAAACTTACCATCAAAAACTGTTATCCACTGTCGAGAATTGACGACTTATTTGATCAACTACAAGGCTCGTCGGTTTATTCGAAGATCGATTTATGTTCTGGATATCATCAAATGCGAGTAAAGGAGGATGATATTCCAAAAACTGCTTTTAGGACGCGTTATGGTCATTACAAGTTTATGGTTATGCCGTTTAGATTGACTAACGCACGAGATGTGTTCATGGACCTTATAAACCGAGTGTGTGGGCCATATCTTGACAAGTTTTTTCATTGTTTTCATCGATGACATACTTATTTACTCAAAAAATGATCAAGAGCACGAAGAACATTTGAGAAAAGTGCTAGAAGTATTGAGGAAAGAAAAACTGTACGCTAAGTTTTCAAAGTGTGCATTTTGGTTGGAAGAAGTTCAATTCCTCGGTCACATAGTGAACAAAGAAAGTATCCAGGTGGACTCGGTAAAGATCGAAACCGTTGAAAAGTGGGAAACCCCAAAAACTCCGAAGCATATACGTCAATTTTTAGGATTGGCTGGTTACTACAGAAGATTCATCCAAGATTTCACCAAAATAGCAAAACCCTTGACTGCATTAACGCATAAAGGGAAGAAATTTGAATGGAAGGATGAACAAGAGAAGGCGTATCAATTATTGAAGAAAAAGCTAACTACAGCACCTATATTGTCATTGCCTGAAGGGAATGATGATTTTGTGATTTATTGTGATGCATCAAAGCAAGGTCTCGGTTGTGTATTAATGCAACGAACGAAGGTGATTGCTTATGCGTCTAGATAATTAAAGATTCACGAACAAAATTATACGACGCATGATTTGGAATTAGGCGCGGTTGTTTTTGCATTAAAGACTTGGAGGTACTACTTATATGGGGTCAAAAGTATTATATATACCGACCACAAAAGTCTTCAACACATATTTAATCAGAAACAACTGAATATGAGGCAGCGTAGGTGGATTGAATTGTTGAATGATTACGACTTTGAGATTCGTTACCACCCGGGGAAGGCAAATATGGTAGCCGACGCCTTGAGCAGAAAGGACAGAGAACCCATTCGAGTAAAATCTATGAATATAATGATTCACACTAACCTTACTACTCAAATAAAGGAGGCGCAACAAGGAGTTTTAAAAGAGGGAAATTTAAAGGATGAAATACCCAAAGGATCGGAGAAGCATCTTAATATTCGGGAAGACGGAACCCGGTATAGGGCTGAAAGAATTTGGGTACCAAAATTTGGAGATATGAGAGAAATGGTACTTAGAGAAGCTCATAAAACCAGATACTCAATACATCCTGAAACGGGGAAGATGTACAAGGATCTTAAGAAACATTTTTGGTGGCCAGGTATGAAAGCCGATATTGCTAAATATGTAGGAGAATGTTTGACGTGTTCTAAGGTCAAAGCTGAACATCAAAAACCATCAGGTCTACTACAACAACCTGAAATCCCGGAGTGGAAATGGAAAAACATTACCATGGATTTCATCACTAAATTGCCAAGGACTGCAAGTGGTTTTGATACTATTTGGGTAATAGTTGATCGTCTCACCAAATCAGCACACTTCCTGCCAATAAGAGAAGATGACAAGATGGAGAAGTTAGCACGACTGTATTTGAAGGATGTCATCTCCAGACATGGAATACCAATCTCTATTATCTCTGATAGGGATGGCAGATTTATTTCAAGATTCTGGCAGACATTACAGCAAGCATTAGGAACTTGTCTAGACATGAGTACTGCCTATCATCCACAAACTGATGGGCAGAGTGAAAGGACGATACAAACGCTTGAAGACATACTACGAGCATGTGTTATTGATTTCGAAAACAGTTGGGATCGACATCTACCGTTAGCAGAATTTTTCTACAACAATAGCTATCATTCAAGCATTGAGATGGTGCCGTTTGAAGCACTTTATGGTAGAAAGTGCAGGTCTCTGATTTGTTGGAGTGAAGTGGGGGATAGACAGATTACGGGTCCGGAGATAATACAAGAAACTACCGAGAAGATCATCCAAATTCAACAACGGTTGAAAACCGCCCAAAGTCGACAAAAGAGCTACGCCGACATTAAAAGAAAAGATATAGAATTTGAAATTGGAGAGATGGTCATGCTTAAAGTTGCACCTTGGAAAGGTGTTTTTCGATTTGGTAAATGAGGGAAATTAAATCCAAGGTATATTAGACCATTCAATATTATTGATCGTGTCGGACCAGTAGCTTACCGACTTGAGTTACCTCAACAACTCGCGGCTGTACATAACACTTTCCACGTTTCGAATTTGAAGAAATATTTTGCTAAAGAAGATCTCACTATTCCGTTAGATGAAATCCAAATCAACGAAAAACTTCAATTCATCGAAGAACCCGTCGAAATAATGGATCGTGAGGTTAAAAGACTTAAGCGAAACAAGATACCAATTGTTAAGGTTCGATGGAATGCTCGTAGAGGACCCGAGTTCACCTGGGAACAAGAAGATCAGATGAAGAAGAAATACCCGCATTCTTCAATTTTCTTCATCTAATTGATCTCTCTCAAGTTCTATCTTCAAGTTCTAAGTGTTCTTCATAAATTCTACAAGTTCTAGTTTCATAAAATCAAGAATACTTCCAAGTTTGCTAGCTTACTTCCAATCTTGTAGAGTGATCATCCAACCTCAAGAAATCTTTCTTATTTACAGTAAGATATCTTTCTAATACAAGGTAATACTCATATTCAAACTTTTATTCAATTTCTATAACTATAACAATCTTATTTCGAGTGGAAATCTTACTTGAACTTGTTTTCGTGTCATGATTCTGCGTCAAGAACTTTCAAGCCATCCAAGGATCCTTTGAAGCTAGATCCATTTTTCTCATTTCCAGTAGCTTTATCCAGAAAACTTGAGGTAGTAATGATGTTCAGAACATCATTCGATTCATACATATAAAGCTATCTTATTCGAAGGTTTAAACTTGTAATCACTAGAACATAGTTTAGTTAATTCTAAACTTGTTCGCAAACAAAAGTTAATCCTTCTAACTTGACTTTTAAAATCAACTAAACACATGTTCTATATCTATATGATATGCTAACTTAATGATTTAAAACCTGGAAACACGAAGAACACTGTAAAACTGGACATACGCCGTCGTAGTAACACTGCGAGCTGTTTTGGGTTAGTTAATTAAAAACTATGATAAACTTTGATTTAAAAGTTGTTCTTCTGAGAAAATGATTTTTCTTATGAACATGAAACTATATCCAAAAATCATGATTAAACTCAAAGTGGAAGTATGTTTTCTAAAATGGTCATCTAGACGTCGTTCTTTCGACTAAAATGACTACCTTTACAAAAACGACTTGTAACTTATATTTCCGACTATAAACCTATACTTTTTCTGTTTAGATTCATAAAATAGAGTTCAATATGAAACCATAGCAATTTGATTCACTCAAAACGGATTTAAAATGAAGAAGTTATGGGAAAAACAAGATTGGATAATTTTTCTTGTTGTAGCAACGTGAAAATTGGTAACAAATCTATATTAATCATATCCTAGCTAACTTATATTGTATTATACATGTATTCTAATATATTATGTAATCTTGGGATACCATAGACACGTATGAAAATGTTTTGACATATCATATCGACCCATGTGTATATATTATTTGGAACAACCATAGACACTCTATATGCAGTAATGTGGGAGTTAGCTATACAGGGTTGAGGTTGATTCCAAAAATATATATACTTTGAGTTGTGATCTAGCCTGAGACGTGTATACACTGGGTCGTGGATGGATTCAAGATAATATATATATCAATTTTTTTCTGTACATCTAACGTTGGACAACTAGTTGTAGGTTACTAACGAGGACAGCTGACTTAATAAACTTAAAACATCAAAATGTATTAAAAATGTTGTAAATATATTTTGAATATACTTTGATATATATGTACATATTTGTTATAGGTTCGTGAATCGGCCAGTGGCCAAGTCTTACTTCCCGACGAAGTAAAAATCTGTGAAAGTGAGTTATAGTCCCACTTTTAAAATCTAATATTTTTAGGATGAGAATACATGCAGGTTTTATAAATGATTTACAAAATAGACACAAGTACGTGAAACTACATTCTATGGTTGAATTATCGAAATCGAATATGCCCCTTTTTATTAAGTCTGGTAATCTAAGAATTAGGGAACAGACACCCTAATTGACGCGAATCCTAAAGATAGATCTATTGGGCCTAACAAACCCCATCCAAAGTACCGGATGCTTTAGTACTTTGAAATTTATATCATATCCGAAGGGTGTCCCGGAATGATGGGGATATTCTTATATATGCATCTTCTTAATATTGGTTACCAGGTGTTCACCATATGAATGATTTTTATCTCTATGTATGGGATGTGTATTGAAATATGAAATCTTGTGGTCTATTGTTACGATTTGATATACATACATATATATATATATATATATATATATATATATATATATATATATATATATATATATATATATATATATATATATATATATATATATATATATATATATATATATATATATAGGTTAAACCTATAACTCACCAACATTTTTGTTGACGTTTAAAGCATGTTTATTCTCAGGTGAATACTAAGAGCTTCCGCTGTTGCATACTAAAATAAGGACAAGATTTGGAGTCCATTTTTGTATGATATTGTGTAAAAACTGCATTCAAGAAACATATGTCGATGTAATATATTTCTATTGTAAACCATTATGTAATGGTCGTGTGTAAACAGTATATTTTAGATTATCATTATTTGATAATCTACGTAATGCTTTTGAAACCTTTATTGATAAAATAAAGGTTATGGTTGTTTTAAAAATGAATGCAGTCTTTGAAAAACGTCTCATATAGAGGTCAAAACCTCGTAATGAAATCAATTAATATGGAACGTTTATAATCAATATGAATGGGACATTTCACTATAATTGGTATTTCATATTGGTATATACTCATAGTATTTAAGTATGGAAGCTGGGTATGATACGGGTGTAAATACCGAATGAATACGAATAGAATTCTTGATGGAATTGAATGAGATTATGAGTATAGCTATCTTTGTTGAGTATAAGTATGTTAGTATATATGTTTAAGTCCTTCAAAAGTATATTAATATATATTAATACAATACATATACATACATTTTAATTTAGAAGTTATGAAACATCCCGTTTTCTTCATACGTGTGTTAAGTACTTATTTAATTGTTCGAACATTTATATTTCGCTTGTTTATGTGAGTAAATGATATAAAGTGTTAACTCGATGTATACGAGATATATTCATATGTATATGTTTGAGAATGTATGCATGTATAAGTATATGCATGGGTTTTGATGGTGTTAAGTCATGTGAGACTTAAAGACGAAGTTTAAACGTGTGTAGGAAGCGTGAACGAGGTGTACAAGTCGAATAAATCATTGTTGATTTAAAATAGTCGAAATGCCTAGTAACAGGCCATTGCCGCGCCGCGGAGATCTTGGGCACGCCGCGACAAACAAAGGAAATCAAAGTCAGGAGTGAATTAACACACGTCGAAAATCCAGTGTATTGCCGCGCCGCGACAAATGAGGCCGCGACGCGACAAAGCTGCAGATCTGATCCGTTTCTTCCTTTTAAAAAGGGGTGGTCCCAGGGTATTTTCTTCTTTTCGCGTATGTATCTGATTGGAGCATTAACCTCAACCACTTATCTCATTTAATTCATTCCTTTTTCCTTTTCTTTCCATTTTCTCTTCCAAAACATAAAACCCATTTGGATTAAAAGTGAGATTCGAAGGTGAAGACTTGTGATTCGATCTTTGGAGCAAATAGGAAATTTTTTCTCCTCGTTCTTAGCTACGAATTGATAGTATTGGTAAGTCTTAACTCTATGTTTTGAGCTTAGTTAAATTATGGCTAGGGTTTGGTCATTTGAGTCTCGTGAGACCCATTTGGGAGTTAAATGGGTGAATTTGGGTAATATGGGTGAAAGGAAACCCTAATAGCTATAACCTAGGGTTTGGTCTTATGAATTGAGGTTTTAAGTGTCAAATGGTGTTGTTAGTCACTAACACACTTGTTTAATGTTGAAAGACTTGTAAATGGGTTAAGTGTGACATAAATTATGAGTCTAAGTGCTAAAATGGGTCAAATGGGTAATGGTTGACCTAATTGGGTGACATGGGTATGAAATACTCTAAGTTGTGTTAGTTAAGGTTAGTAGACTTTAAATCACTTGCTTTAGTGATTTAAGATGTGTCTTAGCCATTAATGGGCAATTTTGGTGTTGTTGAGCCATTTAATGCAAATTGGGTCATTAAATGCTCAAGAGTAAGTATTGTGGTTAATTCCACTAGTCATGTATTGAATGTGTACTTATTGTATTAGGTACTTCACTTTGAAGCTTGTGGAGGTTTAAATCATCACCAAATCGTTAAGGTGAGTGAAATGATTATATGCATATGTATGTAATGAATTTATTTGTATGCTATGGTATGAACCAAAGAGCCGGTAGTGCCATAGTATGTGCGAGTGTGCTATGATGTGAACCAAAGAGTCGGTAGCGTCATAGTACGTGTGTTATAGTGTGAACCAAAGAGCCGGTAGCGCTATAGCACGATTTGTTAGGGTGTGAACCAAAGAGCCGGTAACACCTTAGCGTTGTTAGAGTGTGAACCAAAGAGCCGGTAGCACTCTAGCGTGAGTATGACTCGAGTTGTGATGTGAACCAAAGAGCCGGTAGCATCATGACAAATGCGTATGGTGTGAACCAAAGAGCCGGTAGGACAATGACGCGAGAATGGTTAACCATGGTTGTATATTGTTTTGTAGTATATTATATTATGTCGATTATATGTTATTGATTACGCTAGTAGCGGTTTGTTGGAGATTATTAGCTTTGTACTTGAGATGGTATGCTAATTGTATGGCTAGCGTGTATGCGGTATAGGTGTAAGTGATTGCAAGTAAGTATATTATATATATATATATATATATATATATATATATATATATATATATATATATATATATATATATATATATATATATATATATATATATATATATATATATATGGGTATAATTATTGCATTCACTAAGCTTTGCTTACCCTCTCGTTGTTTATCTTTTTAGATGCAGGTGCGGATAGGGGGAAAGGGGTTGTTGGGCACTAGGTGTCCTTTGATGATGTTTCGTTGGAGCTTTTCGAAGTTGGCCTAACGTTTTGGGTAGTTTAGTCCCAAACCATGCTCGAAGTGTCGTTTGGATTATAAACTATCATTTGTAGTGGGTTGAACTTGTATTAAACTTAATCAATGGCCTTCGTGCCTTGTAAATATTTAAATTGTGGTACGTTTTAATTGGAACTTGTGGAATGGTTCACATATTTAATTGGCGCGTAAATGTGTATTATTTAAAAAAAAAAATTATCGTATGGAATACGGGTTGGGTTGTTTCAAGTGGTATCAGAGCATGGTCTAAGGGATTTAGGCGACTTGAGATAGGTGCCTAGACTTAGATTTATTTGTGTATGCGCTTTATGCGGGACTTGTAGGAGACGGGTCGGACCGGGTGTTGATTAGTGCGTAGGTTTATGTGACTTGCGCTAATTGTTTTGTGTTGTGTTAGAAATCATCAAGTGAGATAGACGTTGTACTAGCAAGTTAATGCGACGTGCTCGCGTAACAATGATCAGCTACCATTGTTATGGGTTCAAATCGTTTCAAACAAGCAATGTACGACGATTGTTGAGCAAGATGGGGTAGTGTGGTGTATATACATATGTGTTAAGTCTTTTTGTTCGATGCTTAACCTTTTCCGTTTTATAGTATGAAGACGAGAAACGGACCCTAGACCAATGAAGGGGGTACGAGCGAGGATGTCGAGTTTACGGCCAAGGTTGAGGCCATTATTGAAAGGCGTCATGAGGCTTTCTTAGAGATTGTTAAGAAGATGTTCTTGGATTCAATTGACGATTAAGTAGTCAATCTAGTCAAGGAACAAGTTAAGATTGTTCTTAAGGAGGATAACGTGGGAAGGCGAGACTTTCACTTTAAAAACTTCAAAGATGCTCAACCTCCCACCTTTGAAGGTGAACGAGACCCACTCAAGAGTGCTCGATGGATCTCCGATATGGAGGGGGCTTTCCGTACTATTGAGTGCCCTCTCGATAAAAAGACGAGGTTTGGTAGTAGCATGATGAAGGGTGATGCCAAGTTGTGGTGGGATGCGAAAATCCGACTTTATGGCGAAGAACAAAGTATGAGTTTGACGTGGGACGAGTTTAAAGAAGAATTTTTCAAGGAGTACCGAACTTCGGCCGATCTTTCAAAGCTTATGGACGAGTTACGTACTCTAAGGTAAGGGTCAATGGATTTGAACACTCTCAAGTCCACTTTTTTATCAAAGACCCAATTTTGCCCGGAGTATGACGGGAACGATCATATGTTGAAAGAAGATTTCTACCAAACCTTGAATGATAACTATCAAGAAAGGATTAGTAGGAATTCAGCGAAGACTTTTGATGAGCTATTTGATATCGCTAAGGGTTTTGAGTCGCTCGCTCCAAGAAAGAGTGACTTCACCTTTAGCAAACGAAAATTTGAAGCTACTAGCCACTCGAACAAGAAGAGCAAGGGTGCGATCGAGATCGTCAGTAGTGTGAGAAAAGGGGCTTCTAAGAGTTTTGGGCCCACGTGCTACAATTGTGGTTGACAAGGGCACTTGGCCCGTGATTGTACGAACTCATCTTCCAATAAAATCGTTTGTTTTAATTGTAATAAAGAAGGGCACAAGAGGCCGGAGTGTCCCGAATTGCGCAACGATAATGTTAAGTGACTAGAGAAGACGGTGAATACGGCTAGGGGTCGCAATTATTTGATGACCAATGAGGAAGCCAAGCAATCTAACTAAGTTGTCTAAGTTACTTTCATGGTTAATTCTAATCCGGCAAGGATACTCTTTGATAGTGGTGCAAACTTGTTGTTTGTGTCACCAAAATTTGTGCCTAAACTTAATAAACCGTTAGCTAAGTTAAGTCATCCGATAGAAGTTGAAATAGCAGACGGCAAGACGGTGCTAGTGGTTGATGTGTGTAAAAATTGTAATGTTGTGTTTGGTGCCGAAAACTTTAAAATCGATCTCGTCCCGATGACTTTGGGTGATTTTGATATCGTCGTTGGTATGGATTGGCTCGATCATAATAGAGCCGATATTGCATGCCATGAAAAATCTATTCGAGTGAATACCCCTAGTAGGGGAGAGTTAACTATTCATGGCGATAAGCGGAGAAGACCTGTCCCGATATGCACTTTTGCACGGGCACGTCGTTTCCTTGTTAGTGGTGGCATGGCTTTTCTTGCCCATGTTGTTGATACTCGTGATGAGCCACCATCCATTCGTAAAATTTCGGTGGTTAATGAGTTTGAAGACGTTTTTCCGGATGAGTTACCGGGTGTTCCGGCGGGAAGACAAGTCGAATTTCGCATTGAGTTGGTTCTGGGAGCTACTCCCATTGCTAAAACTCCTTATCGTTTAGCGCCGACGGAAATGCAAGAGTTGTTAAATCAAACCCAAGAATTGCTTGAAAAGGGTTTTATTCGACCGAGTTCCTCGCCATGGGGTGCTCCAGTTTTATTTGTGAAGAAGAAAGACGGTAGTATGCGGATGTGCATCGATTATCGGGAGTTGAGCAAAGTGACGATCAAGAATCGTTATCCATTACCTCGGATTGACAATTTGTTTGACCAACTCCAAGGTGCAACGTATTTTTCTAAGATTGACCTACGGTCCGGCTATCATCAAGTGCGGGTCCGTGAGGAAGACATAGAGAAAACGGCTTTTCGAACGCGTTACGGGCATTTTGAGTTTGTAGTTATGCCTTTTGGTCTTACGAATGCACCGGCGGCATTCATGGATCTTATGAACCGAGTGTGCCAACCTATGTTGGACAAGTCGATAATTGTGTTCATTGACGACATACTTGTTTATTCTAAGAGTATGAAGGAACATGAGCACAATTTGCGTGAAGTGTTGAAGAAGTTGCAAAATGAGAAATTGTACGCTAAGTTCTCCAAATGTGAATTCTGGCTAAGGGAAGTTCAATTCCTTGGCCATATTGTTAATCAAGAAGGTATTCAAGTAGATCCGGGGAAGATAGAAACGGTGAAGAGTTGGGGACGATCGGCTATGCCTACGGAAATCCGAAGTTTTCTCGGATTGGCCGGTTATTATCGTCAGTTTATCCAAGACTTTTCTAAGATCGCTTCTCCATTGACGAAATTGACAAGAAAGAACGCAAGATTTAATTGGGAGAACGAGCAAGAAATTGCTTTTCAATTGTTAAAAGAGAAGTTATGTCAAGCTCCGGTGTTAGTGTTGCCGGAAGGTGTAGAAGACATGACGGTTTATTGTGATGCTTCTTTAAATGGGCTCGGGTGTGTTCTAATGCAAAGGGGTAAAGTCATCGCTTATGCCTCTCGACAATTAAAGAAACACGAAATGAGATATCCGACTCATGATCTTGAGTTGGCGGCGGTTGTGCATGCGTTGAAAATTTGGCGCCATTACTTGTATGGTGTCAAGTGTACGATTTATTCGGATCACAAGAGTTTGAAGCATCTTTTCGATCAAAGAGATTTGAATTATCGTCAACGTAGGTGGATGGATGTAGTAAAAGATTATGATTGTGAAATACTTTATCATCCGGGCAAGGCGAATGTGGTCGTGGATGCGTTAAGTCGAAAGAGTCACCACCCGGCATTACGATTGGGATTGTTACGTATGATTATTACTAACGATTTTCTTGAAAAACTTGGTGTGATTCAAATTGAAGCCTACGTTCACAACAAGCATGCGGAACGAATTGTGGGGCAATCGGAATTCATTACTATGGGTTCGCGTGGTTTGTTGTCTTTTCAAGGAAGAGTGTGAGTGCCTAAGATGGGGGATTATCGACGAGTGCTACTTGATGAAGCATATAAGTCAAATTATTCCATTCATCCGGGCACGATGAAAATGTATCTAGATTTAAGAAAGGATTATTGGTGGCCGGGCATGAAACGTGATGTGGTTAAGTATGTTGAGCAATGTGTCACGTGTTTGCAAGTTAAATCCGAACACCAAAAGCCGTATGGTAAGTTACAACCGTTAGAAATCTTGAAGTGGAAATGGGAGCACATTACCATGGATTTCATCACAAAGTTACCTAAGACGGCGAGAACCCAATTTGATTTGATTTGGGTGATAGTTGATCGGTTGACGAAGAGTGCCTTGTTTCTTCCCATTCGGGAAGCGATATCGTCGGAGGCCTTGGCTAAGTTGTTCATCAAGGAAATGGTGTCTAGACACGGGGTTCCTATATCTATTATTTCGGATCGAGATATCCGTTTCACATCTCGATTTTGGGAAAAGTCTCATGAAGATTTGGCACACAATTGAAGTTGAGCATGGCGTATCATCCTCAGACGGACGGTTAAACCGAACGTACGAATCAAACTTTGGAGGATATGTTACGGGCGTGTATTACTGATTTCGGTGGTAGTTGGGATGAGCACTTACCTTTGGTGGAATTCTCGTACAATAATAGTTATCATACTAGTATCGGGATGCCACCTTACGAGATGCTTTATGGGCGGAGGTGCCGAACTCCGATTTGTTGGGGTGATGTTGGTCAAAAAGAAATCGGGAGTACCGATTTGGTCTTAGAAACGAATAGCAAGATTGATATGATTCGGGATCATTTGAAAAAGGCGCAAGATAGACAAAAGTCGTATGCCGACAAGCGTAGACGAATGATTGAATTTCAAGAAGGTGACATGGTGATGCTTAAGGTTTCGCCATGGAAGGGTATTATTCGATTTCGAAAACGAGGAAAGTTAGCTCCTCGGTTTATTAGTTCGTTTAAGATTTTAGCTCGTATTGGTGAAGTTGCGTATCGTTTGGAATTACCCGAAGAGCTTGCGGGGATCCATAATACATTTCATGTTTCCCATCTCCGTAAGTGTCTTGCGGATGATTCTTCATGGGTACCATTAGACGAGATTGAGCTAAACAACAAGTTAGAGTATGTTGAGAAGCCGATTGCTATACTCGATGAAAAAGTAAAGAGGTTGAGACATAAAGAGGTGAGAACTTTTAAAGTTTAATGGAGTCGTAGTAAAGGTTTCGAGTTTACATGGGAACCCAAAGAGTTTGTATTGGTGTATCTTCTGTCTTGTTCATGCGGCTTGGATCGTGAGGACGCGCTCCAATTCAAGTGGGGGAGAGTTGTAACATCCCGTTTTCTTCATACGTGTCTTAAGTACTTATTTAATCGTTCGAACGTTTATATTTCGCTTGTTTATGTGAGTAAACGATATAAAGTGTTAACTCGATGTATACGAGATATATTCATATGTATATGTTTGAGAATGTATGTATGTATAAGTATATGCATGGGTTTTGATGGTGTTAAGTCATGTGAGACTTAAAGATGAAGTTTAAACGTGTGTAGGAAGCGTGAACGAGATGTACAAGTCGAATAAATCATTGTTGATTTAAAATAGTCGAAATGGCCAGTTACAGGCCATTGCCGCGCCGCGGAGATCTTGTGCGCGCCGCGACAAATAAAGGAAATCAAAGTCAGGAGTGAATTAACACACGTCGAAAATCCAGTGTATTGCCGCGCCGCGACAAATGAGGCCGCGACGCGACAAAGCTGCAGATCTGATCCGTTTCTTCCTTTTAAAAAGGGGTGGTCCCAGGGTATTTTCTTCTTTTCACGTATGTATCTGATTGTAGCATTAACCTCAACCACTTATCTCATTTAATTCATTCCTTTTTCCTTTTCTTTCCATTTTCTCTTCCAAAACATAAAACCCATTTGGATTAAAAGTGAGATTCGAAGGTGAAGACTTGTGATTCGATCTTTGGAGCAAATAGGAAATTTTTTCTCCTCGTTCTTAGCTACGACTTGATAGTATTGGTAAGTCTTAACTCTATGTTTTGAGCTTAGTTAAATTATGGCTAGGGTTTGGTCATTTGAGTCTCGTGAGACCCATTTGGGAGTTAAATGGGTGAATTTGGGTAATATGGGTGAAAGGAAACCCTAATAGCTATAACCTAGGGTTTGGTCTTATGAATTGAGGTTTTAAGTGTCAAATGGTGTTGTTAGTCACTAACACACTTGTTTAATGTTGAAAGACTTGTAAATGGGTTAAGTGTGACATAAATTATGAGTCTAAGTGCTAAAATGGGTCAAATGGGTAATGGTTGACCTAATTGGGTGACATGGGTATGAAATACTCTAAGTTGTGTTAGTTAAGGTTAGTAGACTTTAAATCACTTGCTTTAGTGATTTAAGATGTGTCTTAGCCATTAATGGGCAATTTTGGTGTTGTTGAGCCATTTAATGCAAATTGGGTCATTAAATGCTCAAGAGTAAGTATTGTGGTTAATTCCACTAGTCATGTATTGAATGTGTACTTATTGTATTAGGTACTTCACTTTGAAGCTTGTGGAGGTTTAAATCATCACCAAATCGTTAAGGTGAGTGAAATGATTATATGCATATGTATGTAATGTATTTATTTGTATGCTATGGTATGAACCAAAGAGCCGGTAGTGCCATAGTATGTGCGAGCGTGCTATGATGTGAACCAAAGAGCCGGTAGCGTCATAGTATGTGTGTTATAGTGTGAACCAAAGAGCCGGTAGCGCTATAGCACGATTTGTTAGGGTGTGAACCAAAGAGCCGGTAACACCTTAGCGTTGTTAGAGTGTGAACCAAAGAGCCGGTAGCACTCTAGCGTGAGTATGACTCGAGTTGTGATGTGAACCAAAGAGCTGGTAGCATCATGACAAATGCGTATGGTGTGAACCAAAGAGCCGGTAGCACCATGACGCGAGAATGGTTAACCATGGTTGTATATTGTTTTGTAGCATATTATATTATGTCGATTATATGTTATTGATTACGCTAGTAGCGGTTTGTTGGAGATTATTAGCTTTGTACTTGAGATGGTATGCTAATTGTATGGCTAGCGTGTATGCGGTATAGGTGTAAGTGATTGCAAGTAAGTATATTATATATATATGGGTATAATTATTGCATTCACTAAGCTTTGCTTACCCTCTCGTTGTTTATCTTTTTAGATGCAGGTGCGGATAGGGGGAAAGGGGTTGTTGGGCACTAGGTGTCCTTTGATGATGTTTCGTTGGAGCTTTTGGAAGCTGGCCTAACGTTTTGGGTAGTTTAGTCCCAAACCATTCTCGAAGTGTCGTTTGGATTATAAACTATCATTTGTAGTGGGTCGAACTTGTATTAAACTTAATCAATGGCCTTCGTGCCTTGTAAACATTTAAATTGTGGTACGTTTTAATTGGAACTTGTGGAATGGTTCACATATTTAATTGGCGCGTAAATGTGTATTATTTAAAAAAAAATTATTATCGTATGGAATACGGGTTGGGTTGTTTCAAGTTATTACAACGTTAATCGTTATATATATATATATATATATATATATATATATATATATATATATATATATATATATATATATATATATATATATATATATATATATATATATAGTCTTGAAGTCTTTAAGTTAGTAATCTCATTTTATGTATATAACCAATTGTTAATATATGTAATGAGATACTTAAATATCATTTAACAATCATGAGTATATATTTATATTCATATATACGTCATTAAATAATTATTACGAATTATGACATTCGTGAATCGTCAGACAGACGGGGTGGCCAAATGTTTGTATACAATTCATTTCAAATAACCAAGTCTTAATGAGTTTGATTGCTTAACATGTTGGAAACATTAATTATGTAAATATTAATCTTCTATATATTAACGGAAAAATCCGGGTCGTTACATTACACACCCGTTAAATTAAATTTCGTCCTGAAATTTAGAATAGTACCTAGTTAACGTGCGATATCGAAAAACAAATGTGGGTACTTCAGCTTCATTTGGTCTTCTCGTTCCCAAGTGAATTCAGGTCCTCTACGAGCATTCCACCGAACCTTAACGATTGGTATCTTACTTTGTTTGAGTCGTTTGACCTCACGATCCATAATTTCGACGGGTTCTTCGACGAAATTTAGTTTCTAGTCAATCTTAATTTCGTCTAAAGGGATAATGAGATCTTCGGTAGCTAGGCATTTCTTCAGGTTCGAAACATGAAAGGTGTTGTGAATCTTTTCTAATTGTGGAGGTAGTTCACGTCGATAGGCCACCGGCCCAATGCGTTTTTCGATCTTGAATGGCCCAATGTATCTTGGGCTCAATTTCCCTCGCTTTCCAAAACGAATAACACCTTTCCAAGGTGATACCTTAAGCATAACCATATCACCCTCCTCAAACTCTAAATGTTTCCTTCTAACATCCGCGTAGCTCTTTTGCCGACTCCGGGATGTTTTCAATCGTTGCTGAATCTGAATGACCTTATCGGTAGTTTCCTGGATAATTTCCGGACCTGTAATCTATTTTCCCCCCACATCACTCCAACAAATCGGAGACCTGCACTTCCTCCCATAAAGTGCCTCGAATGGTGCCGCCTCAATACTAGAATGATAGCTGTTGTTGTAGGAAAACTCAGCTAACGGTAGATGTCGATCCCAACTGCTTTCAAAATCAATAACACATGCTCGTAGCATGTCTTCGAGTGTCTGAATCGTCCTTTCACTCTGCCCATCAGTTTGTGGATGATAGGCAGTACTTAAATCTTGACGAATTCCCAATGCTTCGTGTAATGCCTGCCAGAATCTAGAAGTAAATCTGCTATCACGATCAGAGATAATAGAGATTGGTATACCATGTCTAGAAACAACTTCTTTCAGATATAATCGTGCTAATTTCTCTATACCATCCTCTTCTTTTATTGGCAAAAAGTGTGCTGACTTAGTAAGACGATCGACTATTACCCAAATCATATCATAACCACCTGCGGTTCTCGGTAACTTAGCAATGAAATCCATGGTAATGTTTTCCCATTTCCATTCTGGGATTTCAAGTTGTTGGAGTAGACCCGATGGTTTCTGATGCTCAGCTTTGACTTTAGAACAAGTCAAACATGCTCCTACATATATGGCTATATCGGCCTTCATTCCTGGCCACCAAAAGTTTCTCTTGAGGTCTTGGTATATTTTCCCCACTCCGGGATGTATTGAATATCTGGTTTTATGTGCTTCATCTAGTACCACTTTCCTCAAATCTCCATTCCTTGGTACCCAAATTCTTTCAGCTAAATACCTGGTTCCGTCTTCCCGAATATTAAGCTGTTTTTCTAATCCTTTGGGTATTTCCCTTCCAAAAATTCCTTCCTTCAAAACCTCCTGTTGTGCCTCTTTTATTCGAGTAGTAAGATTAGTATGAATAATCATGTTCATAGCTTTTACTCGAATAGGTTCTCTTTCCTTTTGACTCAAGGCATCGGCTACCACATTTGCTTTCCTTGGGTGGTAACGGATTTCACAATCATAATCATTTAGCAGCTCAACCCACCTACGCTGCCTCATATTTAGTTGCTTTTGATTTAAAATATGTTGGAGACTTTTGTGGTCAGTGTATATGATGAACTTGACCCCATATAGATAATGTCTCCACATCTTTAATGCAAAAACAACAGCACCCAATTCCAGATCGTGTGTGGTGTAGTTTTGTTCAAGAATTTTGAGTTGTCGAGAAGCATATGCAATCACCTTCTTCCGTTGCATAAGAACACACCCAAAACCCATTCTTGATGCATCGCAGTAGATAAAAAAATCTTCTATTTCGTCAGGTAAAGATAAAATAGGTGCCGTAGTCAACTTCTTTTTCAACAATTGGAAGGCACTCTCTTGTTCGGAAGTCCATTCATACTTCTTCCCCTTATGTGCCAATGTGGTTAAAGGTTTTGCTACTCGGGAGAAATCTTGAATAAACCTCCTATAGTAACCGGCTAAACCCAAAAATTGACGTATTTGCGTTGGAGTTTTCGGGGTCACCCAATTTTTGATGGCTTCAATCTTGGCGGGATCAACTTTGATTCCATTACTACTGACTACGTGGCCAAGAAATTGTACTTCATTTAACCAAAAAGCACATTTAGAGAACTTAGCATGAAGTTGTTCTTTTCTTAACAACTCTAACACAAGTCTCAAGTGTTGTTCGTGTTCTTGGTTATTCTTCGAATAAATAAGGATGTCATCAATAAAGACAATAACAAACTTATCTAAATATGGACTACATACTCGATGCATGAGATCCATGAAAATTGCGGGTGCATTGGTTAAACCGAATGGCATAACCATGAATTCGTAGTGGCCCTAACGAGTTCTGAAGGCTGTTTTCGGTATATCGGCTTCTTTAACCCTTAGTTGACGATAACCCGACCTTAGGTCGATTTTGGAGTATATGCTCGAACCTTGGAGTTGATCGAATAGGTCATCGATTTGGGGTAAAGGGTATCGGTTTTTAATAGTGACTTTGTTCAGCTCACGGTAATCGATACATATGCGAAAAGACCTATCTTTCTTTTTAACGAACAAAATTGGAGCTCCCCATGGTGACGTACTCGGTCGGATGAAACCACGTTCTAATAATTCTTGTAGCTGACTTTGTAATTCTTTCATTTCGGTGGGCTCAAGTCTATATGGAGCACGAGCTATTGGTGCGGCTCCCGGTACATGATCTATTTGGAATTCAACGGATCGGTGTGGAGGTAGTCCCGGTAATTCGTTCGGAAACACCTCAGGAAATTCTCTTGCAAAGGAAACATCATCGATTTTCTTTTCTTCTTTTTCAACCTTCTCGACGTGTGGTTGTACGGCATAACAACCTTTTCTTATTAGTTTGCGCGCCTTCAAACTACTGATAAGATTTAATTTGGCATTACCCTTTTCTCCGTACACCATTAAGGGTAACCCGTCTTCTCTCGGAATGCGAATTGCCTTCTCATGACAAACAACTTCGGCTTTCACCCTGAACATCCAGTCCATTCCAATAATTACGTCGAAGCTTCCCAATTCCACCGGTATTAAATCAATTGCAAACGTTTCGCTAACTAAACTAATTTTTTGATTTCGGCAAATTTTATCAACCTTAATTAGTTTACCGTTTGCTACTTCAACTATACACTTTTTATCCAAAGGTGTTAACGAGCAATTTAATTTGGTACAAAATTCTCTACTCATATAACTTCTATCGGCACCCGAATCAAATAAAACATAAGCAGGTGTATTGTTGATAAGAAACGTACCCGTAACAAGCTCCGGGTCTTCCTGTGCTTTCTCCCCATTAATGTTGAAGGCTCTCCCACGGCCTTGCCTATTTTGATTCCGGTACTGGTTTATGGTATGGCCCGATTTTCCACATCCATAGCAAACAACGCCGTTATTATTTGTTCTGGCATTATTTGCTCCTTTGTTTCTATTTGGTCTGTAGACTTCACACTTTGCCGCAATATGGCCATTCCTGTTGCACCTGGTACATAACTCTCTACAAAACCACTCCGGATGAAACGTATCACACCTTGGGCATATAGTTCTTTGCTTTTTGTTGTCGTTGTTGTTGTTGTTGTTGTTGTTGTTGTTATTGTTGTTGTTGTTGTTGTTGTTGTTAGGGTTATTGTTGTTGAGACGGTTGTTGTTGTTATTGTTAGGATTAGGGTTGTTGTTGTTGTAGTTTTGGTTGCAGTTGTTATTGTTGTAATTGTTATTGGAATGGTTGTTGCGGTTATTTTTGCGGTTGTTGTTGTGATTATTGTTGTTGTTGGGGTGGTTGCGATTGTTGTTGTAGTTGTAGTTTTGATTGTTGTTGTTGGACTGGTGACCCTGATCACTGCTTTCCTCCCACTTTCTCTTTCCCTGTTTCATTATGGCCTCCTCGACCGCCTCTTTCTTTATCCTTCCTGTAATTTGGCCTATCAATTTGTGGGCTATACGACTAGCTTTCTGCATTGTTGCAAGGTCGTTAGCACCTACATGCTCTTGGATTCGTTTCGGCAACTCTTTTATGAACGCTTCAATCTTTGCCTCTTCATCCTCAAATACTCCAGGACACATTAAAACCAGTTCGTTGAAACGTCGCTCATAGGTAATGACGTCTAACCCTTGGGTTGTCAGTGCTTTAAGCTCTTCCTTGAGCTTGTTGATTTCAGTTCTAGGACGGTACTTTTCCTTCATCATGTGCTTGAAGGCGGACCATGGAAGTGCGTAGGCGGTATTCTGTCCTACGTAATCCATGTAGGTATTCCACAATGTCAAAGCAGTACCCCTGAAAGTTTGTGTGGCATACTTAACTTTATCCTCTTCTGCGCAGTTACTGATTGCAAACACGGCTTCAACCTTCTTTGTCCACCGCTTTAGTCCAACGGGTCCTTCGGTTCCTTCAAACTCATTGGGTTTGCAGGCCATAAAAGCTTTGTAGGAACATCCTACCCGGTTACCATTGTTTCCTCCACTGCTGGAACCCGATTGGTTATTGTTGTTCATTGCATTCACCACTGCAGCCATATTTGCAGCGAAAGCTTGAAGTTCTTCTGTGTTCAATTGTTGTTGTCTAGTAGCTGGAGGAGCCTTTTCCTTCAAAAATAGCTGACTGAGTTAATCATACAGAATTTTAGAAGTAGCCAAAAAGTATTTTGTAGCTTAATATGAACTTATTATTATAAAAGCCTTTTCTTCATATTAGCGTTTTATAACTATAATAATGTTCATACTTAGCAGCTAACACACAAATTAACTACTAAAATTCTAATATGAAAAACTATGGTAAGTTATTACGTTACCATGTAATAATAAGTTGTAATAATAATAATAAACCTTCCATTCTTATTCTTATTATTATACAATCATAAGGAAAATTACATTGCGGATTTTCTTACAAACTTAAACACACAATATAATACATATTATACAATGCATGGAATATAGGGTAGTCATCGATAGTTTAAGAATGACGAGGTTTCTTAGATGTTGACGTTATTTCTTTCTCAGTCAAACGTTTGGATCTTCGTTTGGATAGTTCTTTTTCCAATTCCTCCCAATTGGTTCTTTCGGCTAATTGCTTAGGAACAAAACCACCAGTCGTTATATGAGCGGTCATTTTGTAAACTGCTTTCTTAGATGGTTCATGTGGATGGTCACAAACATTTTGGGTCATAATAGGTTCATCGGGTTTGGGATTGGGTATAACAGCCAAAGATTTTCCCAAATAACGTTGTGGTTCGGTAATTTCCACAACTTCTTCAGGATCCTCTTCTTAGGGTTCCTCCTCTGGATCTTCTTCCGGATCCTCTTCTGGCAATTGTGAATCTTCCCAATTTTCCAAACAATTTTCCTATTTAATGGTAGTACCAAAAGTTAACTTTTCCGTTGGTTCATAAGTCGTATGCTTTGACTCAACATCCGAAGCACTTGATAAGTAAATGAAATCTGAATCACTAGAGATGCTTATATGATCAGATGAAGTCATCTATCACATAATAGCAGGCACGTTAAGAGAATGATATATCTTATAATATTTATATGTTAATAAGCTTATGTTTTCAACAATTATATTAAGCAATCATTTTTAAAACAATTACGGTCGAAGTCCAGGCTCACTAATGCATCAAAAATCAGTTAGACACACTAATGAAAAATTTTCTGATTCTCTTAGACCAACGCTCAAATACCAACTGAAATGCCCCGTTCATATTAATTATAAACGTTTCATATTAATTGATTTCTTTGCGAGGTTTTGACCTCTATATGTGACGTTTTCAAAGCTTGCATTCATTTTAAAATAACCATAACCTTTATTATTGAATAAAGGTTTAAAAGCATAAGTTTTGATTGTCGATCAAAGACAATCTCCTCAAAATACATGTATTTTACACACACCATTACATACTTGTCAACAATATATTACAAATACAATTCCCGAATGCAAGTTTATTTATTTAGAAAAGCATGATGACTCCAAATCTTGACGTTGAGTAAACATGTAACAGCGAAAGCTTTCTAATAATCACCTGAGAATAAACATGCTTAAAAAGTCAACAAAATTGTTGGTGAGTCATATGTTTAGTTTCTATATAATAATCATAACATTTAATAAGCCACAAGATTTCATTTAATTAAATGCGCAGGATCATTACAACTGCAAAAATTATTCATACGATGAGTCGCCTGGTAACCGACCTTAACATAGAGTGCTTAAGATATCTGGCATCATACATTCCACTATTCAAATGAATGACAAGAACCGTTCGAAGTACTAAAGCATTTCCACTATTCGAAAATGGGGGTGTTGGTGCCCGTAGATCTACCTTTAGGATTCGCGTCAATTAGTGTTTTTCACTAATTCTTAGGTTACCTAGCATAATAATAATAATAAGTACAGATATCCGGTATAACAAAACAATCGTAGAATGTAGTTTCATGAACTTGTGCTTATTTTGTAAAACATTTATAAATTTGCATGTATTCTCATCCCAAAATAATTTAGATAGTAAAAATGGGACTATAACTCACTTGTGATGATTTCCGAATAGATGGTAATAAGACTTGGCATTTGACAAATTCACGAACCTAATAATAATATTCTTGTGTCAAGATATATATATAAAATTAATATTCCATACTTATGATACTTGTGATAATTTTAATTGTCCATTGTTAGTAGTCCAATGTTCGTAGTCCAATAGTCCGATAGTCCAACAGTATAAATATATATATAAATATAAATGCGTATATTGTGTTAAAATTTACTAACACTATAAAATATTGTCTTAATATAATAAGACACATAATATGTATATTGTCTGAAGCAATCTGCGACCCATTGTATACATGTCTCAGGCTCGATCACAACTCAAAGTATATATATTATGTTGGAATTCACTTCGACCCACAGCTAACTCGAGATTACTGCCAATGGTGTCTTATAGTTCGTTCTAATAATATATATAGAAGAAGTCAAAATGATATGTCAAAACTTTGTATACGAATCCATGGTGATCAAGTCATATATATATATATGGTGCCTTACGATCTTTATTAAGACTATAATATATTGTCGTAGAACTTAATCACGACTATTATAAATTGTATTTCCATAAGTTCGGAAACAAGACATGTATAAATACATGTAGGATACAAGGTAAGTTAGCTAGGATAAGGTTAGCATCCATTTTTATTAATCAAAACCGTAGCTAAAAACAAACAAAAATATCCAATTTTGTTTTACCCATAATTTCTTCGTTACAAATCCATTTTGAGTGATTCAACTTGCCATAGTTTTGTATCGAACCGTTATTTATTAATCTAAACAGAAAAATTATATGTTTATAGTCGAAAATACAGCTTAGGTGTCAAATAAAAGAAGGTAGTCATATCCGTCGTAAGAACGACATCTTGATGACGCTTTTGAAAAACATACTTCCAATTAGAGTTTAACCACTGATTTTGGATATATCTCATATCCATATAAAATAAGATTTTTTACCAAAGGAAATCTTTTAATTCAAAGTTAAAGATAGGTTTTTAAAATCAAACCCAGAACAGCCCCCGATGATCTATGACGGCGTATGTTCAGTTTTAAGGTGTTCTTCGTGTTTACAAGTTTTATATCCTTATGTTAGCTTGAAATACTGTCATAATACATGTGTTGAAGTATTTTAAAAGTCAAGTTAGAAGGATTAAGTTTGTTTGTGAACAAGTTTAGAATTAATCTAAACTATGTTCTTGTTGTTGTAAGTTATAAACTCATAATAAGATAGCTATATGGATATGAATCGAAAAAGATTATGAATAAGGTGACTACCTCAAATTAAATGAACAAAGTTGCTGATAAAATAAGATGATAATCTTGTGATCAAAGATATCCTTGATGGCTTGTAATCCTTGGAGTAGAATCATAGAATGAATAAAAGTTCGAATAAGATTTCTATCTTGAATTAAGATAGTTATAATTATATGAATTGAACCAAAGCTTATATATGATTCTTACCTTGATAAAGAGGGGTAGATGAGTTAACAAAGTGTTCTTGAAGCTAGTTTATGATCAAAGTGAATGAATATTTTCTAGTACTTGAAGTATGTTTGTTTAAAGAGTGTTTAAAGAGTAAGAAATGGAGAGAATACTTGGAGTTCTTGTGTGTGAGTATTATGAGAGTGAAGGTAAGTTAAATAGCTGATATGAATGAGTAAAAAGAGTGTTAAAAGTCATGGTTCATGTATATGGTTAAGAGACTTTATCAAAAGTTGGAATATAGCATAATAATGCAAACTAGAAGTTAAATGTTGGTTCCCACAAGTCTCCATCATGTTTATCCTTGTCTTGTGACTCATAGGGCTGCTAAGAAGGCTATAATTGGTATTTCATATTGGTATATACTCATAGTATTTTAGTATGGAAGCTGGGTATGATACGGGTGTAAATACCGAATGAATACGAATAGAATTCTTGATGGAATTGAATGTGATTATGAGTATAGCTATCTTTATTGAGTATAAGTATGTTAGTATATATGTTTAAGTCCTTCAAAAGTGTATTAATATATATTAATACAATACATATACATACATTTTAATTTAGAAGTTATTACAACGTTAATCGTTATATATATATGTATATAGTCTTGAAGTCTTTAAGTTAGTAATCTCATTTTATGTATATAACCAATTGTTAATATATGTAATGAGATACTTAAATATCATTTAACAATCATGAGTATATATTTATATTCATATATACATCATTAAATAATTATTACGAATTATGACGTTCGTGAATCGTCAGACAGACGGGGTGGCCAAATGTTTGTATAAAATTTATTTCAATAACCAAGTCTTAATGAGTTTGATTGCTTAACATGTTGGAAACATTAATTATGTAAATATTAATCTTCTATATATTAACGGAAAAATTCGGGTCGTTACACGTCGCAATCCACGCCGCATGACAAGCAGGAAGATACAACAAAACGAATTCTTCGGATTCCCACGTGAACTCGGAACTCTTTCGATGACACCATTGGACATTAGAAGTCCTCACCTCCTTGTTACGAAACATTTTAACCTTTTCATCGAGAATGGCAATTGGTTCCTCCACATACTCTAAATTGTTGTTTAACGAAATCTCATCCAACGGCACCCACGCCGAGTCGTCCGCAAGACACTTGCGGAGATGGGAAACATGAAATGTGTTATGAATTTCCGCAAGCTCTTCGGATAACTCTACTCTATAGACAACTTCACCAACACGAGCCAAAATTTTAAAAGGTTCGATAAACCGAGGAGCTAACTTTCCCCGTTTTTGGAACCGAATAACACCTTTCCATGGCGAAACCTTAAGCATCACCATGTCACCCTCTTGGAACTCAGTTGGTCACCTTCGTTTATCGGCATAAGATTTTTGTCTATCTTGCGCCACCTTAAGTTGAGCCCGAAACATCTCAATCTTACTATTGGTCTCTAAAACCAAATTTGTACTCCCGATTTCTCTTTGTCCCACTTCACCCCAACAAATAGGAGTTCGACACCTACGCCTATAAAGCATCTCATATGGTGGCATTCCAATACTAGCATGATAGCTATTGTTGTACGAGAATTCCACCAAGGGTAAGTGTTCATCCCAACTACCACCGAAGTCAATAACACATGCCCGTAACATATCCTCCAACGTTTGATTCGTACGCTCGATTTTACCTTCCATTTGAGGATGATACGACGTGCTCATCTTCAATTGAGTGCCCATATCATCATGAAACTTATTCCAAAATCGAGACGTGAAACGAGTATCCCGATCCAAAACAATAGATATAGGAACCCCGTGCCTTGATATCACCTCCTTGATAAACAACTTAGACAAAGTCTCCGACGATATCGCTTCCCGAATGGGAAGAAACAAGGCACTCTTCGTCAACCGGTCAACTATCACCCAAATCGTATCAAATTGGGTTCTCGCCGTCTTTGGTAACTTTGTAATGAAATCCATGGTAATGTGCTCCCATTTCCATTTTGGAATTTCTAACGGTTGTAACATACCATACGGATTTTGGTGCTAGGCCTTAACTTGCAAACACGTGACGCATTGTTCAACATACTTAACAACATCACGTTTCATGCCGGGCCACCAATACTCTTTCTTCAAATCAAGATACATCTTGGTCGCACCCGGATGAATGGAATACTTTGACTTATGTGCTTCATCAAGTAGCACTTGTCAGTAATCTCCCATTCTAGGCACCCACACTCTTCCTTGAAAGGACAATAAACCATGCGGGCCTAAGGTGATAGACTCCATTTACCCCACGATTCGTTCTTCATGCTTGTTATTAACAAAAGCTTCAATTTGAATCTCACCAAGCTTTACAAGAAAATCATTAGTAATAATCATGTGTAACGATCCCATTTGTATTATCGAATGTTGACTCATTCGACTCAACGCATCCGCGACCACATTAGCCTTACCCGGATGGTAAAGTATCTCACAATCATAATCTATTACCACATCCATCCACCTTCGTTGACGATAATTCAAATCTCGTTGGTTAAAGAGATGTTTCAAACTCTTATGATCCGAATAAATCGTACACTTGACACCATACAAGTAGTGGCGCCAAATTTTTAACGCATGAACCACCGCTGCCAACTCAAGATCATGAGTCGGGTATCTCTTTTCGTGTTCCTTTAATTGTCGAGAGGCGTAAGCAATGACTTTACCCCGTTGCATTAGAACACACCCGAGCCCATTTAATGAGGAGTCACAATAAACTGTCATATCTTCTACACCCTCCGGTAACACCAAAATTGGAGCTTGACACAACTTCTCTTTTAACAATCGAAAAGCAATTTCTTGCTCATTTTTCCAATTCCTTGTCAACTTCGTTAACGAAGAAGTGATCTTAGAAAAGTCTTAGATAAAACGACGATAATAACCGGCCAATCTGAGAAAACTTCGAATTTCCGTAGGTGTAGTCGGTTGCCCCCAACTCTTCACCGTCTCTATCTTCCCCGGATCTACTTGAATGCCTTCTTTATTCACAATGTGGCCAAGGAATTGCACTTCTCTTAGCCAAAATTTGCACTTTGAGAATTTAGCATACAATTTCTCCTTCCGCAACGTCTTCAATACTTCACGCAAATGGCGTTCATGTTCCTTCATACTTTTCGAATGAACAAGTATGTCGTCAATGAACACAATTACCGACTTGTCCAACATAGGTTGGCACACTCGGTTCATAAGATCCATGAACGCCGTCTGTGTATTCGTAAGACCGAAAGGCATAACTACAAACTCAAAATGCCCGTATCCCGTCCGAAAGGCCGTTT
Source organism: Rutidosis leptorrhynchoides (assembly GCF_046630445.1). Lineage (NCBI taxonomy): Eukaryota > Viridiplantae > Streptophyta > Magnoliopsida > Asterales > Asteraceae > Rutidosis > Rutidosis leptorrhynchoides. The sequence continues at coordinate 560,950,057 of NC_092333.1, forward strand.
TCTCAATATCTTCCTCACGGACCTGCATTCGGTGATAGCCGGACCGTAAGTCAATTTTAGAAAAATACGTCTCACCTTGGATTTGGTCAAACAAATCGTCAATCCGAGGCAATGGATAACGATTCTTGATCGTCACTTTATTCAACTCCCGATAATCGATGCACATCTGCATACTACCATCCTTCTTCTTTACAAATAAAACCGGAGCACCCCATGGCGAGGCACTCGGTCGAATGAAACCCTTTTCAAGCAACTCTTGGGTTTGATTTAACAACTCTTGCATTTCCGTCGATGCTAAACGATAAGGAGTTTTAGCAATGGGAGTTGCCCCCGGAACCAACTCAAAGCGAAATTCAACTTGTCTTTCCACCGAAACACCCGGTAACTCATCCGGAAAAATGTTTTCGAATTCATTAACCACCAAAATTTCACAAATGGATGGTGGCTCTTCACGAGTATCAACTACATGGGCAAGAAAAACCATGCCACCACTGTGACGACCCGGAAATTTCCGATCAAATTTTAACTTAATCTTTATATGAATTCGACACGATAAGCAAAGTCTGTAAAGCTGAGTCTCAAACATTTTAAACTGATTTCATATATGCAATTACCCTTTGACCAATTCCGACGATTCACGAACAATTATTTGTAAATAAATATGTACAGGGGTATACATATATAAATGTAGATAATTATAATAATTGGAAATAATAAAATTTAATCCATTGAATTAAGAATTATTATTATTAAGTATTGTCATTAAGAATTATTATTATTGTTATTATTATAAACATCATATAATAAATAACATGTAATGTTAATATCTAATATAATAAATTTAATTATAAGTTAAACTAAAAATTGCTATAGTAATATTATCATTACTTTTATTATTAACATTAATATTAATATCACTACTTGTTAAATTATTATTTTCAATATATATATTATATAGATATGAAAGTTAATACATGTAAGGTGTTATAATTACTAATATTATTAATATCATTATTATTATAATTAGTAGTAAAAATTATATATTTTAGTTATTACTACGATTAGTATTATTATTTTAGTTATTATTATCAGTATCATTAGAAATCTTTATCATCGATATATTTATATTTATTACTAACATTAATCAAACATAAATTATAAATACAGATATTTATAAGTAATCTATTTCTTATCACTTGCAACTTTCCTCTTTTTCTTTCTTGTGAATTAATGTCGACTAATCTGTTTCTTGTTAATTCACTTGAATTCATTTAAGTATTATTAAATATTATTAATATTATTATTATTTGTAATGTATATAATATATGAATGTAAAATTTGATACATATAACTTGTTACATTACTATTATTATTATTTTTAGGTTAGCATTATTATTGTCATTATCACAAAGACTCATTATTAGTATTTTTTTATAAATAATACAATATACTATTATTAATACCTTTACAACTATTATTATTATCAGTATTTTTATTTATTTTTATTATTATTATTATTATTATTAATAGTATTATTATTATTATTATTATTATTATTATTATTATTATTATTATTATTATTATTATCATCATGTTCTTAATATCATTATTTTTACTTTTATCTTTATTATTATTATTATTATGTATATTATTTGATGTTATTAATTATTTTTATCATTAAGATTAATATTATTCCTATTATTACTAGTATTTTTATTATTATTAATATATTATTAATCATTTATATTAATTACAAATATATAAAAACTATCCTAAATCGCGTGAGATTTATTCCTTTCAGCATCGTATATTTTTTTCTGTCCTTGAAATTGATATATGTCGAATCCTGTCCATAATTACAGACAAAATCAGTTAGGGATCGTTCTCAGTTTTGTTTTTATTTATTTATTTTCTATCTGCGTTTTTGTTTGATACTCTGGCTAGAACATTACCTGTTGACACAAACTGATGTATAATAATCGATTCTCATTTGCAAATTCGGAACTCATTCGTTTTTCCTCCACACTCTATACCCATTACACCAAATACAACATCAAATTTCGAAAATTAAAAACAGAAAGAAATAAAGAAAGCAAAACCGTCCCTGTTCTTGAAAACTTTTTAGCCAAAATTCAAATTTGAATCTTTTATCAAAATCTAAAAATGCAGTTGAGTTAGGAATCACCTATTCAAACTATCTGCAAAGTTTAAGCATTCAATTCTTCATATCAAGTTCGAATTTGCGAGTCAAAATTTTGGTTTCAAAAGTCAAACCTTTCTTCTGTGATCGAATTTGAATTAATTGTTACAAATAAAGTTCAATTGATGATTTCTGTAGTTTCTGTGAATGAGTTACTACATAATTCATGTAGTAATCACATTCCAAAAGTGCTCCAATTTTTAAAATCAATTTGAGTTCATATGGTGTTCTTCGTGAAGTATTTTTCTACTGCTGCTTTTATCTATTTATTTTTTTTTTTTACTATTGTTGTTGATTTCAAACACCATTAAAAGTATTATCCTGTTTCAAGTTAACATTCTAAATCAACTCTTTAATTTGCTATTATGATTATAATCGGTCTCTGGTCGAATGGTTTTTGGAAAAGAAGGGAGAAAACAGAAAAACTGGTTAAATTAAATGGAAATTCGATATTAATCAGAAAAATAGAATGAGTTCAATGGTTAAAGGTGTTAGTGTGTGGGTGAGTGGTCTTGGCTTCGAGTCCGGTTCATGGCAATTCCTTTTAAAAGCTTATTTTGAAGGTAGTTTTATTTTTTATTATCATTATTATGTTATTATTATTATTATTAATTATTGTTGTCATTGTTATGTTAATTAATTATAACATTAATATTAGGATTATTATTATCATTAATATAATTAATATTATTAGTATCATTGTTATTATTACTAATATTATACTATTAGTATTATTATTAAAAACTTTATAAGTATTATTATTATTGTTAATTTTATCATATTCATGATTATAATTATTATTATTATTAGAATTATTATTAGAAATATCATAAATATTAATATTAGTAGTATCAATATAATTAAAACTATTATCTTAGTATAATTATCATTATTAATATTATTATTATTAAAAGTATAATTATTAATACCATTAATATTATTATTACTACAAGTATTATTAAAATTATTAATATTATGGCTATTATTATTAGTTATTGTTATTATGATTAGTATTATTAATCTTATTATAAATGATACAATTTATTAGTACTTTCATAAATATTAGTATTAATACCATTTTATAAATAATAGAGTTATTATTATTAACATAAGAATATTATTAATGTTATTATCACTATATTTATCATTACTAATATTAACTTAGTATAATTAGAACTACTGTTTTGATAAACAAATGAAATATATATATATATATATATATATATATATATATATATATATATATATATATATATATATAACATAACAAAATATTTTTATATATATAAAAGAAATATATGAAACATATGTATATTATTAATATAAAAATGATATAATTAATAAGTTATATATATAAAAACTTATTCGATTTCGATTATGTGTATTAATACATATATGAATGATATAGGTTCGTGAATCCAAGGCCAACCCTGCATTGTTCAATATCGTCATATGTATTTTTACTACAAAATACAGTATCGTGAGTTTCATTACTCCCTTTTTAAATGCTTTTGCAATATATATTTTTGGGACTGAGAATACATGCGCTTTTATAAATGTTTTACGAAATAGACACAAGTACTCGAAAATTACATTCTATGGTTGGATTATCGAATCGAATATCACCCCTTTTAGCTTGGTAGCCTAAGAATTAGGGAACAGACACCCTAATTGACGCGAATCCTAAAGGTAGATCTACGGGCACTAACTCCCCCCATACTGGAAAATGGTATGCTTTAGTACTTCGAGTTTATATTATACAGATGGATTTCTGTTTTAGGGATATTCTATATGCATGATGTTAATGTCAGTTACCAGGTGTTCAATCCATATGAATGATTTTTAAACACTTGCGAGTGTATGATTATTAAATATATGAAATCTTGTGGTCTATTAAAATGATGAAAATGAATGTTTATGATAAACTAATGAACTCACCAACCTTTTGGTTGACACTTGAAAGCATGTTTATTCTCAGGTATGAAAGAAATCTTCTGCTGTGCATTTGCTCATGTTAGAGATATTACTTAGAGTCATTCATGACATATTTCAAAAGACATTGCATTCGAGTCGTTGAGTTCATCAAGATTATTATTAAGTCAATTATAGTTGGATATATTAGGAAATGATATGCATGCCGTCAACTTTCGATGTAATAAAAGATTGTCTTTTCAAAAACGAATGCAATGTTTGTAAAATGTATCATATAGAGGTCAAGTACCTCGCGATGTAACTAAATGTAATGTATTCGTCCAGATGGATTAGGATGGGTCAATAGAACCACCATTAAGGAAACGTTGTGCACGTGCATAAGTGCATAGTGGTACGAGTCTCCTTCGCTTATCGCCATGAATAATTAACTCTCCCCCTGATATTGCGCATTTCATCTATGATTTCTCTCGCAATATCGATCATTATTGGGTCCGTTTGGATACGAGTTGGAGTATTTTGGAAGATATTTGAGAGATTTGGGATTCGAGTGCCGAGAAGATTATTTGTTCGATTGTTGGATCATTTTGAGGTATAATTTATGTTATTCTATCATCGTTGCCTGAATTTGATGTTTAACGTTGATTTCGTGCGAGTATTGTAAAAAATTAGAGAAGAATCTTGTGCATGTATTAAGTCGCGGCGCAGCTAGAAGGCCTGCGGCGCGGGTTATAACAGTTTTTGAAGGTCGAGCATATTGATAAGAGAGGGAGTATTGGCATGTGTTAAGCCGCGGCGAGGCTAATGGGGCCGCGGCGCGGGTCGATACTGATGACGGTTTTTGGAGCTATAAAAGGGAATTTAAACCCTAACTTTTATCACTTTTATCCAGACAAATTTCAGCAGCTTTGGGGCAATTTTTGGTGACTTTTGGGGAATTCCAACATCATTCAATCAACTCAATCATTTCGGGAACACGTTTCGATTCATCTATCATTCAAGATCACGATTTCAACTAGGTTTAATTCTTATCAAACATAATGAATTATCTTAATTGTTTATTTATGATTTTGTTTTCAGCCATGATTGTTGGCTAAGTTTTCAATGCTTGTCTAGATTAATAACTGAGGTTTTGGATGTTATAATTTATAGTTTATGAACTTATACATGTTTATTTCAATAGTTTGAATAAAAGATCGATTCTTATTGATGTTTAACTTTATGAACTTGATTGATTAGTGTATTTGTTTGATAAAGAGAACTCTTTTTGATTTAATACACTAGTTTACAATTAATTTGTCTTAATTGATTATTTGCTAAACCAGACCAAGGGGGTAAATTAAGTTTAAACGGTTAGACATCATAGGGGTGAATTGTGTAGAGCGAACGCAAAGGCAATTGTTATTCAAATCTTTAATCTAGTTAATTAATTAGTCACAAAACGAAAAGGTCTTAGGTGCCAGGGAACCCTACATCTAATAATTTGAGTTTGAGTACTTGCTAAAGAGAACTCTTGGTGGGTCGACTGAGTAATTTGCATGTATTGAGTCTTAAATCGGACTAAAGTATAAAAACATCCAATTCCGAGGGTAAAAGGTCTAGACGAGCATTTCCATTCTATTTGATATCAAAACTATCTTAATTGCTTTCTTGTTTTAAGTTTTATAAAGCTAAAAATACAAAAATATTGTTTTTATTTTCAAATCAAATCTTGATTTGGCTAATCGTTAAATAGCCACCAACAAAACTATTTCGTACTTTCCATTTTCTTAGATTAACTTAGTTTATTTTCATTAGCTACAATCTTAATTCTCACTTTTAAACTGTCCTTGGAACGATTTCGGATTTACCAACTTTATACTATTGCATGATCGGGTACACTGCCCGTTAGTGTGTATTAATCTTTAAACCGTCATTTTCCAACATAATTTATATACTAGATTTTACACATCAAGTTTTTGGCGCCGCTGCCGGGGACAGTTGTGTCAAAAATTAAGATTGTTATCTAATTGTTCTTAGTTTAGTTTAATTGTAGTTTATTATTAGTTCATTCTCAGTTGAATCAGTGTGTTTAATCAGTTGTTAGTTGTGATTTCGCAGATAACAGGTAGTGCATGCCACATACGCGTTCTTCAGATTTTCCGACTTCGAACATTTGATGAACCTGAAAGAGAGTTATTCAGAGCGTTAAGTCAAGAGCAACAGTCTACAGTGGATTCATCTTCTTCTTCGAGTGATAATATAATTAATTTGGGTAGTAGTTCTGAGACTGTGGTTCCCGATACACCACCTGAAATCAGAGAAGAAGACTCTTACGTTTCATTAGATATTTTTGAGACTGAAGAGATGGCTGATCAACCACCTCATCCTCAGACTATGGCAAAAAAGTTGAAGGTCACCCGAGCTGGCAAAGGCAATTCGATTACTCAACCAAACATCACTCAGCCTTTTCAAATCACATGTCCAATTTTGAGTTTGATTTCTTCTGACTGCCAATTTCATGGCAAGGATAGTGAGGATGCTAATGAGCATCTTCGTATTTTCAATGATGTTTGCAACCTATTCAAGCTGCACGAGGTTGCTGATACTTCGATCAAGACAAGGATTTTTCCCTGGACTCTTAAGGGAGAAGCTAAGAGATGGTTAGATAAGCAGCCAGAGGGAGCGATTACCTCTTGGGAAGTTTTGGTAGATAAGTTTTTAGCAAAGTTTTTCCCTGCGTCTCGAGCTGCTAGACTTCAAGCAGATATTTCGCAATTCAGACAAAAGAGTAGTAAGAAATTATTTTATGCTTGGGACTGTTATTCTAATATGTTACGCTCGTGTCCTCAACATGGGTTGAATGACTTACAAAAGGTCCAGATTTTCTACAAAGGTTGTGACATACCAACTCGTCAGAGCATTGATCAAGCAGCAGGTGGTACTTTAATGGATAAGACAGAAGAAGAGGCGTTAGAGATAATTGAAAAGCAAGCTGCCTACACTCATGAATGGCATCAAGATCATGAGTCATCCCGTTCAGCTTCAGTTAAGAGAACCGAAACCACTGGTGCGTATGATGATTATGGGTCTATTAATGCTAAGTTAGACAAATTTGTTAGACACTTGGAGAAGTTGGATAAGGACATGCATGGTATTAAGGTTGGTTGTGAGTTTTGCGTGGGATTACATTTAGGAAAAGATTGTGATGCAGGTTTGACTATGAACCAGAAAGAAGAGATCGCTTATATTAGTCAACAGAACAACAATCAGTTTCAGGAATTTAATAGGAATTTCAACAATCCCTATAATCCTCAAGGTAATCAATGTTCGAGGTTCCAGCCAGGATCCGGTGGAGGATATCAACAGCAAGCTCCCGGGTATTTTCAGAAACCCCAAGCCGAAGAGAAAAAGTCTAACCTTGAAGCTATGATCGAAAAGCTTGTGATATCACAAACTCAGCTTGTTAATACTGTTACTCAAAACAATGAGAAGAATGATCAAATGTTTCGAAATCAACAAGCAGCTATTCAGAATTTAGAGAAACAAATTAGTCAACTTGCTAATTAGAGTAATGAGAGGAAATCGGGGGAGTTACTGAGAAAAATAGATACTAACCCGAAGAATGGGCACGTTAATGCTATCACCACCCGAAGTGGTTTAGCTTATGATTCACCGAGGAAGCCCGATGAGTATGATTTACGAATGACGTTAGCTAAGGATAGTGAACCAGTTGTTGTTTGTGAATCGGAGGGGGAAAAGGAGCCAGAACAGGTAATTGAGAAAGTTGTAAGGGTACCGGAAACCGTTGCTGCTAAACCGGTAGTTAAAGACTATCAACCAACGCTCCCATTCCCGAGGAAGCAGAGATTGGAGAAGCTAGAGGCAGAAAAGTCCAAGTTTATGGAATTGATTAAAAAAGTTAACATAAATATGTCTTTTATTGATGTGATTGCAGGTATGCTAAAGTATGCAAGGTTTTTAAAGGATTTACTAACTAACAGGAAAAAGCTGGAGAACGTGTCTTCAGTCAGGTTGAATGCTGCATGCTCAGTGGTAGTTGAAAACAAGCTTCCCGAGAAGCTTGAGGATCATGGGAGTTTCACCATTCCTTGTTTACTTAATTTAGATTGTGTGATGGCATTGGCGGATTTGGGGGCTAGCATAAATTTAATGCCTTATACTATTTATTTACAGCTAGACCCTGAGGAGTTAAAACCCACGCGTATGGCTATTCAGCTAGTTGACCGCTCTATTAAATTTCCTCGTGGAATTATAGAGAATATGCTAGTTAAGACTGGGTCGTTGGTTTTTCCGACTGACTTCGTGGTTTTGGATATGGAAGTGGATGAAAGGATTCCACTTATTTTGGGTCGGCCATTTTTGAATACTGCTAGGTGTATCATCGACGTTTATGGCCAAAAGTTGACCCTTAGGATAGATGACTTAAGTGCAACATTCTCAATCGAACATGCTTTAAAGTACCCTGCCTACACTGATGATACATGTTATTTTCTTAACACTGTGGATGTCCAGTCTGAGTTTTTGCAGGAATTCCCAGAGTTACAGGGTTCAGGAGAATGCTCATTGGTTGAAATTGATGAGGAGTTGCAAGTTGAGGAGGTGGACATTTTAACTGCCTTGATGGAAAACGGCTATGAGCCTACTGAGGAGGAGTTCAAGGAACTCGATCGTGATGTGGATTACCGGAGCAATTCTTTAATTGAAGAACCTCCAGAGTTAGAATTGAAGCCACTTCCAGATCATTTGGAATACGCTTATTTCCAAGAGGAATCTAAGCTCCCTGTAATTTTTTCTTCTTCTCTTACTACAGGTCAGAAAACTGAACTTGTGACCATGCTAAAGGCCCATAAACTGGCCATTGCGTGGAAAATTCACGACATCAAGGGTATTAGTCCCTCCTACTACACCCACAAAATTCTAATGGAGGATAACCTAAAACCTGTGGTGCAACGTCAAAGGAGGTTGAACCCGCACATGCAAGATGTCGTGAAGAAAGAGATCATTAAGCTCCTCGATGCAGGTCTGATTTACCCGATTTCTGACAGTCCGTAGATTAGCGCGGTACACTGTGTACCTAAAAAGGTGGTATGACTGTTACCACCAATGATAAAAATGAGTTAATTTCCACTCGGACTGTCACGGGGTGGCGTGTTTGTATTGACTATCGTAAGTTGAACGACGCCACACGCAAAGACCACTTCCCGTTACCTTTCATGGATCAAATGCTAGAGACGTTAGCGGGAAACAGCTTTTATTGTTTTCTTGATGGTTTTTTGGGCTATTTCCAAATTCCTATCTCGCCCGAGGACTAAGAGAAAACCACTTTCACGTGCCCGTATGGCACATTCTCATACCGTCGCATGCCATTTGGCCTTTGTAATGCTCCGACCACTTTTCAACCATATTCCATGATATGATAGAAGATTGCATGGAGGTGTTCATGGATGACTTTTCAGTCTTCGGTGACACTTTCAATTCATGCCTTCTTAATTTAGAGCGGATGTTAGTAAGGTGTGAGAAATCTAATCTTGTGCTCAACTGGGAAAAGTGCCATTTCATGGTACAAGGGGGCATAGTTCTCGGGCACAAGATTTCTAGGAACGGTATTGAGGTGGATCTCGCAAAGGTAACGGCTATTAAGAACCTTCCACCTCCCACTGATGTTAAGGGTGTTCGGAGTTTTCTCGGGCACGTCGGTTTTTACCGGCGGTTTATTAAGGATTTTTCCAAAATCACTAACCCGATGAACAAACTCCTCGAAAAGGACACACCTTGGAACTTCTCCGAAGAATGCCAAAAGGCGTTCGAACTTCTTAAGGAGAAACTCATCAATGCACCTATCATAATCGCTCCGAATTGGTCCCTTCTGTTCGAGCTTATGTGTGATGCATCTGATTTTGCTGTTGGCTCTGTTTTGGGCCAAAGGGTCGAGAAACATTTCCAACTCATTTATTATTGAAGCAAGACCTTGCAGGGAGCACAGTTGAATTACACTACCACTGAAAAAGAGCTCCTTGCGGTGGTCTTTTCGTTCGATAAGTTCCGGTCTTACTTAGTCTTATCTAAGACTATTGTTTTTAAGGACCATTCTGCTCTAAAGTACCTATTTTCGAAACCGGATGCCAAACCTCGACTGCTCAGATGGATCTTGCTTTTGCAAGAATTCGATATCGAGATCCGGGACAAGAAGGGTGCTGAAAATCTCGCGGCCGACCACTTGTCTAGACTCGAGAACCCGAATCTCGAAGTCCTTCATGAGTCGAGTATTCATGATGATTTTTCCGACGAGTATCTCATGAAGGTAGACAAGGTGGACGAACCATGGTATGTGGACATAGCTAATTTTCTTGTTGGGGGTTTCTTGTAGAAAGGATGGTCACATCAAAAGAGGAAGAAATTCTTCAGTAACCTGAAACACTATTTCTGGGAAGACCCCTATCTTTTTCGTTGTTGTCCGGAAGGAGTCATTCATAGGTGAATTTCCGGTGAGGAATGCACTCGTATTTTGTTGAAATGCCATCGTGACCCTACGGGTGGGCATTTTGGTCCCCAAATCATGGGGAAGAAGGTTTAAGAGGCCGGTTTTTATTGGCCTAGTATTTTTAAGGATGCCCATGCCATTTGTAACTCTTATGATGCTTGTCAACGGGCCGGACAAATCACCAAATGTGACAAAATGCCTTAACAAAGCATCCAAGTATGCGAGGTATTTGACATTTGGGGAATTGATTTCATGGGCCCGTTTCCGAAATCCTATAACTATCTTTACATACTCATTGCAATCGATTACGTGTCTAAATGGGCGAAGGCAAAGCCTCTTCCTACTAATGATGCATGAGGTGTAATCACGTTCTTGATAGGGCTTTTTGCCCGTTTTGGTACTCCGAAGGTGTAAAGACCCGTCCTAATCCATCCGGACGAAGTCCATATCGATTATAAACGATTCACAACAGTTGATTACATCGCGAGGTACTTGACCTCTATATGATACATTTTACAAATATTGCATTCGTTTTTGAAAAGACAATCTTTCATTACATCGAAAATTGACGGCATGCATACCATTTCATAATAAATCTAACTATAATTGACTTAATAATAATCTTGATGAACTCAACGACTCGAATGCAACGTCTTTTGAAATATGCCATGAATGACTCAAAGTAATATCTTTAAAATGAGCAAATGCACAGCGGAAGATTTCTTTCATACCTGAGAATAAACATGCTTTAAAGTGTCAACAAAAAGGTTGGTGAGTTCATTAGTTTAACATAAATAATCATTTCCATCATTTTAATAGACCACAAGATTTCATATTTCAATATACATTCCATACATAGAGATAAAATTCATTCATATGGTGAACACTTGGTAACCGACATTAACAAGATGCATATATAAGAATATCCCCATCATTCCGGGACACCCTTCGGACATGATATAAATTTCGAAGTACTAAAGCATCCGGTACTTTGGATGGGGTTTGTTAGGCCCAATAGATCTATCTTTAGGATTCGCGTCAATTAGGGTGTCTGTTCCCTAATTCTTAGATTACCAGACTTAATAAAAAGGGGCATATTCGATTTCGATCATTCACCCATATAATGTAGTTTCAATTACTTGTGTCTATTTTGTAAAACATTTATAAAAATTGCGCATGTATTCTCAGCCCAAAAATATAAAGGGTAAAAAGGCAAATGAAACTCACCATACTGTATTTTGTAGTAAAAATACATATAACGACATTGAACAAATGCAGGGTTGGCCTCGGATTCACGAACCTATATCAATTGTGTGTATATATTAATACACATAATCGTAATCGAGTAATTATATATATGTATATATATTGTTATTAATAATATACTTGTTTATTTAGGTAAATTTAGTATATTTAATTTATATGTTTTTACATAATTATTATTCATCATTAGTAATAAAACTTTGTATATTAAGGTTTATATATGATAAAAATATATTAATATATTAGTTGATATCTTTGATATATAGCTTAGTTATTATCTTTTTAATAATAAGAATATAGCGTAATGTATTTTTTTTTATATAGAAATATTTATTTATAATAATATTGATAGTAATAATAGTGATAATAATAAATATGTTAAATTTTAATAATGACAATTTTAATAGATATAATAGCTTTATTATTAATGATAATTTTACTAAAGATGATGTTTTTACTAATAATTATAAATTGATAATTTTACTTATCATGATTCGTTTAAAATTAATACAGTTATAATAATAATAATAATAATGATACTTTTAATAATAATACTAATTTTTAATGAAAATGATAATTTTAGAAAGTAAAATGTTAATGATGATAAGTATAATAATATGCTTTGTAATTATAATAACAATACTTTATATAATAATTTCAATAGTAACAACGATAATAATATTAACATTGATATTAAAGATACTTATAATAGTTTTACTACTAACAATAATACTAATGATAATAATGATAATAATTTTAATAATAATGATAATACTAATAGCAATTAATATTAATAATACTAATGGTAATAGTAATCTTAATAATAATAATAATGTTAATGATAACAACAATAATAATACTTGTAACATTAACATTAATAATAATAATAATAATAATAATAATAATAATAATAATAATAATAATAATAATAATAATAATAATAATAATAATAATAATAATAATAATAATAATTTCTTTAAGAATTGAAAACTACCTCATAATGCTTTTCTAAAAAAAAAATGTCCCAGACCGGACTCGAACCCTCGACCTCTCGAATACCCGAAACATCCCCTAACCATCTGCTCTGCCAACGTTTTTCTGATTTTCATCCTTACTCAATTTATTTAACCCGGTTATTTCTATTCCCTTTTCTTTTTCAACTCCAAACTTAACCAGAGATCGAATCCCCTTTACACACTACTTAATTGTTGTTTTCAGATACATTACATCAAACAGAAATGATCCAATATCAGTGTTTAATCGATTTAACCAATTAAATAAAACAAAAACTGCTGTAACAGAACCATAACTCATTTATGAACTCAAAAATCTAATTCAGATTCTAGGACGTTTTGGCGAATGTTTATAACATGAATAAACTTCAAATTATCTTTAAAACCTTTCTGAATCATTTGTTGATCAAGAAATAACACACATAATTCGAATTTCAAGATGAACAAATCGATTGACTTTTGAAATTTTAACTTTGAATTCCAAATTAAGAATCACTATCATAAATTGAGATTTGAAAATCTCCAAAAAGCTTCACCATATAACTTATAATAACTCTGTATTTTTAGATTTTAAAATCATAGAAGAATTCAAGGTATTGCACTTTACAGTCAAGAACAGCTTGAAGTCTAAATCGACTTTCACACTTTAAATCGTTTTAGGTTAAAATTATAACATGAATTGTATTTTAAACCTTTCCCAGAAACTTTATGAATCAACAATTTAATCATAAACATTGAAACAAAAACGAATTCCTCGATGAACCAATTTGTTTGACTTTTTGAATATAACTTTTGACTTCAAAATTAGTAATTAATAAAAAGAATTGAAAGTTGAAAACTTACAGATAGATCGAGTAATTGATTCCTAACACAATGACATTTATAGATTTTAAAATTTATTAAGGAAATCGAGTTCTTGGATAATAGAACTAAAACAGAGGCAGTCAACATTAAAAAAAAATGTAATTGAATTTCTTTTATTTCTTTCAATCGTGATAATGTATGATTATGTAGAGGATAATTAATAACTTTACAGCTCACTGGATTGAATTAGAGTTTGGTTGCTAATATATTTTGGGTCGTCATACACATGGTCAAGCAGTACACAGATATGAATAAAAAATATAAAGTGGATGTTGATTGTTAACAGATTTAGATTTAATTCGATTCTGAAGGATGCAGTTAAACAGATATATCCAAAACTGATATATTTCGATGTGGATATATACAAAAGTCGATCCTATATTTGGTTTTCATATACAACTCAGTATAAGTAATTATGTATATGTAAATTCATCTGTGTTGTTCTTATATATTTCTGCAATCATTTTATAAGTAATCTTTTTATATAATTGTGTTGATATTATACTTAATATTATAAATAAAAATAGTAATATATTAATAATACAGATAATAAAAAAAATAGAAACACTAATAATAATAATAATAATAGAATATACTAATTTATAAATGAAAAAAAATATAGATTGTATTATTTTCTAATAACAAAATAATGATAATGATATTACTTCATAATAATAATTCCTAATAATAATATATTAATAATAATACTAATCATAATATTTATCATTAAAATTTTATTATTAGTTATAATGATATTAACAATAATTTCAATAATTTTATTAGTAACACCACTTATAATACTATTAATATTGTTAATGATAATAATAATAATAAAATTTTCATATCCAACTTCATTTATATTAATAATCTCCATAATACAGATATTAACATTAATGAAAATAATGATCATAATATAACATTTATACTTTGTCTTGTAATTACATATGATATATTAACTTTATATATATATTTACTTATTTATTTATTTAATCATAAACAATCGTTCGTGAATCGTCAGAATTAGTCAAAGGTTCACTGGATCCATATAAATAGTTCAAAGGTCAAATGTATGTATGAACACCATTTAAAGTTTATGAGACTTCAACATTACAAACTTTGCTTATCGTGTCGAAATCATATAAGGATTAAGTTTAAATTTGGTCAAAAATTCCCGGGTCTATATATATATATATATATATATATATATATATATATATATATATAGGGGCACCCACTTTTGCAATGCGTAAATGGAGAAGGTTTTGAAACGCTATGGAGTTATCCATAAGATTTCTACCTCATATCACCCACAAACTAGTGGGCAAGTTGAAAACACCGATCGGTCTCTTAAACGTATTCTTGAAAAGACCGTCGGTTCGAATCTAAAGGAATGGTCCAACAAACTCGATGATGCATTGTGGGCGTTTCATACCGCCTACAAAACTCCTATCGGGACCACTCCTTTTCACTTGGTTTATGGCAAAGCATGTCATCTTCCGTTAGAGATTGAGCACAAGGCACATTGGGCTCTTCGGACATGCAATCTTGATTATCATGAGACGGGTCGCCTTAGGTTGACCCAATTGAACGAGTTAAATGAGTTGAGGCATGATGCTTATGAAAACTCACTCATCTATAAGGAAAAGACAAAGAAGTGGCATGATAATCGGATCAAAGGTCCGAAAGAATTTAAGGAAGGCGACCGTGTCCTTCTTTATAATTCGCGTTTCAAATTGTCACCGGGAAAGCTTAAGTCCCGTTGGTCGGGACCGTTTGTGGTTAGGAATGTGTACCCATATGGTACGGTGGAATTGTTCGATTCGAATGGTGAAGGTTTCAAGGTGAATGGCCACCGGGTCAAACACTATGTGGATGGTCCCCTAGAAATCGAAGAAGAGGTTAACCTCGACTTCGATCTGAAAAATGCTTAAATTTTGGGGAAACGAGTCAAGTGAACGACTTGATAATAAAAATCACATTTGTTGTATTTTAATGTATTTTTAGCTTGCAGGTGTATATTTATGTTGAAACAACAATATGATCATTGGCGGGTGCTTAAGTATGATTTTTAGGGTCAAAATAATAAAAGTTGTGAAGGGAAACACGCCAGATATAAGCCGCGGCGCGGCCTGAATGACCGCGGCGCAGGTTAACTCTTATTCTTGATGTCGACAGTTTTAAAAGCTGAACGATTTTTTCACGTTATAAGTCGCGGCGCAGCCTGAATGACCGCGGCGCCGGTTAAAACTTCAAATTGATGTCGAGGATTTTTAAAATTACAGGGGTTTATTGTGCGCAGGTCGCGTCTGAAGAAAATCCCAAACTCGTTTTTTTAATAAAGGAAAGTGGGTCAAACCCGACCCAAGGTTAAAACCCGCCGGGAATTTAATATTTCTAGGGTATTTTTGCTGCTTAAAAACACACATATCATATCTAACTAAATAATGATTGTAAATCTTCTCAAAACCCTAATCTATAATCTTCAATTTTTGCTTAAATTTCTTTATCACATCTCTAATCCATGGCACCTAAGGTCCGATTTTGACTTTCTTTTTCTTGTTCTATCCTAATTACATGCTTATATGATGTTTAATTTTGGATTAGGTTTAGAATAAGTGTGGGGTTGTTGATTTTGTTCTTGTAGGCTTAAATTGATCATGGGTCTTTGTTGAATATGATTAGTATGTATGAAATTCATGATCTTTTGGTGTTTTTAATACATATCTTTGATTCTAGGGTTTATGGTTGATTTTATTTCGAATTAGAGATGAGTAATTGGGAATTTTGGTTATGGGTTTTGTAAAATATGGTTTGACTTGCATGATAAGTGTGGGGTGTTAATTTGGCCGGGTCATTAGGGTTCTAGTTTTAATTGAATGGCTCTCTTGTGTTAACTTGCTTTTATATGATATAGATGCCATGACATTGATGCTATGATGACTAGTGCTAGGATGTTTGTTGAATTTGGAAGTAAATTGCTAATTTTGGAGTTTGAATTTAACTTTCCACCAATGTTAATCTCATCGAACGATTAAAGTTTATGCTTGAGATGCTATTAATTAATGATAGTTGTTCGATTATTTGGAAAGATGATTTGTTATGGTTGTAGTTTGTGGAGTTAACATTGGGCATGAATAATTTAATGCTTGTAGCAATTTGTTGACCACGGTTGACTTATGCTTTGAATGTGGATTGTGTGAATTTGAATGGGAACTAATCTTTTATGCTAATAGCCGTGTTTGTATTTGCGTTTTGCTTGTTTGGTGTTTGTTATTACAGAAGCAAAGAATGACGGCTGCCCAAAGGGAGGAAGAAAGGCTCTTAGAAATGCAAACAAATCCTGAAAATTGGTTGCAGGCATTAAGAGATGACGAAGACAATTCAGACAGATTTGAGTGGATTAGAAGGCGTCCAATCATTGGTACTTGGTATTTGGACTGGGCCCCGGTGGAACAAGCGGGAAGGCATTTAAGGGCTCATTTCCAAAGTGTGTTAACATGCGCTAAACAACCGGGTAATCATTTTATTCACACATCGGAGCAGGCTTTTATGTGTACGGATGTTATCTATGATGAGTTGGTGTGGGAATTCTTTTACAAGTTAACTTTTAATCCTCGTCGTGCGGCTACGGATGTGAGTTTCTTACAGTTTCGGTTAGGAGGAATGGATCGGGAAATGAGTAGGATGGATCTTTGTCGAGCGTTGAATTTGTACCCTGACATGGATGATTTCATTTTAATGCATTATTTGGGAGAGACTAAGTTTTATGGTGCTGAATTCTTTAATGCACAGCAATACTGGTATCAACTTAGTGGCAAGAATCCGTTTGTGTTAAGTGAATCGAAGGGGTCGGGCATTCGTGATAAGGATGCAAGGTTGATTCAAAGGTTCTTAGGGTGCACATTTTATGCAAGAGTGAATGGGTACGACGAAGTGACAAATCATGATTTATGGTCGATTTATATGATTATGAATAACGAGTTTGCTGATTTGGCTAATTTGGTGGGTGAATATCTACATAAGCATTCGATGGAGAAGCAACGGGCGAAACCACTTTTGGGTGGTCATTATGTTACAAAAATTGCCAAGTTTTCAATATTAACTTCACTCGTTAAACACCGGCTCGTGACTCTATGAAGCCGTTCGGGGCACAGTTTTATGTTAATGCACGTATTTTGATGTATAACTCGAATAAGACTATGTTAGTGTAATATGTTGAACCGTCTCAACGAGGGGGAGCGAGTGGTAGTGGTACGCGACACGATGATGATGAGGAAGTCGCGGCTCGCATTCACGAGTGTTTTGGTTCAGAGTCAGGTGAGCCATATGGTTCGGGTAGTGGGCAGCAGTGGTTTGTTTCCGAGGAGGTTTGGAATAATTTGATCTCGAGGGTTGATAGTGTTCAAATTGGTGTGTCGAATAATTTTAATGAATTTTGGGGAGAGCAACGATCGCATAATGATCGTATGTGGGAAAGTCAACAGCCGGTCGAGGCGAGTACGTTACATCAAGAAGAAAGGTTGGCCGAGTCCGTGCATGACCAACAATGGATTGCGTATGGGAATGATTGGCAGCGACATAATTCACGTATTTATTATAATTATCCTAATGATTATATGAGTACGCCACATGTGGAGCCAGTTTATTACCGCAATCCAATCAGGCCCCGAGTGTCCGCACCAACATACAACCCGTGCGAATCGATGGATGAGATGAGGAGGCAGTTCCATGAGCAATACCCGCAAGGCCATTGGCCTTTTGATGACTTTTATTGAGGAGGGCCTGCGAGCCCGATGATCATGTTGTAATGTGTTTAAGACTATTTCTTTTTCCTTTGGTCTGTATTTGGATAATTATGTATTCTGCTTATGTACTTTGAAAACTTATTTTGAGGGCAACGCGTTTAGGCATCGGGTGGTGCCACCTTGTCCCGTTTATGTAGTTCTTTTGTTTTTCTTTTCTTAGGCTTGTTGGTGAAACGATTTTTCAAGTCTGGCATTAAGTTCAGCAAAACTACGTGAATGATGATATTGATGTGATGATCGGGAATGGACGATGTTCTTATGATGTCAGTCAGTTCAGCGCCATCTGTTACTGGCATTCCGCGATCAGTGGTTAAGCTCGATAAGTTTTTATATTTTCTTTCTCACATAACCCTTTCGATTTTAATCTATTTTTGATCTCAAGTGATGGGGACATTACTTGATCTCAAGTGTGGGGTGAGGGATGTAAAATCTCTCGGGTTGGTTGTTAATGGAATCATCATCATATTAGTTTTGATATAAGAGACTTGACGTTTCACGGGTTTTGGTCGTAAAAAAAAATGAAAAATTTGGGGAAAAATAAAAAAAAATAGAAAAGTTAGTTTAAAAAAAAAAGTAGAAAAACATTTGAAAATTTGGCCAAAACCTTTGTTATGAAAATTGGTTTTGATTTGGCTTGGTATTTTATGGCATATTTCGTGATTTCAAAGAAGCCAAACTTGTTTCACATGTTCATTTTCTTGGACATGAAATCCTACGAGTTCGGGGAACTCAATAGTAGGTCACCTGTACCAAAACGGGAGTAAACCGTGAGAGAGCGGTGATTGCATAGTGTGATTGTGACCGAATCACGTGCCAGATAAAAAACTTTTGGTTACTTGGTATAGCAGACTTCCGAAACTATACCATTTTATTATTACATCATCTAATGGTGTGATACTGTGGGAAGAGGAGCCTTGAGCTTCACCAGTGTTGTCCTTTTTAGGAACAAAAGCTATGGCACCCAAAGGTTTTTTAGATTTATCGGAAGGGTAGTATCTACTTTCTACCTTTCTTAAAACAAGCAGAAAAGCTTATCATGTGGGAAGTAGGCAACTTGGAATTAATTCCAATCACGTTCATTACCATTGAATGTGAAATCTTACGAATTCTTTAAGAATTCAATCGTAGGTCACCTGCACCAAGGCGGGTGTCAACCGTATGAATGGTGATTGTATCGTGTGGTCAAAACCGGGCCATGCGCTAGATCAAAAACTTTAATAGGGCGATCCTCATTGTTTCTCCTAACATGGACAATGTTGCACCCGACCACTTTGTATAACCCTAGGAGTAAAGTCTCCAAATCGACACACTTGCTGATTTATTTCAGAAGTTGTAGTCCAGACCAGTTGTAGGGTGACGAAAAATCTTGAAAATTCATTGCTAAAATCGACTGGAAATCTACCAGGCCTCAACATCAAACAGGGAAACTGGTAGTCAGACTTATCTCGATGAGGGAGATCTGTCTCGTCAAATAGGGAGCGCACCATGATACACAAATCTGTGATTGATCAGATCCCCAGTGAATAACCTCCAGAAAGGTAAGATATCAGCTTTTAAGCCTGATGAACTTCAATCTTTATGATTGACTTAACGGATTAGATGATCACCTCATGATTATCGATGATATCTGGACATAATGTGTATCCTCCTAAGCACATTATTTTCTTACCAACATCTCACGATATTAGGTACTGTGGGAGGCATTGGCTTGACCAATCGCGGGGTAGCCCGTATGGTTCGAATGGTTCTTTGGTTCGAGGGATTCACTTTCTCGGTACATGGCTCCACTTGATACCCTATTTATTTGAAGATTTTTATTATGGTTCGAGATTTTCTTCTTCATCATTATGGTACGTTATCGAGATTGTCTATGGTTACATTATTCATTACATATTGCTTGAAGTTTTGGGAAGATATTTATTTGGGAATACAAGGTGGAGCCATGGTTAGTATTTTCTCAATATTCATACCCGCACTAGTGATAGTTTGTTAATTTGGTTCGTTTTGGCTCAACATTTATCATTGAAGACTATTTTTGAGTCATGTTGCTTGAGGACAAGCAAGACTCTAGTGTGGGGTGGTTTGATATTGCGCATTTCATCTATGATTTCTCTCTCAATATCAATCATTGTTGGGTCTGTTTGGATACGAATTGGAGTATTTTGGAAGATATTTGAGAGATTTGGTATTCGAGTGCCGAGAAGATTATTTGTTCGATTGTTGGATCATTTTGAGGTATAATTTATGTTATTCTATCATCGTTGCCTGAATTTGATGTTTAATGTTGATTTCGTACGAGTATTGTAAAAAATTAGAGAAGAATCCTTTGCATGTATTAAGCCACGGCGTGGCTAGAAGGCCCGCGGCGTGGGTTATAACAGTTTTTGAAGGTCGAGCATATTGATAAGAGAGGGAGTCTTGGCATGTGTTAAGCCACGGTGCGGCTAATGGGGCCGCGGCGCGGGTCGATACTGATGACGGATTTTGGAGCTACAAAAGGGAATTTAAACCCTAACTTTTTATCACTTTTATCCAGACAAATTTCAGCAGGTTTGGGGCGATTTTTGGTGACTTTTGGGGAATCCCAACATCATTCCATCAACTCAATCATTCGGGGAACGCGTTTCAATTCGTCTATCGTTCAAGATCGCGATTTCAACTAGGTTTAATTCTTATCAAACATAATGAATTATCTTAATTGTTTATTTATGATTTTGTTTTCAGCCATGATTGTTGGCTAAGTTTTCAATGCTTGTCTAGATTAATAACCGAGGTTTTGGATGTTATAATTTATGGTTTATGAACTTATGCATGTTTATTTCAATAGTTTGAATAAAAGATCGATTCTTATTGATGTTTAACTTTATGAACTTGATTGATTAGTGTATTTGTTTGATAATGAGAACTCTTAATTGATTATTTGCTAAACCGGACCAAGGGGGTAAATTAAGTTTAAACGATTAGACATCATAGGGGTGAATTGTGTAGAGCGAACGCAAAGGCAATTGTTATTCAAATCTTTGATCTAGTTAATTAATTAGTCACAAAACGAAAAGGTCTTAGATGCCAGAGAACCCTACATCTAATAATTTGAGTTTGAGTACTTGCTAAAGAGAACTCTTGGCGGGTCGACTGAGTAATTTGCATGTATTGAGTCTTAAATCGGACTAAAGTATAAAAACATCCAATTCCGAGGGTAAAAGGTCTAGACGAGCATTTCCATTCTATTTGATATCAAAACTATCTTAATTGCTTTCTTGTTTTAAGTTTTATAAAATAAAAATACAAAAATATTGTTTTTATTTTCAAATCAAATCTTGATTTGGCTAATCGTTAAATAGCCACCAACAAAACTATTTCGTACTTTCCATTTTCTTAGATTAACTTAGGTTATTTTCATTAGCTACAATCTTAATTCTCACTTTTAAACTGTCCTTGGAACGATTTTGGATTTACCAACTTTATACTATTGCATGATCGGGTACACTGCCCGTTAGTGTGTATTAATCTTTAAATCGGTATTTTCCAACATAATTTATATACTAGATTTTACACATCACCCCCACTTGGGGTTTTTACACGAATGAACTTTTCGTGGCATGCAATATCGGCTCTATAACGATCTAGCCAATCCATACCCACAACAATATCAAACTCACCCAAATTCATCGGGATAAGATCGATTTTAAACGTTTCGGTACCAAACACAACATTACAATCTTTACAAACATCAACCCCTAGCACCGTCTTGCCATCCGCTATTCCGACTTCTACCAGACGACTTAACTTAGCTAACGGTTTATTAAGTTTAGGCACAAATCTCGGAGACACAAACGACAAATTAGCACCACTATCAAAAATTATCCTTGTCGAATTAGAGTTAACCATGAAAGTACCTGAGACAACTTCATTGGATTGCTTGGCTTCATCATTGTCATCAAGTAATTTCGCCCTCTAGCCATACTTGCCGCTTTCTCTAACTTCTTCACTTGATCACCATACAAATCGGGACATTCCGACTTTCGATGTCCTTGCTTTTGACAATTAAAACATGTGAGTTTGTTTGTGGAAGATGGATTCAGACAATCACGAGCCATGTGACCCTTTTGGCCACAATTGTAGCACGTGTAGGAAAAACCCTCGGAAGCACCCTTCTTCACGCTATTAACACTTTCGGAACTCTTCTTGTTCTTTTTGTTTGAAAAGTTCGAATGGCTTGAACCTTCAAATTTTCTCTTAGAGAAAGAGAAATTACTTCTTTTCGGAACCTCCGGTTCGAAACCCCAAGCCAACTCATACAACTCTTCAAAAGACTTAGTCGTTCCCCGACTAATCTTGCGTTTCAACTCATCGCTTAAAGTACGATAGAAATCTAGCATCAACATTCGGTCATCACCGACATACTCCGGACAAAAATGAGTCTTTGACAAGAAAGTAGATTTGAGAGTAACCAAGTCCATCGAACCTTGTCACAAATCGCGCAACTCGTCCCGGATTGTATTAAGGTCGGCTTGAGTTCGATATTCATCTAAGAACTCCTTTTTAAACTCTTCCCACGACAAGCTCATATATTGTTCTTCACCATACAATTGAATTTTATCATCCCACCACAACTTCGCCTCTTCACGCAACATGCTAGAACCATACCTCATTTTCTTCTCGGGAGGACACTCAGCGGTACTTAAAGTCCCCTCGATGTCGGAAACCCAACAAGTACTATTCAACGGGTCTCTCACCCCATTGAACATAGGAGGTTGAGCATACTTGAAGTTCTTATAATAGAAGTCTCGCCTTCCATGTCCACCATTACCATTACCCCCTTCACCATGAGGATAAATATTTCTAGCTTCTAATGCCTCTTCGATCGCGGCATTTATTCGCTCATTGATTAACTCGGTTACTTGCCCATCAACCGATGCTTGGAACACTTTTCTGACATCATCGAGAAATTCCGCCTTTTGACGTTTAAAGATGGCCTCAACCTTGCCCGTGAATTCGGAGTCCTCACTCGGGCCTCCATTTTCGGTATCATGCCCGTTTCTCATCTGCATTCTATAAAACGAAATAGGTTAAACAACGAAACGAACGAAAACAACACATAAACATATCACACCACCCCATCTTGCTCAACCCTCGTTGTACATCGCCCGTTTGACACGATTTGCACCCGTAACAATGGTAGCTAGTCATTATTACGCGAGCACGTCGCATTAACTTGCTAGTACAATGTCTATCTCGCTTGATGATTGTAAACACAATACAATACAATAAATCACAAGGTTAGTTCACCTAAACCTAGGCACTAACCAAACTCGGTCCAACACGTCTCCTACAAGCGGTATCAGAGCATGGTCTAAGGGATTTAGGCGATTTGAGATAGGTGCCTAGACTTAGACTTTATTGTGTATACTTGTAACAACCCAACCCGTTAACCAACGCAAAACAATTTATTTTATTTTTTTTAAAGGAAAGGCAACCTGCCCTGACAGGCCTGACCCGCGGCGCGGTCAGCCTAGCTGCGGCGCGGCTTAACTCTTCCATAAATGGTCTGGACCATTTAAAACCCTCGACACCCAAAATATTTGTTAACCCGCGGCACGCCTCTTAGGGCCGCGGTGCAGCTCGAGTCTGATGCTGATTCTAGCTTAACAAAATTTACACAAGTGCCAATTTTCGCGAATACGATAACCAACATTTCAAAAGGGCTTCACGCCACATAAATAAGCAAAGGTTACAAGTTTTAGGACTCCCGTTCCAGTATTTGACCACCGGGTATCTTTCACCCATTTACACTTCAAAATAAAAGTTTTGACCGACAAGTTTAAATACAAAACAAAATCCGAGCATGGTGTTTGGGTTTAAACTACCCAAACCTAGGTCGAACTTCAAAAGTAATACACTAGCATAATCATTAAGGAGCCCGCTATTCCAAGCAAATACCCTTGCCTTTATCCACGTCGGAGCCTAAAAAGGTAAACAACGAGAGGGTAAGCATAACGCTTAGTGAATGCAATAATTATATATATATATATATATATATATATATATATATAACCTACTTACTTGCAATCACTTACACAAATACCTCATACAAGCCAGCAATATAATTAGCATACCTTCGCAAAGTATAATGCTAAACCTCCAATACACAAGATAGCTCAACAATAGCATATAACGTGACAATATAATATGCTACACTACAACACACAACCATGGTTAACCAATCGTACAAGGGAATGGTGCTCGCGAAAGACCATCGGAGTTCCCAACATCCATTAGTGTACTTAACACCGTGTATCACTAACCCCCGGGTGGCATCTTAACACCTCGATACTTCACCCTCGAGTGTAATCTTAACACCTCGATGCTTCACTTCCGAGTGGCATCTTAACACCTCAATGCTTCACTCATCATGTTCCTTAGAGAGGTGTCTTAACACTTCGGCACTTCCCTCATCACGTGAAATGTGGTGTCTTAACACTTCGACACTTCACATCTCACGCTACGCAAATAAATACATTATATACATACACATATAATTATTCTACTCACCTTGTATCCAAAACGAATGTAAGCCAACAAACCCTTCAACCGTCAATGAAATTACCTATAATATTAACATAAAATCAACACTTATCTAAATGGGACTCTTAACCCGCCCAAATAGACCACTTAGCGCAATTGTTCACCCATTGCCCTCATAACGTCAATTATAGGCCTAACTTACCAATAATCACTAAAACTAGTGACCATGGCATTAAATCACCCAACTACACACTACTTGGTCATTCAACACTCATTTGACCCATTTCAAAGTCAACACACCCATTTGGGTCACCAATGTACCCAAATAACACCCACTTACATAATATCCAAGTGTGCTAGTAATTAACTAA
Source organism: Rutidosis leptorrhynchoides (assembly GCF_046630445.1). Taxonomy (NCBI): domain Eukaryota; kingdom Viridiplantae; phylum Streptophyta; class Magnoliopsida; order Asterales; family Asteraceae; genus Rutidosis; species Rutidosis leptorrhynchoides. The sequence continues at coordinate 560,975,511 of NC_092333.1, forward strand.
CCAAATTAGACTCATAAACACATTTATCATTTCAAACCCTAAGTTAGTCATCTTTGAGTCCCCATGACTCAATCTTACCCAAAACCCCAAATTACTAGCAAATGGGTTTTAAGTTCATCACTAACCCAAACGCTAACCCTTAACTAATTTAAAGTAAGGAAATCAAGATTAGGACTTACCACCACAATCCAAAACGTAGATAGTGACTAGATGAGCAACTTTAATACACGTGATTAAACCTGCAACAAACTTCTTCTTCCTTGATTTAAGCTTTCTCACACTAGAAATCACTCACTCTCTCTCTCTCTCTCTCTAAACTTGAATTGGAAGAGATAAGGTAGATGAAAAGGGAGTAATGACACCCACCAACTGATCTTGGGGCCTTAAAGTCGCCCACTAAGCGAAAATACCAAATTTCCCTTCTTATAATTAAATAAAAAGTAATAATTTCCGTCAGGGCCTAGCCGCGCCGCGGCTCAATACAGAAAAGTGATGTCGCCAGCATTAACATATATACATTATGTACTTTTCAAACTTGGGTCTTACAATTTTTCTCCTTTTATTCTCTAGATGTCTTCGGCCTATAAACCACTTTACTCTTTTTCTTTCAGACGTCAAATCCCATTATAGGATGCGTCATATTAGTATTATTAGTACATTTACCATGTTTCTTCCTAACGTATCGAAAGCCATCCTCAAGTGTTGGTTCCATCACTTCTCTTGAATATTGTTTGGACAATACATTTGGGGTTTCCATTCGTACCCTACCTTCACCACTTCTATAGTCATAGCACTTCCATCTTGATGAGGAGTAGCTACACATAAGGTTTCTTTTAACTCGATAGTATCTGAAACTTCTATCATTGCTATCACATAGTTTGATCGACCCCATGATTTCCTACATATTATAGAGTCCAACATCATCGAAGTATCTAGTTTGGAGGCAGCATCTAGTTTGGAGGCAATAACACTTAATTCATCTTCAATAAACCCAGTTAAGGGCACATCATACAGTTTAATCTATACCAGAATATTTCATAGCTCCTCTTTAGATAAAGACACATTCGGTGTCAATGCGTTGTTAGCCACATTGGTTGATCAAATTGGTAGGGCTAGCTCCACTAGCAAAACTAGAGCGGAATCCTAGGGTGCACTAATTAAAACCCCTAGTTCGTGTATTTTAATCTTGATTCTTGTAAGACCGAGAGTTGTGATATTGTAATGCGTCAGGGTGCACTAGTCAAAACCCCTAGTGTTCTTATAATAAGGTTGGTTAATCACACTGAACTGATTAAGTCTTGAAGTATAACCAAACGTTAAACTCTAGTAGTCACCCATGTGACAGATGGGTATTACCAAGGTTGCAAAAATTCGCTATTCGGGGATTAATCGGTCGGGACTTTAGAAGGATTAATCGGTAATTCGGGGATTAATCGGGGATTAATTGGATTGTAATGTATACATTTAAATATTAAATTTTAAAAATTATATGTGTAAATATAAGAAAAAAACTATAAATATAAAAATAAACTTTAACATAATTGTCTAAAATTATTCATTTTGCTCAAAAACTATAAAGTTCTAATGTAAATTCATGTTAAAATGTTAAATCATTTTTAAATTTGACCGACTTTGATTATCAAATTCGATTTTGAGCCATCAATTGATGTTGACCGTTTAATTAAACGGTTTTTGAAAATCAGAACGGATTGCTTTTAAAAATGATTAATCGGAGATTAATCGGGTTTTTTACAACACTGGGTATTACTTTAAGAGATAGTTGATTAATCACACCACTACTCGTGTTAAACACCAAGTCATCCGAGAATATGTATTTTAGTTACATAATTCGATTATTGGTAAAATCCACGCCGAACCAGTAGCATTTCTTTTATCATTTTTATCATCTTCAATCAATCAATCGTTATTGCTCATGCAATACAAACAACCCCTAATGTTAATATAAATACAATTAAAGAAATAATAATAAAAACATAAATTCATCAATTTTTGACTCCCTCACCTTTCTTTGGACGATCTTGTACTTACCAATACTCCACTATACCGATCGAGACACTGCTTGTTAGGTCATGAAGACATTGTAGTATAGGTTTACAAATTTAAAAGTTTGACTCTGCACGCGCACACACAACACACACAACCTACCGACCATCTGTTCTCGCGTATGTTTTTAGTTTTCGTTTTTGCATTTCCATTTCATTTTTCAGTAGTACGTTTCATTATTCAGATTTACATTTTAGTTTTCAAATTCTTGTTTTAGATATCATTTTTTTTAATAAGTTTTGTATTTTAGTTCGCGTTTCAGTTTTCAGCTCCGCATTTCAGTTTTTATTTTCGCGTCTCAGTTTTCAGTTTTGCTTTTCAATTTTCAGTTTTGCTTTTCAATTTTCAATTTTTTGTTTCGCTTTTTGGTTTTCGATTTCGCTTTTCATTTTTACACTTGAGTTTTCAGTTTCGTTTTCCAAATTCGCATTTTAATCTTCAGTTTTGCGTTTCAGTTTCAAGTATCAATTTCACAATTGAAAATTGAAAACTTAAACGCAAACCACAAAACTGAAATCCCTGAGTAAAAAACAGGAATGCCAAAGTGAAACACGAATTTGAAAGATAAAGCACGGAGATGAAAAATAAAACATGAAACCGAAATGCAAAATTGAAAACTAAAAACCAAAGTGAAAACTAAAAAACGGAACTCAAAACTGAAACGCAAAAATTATAATGGAACACAAAACTAAAAACTAAAACATGAAAGTTAAAAACGAAAACGCAAAGATGAAAGCTGAACTGAAAACTGAAACCTGAATATGATAACTAAAAACGGGGAATTAAACTTAATACGTAAACACGAAACTAAAAATTGAAAACTACAAACTAAAACGCGTATGTGAAAACTAAAAACCAAAAGAACACGAAACTGAAAACCAAAATTTGAAATACGAAAGTGAAAAATTGAGTATGAATGCAAAATTGAAAACTAAAAACTAAGAACAGAATGCAAAAACTGAAAACTAGCACGACAAATTTAAAATGGAACATGAAACTAAAAACTGAAATATGGAATGCGAAATGTAAAACGTAAATGTGAAAACGTAAACTTAAAATGGAATTTCTTTTAATTTTTTGTCAATCAGTTTATGAAATTCCATGAAATTGGATTTTGATTCATTTATATTCACATTTTCATTTTGTGAAATAACATTTCAATTCATTCAAATTCCAGTTCTATAAATTACAATTTCTTTTATAGATTACGTCGCGTCGAAAAAGATTTCGTCAATCAAACGGGTAATGAGTTTCACAAATCTTATTTACTAATGTAACACTACCTTTTTTTTTTCTAATTTAAAGCATTTTCTATGTAAAGGAGAATAGTCAAAACATATTATGGTATAAAGCTCTGTATGTTGTCTTTAAAATCAATCGGAGTATATCAAGGGTATGTTTAGCAAAATTAGCTGGTAGCTGAGGGTGTAAGCTGATAGCTGATAGCTGTTAGCTGAAAGCTGGTAGCTGTTAGCTGCAACTTCTATATTCTATCTATATATCTATATAAAAGAGATTTTTGATTAACTTACATATCATTAGCTCCTTAAATATTGCATATTAAACCAAGTGTAATTTACACATGTCACAATTATTTATATATACCCTTATCAACTTTTAAAATCACATATTTACCCAAGTAAATCACATAATATCATATATACCCAATTTAAATACTAAAACTACCATATGTACCCATTTAATTTAAAAAATTCACTAAACCCAATTTTACACAATTTAATTCCTATTTCATCCCTACTTCTATATACTACTATGATCATCAGAAAAACTACAGACATTTGTTCATCTATTATAGCATATTCATACACACATTTGTTCATATAAAATCATAAGAAAAACTATCAAACAATTTTTAATACTAATTTTGAGAGAATGGTAACGTATTACTCTGTATTAGTAAAATTATGTCATTACATAATTAGATTCAATTAACCACGCTAGCTTGCCTGAGTGGCCACCAAGTTGCCCAATGAAGCACACCACCCGGGTTCAATTCCTGACTATGCCAAATTGTTCAAAAAGGGAGTGTGCTCGTTCATAGGAGGGTTTCCTCGCTTACCCAAAAATTAGATTCAACCGATTTCTAAAATTAGATAGAACCCGAGCAATTTTTTGTTGTCGAAACTACACGCAATATGAAACATATATGTATTTTATAGTCCCGTTTTGCCAACGAAACATACTAACATACTAGAAATGCGTCATTTTTTAACACCTATGACTTATTGAAAATAGAGTACGGGCTCAAATTAACCACACTTAAGCTACTGGGTCAACATGTCCCCCTTAAACGCAACCACAAATATTGCTTGAATATGTAGATCAATCGTCATAAAATTAAAATAAGTGACTTATTTAAAATAGATTTTGAGTAGTCGTGCAACGCAGGAGCTCAAAACCTAGTTTTAAATATACCTAAGTGTTTGGCAAAGTAGCTAGAGCTGTTAAAAATTGTTAAAATGACAAAAATGGACACGAGGAAAAAACACTTAATGTTAAATTAAATTGTATATGTTAATCTCGATTTCTAGCGTTTTGAGATGTTATTTTCTTATAGTTTGATTTTAAATTGTTAAATAAGGAAGAAGAACCTTGAACATTATATAATAATTCTTTGAAAAGTACGATACCATTTATATAATAATAATGTAATAAATATAAGATGATAATAATATTTAATAGACTGAAAAAGTGGGTATATATATATATATATATATATATATATATATATATATATATATATATATATATATATATATATATATCTTGTTGGATATAGCACAAAGTGGATGGTCCAAGATAACTTATACAGTTGTATTTACGTAGGAGTATAGCTAATAATTTACATTGGACAACTGTTAATACATTGAAAGGATATTACAGTAATAAATATGCTAAAAGCTACTCTTTACATTGGTTTGTTGGCTGTTGACTGGTCACGGCAGCGGTCTAACACCCTGTCGTTAGTTGTTTGTTAGGTGGATTGTGTTGATTGTGCTCTACTAGGCTCAGTGGTCTACCACCCTGTTGGTGGTGATCATCGGTGCTTCGTGGTTCCGTTCTCTTTTTTTCGGGTGGCGTTTAGAGGCTTGTCAATGGCTATTGGTGGCGGGGGGTTGTGGTGGTGGTGGTGGAGGGCAAGTGAGCCTTGTTGGGGTAGGGTTGGGTTGAGCTGTGGTTTTGGGTGTGGTCTTTACCTTCTCGAGGCTCTCTCGGGTTTTGTCCAGGCGACGATCTCTTTGTTGGAGATCTGGTTCAAGATGCGGGGGTTCGTTCGGGTTTTTTGCGGTTAGGGATTTTCTTTTGACGGCTCGGGATGCTGTGCGGATGCTGGTTTTTTTCTTGTTCTGTTGTTGCGGAGACGATCGGCGTTCTCACGATCGATGACGTTGTCCTGTTTGTTAGACATTGTGTCTGTGTAGTATTATCGGTATTTGAGATTCCTATTGTTATAGCTTTAGTTGTATTTTAGTCTTCTTGTAAAACGCGATTTCTCACCCAGTTGGTGAGCCGTTTGAATAGATTTGTTTTGTACGGTTAGAGCTCGTTTTGGATTCTCTTGTATCGGTTGTATGAGTTGATCCTTGGATCTGTTACCAAAAAAAAAAAAAAAAAAAAAATCAAACACTACTCCATAAAGCGTTTAGCTTTGGAGCTTTTTTAATTCACAAAAAGCTTTAAGCTTGTTTCACCAAACAAAGCTATTTGTTAAATAGGAGCTTTTTCTAAAAAAGTTAAAAGTTAAAAGCTCTAAAAAGGTTTAAAAAGCTCTTTGCCAAACATGACCCAAATATAAATAATAAAATAACAGCCATCAAATATAACAAAAAAAAAAAATTAACATTAATTATCTATATACAAAAAGGTGTGATTAGGTGTTGTTCACTTTGATCAAAAACCAAAACCAAAACCAAATAAATATACTTTACAATGTTACTGTATTTTACAATATATCTTTTCATTTTTTACTTTGTGTTTCGTCTTGAGTTGGTTTTGATTTCTTTATTTTATTTTTCTCTCTTTAAATTAGGGATGGTAATGACCACACAATTTAGTAGATATCTATTCAATACACCCGCTTTGTAACTGATATAAATGAACATGAATGAATATAGATACAGATATGGATATGGATGAACATAAATAGATATGGATATAAATACGGGTGAAAATTTTCATCCATAGATATATTCATTAGCACCCGAAATACATATACAAATACATATAAATACTCATATATATGTTTACATATTTACTATTACAAATGCATTACCGTTAAATTTACATTTTGATTTCAACCTTATAATAAAATAACTAATGATATATTACAAGAAACCACGTATATCTAATATTTGTATTCTTTTCCACTTATACTAAATTGTTAAATCAAATTAAATTATCTAACAAAATTTATATTGTATAATAAATGGTAATCGATCGTGTATCTCGTATCAATCAAGGGTGAATCTAATTAAGAGCACATAGGATCACGAGACACCATTAGTTTAATATTTTTTTATTACAACGTATATTTAAAGTTGTATAGCATACCACTAACTAACTAAAGTACCCCATATATTTTTAAAATTTATAGTTTTTTCTTTAAATTGTATATTACACTACTAAATTTAAATACTTGGATTCCACATATTTTTTGAATATATAATTTTTAAAGGTAAATAACTTTCAAACAAAATTGATACTGAAAAAAATTTGGACTTCATTGAATTATGTTCCTGATATCGACACTCATATCATCAGTATATTACCTTTGTCTTATAAGATATTTTTTGATTAAGTTTTTTCTTTTGCATTTTCGTTTCTAGCCCACCACTTCATGTCCCTTTCTTTTTCTTTACTCGTTTAATCTAAAAGCGATACTTTTATTAATTTTTAATATAGTTTAATTTAAATAAATATAGATTACCACCTTTTTATTATTTATTACTATTACTATATTTACTACTATATTATATTACTATTACTACTCGTATGCCGTATATAAAAGTCGGGTTTTTTCACCTGAATATCATGTTTCTTTCCTGTTAGGACAAAAAGTTGTTACCGCTTGCAATAAAGAAAATGTGGCAATTATAAACATTTTGGAATATATATGATGCACACAACAACTTGTATCTATCTATTTACCCAATCCTATACCGCCCTTCCTGTATGGAACCTTCATGAGCAATTACGCCACCGCCTTCCGATCACCGATCGCCGCCTATAACATCATCATCTCTTCAAATTTAAAGTAACATATATTTTTTATATAGTTAATTAATAATCATCAACGATCGATTGCATGAATTATAATCACATACACCTCTTTGATTCATGGTCTTTGTAACTTATTATTTCGCTCAACAAAAGATGATACATGAGTCGATGGATTTAACTGGAGGAGATGATGAGAAGAGTATGAAGCGATTGAATCATCGCTTGAAGAAGAGACAATGAAATTAGGGTTTTGGGGAGTAGGAGTTGGTGAGAAGAGGGTACGGAGTATGCTGAGAGAATGAGATTATCTATGTTTTTAATGATTGATTGTAAAAATTATTTTTAATTGTAAATTAAATGATTAATGATGTCACTTAAGTTGCTTATATTTTTTTTCTTTTTCTTTTTTTCTAATTTTTTTTAATCATGCAACTCGAACCTGATGATACCCAGATCTAAGATCTATTTTTGAAAAGTACGACGCACCCCGAAGCTGATCGAACAGATCATCGATTCTAGGCAACAAATACTTATTCTTAACCGTTCTCTTATTCAATTCTCGATAATCTATACACATCCTCATAGTACCGTCTTTCTTCTTTACAAACAACACCGGCACACCCCATGGCGAAGAACTCGGTCTTATAAACCCTCTGTCTAACAATTCTTGTATCTGAGACATCATCTCTCTGATTTCAGAAGGTGCTAACCTATAAGGAGCCTTAGCCACTTGAGTTGTTCCCAGAACCAACTCAATCTTATACTCTACTTCTCTTACCGGCAGCAACCCCGGTAATTCGTCAGGAAATACTTCAGGAAATTCCGAAACCACCGAAATATCAGTAACATATCTCTTCTTTATCTTAGCATCAATAACATAAGCCACAAAAGACTCACACCCATTAGAAAGTGACTTCTTTGCCTTCATCATGGAGATCAATGGAAAACTGAACCCACTTCATTCCCCTCGGGCCACAATACGGGTTCCATCATTCAAATGAAAGGTCACAATCTTCTTATCATACTTAATGTGGGCCTTATGCGGGCTCATCCAGTTCATCCCTAACACTACGTCAAAAATAGGGATATGAAATACTAAACAGGACATAGCAAGCGGTCTACCATCAATTTCTATACTAGCCCCAGACACATACGTTGTGACTGAAACCATCTTACCATCAGCTACCTCTACTCTAACAGGCTTAGGCAGTACAGTAGCAGGTAACCCTAATTTAGTACCGAAATCTACAGATATAAACGTCCTATTTACACCTGAATCAAACAATACTCTAGCAGGTATTGACTTGATCAAGAACATACCGGTTATGACGTCCTCATTATTAGTTGCAGCCTCAACTGCCATCTGAAAGGCCCTGGCTTCCGCACTCGGCAGGTTCTTTCTCTTCTGTCCACTTGAGGCTGTAGAACCCCCGACAGATGTCGAACGCACCCCTGACCCTGTCCCGGAACTTGTGCCTTTTGATGCCTGACAACTTGTTGAACGGTGACGCGACTGATGACAACTCCAATACACATTCTCCCTGAAGGAACACCCCTGAGATTCATGACCTACCATACCACATCTTAAACACCTTCTCGTTGCCTCTGAAGACTGCCCACTATGAGAAGACTTACAACCTTTACACCATTCTCTCTTTCCTGAACCAGACCCTGAACTTGCTTGATTACCTTTACCCTTTTGTCTAAACTCAAAAGATTTCTTAGACTTAGAACTTGACTGACTGGTAGCCTGACTACCCTGCGATATAACGTTTCCCAAATTCATAACTCTTGCTGCTCTAACATCACTTTCTACCATCTTTGCCATCACAAAAGCATGCGATAACGTCGATGCTAACCTCACAAAAGTCTTGTACTCCGGTAAGATCATATTCACAAAATGCTGGATTCTTGATTGTTCATCAGGCACCCATTGTTGTATAAATCTCAAATTATCCATATATTTCTCAATCACCTCATCTATTGACATCTGCGACGTCATCCGCATCTCCAAAAACTCCATCTTGATTCTGTTCATGTCAAACACATTGCAGTACTGCTCACATACCTTTCCGTAAAATTGCTCCCAATTGATCATTCGAACTTGTTATGGAGGAACACTTGCTATTACTGAATCCCACCACACCATAGCCCTGTCTTTCAATAACCTACTGGCATAAGTCACCTTCAGTTCTGGTTTACAATGACAGGCCTCAAATGACTTCTCAACTTCCCGTAACCAATTGAGAGTCACGGCTGGGTCTGAACTTATTGAGAACGGAGACGGTCCACAATCTCGAAATTGTTTAAAGATGCATATTTTTGGTGGCTGGTATTGTTATTGGAATTGCTGTTGTGGAAATGGTTGTTGGTATATGGGTGGCTGAACTTGATTCATCATCCTAGGATTTTGATACTGGTAATAATTCTGTGGTGGCATGACATGCTGAGGGAATTGGTTCTGTAATGGGTATTGGTACTGGTTCTGGTGTATCTACGGTATGGTGTGTGATTGAGCAGTGGCAAAACCTGGTGGTGTATCCTCATTACCCGACTGTCTAGCTAACTCAAGCTCAGGGATATTTTCCCGAGCTTCCTTAAACTTACTTTAAAGCTAATGCACATAACATCATAAACCTCTGCCTCATCCTCCACATCGGGAGCACTGAACGTTCCGAGGTGGATCGGGTTTGTAGCGTTCGCATCCCTATTATCTACCATCTGTGCTACAAAACACTCGCACAAAAGCTTAGTGGATAACTGTTAGTTTACTAAACACTAACATGTACAAACATCCTACATTCACTTAACCCCCATCCCACTAACATGTTTGACTTAACTCAGGGTTTAGGAACAAATACGCGCACGTAGTTGCTGCTAAACCACGCTCTGATACCAAGTTGTAATACCCTAATTTTTTTTATAACACAGTAGAAGTACTAATAATTACCAAAATAACCCTGTTTAACGTTTACAAACCAAAGTTATCAAATCAAATTAGTTAACGTTATTACAATATTCCAAAATGACAGTGTTAGATTAAAACATCATACCAGAAAACATCAGAGTCAGCTCGTAGTCAAACATGTCTTCATCCCGTCCCTAACACCCTTCTAACCAGCAGTACCTAAACCTGCAATAGGTGGAAATGTGAGGGAATTAGCACAACTGCTAAGTGAATGGATACTATCTAACAAATCAAGCATAAGCAACTAAACATGCAAAGGTCACAGATATGCTAACGTCTTGAACTAGCATATAACAAGAACTGACAATATGAGGACCGGCGGTTTGTACGAGAACATGACTTAGCTGATCAGGCTACAGTCTACCGATAGTCCGCTTTACTGAAACCACTGCATAATTGTCCAGACGCAACACATGCGTCCTTCTATGATATACTGAACAATCAGTAACATCAAGACCCGGCCAGGCTTCCACGGTCGACCTCACACCAACCCTACCTTGCCGCCTCAGTGGGTTCCCAACCTTGCCACCTCAGTTGGTGTCTAACTAACAGTGCGCACATAAAATCACAGATAATCAGTCATACAATCGTTCTAACTAGCATGGCAATATCTAACTTCACATGGTATTCATACAGAGCATATAAACATAAAAGTAAAGAGTCTGAACAAGTAGCGTGTCACCTACTTAATACTCTATCCGGAGATAGACCCACTCACCGAATACCAGCAACTAGCTCAGATAACCTTTCACTGAGCGGCTTCCTTATCCTTATCACCTGAACATAAGGCAAATCAAGTTAGTTTCTGTCCGTTAACACAAAACAGCACAGTATGGCAAAGCAGTCACAAAAAGCGCCGCTAAAAGTCCACCTAACAGTTATTCATTTTCAGAATTTACATCCTGATTATCATAAGTCACGCGGGCAGCATTACGACTAGACATCAAGAGTTAGTAAAATATTCTACCCTCAAAGACACTCGGTTGACCGACACACACAGTCGGTTGACTGTGTCTACTTACTCGGTCGAGTGTCTTCTCACACGGTCGACTGACTAAATTATGCCATCAGGTCAGAAACCATAATGTTGGTCCCTTGATAAACAACAGGAGTATTGTAGAGGGGGGGGGGGGGAAGGGGGTTGAATACAATTCTTTTAATTAACTTAATAGTCAAAACACAATTTAGTATTCAAGCAATTAAATTAAGTAGAGTCAAAGGTAATTTTTCAACGGTTATTCTTTATTGATTAAATCACAAAGAATTACAACTATCCTTGGCGGAATGATAGTTGGTTGATACAGATTTACCTAAGTATAGCTACAGAGGGTGTTCTAAGCTATTACACATTTTGGACTCTAAATAAACAAACCCACACCACTAGTTGTTACAATAGTGGATACATCAATTTATACTAGTCCTATTATCCGTGTAATTATTCTATTGTCCACTGGTACATAGGATGTCTGTACTTGTGGGGACAACTGCATCAGAGAGCGTGCTCTCCTCTTTTCTCTTTGGTAGCTATTTGGAGGAACACCCCAATTCAGTTTGGCACCACTATTTGTTTAAACAAATAGAATGTTGTGTTCCCTAGGCATTGACAAGGTATAACACATGTCTGCACATGCGTTAAACTTCTGTATTCCCACGTGGTCTTGTAAGGTCACTTGTCAGCCACCAACGCGTGTCCTTTTCTGTTCAACTTTGTCTTTGACTTCTGTTGAATAGTACAATTGATGTAGACCACTCAGGAAACCACTATGCTTGTAATGGAGCATAGCTGTCTTGTGTAGTAAGCTGCATCCCAGCTATGCTGGTTCTTCATTGCTGAGTCACTTGATATTCTTGAATTGCTGAGTACACATCATATGCTTAATTGAATAACACTGTCTACCTTGTGCTGGTAGACTAGGCAGCAAACTAAACACTCAATACAGTAATATCTGCTGTCTATACATACATAAACTTGTGCTGGCTGCACATAACATTTTAGTGCAAATAAATTATAGTTTTGTCATAATTAAATCCTTAATTACTTTGGGGACTCAACAATCTCCCCCTATTTGATGATGACAAAATCTATGACATAAAGAGAAAACACTAAAGCCGGCACTAAGGGACTTAAAGGAAAATAGGCAGTAAATTTGTCCCTTTTTACATTTGTTTTGGGATCTTTTACTGAGTTATATATATCTTATAATTTGATATGATTTTGAAGATAAACTCATTTCATTTTCATTACAGCAGAGTATATACAAAAATTTACAAAATAGTATAATGAAGAATGAAATAACAAAAGATACAATCAATTACAAGAAGGCTATCTATCTTTATCTTTATCTTTCTCTTGTTCATCACCAGATAGTTCTTCTTCCTTTACTTTGAAGGCTGCCCAGGCTTCAGGAAATAAGTAAGGCACTTCTGCAGGATCGAATACTGGAATTTGAGGGGGTAGAATGATGGGATCTCTTCTGTGTGGGCCATCACCAGTAGATTTCTTTCCTTTAGGCTTTTGAGAGAGAACTTCTTCTACATTCACTACTTGTGCATTCCCATACTTTACTGCTTTGTTGAAAAGCTCTTGAAGTTCAGGTTTCAGTGTATCTTTAATACCACTTTTACCTTTGCCAATAAAGTACTGCAGTATCTCCATCCATTCACTGAACCCTAAGGTTCTTAGTTCAGTGTAGTCTATCCTCTCCTGAACATTACCTTCCCTGCTGACAGAGAAAGCCCTTTTTGTGCCTTTGTGCACCTTGATGATCTTACTAGGATTTGATCTTCTGGTTAGCACATCACCATATTTGCTCCTATAGTAATGATCAGATAACTCTATTGTTCGTTCAGTTTCTATAGGGGAAGCAGCAAGTGCTTTCTCAGCAACTTCCAGTTCATCGAATGCCTTGTCCTGTTCCTTAACAATGGCTTTGGCTAACTTGAGGGATTCAGCCTCTTGTTTTCTATCAGCAGCTAACTTAGCTTCTTCTTCCTGAAGCCTCAGCCTCTCAGCATATTCAGTATCAGCATCCTCCCTTCTTTGCCTTTCAAGTTGAACACTCAAAAGATAATCATTGGCAGTAATGTTGAGGGATTTTGCTATAGCAATCAACTGTCTGCCTTCATTAGTAGTCATGGCATCACAGTATTGCTTTAGATCCATGTCCAGCTGTAGAGCTTCATAAAAGAGAGCTTTCTCTGCATCAGTATGTAGCCTTTGACCACTATTGTATAGATACACGCCAACTTCAATGCCGAATTCTAAAGCATTGATGTAGAATTGCTAATCAAGTGGATGGTACAGCATTCTAATTTGGCATATCCTTTCAGGTATATCTACTGCTCTTTGTTCAAGAAGTTCTGGAAGAGTGATCTCCAGCCTGTAAGCCTCTCTTTCATCTGGATTCATCTTTCTTAAGTCTGGCTCACCCTGTGCAGCTGGATCATCTTCTCAAGTAGTGTGTTTATCATGACGTTTTGGGAAAGATGGAGGATGCATACGTGATTCTGCTGTGCTAGAAGAACCCACTGAATAAAAATCAATACGTTCATCCAGTGTCCTGTCAAAATAAGTAAGAGTCCGGGTAGGAATAGGTGATTGAATAAAAGTTGAACTCCCTCTGCCCCAGACTGTGAAATTAGCAGCATCAACAGAATCAGCATCATTGTTAGCACCCAGCGCAGCCACCTTAGCTGGGTCTTCATCACTTGTTACACCCAGCCGCACACTTCTGGCTGGGTCTTCATTCATAGTACTCCTTGCTGTGTCTTTAGTACTAGCTGACTGATTAGTATCAGTTAGCACAACTGTGACAGTATCTTCATCAGCTGCCTCAAATAAGGGCTCTTTCCTTAGGGGCTGATTGTCCCTAGGGGCAGATTTTACCCTATGTTTATCGATTGGCATGGGTTCAGCTGATGGTTCTTGTGTTGATACTGGTTCTTGTGGAGGCAGATAGGGAGTAATAGTAAGATATGAAGCGACCCGTCCTAATCTATAAGGACGAATACAATAACGTATGGATACATTGCGAGGTATTTGACCTCTATATGATACATTTTACAAACATTGCATTCGTTTTCAAAAGACAAACTTTCTTTACATCGAAAGTTGACGGCATGCATACCATTTCATAATACATCCAACTATAATTGACTTAATGATAATCTTGATGAACTCAATGACTCGAATGCAACGTCTTTCAAAATATGCCACGAATGACTCCAAGTAATATCCTTAAAATGAGCTAATGCACAGCGAAAGATTTCTTTCATACCTGAGAATAAACATGCTTAAAAGTGTCAACCAAAAGGTTGGTGAGTTCATTAGTTTATCATCAATATTCATTTCAATCATTTTAATAGACCACAAGATTTTCATTTCCATTTCTCATAAATAAACATCTCATGCATAGAGATAAAAATTATTCATATGGATTGAACACCTGGTAACCGACATTAACAAGATGCATATAGAATATCCCCATCATTCCGGGACTCCCTTCGGACATGATAAAATTGAAGTACTAAAGCAGTTCAAATTCTATGACTGGGGCTTGTTAGTGCCCATAGATCTATCTTTAGGATTCGCGTCAATTAGGGGCCAGTTCCCTAATTCTTAGGCTACCAAGCTAAAAGGGGCATATTCGATTTCGATCATTCAACCATAGAATGTAGTTTCAATTACTTGTGTCTATTTCATCAAACATTTATAAAAGCGCATGTATTCTCAGTCCTAAAAATATATATTGCAAAAGAATTTAAAAGGGAGTAATGAAACTCACTATACTGTATTTCGTAGTATAAATACATATGACGTCATTGAACAAGTGTAAGGTTGGCCTCAGATTCAGGAACCTATATTAAGTATATAATTGTAATCGAACAAATATATATATATATATATATATATATATATATATATATATAAATTTATTAGTTATATCATTTTTATATTATTAACCTATATGTTTCATATATTCATTTTATATATTTAAAATAAATAAAAAATATAAATTTTGTTATGTTATATGTAGTAAATATATTTATATATATATATATATATATATATATATATATATATACATACATATATATCGTTTGTTTGTTAAAATTATAATAATACTAAAATAATATTAGTAATTATAAAAATAATAATAATGATAATAGAGTTAATAATGATACTTTTAATATAGATGATAAAAATGATAACTTTAATAAAATGATACCTTTTTATAAAAATGTTAATTTTCATAATAATGAATATGAATAATAATAACTATAAAAATAATGATTTTTACTAATAATAATAATGATACTAATATTTATATTAATAACTATAATGATAATAATATTAATAATAATAGTAATACTTTTGATAATAATAATAATAATCATAATTTTAATATTTAGTGTTAATTAAATAATAATAATAATAATAATAATAATAATAATAATAATAATAATAATAATAATAATAATAATAATAATAATAATAATAATAATAATAATAATAATAATAATAATAATAATAATAATAATAATAATAATAATAATAATAATAATAATAATGAGAATACTACCTTAGAGTAACAAGGTTTAAAAATAAATAAACGCCACCGCCCGGCCTCGAACCCACGACCTCTCGTTCCTCTAACACACTCTTAAACCATCTGATCCATCTTGTTTTCTGTAATAATTCGTATCCTAATTCTATTTAATCTTATTTCTGCTTCCATCTTCTTCTTCAATATCATGTATCCTAATATATCGAGTATCATCTCCTCACTGTATCATCTCTGCATCATTATCACGAATTCATAACATCATCATCATCTCGCATCTCCGTTAATCATCACAGTTCACCATCGATCATCATCACATACATCACCACTTCGCCTTCTTCATCATCATATTAAGTTTTACAGAACCATCATCATCATTTATAATTACTACGGCCATCATTACTTACATGATCATCTCTTATCATCATTGTTTGTCCTCGTACACCATCATCTTTATCAACATAAACATCATCAATTATCATAATCATCTTCATCTTCATATCTTCTTCATCATCAAATCATGATTCTAATGGAATCAAGAACAGAAAGCAAAGAGTAGTAATAAGAACAAACAGGATAACATTATCTCGTTCATCTCTTGATTCACTATCATGAACATCCACTTCTCGGCCCAACAGAAAGGTTGACCTCAGCCCAACCATATAAACAAGTACATGGCCCAAATAGAAAGTAGGAACATTGCAGCCCAAGAAAAAAAAACAAGTTAATCTAGTCCAATTCATTTTAATATTCTTTGATTGCTTCGTGAATTAAATAAGAGACAATGGGTGGGGTTCTTGGTACATGAATGTCGGCCACAATTGAAAAAGGTAACGCATAAAACAGTTTTTATTTTAGTGATGATTTTACAGCAGAAATTGTTGAGGAGAGAGGGAAGAGTAATGATGGTTTCAGCGAAAAAGAACAGAAGAAAAAAAAATAAACATGAGAGAGAGAAGAGAGAGAAGGGTGAAGGTGGTAATGATGGTAGTTTATGATGGCGTGAGGTGGAGGTGGGATATGGTTACACACAAAACTGAACCGCGAGGTGGCAGGTGGTTTCTATTGGTGTTACATAGTTATAACAGCAGCGAAGATTAGCTACAAATGATGGTGATAATCTTGGTGATGGTGGTGGCTGTTTTCACGGCAGTGGAGTGATGGTTGATCGAAGAAATGATGAAGGTGGTGGCTATTGGTGGGTTCAATCGATTCAAAGATTTTAGAGAGAGAAAGAGAGAAATAGTGGTTGTCAATGGTGGTGTTAAGGTGGTGTTGGAAGATAGTGATGGTGACCGAAGGTTGTAAATGATGGGATGGCAGTCTTGAATTCACGAAATAATAGAAACCGTAACAAAGGTGAGAGAGAGAGATTGGGAGAGAGATGAAAAGAGAGAGGTTGACGGTTGTTCTTGGTGATGTTGGCTGGAGGATGGTTACATGGTGGTTGGGTGGTGAACAAATTATGGTGATCCGAGATGGTGGTTTTATGTTGGTGATGAGTACACAAGGTGATAGTTGCAGTGATAACGAAAAAGAAATAAGAAGGGAAGAAGAGGTTTGATTGGGTGTGGTTTGTGTTAGTGTTAATATGTATGTGTAATGTTTACATATAATACTTCGTACTCTGTAAATTATAGAGTGCAAGGAAACCAAAACAAAAACAGTGATTTCCAAATCACAAATCACAAATTAATAATAATATAATAATAATAAATAATATACTAATGTATTCTAAATAAAGAAAACGTGTGAAGCCACAGTTACCATTTTATTATTGTGCCGACAGTTTATCACGGATTGCTAAATCATGGTCCGTTGGTAATCAGTGGCGGAGTAAAAAGTCTTCGGAAAAATCCCATATTTTTAAATTAAATAGTTTTATTTATTTTGGTCATTATGGTATAAAATTTGATCATTAATTTATTACATAAAAAATACATCAACTGTCCCTCTCAATTCTGGGTAAAATATAAAAAGTTCTAAAATTTAATTAACAGCTCCTAAATACATTTTTAATATGTCTATAATTTATAGAACCCATTTTCGAATCAACGTTTATTTTAAAATCATATAAGTTTGAATTTAGTTTGCTTAATATCAATCGGAACATCAAACGAGTATTACAATCATTAAATATTTATTTTTACTATACTTTATTTATATATAGTTATGTTGTAAATAATAATTATTATAATATTCTGTTTTTATTTTATTTTACATAATTCGTTTTAATAACAACAACATTTAATGTTTCGAATTATATTTCCAATTATTATTTATATATATATACATATATTCACACATAACTATTTACAAATAGTGGTTCGTGAATCGTCGGGAATGGTCGAAGGTCAATTGAATACATGAACGTAGTTTTCAAAGTTTTTGAGATTTCAACATTACAGACTTTGCTTATCGTGTCGGAAACATATAAAGATTAAGTTTAATTTTGGTCGAAAATTTTTGGGTCGTCATAGTACCTACCCGTTAAAGAAATTTCGTCCCCAAAATTTGATCGAGATCATCATGGCTAACAATAAGAATGTTTTCCTGACGAATATGAACTAATAAATAGAATTTTATTACTGTTGAGTAATATGGATAAGATAATTCGATTACTCGAAGAGTACGAGTGAAGCTATCATAAAAGAGTGAAATGAGTAAATGTAGGTTCGTCTTGCCCGGTGATGTAGTCACGGTTGATTTCCGGATTTAAGGGATTTAGAGGAAATCTTCGTAATAAGATTTGGTTCTTCGGTAATTAAGGAAATTAGAATCTCCTTTGTTTAAATGTGATGATCTGTCTCGATTTCTCTGTCGGACATTTTACTATAAATCCACTCCCTTCGTTTCCTTTATATTTTGGAGTCCCATCCTTTTGTTTTCCTCTTCCCGACTTTAAGTCAAGTGAATAATGGTTAAGAATTTCGTAAGTATGAAGTTTCGAATGAATATGACTAATGTTCTTAAGAGAGAGATTGTAATAGCACGATCTTGATTGGTTAAATTACCAGAAGTTACAGGAAAAGATAGAACTATCAAGAAAATATGTTTTTGATATGTTTATAGATTAGATAGAATGTAAGAGTCATGTAACATGGCACATGATGATGTTATGGTCTGTGAATCATCACGTTCCATTTGAAGCTCAGCATGACTTACTATAATATAATCACGTTGATCAAGTGTCATTATATTATACTAACTCATGCGTCAGTTCCCAACACTACTTCAAGAACATTCATAATTTAAGTTCAAATTTTTCAGAATTTAGAAACTAAATAGTTTCCTTTCTGATGTAACACCGATATCGCGAAGAGATAAAAGATTTCAGATAAGATTAGTTATGAAAATATCTTCAGAAATATCGAGGATATTTATAATGAAAGATACGATGATATCTTAGAATTTCTAATATCGATGGATGATGAAGAAGATTTGTCCGTAAAGGTTTAGAGTCAGGAGTAATGTATTCGTTAATGACTTCAGCAGATACTGAATCATTTGGATTCTTTGATGGCAGACTTAGTACTTGTGATTTGTTCATAGCCTCCTTCATGGTTTGCTCAATTCGTTTTTCAGTACCAAATTCTCTTTTGAGCTTTTCCAATGTATCCTTCTTTATCATCAAACTTTTGGCTGTTAAGGTCATTTACAGTTTTTGTTGCTTCATTCAACTTTTCAAAATTCAGAGTATTGGTTCACAGACTGGGTGCTTTTCAGAATTTCAGAATGGAGGATTATAATTCTAAGAGATAAATGTTATATGTATACATATAACTGTTGATGTAGAAACACTACGAGATTCGAAATACTGATTGCTAATTCCCGGTAGTTGGTATGGAAATTGTTGTTACAAGATGTAGATGAGTACATGATAGGGTTTCGATAAAGATAATGATTTTTCGAAAGGTCAAAGATCAATGAAGTTGCTTGTAAGATTACTGCTAATGTGGTGGGATATAAACGGTTTCCGGTAACGATGATGAAGAGCAAACGTATATATCAAAGTTATAATAAGGTTTATTCGAATGAAAGGTCGAAGTTGATTTACTGGAGCTGTGACAAAGTTGGCTAATTTGAAGAGGGATTGTAAAGTTATTTCCGGTAATAACAACGCTAAAAGAGCTAATACAGACACGTGTTAAACGTTTATTCAGGTTCCAAGAGATTTCAGGTGCATAACTATATGCATAAATCTTTCTTTCCGTAGATGATGTGCGGTTGGTTCATCTTCTCGATTGAGGTGTTTTCAAGAATCATGAAAGATTTAAACGTAGATTGGAATCGTCAAAATACAAATGAGGTTTAAGATGAAGTCAAGTGGCAAACTTGAAGAAATGTTTAGTTTCATATGTTATAATCAATATTTTAATTCATTTTAATTATCCAATGTTAGTAGTTGATAATGCTAAAAACGAACATATATTTCATAGCATTATTCCTCAAGAAAGACAAGCTTTTAGTTGCAATTGTTCTATTTAAAAGTGATATTCGTTTAAATAATAAAAGGTGAAGACAAAAGACAGATTCGACGAATTGAAGACGCAAACGACCAAAAAGCTCAAAAGTACAAAAGACAATCAAAGAGGTTCCAATTATTGATAAGAAACGTCTCGAAATTACAAGAGTACAAGATTCAAAACGCAAAGTACAAAATATAAAATTGTACGCAAGGACGTTCGAAAATCCGGAACCGGGACCAGAGTCAACTCTCAACGCTCGACGCAACGGACTAAAAATTACAAGTTAACTATGAATATATATATATAATATAATATATAATTAATTATATTAATTATATATACATATTATATATATATTATAAACCGTCGGAAAGAAAGACTCCAAAAGGGACTGAGCTGTAATTTCAAACTCCGCGACTCGCGGAGTTTGAAGGCAAAAATGCCGCGAGTCGCGGAGCCCCAAAAGTCGAAAATCCCTATAAAAGCAAACGAATTCTGATCGCAAAAATCACCAAAAAATCCATCCATCTCTCTATCTATATCGTATATATTTATATTTATATTTTAATTTTAATTTTAATTTTAATTTTAATCCTAATAATAAGGGTATGTTAGCGAATGTTATAAGGGTGTAAGTCGAAATTCTGTCCGTGTAACGCTACGCTATTTTTAATCATTGTAAGTTATGTTCAACCTTTTTATATTAATGTCTCGTAGCTAAGTTATTATTATGCTTATTTAATCCGAAGTAATCATGATGTTGGGCTAATTACTAAAATTGGGTAATTGGGCTTTGTACCATAATTGGGGTTTGGACAAAAGAACGACACTTGTGGAAATTAGACTATGGGCTATTAATGGGTTTTTTATTAACTAAACAATACCTTGTTAATTTAATATACAAACTTATAATTTGACGTATTTATATATAACCACATACGCTTGACTGGGTACGGTGGGCGGGATATCTATAAATACCAATAATTATTCATTTTACCGGATACGGAACTGGATTAATAGTTAATAAACTTGTTGAAACAGGGGTGAATTACATTCAAGGGTAATTGGTGTAATTGTTAACAAAGTAGTAAAACCTTGGTTTACACGCAGTCGATAACCTGGTGTATTCATTAAACAAAGTATTAAAACCTTGTTACAATTCGAATCCCCAATTAGTTAGAATATTTGACTTCGGGAATAAGAATAATTTGACGAAGGATTTCGCTCTTTATATTTATGACTGATGGACTATTATGGACAAATCCGTAAGGACATATTAAATAATCCATGACAAAGGACAATTAACCCATGGGCATAAAACTAAAATCAACACGTCAAACATCATGATTACGGAAGTTTAAATAAGCATAATTCTTTTATTTCATACTTAATTTCCTTTATTTTATATTTAATTGCACTTCTAATTATCGCATTTTTATTGTTATTGTATTTAATTGCACTTTTAATTATCGTACTTTTTAATTATCGCAAGTTTATTTTATCGCATTTTTATTATTCGTAATTTCCTTATCGTTATTTACTTGCCGCTTTAATTTAAGTCTTGTATTTATTTTTAATATTTTACATTTGGTTTTAACTGCGACTAAAGTTTTAAAATCAACAAACCGGTCATTAAACGGTAAAAACCCCCCTTTATAATAATAATATTACTTATATATATATTTGTATTTTTATAAAAGTAAACTAATATAGCGTTAAGCTTTGTTTAAAAAGATTCCCTGTGGAACGAACCGGACTTACTAAAAACTACACTACTGTACGATTAGGTACACTGCCTATAAGTGTTGTAGCAAGGTTTAAGTATATCCATTCTCTAAATAAATAAATATCTTGTGTAAAAATGTATCGTATTTAATAGTATTTCCTTGTAAAAATATAAGCTATTTTATACACACCTCGCACGACATCAAGTTATTTTTGGCGCCGCTGCCGGGGAACTCTCTTAAACGCCGGAAGCGCAACGCTATATATAAAAAAAAGATTTTTAGTTAACTTTTATTAAAATTCGTTTTTGTAAAAATACGTTTTAATTATTCAAAAATATAAAAAGAAAAACAAAAATATAAGTATTTTTAAGATTTTGTTAAATATTTAAGTTTTATAAGTTTCTTTATTTTTATTTTAGTTTATAAAAATATAAGTTTTATTTAAATATCTTTTATTTATATAAAAACAGAAAACAGAAAATAAAAAAAAATAAATAAAAACGCGTCGAATTTTAAAAAAACTGTCATTTGAATTTCTGAACCCCGCGACTCGCGGGGTTTGCTTCATTGATTACCGCGACTCGCGGAGTTTCTCTGACGCCACCGACAGAACCCTAACTCTGCATTAATTACGGAGTATTTATTAATTATTATTATTATAAACCCTAATTATCTATTATTATTATAATTAAGTTTTATTTTATTTAGTTTAATTAGTTTAATTAAATTGTAAAATTAATAGTTTTAATAAATAATTAATATAAAAATAATATTTTTATAAAAATTGTATTTTTTTTTACAACTTTTTGTATATTTTTATATTTTGTCTTTTTTTAATCGTTTTAGCGTAATATTTGTATTTTTCGCTCATATTTAGTTTTAAACTTAGTTTTTGCATAGTTATTTTTACTTCTAGATTTTTAGGCTTTGCCGTAAAATCCCTTAAGTGCTTTTTCTTTAGACTAAGATTTAGGTGCTTTAGAATTTTGCGACGCCTTTTTAAGTTTTAGTTTCTTTTTAAGTTATTTCCATTTGGGATTTAGTTTTTCCTGTAAGCTTTAATATTTTTAGACGACTTTTACCTATGTATCAATTATCATTCCAATTAGTAATCTCAATTTGCGATTATAATTTTAAGTTAGTTGTAGTAATAAGGTTAGGTTAGTCAAGTATTTCTAAGTTTTATAAGTTTCTTTTATTTTTCCGTCACCTTTTATTTTTCAACCATTTTTCTTTTTCGACCTTTTTCGACGAACTCTTTTTCTTTCTTATTTCTCGCTATTCTAGTTTTAGGACATAGATTTTTATTCTACTTCTTATCTAAATTTCTTAAAATTACGAAAATTTGTTTTAAGTAGTTAAATTAATAGACATCAAAATTTTCTGGTTCGTAGTAATAGTTGGATTTGTACGTGGACCGGGTTATTGGAGCCAAACAGTCCTCAATTATATTGAGACCAAACGAATCCTGCCCCTCTGCTACATCTTTTGGCTATTCGAAACGTGGGCAAAAATCAGAAAAGTCTATTGATTGGATAACTTATTATAATTTTTCTTTCCTTTAAAAACTAATAGGATATTCAGTGAATGCACCGAGCAAGACGTTCACCACCTTTTGTACGTTCACCACCTGTAACTAGATCAAGACATTTAGCAAATATTACCGCCGTTGATTTTTCTTTAGAATCGTCATCCAGTCGACCAAGTACTCCAGTTCAAATTTCCGATAATCCATTTTTTGAACCCGACCTCACAATTGAGAATCCGGAGAATATTCAGGAACGATTCGTAGATCCTGAACCACTAAACTTTCCTCCGGAACCACCAATCATTCAAACAGAGATTGTTGAGGAACGAACCATTAAATCAGAATCCTCTAGTGATTCCGATTCAACAAATTCAATTATGGAGAATCTGGAACCTTTAAGTATGGAAGACCGAATGAGAGCTAAACGCACTGGCCAAGGTCACGCAATTACTCATCCAGACATTAATGCGCCAGATTATGAAATCAAAGGACAAATTCTACACATGGTGACTAATCAATGTCAATTTAGTGGTGCGCCGAAGGAAGATCTAAATGAACATCTACGTACCTTTAATAGGATCTGCACACTATTTAAAATCCGAGAAGTGGAGGATGAATAGATATATCTCATGTTATTTCCCTGGACTTTAAAGGGAGAAGCCAAAGATTGGTTGGAATCGTTACCTGAAGGGGCGATCGATACATGGGATGTTTTAGTTGAAAAATTTCTTAAACAATTCTTTCCTGCATCTAAAGCCGTAAGACTTCAAGCAGAAATTGCTACGTTTACACAGAAGCCAAATGAAACTCTATATGAGGCGTGGACAAGATATGGAAAGTTGTTAAGAGGATGTCCGCAACATGGTTTAGACACCTGTCAAATAGTACAAATATTCTACCAAGGATGCGACATCACTACAAGAAAAGACATAGATATAGCAGCTGGTGGTTCTATTATGAAGAAAACCGAAACTGATGCTTACAAAATTATTGATAACACTGCTTCCCACTCACACGAGTGGCACCAAGAAAAAGATATCGTTAGATCATCTAAAGCAGCTAGAGCCGATTCTAGCCATGACTTAGATTCCATTTTCGCAAAGATAGATGCTGTCGAGAGACGAATGGAAAAGATAACTAAAGATATTCACTCAATACGAATTAGTTGTGAGCAGTGTGGAGGACCACATTTGACAAAAGATTGTCTCAGTATTGAATTAACAATGGAACAAAGAGAGAATATTTCATACATAAACCAAAGGCCTGGAAATAATTATCAGAATAATTATCAACCGCCAAGACCGATTTACAATCAAAACCAGAATTATAACCGAAATATTCCATACAACAACCAACAAGGTCCTAGCAATCAACAAGTATCCAATAATACTTACAATCAGCAAAGACCTAATTTTCAAAACAAACCACCACAACAAACAGATGATAAAAAGCCGAATTTAGAAGATATGATGACAAAGCTAGTTGAAACTCAAACGCAGTTTTTCACATCTCAGAAACAAACAAATGAACAAAATGCTCAAGCATTTAGAAATCAACAAGCTTCTATTCAAAATCTGGAACAAGAAGTAAGTAACCTAGCAAGGTTAATAGGTGAAAGAAAACCGGGAAGTTTACCTAGTGATACAAATGCTAACCCCCGGAATGAAACAGCTAAAGCTATTACCACAAGAAGTGGTACAATGCTTAAACCACCGAAAATACCTGTAACTTCTGATGAAGCTACTCCTACTCCACAAGAACCACAACCTGATCAAGATAAGGAAAAAGAACCGGTAGTTGAAAAGGTTAATGAAGATAACACAGTTAAGGCTAAACCTTATGTTAAACCATACCAACCACCACTTCCTTACCCGAGTAAAATGAAGAAAGAGAAACTTGAAGCCGAGCAATCCAAATTCTTGGATATGTTTAAATAGATAAATGTAAATCTTCCTTTCATTGATGTGATTTCAGGAATTCCTAGATATGCTAAATTCTTGAACGATCTAATCTCAAATAGAAAGAAAATGGAAGAACTCTCGGCTGTTACTATGAATGCTAATTGTTCAGCAGTGCTGTTGAATAAGATACCAGAAAAATTATCTGATCCAGGAAGTTTCACAATTCCAAGTTTTCTGGGTAGTCTTAGTTCAATAGAAGCATTGGCAGACTTAGGTGCTAGTATAAATCTAATGTCGTATTCACTATACGCTAAACTAGACCTTAGAGAATTGAAACCAACCAGAATAAGCATACAACTAGCCGATAGATCAATAAAATATCCTAGAGGGATAATGGAGAACATGCTAGTTAAAGTTGGTACTTTAGTATTTCCAGTTGATTTTGTTGTTTTGGACATGGAAGAAGATTCTCAAGTTCCTCTCATATTAGGAAGACCATTCTTAAACACGGCTAAAGCAATGATAGACGTGTTCGGTAAGAAACTGACCCTAAGTATAGAGGATGAGAGTGTTACCTTTTCAGTTGATAGAGCAATGCAACAACCACAATCTGCAGATGATACATGTTATTATATTCAAACTATAGATGCACATGCAGAATTATTAGAAGAATTTCTAGAATTACAAGGAACAGGAGAATGTTCTTTAGGAGAAGGTAATGAACCAATTGATGAAGCTGAAATGTTAGCTACACTTATAGCTAATGGATATGAACCAACAACAGAAGAAATTCAAATGCTAAAAGAAGAAGACAGATATCGATATAAATCATCGATAGAAGAACCTCCAAAATTAGAGTTAAAGCCACTTCCAAACCATTTGGAATACGCTTATTTACATGGTGAATCTGAATTACCTGTAATAATATCGTCTTCTCTTACTGAAAATGAGAAATCACAACTCATTTCTGTGTTGAAAGCTCATAAACCAGCCATTGCATGGAAGATTCATGATATTAAAGGAATAAGTCCTTCGTATTGCACACATAAAATCCTTATGGAAGAAGGTCATAAAACGTATGTGCAATGCCAACGAAGACTAAATCCTAATATGCAAGATGTAGTTAAGAAAGAGATTATTAAACTGCTAGACGCAGGTCTAATTTATCCAATCTCTGATAGTCCATGGGTAAGCCCAGTTCAATGCGTGCCTAAGAAGGGTGGCATGACTGTCATTACAAATGAGAAAAATGAACTTATTCCTACTAGGACTGTAACAGGATGGCGTGTGTGTATTGATTATAGAAAATTAAATGACGCCACCAGAAAAGATCACTTTCCCTTACCTTTCATTGATCAAATGTTGGAAAGATTAGCTGGAAATAGTTACTATTGTTTTCTAGATGGATTTTCCAGATATTTTCAAATTCCAATAGCACCCGAAGATCAAGAAAAAACCACATTCACGTGCCCTTATGGTACTTTTGCTTACAAACGCATGCCATTTGGACTTTGTAACGCCCCTGCAACCTTTCAAAGGTGTATGATGGCGATTTTTCATGACATGATAGAAGAATGCATGGAAGTATTCATGGATGACTTTTCAGTCTTCGGTGATACATTTGAATCATGTCTAGTTAATCTTGAACGAATGCTTATTAGATGCGAACAATCAAATCTAGTACTTAATTGGGAGAAATGCCATTTCATGGTTAAAGAAGGCATCGTTCTTGGACATAAAATTTCAAAAGAAGGAATTGAAGTGGATAGAGCTAAAGTAGATGTAATTGCTAAACTTCCACATCCCACCAATGTTAGAGGAGTTAGGAGTTTTCTAGGGCATGCCGGTTTTTACCGACGTTTCATAAAAGATTTTTCTAAAATTGCCACTCCTATGAATAAACTCCTAGAAAAGGATGCTCCATTCATCTTTTCAGATGAGTGTATCAAATCTTTTAATATTCTTAAAGAAAAACTTACTAATGCGCCGATCATGATAACACCAAATTGGAATCTACCATTTGAACTAATGTGCGATGCAAGTGATTTTGCAATGGGAGCCGTTTTAGGACAAAGGATTGAAAAACGATTTCAACCTATATATTATGCTAGTAAGACGTTACAAGGAGCACAAACAAACTATACAACTACTGAAAAAGAACTCCTTGCTATTGTCTTTGCTTTTGACAAATTTCGATCATATCTCGTTCTAGCAAAAACGGTAGTCTATATCGACCATTCTGCTCTTAGATACTTATTTTCAAAACAAGATGCTAAACCAAGATTAATCCGTTAGATCTTACTCTTACAAGAGTTTGATATTGAAATTCGAGATAAAAGAGGAGCAGAAAATCTCGCCGCTGATCATCTTTCTCGTCTTGAAAATCCTGAGTTAGAAGTTCTAAATGAATCGGCCATACAAGACAACTTTCCTGATGAATATCTATTGAAGATAGATTATAATGAAATCCCATGGTTTGCAGACTATGCAAACTACTTAGTTTGTGGATTCCTTGAGAAAGGATTATCGTACCAAAAACGAAAGAAATTCTTCAGTGATATAAAACACTATTTTTGGGAAGATCCACATCTGTTTAAAAGTTGTCCCGATGGAATAATACGCCGATGTGTATTTGGAGATGAAGCTAGTAAAATATTAAACCATTGTCACACAGGACCAATAGGAGGGCATTATGGGCCTCAACTAACAGTAAGAAAAGTTTATGATGCTGGATTCTATTGGCCTACAATTTACAAAGACGCACACCTACTTTGCAAATCCTGTGATGCTTGTCAAAGGGCCGGAAAAATAAGTCAACGTGATGAAATGCCACAAAATGTCATCCAAGTATGTGAAGTATTTGACATTTGGGGTATTGACTTTATGGGTCCATTTCCAAAATCTCATAATAATCTATATATACTCGTAGCCATTGATTATGTATCTAAATGGGCGGAAGCACAAGCTCTCCCAACTAACGATGCACGAGTTGTAGTCAACTTTTTAAAACGTCTTTTTGCAAGGTTTGGAACACCGAAAGCTTTAATAAGTGATCGGGGTACTCATTTCTGTAATAATCAACTTGAGAAAGTTCTTAAAAGATATGGAGTAACTCATAAAATCTCCACCGCATATCATCCACAAACAAGTGGACAAGTTGAAAATACCAACCGAGATTTAAAACGTATTCTAGAGAAAACCATAGGATCAAATCCGAAGGAATGGTCCATTAAATTGGAGGATGCACTCTGGGCTTTTAGAACAGCCTACAAAACTCCAATTGGAACCACACCTTTTAGACTTGTTTATGGAAAAGCATGTGATCTTCCAGTAGAAATTGAACACAAAGCATTTTGGGCTTTGAAAACATGTAATCTTGATTTACATGAAGCTGGACGTTTACGATTAAGTCAACTAAATGAATTAGAAGAATTAAGGCATGAAGCATACGAAAATTCGTTAATCTATAAAGAGAGAACGAAGAAATGGCATGATAAAAGAATCAGAAGTTCAAAAGAATTTAAAGAAGGAGACAGAGTTCTTCTTTTCAATTCACGATTCAAGCTATTTCCTGGAAAATTGAAATCAAGATGGTCTGGGCCATTCATAGTCAAAAGAGTTTTCCCATACTGAACGATAGAATTGATAAATTCAAATGGGATTGAATTTAAAGTTAATGGTCACAGAGTTAAACATTACATACATGGTCCGATGGAAGTTGACAATGAAGTTAATCATAATTTCACCACCCAAGAAAACCTTCAAAATGAAAACATAAATATGTTATCAACAACATATGAAAAATCAAAACTGGAATATAGGGAGGATTCAAATTTGAGTGATGAAGAAGAATTCCTATACAAACCTCCCATTCCAAGAAACGAAGAAAAATGTGAACAAGAAATTCAAATAGAAATGAAAGAACCAAGGAAAGAACACCCGAAAAAGGTTTACAAACCAACTCGACTTACTAAAGCAGGAGACCCGGGTGAATTTATCATTTCTTGCTTACTTAATGATGGTGCTGTATATAATGGACTCGCAGATTTAGGAGCAAGTGCAAATATTATGCCTCTTTCCTTATACAAAAGATTAGGCATGGGTAAATTAAAACCAACCAAAATAGGTGTTCAATCATTTGACCAAACCATTAAGCACCCGGTTGGAATAGCAAATAATTTACTTGTTAACGTGGGAAGTTTGACCTTTGTTGCAAACTTCATAGTGATTAATATGGAGGAAAACCTTGATATTCCTCTAATTCTAGGTCGCCCATTTTTAGCAACCACCGAGGCATTCATTGATGTAAGAGAAGGTAGAATAACACTTAGGAATGGTGATACATCGATCACCTTTGTGAACCGAAAGTTTAGATCTCCACAAACCAAAACTGTTAGACCAATAAAAATGCATAAGTGTGGGGAAGATGAAGAAACACTTAATGATGATCCAATCACAAAGAATGCCGTTGATGATACGAAATTAGATGAACCCATTTTTAACAGTTCAACGAAGAAACTTTATAAAAGGATTCACGATGCTAAGATTAAAGGAAACTTTAAGTTATATAACCGATTAATATCCAATTTGTCGTCAAAAGAAAAGGCAATGTTAGTTGAATTTGTGAAAGTTACGGAGGAAATCAACAAATGGATTGAAGTAAAAGTCAAAGATATACAAGTTGTTGATGATTCAATTGAAAATAATGTTAATCACAATTTCGACACCACAGCTGACTAAGTGTGGGGAGAATCAAAGGGTTTACGTATTTCTGTTAGAGTTAGATTGTCTGTTTTCGTGTAGTTCTCGAAAATGGAACCCGAATGGTCTTTCCCTAGCAGACCCTAAAGAACTAGTCTTCTCCCCCCATTCTGAATTTTTATTTTTTTTAGGTTTTTACAAAATGAAGACTGCCTGTGAATTAAACCATGGTCTAATGCTACACGCTTTGATCACTAAACGTAATAATGACATACTACCGAGTGAATTAGTATCAGTAATCAGAGAAAGAATGGACGGAGTTAGAAAAGAATCCAGATGCGAAGATAATAAGTTACAATTTGGTAAAGGAAAATCAAAATCCGCAGCAAAAAGAAGAGCACGACACCTAGAACGATGTCGCAAATGCGGAAAATGGTCACATGGAGGTAAATGTTCAAATAATCAAACCTATTCAAATACCGAATTTGTTACTTTATGCAGAGACGGACCGTTCATATGTTTAGAAGAAAAGACACTGAATGCTCGAGGTTACGCCTATGTAGCCATGGAAAACCAATTAAACCGACTATCTTATGAATGGGATAGATCATATAACTAAGAAATCTGTTTCACAGGTAAGTCTGTACAGTTTTTATTTTATTTTATTTTTAACCTTTTGATAATAAACGCTAATTTGTTCGCTAAAAAGTATTAAATTGGTATTAAATAAAATTAGGTTTGGTGACCGAAATTATTGATATCATTCAAAAATTTATTATATCACTGCGAAATTTAACGTTTATTCTTAAGGTATAAATATCTTTAATCAATCAACCCAAAATATTTCAAAAATTCGTCATGAGTTAAATTAGGTCTTGGAACCGAAATTACTTTACCGAAAAGAGGGGCGCATATTTTTGATAATATTTGATTGATTAAAGTGGGATAAAAAGCCAAAAAGATTTTTAATTTTATTTTTACCATGTTTTTAAAATTAATATATAAATCTTAAATTAATATTGCAAACTTTGTAAAAACAATATATTTAAAATTGTAAATATTTGAAAAATTAATATAAGTTTGGTGTGAATTTTTAATTTTTAAAATATGAATTTTTAATTTTATGCATTTCAAATTTTAAGTTTGGTGTGAATTTTTAATATTAATTTTGAATTTTATATTTAAGTTGTGTGAATTTAAAAACAAAAATTTACTTTATCTCATTAAGTTAAAAATATGATTTTTAAAATTCGTCGTAAGTTGAAGACTAGGTCTTTGAACCGAAATTGCTTTACCCAAGGGAGGGACGAGAACTTTTAATATCATTATTTTTAATCTTATTGAATTAAAGTATGCCAAAAATATTAAAAAACCCAAAAATCTTAGCTTTTAAAACAATCGCTACAAAAAGACAAATTTTAAAATTTTGTCGAGGGACGGACTAGGACATCGATCCGAAACGACCTCATCCTAAATAACAAGGGAAACAAAATTTTAATTAATTACTTAATTGTTTTAATTAGTATAAGATATATAAAAAAAAAGAAAAAAAAATAGCAAACTCCGCGACTCGCGGAGTTTGGAGGTTTAATCCCCACGAGTCGCGGGAGGACCAATTTACAGAAAAAAAATATAACGCAAGAACTGATCAGTCCAACCCACAACACAAAACACATACTGCGAAATACTGCTCGAAAATACACGAAAAACACCCCCAAAAATCACAATTTTTAACCGTTAATCATCAAATCTTTTACTAAAATCATGTTGAGAAGGATGCTATCTAGGAATTACTCAAGAAAAACGGTAAATTTCTACACCTAAACACCATTTAATCCGAAATTAGTGTTCTTGAGCAATTTTTTTTCCCCAATTTGATTTTGATGCTTTTTAGTGTAATTAGGCTTAAATTGTTTATGTATTATGCTTGTATAACCTAGATTGATGCTGTTTAACATGATTAGAAGTCTTAAACTTCAAATTTTGAGTAATCTAGGGTTTGTGTTCTTGAGCAAATTTGGAGCTTTTTGATATAAACAGGTTATGGCCGATTTTTGTCATGAATTGTTGCTAAATTAAGTAGTGTAACATGTTTAGGTAGTTAAATGATCCAAACTTTGAGCCTAAACATGATTTTGAGAATTAAAGTGGACTTTTTCAAGTCTAAAAATTCATGAACTTGATTTTTGAAAGATAATGCCATTTGAGACTTGTTTAATTGCTAGTAATGATTATTTTGACATGTTATTTGAGTTGAATGCTTATGAACTTGGCGAACATTTTCGTATATGCTTATTTGAAAAAGTGTAGATTTGATAAAAATGTGAAAATGAACTTAAGTTTGATATAAATTGATCATGTCATTGTAATTATTTTGATTGATGATTTTGCTGACACTAATACATATTTGGATGCACAAAAATTGTGTTTGATGTGTTTTGCAGACTGAAAGGGGTGAATCTTCATCCCAAGCTCGCAATGCTCCTGCTGAGAATGCGGAACAACAGGAGGTGGATAACTACTACAAGCAGGATATACCTCATCCAGTCATGACATTTTCTGATATGCACTTGGAAGAGTTGCACCCGAACCTGAGATTTGACAGACTTTGGATAGATTATCCAAAATATCAAAGGGGTTTGCATACTCTTCATTCTAAGGTTGTTGAGGTACCTAGGGTCATAGAATGGGGACCCTTAGAAGCTGTAGAATTGGCCGGGCCAATTAGAGAATTACTTGTACAGAGGTATGGTAATTCTACTTTTAATGACTGGGTACATTTATTCACCATGCGTAGACCTGTATATAAAGTATGGTGTGAAGAATTGTTGTATAGTATAGAGTTGAATGATCGGGTAGCTAGTTTAACCGATCGTTCTTTTATTAGATTTTTGTTAGGCGGTTCGATGCGCCACATGTCTTTACTAGACATGGCTCAGGCTTTACGTATATATACGCCTGAGGAGTTAGCATCTGTCGATTGTAGAGGGTTGATACTAAATGGTAGAAAGATAGATGAAAATTTTGATACACACGGTGTGTGGAGTCAAATGACAAGCCATCACCGTTTCAAAGGGGGAAATTACTCTTATTTGGATATAGATAGAGCTGAATTAAGAGTAATTCATAGGTTTTTAGCTAATTCGATTACACAAAGGGGTAAGAACAAGGAAAAAGTAAATGAACAGGATTTGTTTTACCATATGTGTATTCGAGACCCACAAAGCGCTGTAAGTATACCGTATTGTGTGGGTTATTATTTATCAGCTATGGTTCGGGGGATGAGACCGCATAGCATAATAGGAGGTGGTATTTTTATTACTTTGATTGCTGAATATCTCGGTGTGGATATAAGTCGGGGGGGATTATTAGTAGAAGAACCAGAACCCCGCGATACTATAGGTTTAAATGTATACCATGGTGCGAAAGTTTTGAAGAGGCGAAATAACGCCGCAGTACAATACCATGGTAGACATCCACAGGTTGAGAGAAACCAACAGCAAGGTAATGTAGGAGGGGGAAATGAGATGCAAGAAATGCAAAGGTTTATAGCTTCTCAGGAGTACGAAAATGCTAGACAGAGAGCATTTGAAGATTGGCAAGTTCATCAGAACCAAATCATAGCTCATTGCCAACATATAGGTCGAAACTATATTCCTACACCAAAACCCATCTTCCCTCCCTGGTCTATAGAGATGCAACCACCGTATCCTACGTATAACCCTGCCGAAGCATTCTATAGCACCTATGGTTATGCCTGGAACCCCTATTGGTACCAGTATCATCCCTAGTCTACTTAGTTTTTTTTTTATTTTGTAATTTGTAATGATTGATACGTTTAATACTTATGTTAATATTGTAATAGTTTTTATAATTTTCTAACTTTTATTCTTAGATTTTAATAATTTTTGAATGTGGGGTAATATACCAAACTTCAAAAATATGCATATATGTTTGCAGTTTATCTTATGTACACAACAGGGTAAAACAACGCATTTTCAAAGACTGGCATTAAGTTCAGCAAAAGCAACTAATTTTGACGACAAGATGCAAAATATATGTGAAATAACAACAAGACGGAATGAACAAATGATGTGCACCATTTATCATTCAGCAAACAAACGCCAATATATTTGGAAACTTTGGTAAAAATTTAATCATTTTCACACAAATCACCCTCAATAATTTAAATTGTTACTGATTTCTTGCAAATGAGGGCATTGCAAGATCTTAAGTGTGGGAAGGGGTTAAATTCTTTCGGATTTTAAAATTTTTATCTTAAACACTTGGTTACCATTAAAAATACTAGTAAAGCAGTAGTTGTATTAGAATCTAGTGCTCTCTGATAATAAAGAACAGCCCTAGTCTTATATACTGACTACCCAATTCTAGTAAAATTTTTCAAAATTTTCAATTAAATGAACTCAAAATCATGTTTATACATATTTATGAACGATAAAACTAGGTTTTAACACCGAAATTATTGTAACCTCGGAAAGGACATAAATTGAGAAACAAACCAAAATGTTAAAATTCATTTAAAATGGAATACAGGATGATAAAAAGGAAAATAAAAGCCAAGTGTGGGAAAATTCTCCAAGTTATTCAAAACATATATCACATATTTCTGTAACAAATAACTGAAAATACTTTTGCTTTGGACTAAACTAAACTGTTTTACCTGATGAAAGAAAAGAAAAGATGGATCTACACGATGAATCAATTCCATCATTAAAAGGAAGTAAAGTCTTTCGAAAAAGACAAGCGCTTCTTGATTTAGGTCATGAAGTTGTCGTCCAGACCAGCTGTAGGTTGACGAAAAATCTAGAAAAGTCATCACTAAAATCAGCAGGAAATCCACGGACCTCAGCATTAAACAGGGTCGCCAAGTGGTCAGATTTATCCTAACCATGAGAAGGATTTATCTCGTACAATGGGGGGCACCATGCAAATTAGCTTGATAAGACTAATGAATCAGATCCCCAGAAAGGATAATCTCCTTAAAAGATCAAAAATCAGCTTTTAAGCCTGATATTACTCAATCCTTGAGATTGACCTTAAAGATTGAGAATTACAAACTCATGGAATTCAATGATATCTAAACTCGAGCTTGAACGAGAAAATATTTTGATCAAAATTACAAACCGATTTGTTTTCTGAAAACCCTATTTTCAATGCGTTCATTACCATTGAACATAAAATCCTAGGAATTCACCTGGAATTCATTAGGTCACCTGAACTAAATCGGGTGTCAACCGTAAGAACGGTGGTTGCATAGCATGGTCAAAGACAGGACCTTGTGCCAGATCGAAAAAATCATAAGGGTGAGCTTTACTATTGCTCCTACCAAGGATAGTAATTGCGTCCGACACGTTATAGACCATAATTAAAAGCATGTCAGGGGACATTGCCTTAACAGTTGCTTGTTCAACGCTTTCCTTTACAACCGGACGGTAGTTTACCGAAAAGTAATATACGGGACAAGTAAACTGGACGTGTTGCTTTCCAAATACAAGGTTAGCAAGTGGGTGACACAAAACCATAAGTTTTGAGCTAAAATTTTCAAATCTGAAACCCACCAAACCCACAAAAATATTTTGCAAACACCGGTAAAGGGTTATCCCGGAAAACTTATCTAGGGTAAAAACTAGATTTAATTTTCAAAAGATCAAATGTTTTCATAAAGATCCAATTTCCTTAATGGATCTAAATTTTTATAGTCATGTGGGACTGTAAACCATATCGTTACTACCATTGTTTATACCACCGTATAGAAATCACTGATGTACAAAGTGTGAAGAATAAAGAAGTGATTCTAGTATTTCAAGACGATATTGCTTGAGGACAAGCAACGCTCAAGTGTGAGAATATTTGATAATGCTAAAAACGAACATATATTTCATAGCATTATTCCTCAAGAAAGACAAGCTTTTAGTTGCAATTGTTCTATTTAAAAGTGATATTCGTTTAAATAATAAAAGGTGAAGACAAAAGACAGATTCGACGAATTGAAGACGCAAATGACCAAAAAGCTCAAAAGTACAAAAGACAATCAAAGAGGTTCCAATTATTGATAAGAAACGTCTCGAAATTACAAGAGTACAAGATTCAAAACGCAAAGTACAAAATATAAAATTGTACGCAAGGACGTTCGAAAATCCGGAACCGGGACCAGAGTCAACTCTCAACGCTCGACGCAACGGACTAAAAATTACAAGTTAACTATGAATATATATATATATATATATAATATAATATATAATTAATTATATTAATTATATATATATTATATATATATTATAAACCGTCGGCAAGAAAGACTCCAAAAGGGACTGAGCTGTAATTTCAAACTCCGCGACTCGCGGAGTTTGAAGGCAAAAATGCCGCGAGTCGCGGAGCCCCAAAAGTCGAAAATCCCTATAAAAGCAAACGAATTCTGATCGCAAAAATCACCAAAAAATCCATCCATCTCTCTATCTATATCGTATATATTTATATTTATATTTTAATTTTAATTTTAATTTTAATTTTAATCCTAATAATAAGGGTATGTTAGCGAATGTTATAAGGGTGTAAGTCGAAATTCTGTCCGTGTAACGCTACGCTATTTTTAATCATTGTAAGTTATGTTCAACCTTTTTATATTAATGTCTCGTAGCTAAGTTATTATTATGCTTATTTAATCCGAAGTAATCATGATGTTGGGCTAATTACTAAAATTGGGTAATTGGGCTTTGTACCATAATTGGGGTTTGGACAAAAGAACGACACTTGTGGAAATTAGACTATGGGCTATTAATGGGTTTTATATTAACTAAACAATACCTTGTTAATTTAATATACAAACTTATAATTTGACGTATTTATATATAACCACATACGCTTGACTGGGTACGGTGGGCGGGATATCTATAAATACCAATAATTATTCATTTTACCGGATACGGAACTGGATTAATAGTTAATAAACTTGTTGAAACAGGGGTGAATTACATTCAAGGGTAATTGGTGTAATTGTTAACAAAGTAGTAAAACCTTGGTTTACACGCAGTCGATAACCTGGTGTATTCATTAAACAAAGTATTAAAACCTTGTTACAATTCGAATCCCCAATTAGTTGGAATATTTGACTTCGGGAATAAGAATAGTTTGACGAAGGCTTTCGCTCTTTATATTTATGACTGATGGACTATTATGGACAAATCCGTATGGACATATTAAATAATCCAGGACAAAGGACAATTAACCCATGGGCATAAAACTAAAATCAACACGTCAAACATCATGATTACGGAAGTTTAAATAAGCATAATTCTTTTATTTCATATTGAATTTCCTTTATTTTATATTTAATTGCACTTCTAATTATCGCATTTTTATTGTTATTGTATTTAATTGCACTTTTAATTATCGTACTTTTTAATTATCGCAAGTTTATTTTATCGCATTTTTATTATTCGCAATTTCCTTATCGTTATTTACTTGCCGCTTTAATTTAAGTCTTGTATTTATTTTTAATATTTTACATTTGGTTTTAACTGCGACTAAAGTTTTAAAATCAACAAACCGGTCATTAAACGGTAAAAACCCCCCTTTATAATAATAATATTACTTATATATATATTTGTATTTTTATAAAAGTAAACTAATATAGCGTTAAGCTTTGTTTAAAAAGATTTCCTGTGGAACGAACCGGACTTACTAAAAACTACACTACTGTACGATTAGGTACACTGCCTATAAGTGTTGTAGCAAGGTTTAAGTATATCCATTCTCTAAATAAATAAATATCTTGTGTAAAAATGTATCGTATTTAATAGTATTTCCTTGTAAAAATATAAGCTATTTTATATACACCTCGCACGACATCAGTAGTCCACTGTTAATAGTCCATAATTAGTAATTCAATAATTCGTATATATTTTAATATATAATATTCGAATTAATTAATACGTATCGTGACCCATTGTATACATTAAAAGGACCCGTTAATATACATTATAAACGATTCACAATAGTTGATTACATTGTGAGGTATTTGACCACTATATGATACATTTTACAAACATTGCATTCGTTTTTAAAAGACAAACTTTCTTTACATTGAAAATTGACAGGCATGCATACCATTTCATAATATCCACTATCCAACTATAAATTGATTTAATAATAATCTTTGATGAACTCAATGACTCGAATGCAACGTTCTTCGAAATATGCTATGAAAGACTCCAAGTAATATCTTTAAAATGAGCAAATGCACAGCGGAAGATTTCTTTAACACCTGAGAATAAACATGCTTTAAAGTGTCAACCAAAAGGTTGGTGAGTTCATTAGTTTATCATAATCATTTATTTCCATCATTTTAATAGACCACAAGAATTTCATTTCTAGTTCTCATAAATATACGTCCCATGCATAGAGACAAAAATAATCATTCATATGGTGAACACCTGGTAACCGACATTAACTAGATACATATAAGAATATCCCCTATCATTCTGGGATCCTCCTTCGGACATGATATAAATTTCAAAGTACTAAAGCATCCGGTACTTTGGATGGGGTTTGTTAGGCCCAATAGATCTATCTTTAGGATTCGCGTCAATTAGGGTGTCTGTTCCCTAATTCTAAGATTACCAGACTTTAATAAAAAGGGGCATATTCGATTTCGATAATTCAGCCATAGAATGTAGTTTCAATTACTTATGTCTATTTCGTCAAACATTTATAAAAGCGCATGTATTCTCAGTCCCAAAAATATAAAGGGTAAAAAGGTAAATGAAACTCACGCATATAAATATTGTAAAACAGTTATTAAAGCATTTGCATGTATTCTCAGCCCAAAAATGTATATAAAAAGGGAATAATGAAACTCACCATACTGTATTTCGTAGTAAAAATACATATAACGTCATTGAACAAGTGCAAGGTTGGCCTCGGATTCACGAACCTAAATTAATTATATATAATTATGTGTTGGTCAATATTTGTCTAACAAATTAGGTCAAGTCATAGTGTACCACAATCCTAATGCTCGAGACTAATATGCAAAAGTCAACAAAAGCAAATTTGACTCAAAATAATTTCCAAAAAATCTATACATGATTAATATATAGTTTAAATATCGTCATTTTATATTTTTAAATATTTTTAAAAGATTTATTAGAGTAATAATATAATTTATTTATTAATAAATAAAATTTTATATTAAATTTATGTAATAAAATATACTTTTATATATATTAAGTAATAAAATTTATAGGGTTCATTTAATATCATAAAGATAATATGATAGGTATTATTAAAGTAAGTTATTACACGTAGTAAAATATGTTTGTATCACATATTTATTTGATAAAATAATATCTATAATGATAGTAAGTAAAAGTTGTATTATTTTGTAATAATAATTATTATTATAAAAATATTAATATTTATAATTATTAAGATGACATTATGATAAAACGATAATTCTAATTATGATAACTTTAGTATTTACGATAATTTTTAATATTATCTTTAAAATAATAATTCTATTTAAAATAATAATAATAATGATATTTTATAGTAACAATGACATTTCTATTAAAATGATAATTTTTGTTAAAATGATAGTTTTAATACTAACGATACTTTTAATAATAATAGTAATGATAAAAATAATAAGAACGATAATTTTATCTAAATCAATATCTTATAATATTTTAATTTCATCATGATACTCTTACTCATTATTTCCTAATCGTTTCGTTTAATAGCTTTTAATCATCTTTTATATCGTGTTCATAATAATGATAATAATAGTAATCAAAATAATTAGGTGTTACAAATATTTGTTTTAATTACACTAATATTAATAATGATAGTTACTATAACATT
The DNA here is from genome assembly GCF_046630445.1 of Rutidosis leptorrhynchoides. NCBI lineage: Eukaryota > Viridiplantae > Streptophyta > Magnoliopsida > Asterales > Asteraceae > Rutidosis > Rutidosis leptorrhynchoides. The sequence continues at coordinate 561,015,556 of NC_092333.1, forward strand.
ATTAACGATAATACTAATAATTATCTTAATGATAATATAGTAATAATAATAATAACAATAACAATAACCATTTTTAAATAATGATATATATATTAATAATGATAATGATAATAATAATAATAATACTAATAATAATAATAATAATAATAATAATAATAATAATAATAATAATAATAATAATAATTGGATAATAATAATAATAATAATTATAACTTTAACGATAATAACGATAGTAATAATAAAAAAAATAACAATTTTTAATGATAAATCCCTTTTATTGATAAAGATAATAATAAGATAAAAATAGAACGACGATAAAAACGACGATAATAATAATCATTTTTAATAAAAATATCGAAAATTCAATTGATTATAACTTCTAATTCGTTCATCGAAACCATTCGATATCTAAAGAAAAAGTTCTTAATTTTTTGCTAGCTTTCCAAGGACATGCATATCTTATACCTTATCTCAACCGCAAGTGTAACTAATTCAATATTCAACCTAACCTGTCTAAGGGCAATATCAAAAGTACAAGCATGCATAATCCTAAATACTCGAGCACTAGTCAGGGATACACTATTAGTATGTAAAAGTTAAATTATGAGTACTCACGTATCAATATTGAGATTCAATATTGCAGGAAAGGTACGTAGACGCAACAGAAATGATAAACACTATATTGACCTCACGAGCATACCCATGAACCATACTCAATCACCTCCATAGCTATAACCCATAATTTCCTTAATCCTATCCTACTCGAAAAACAATTTCGAAATCACTCGGACAGCACTCCGTCGTAATATTTTATGTATACTAATAATATCTTGAAATAATACGTAGTAAATATATATATGTAAATCTTTTGAGAGAGTTTAGAGAAAAATATTTTCAAGTTTCTATAAAATAATGAAACCTATTGAATTCTATTTATAATAGATTTTTGAATTATTAAAGTATGAATTATTAAAATGAATTATTAAAGTATGAATTATTAAAGTATGAATTATTAAAGTGAATTATTAAAGTATGAATTATTAAAGTTAATTATTAAAGTATGAATTATTAAAGTTAAAGTAAAGTAAAAATAAAGTAAAGGTAAAGTTTAAGTATAGTAAAAGTATAAAACTATGTACGTATAATACGCGTATAAATATATATAATATTAATTTAAATCGTTATATATATTTAATAAAATAAAATATAAATATCGTTATCTTTATCATACTAGTTAAGATTTTTATATAACTAGTTAAGAACAAATTCTATTTATAATATATTTGTCAAAAATGGTTCTAGATATTTATAAAAGTTATATACGTTTTAATAATAAAGTTCTTTTTAAACTGAAAACGTTTTTGTACGTTTGAAACTAAATAGATCAATCGAGTCTTTATGAGATTCAATCTTCCACTATCCTTTGTCTAGTTCTCAATGATTGACAATTTGTTCTTATTTATAAATCACTTTACCATTTTCTGAATATTGTTAAAATGGAAAGATTTCTCAAATCAACGTGGGCCTTTCAACAGAGACTTGTAATCATAATTCAATATATCTGATAATTCAATCATTTGATCTTATCTTCTAATTCCATTGATAAACATTTTGAAACAGATACAATCATATAAAGTATTTAATCTAATATTTTGTTTACGTTTCAAGTTATAATATTTATACACATATACATATATAATCATATTCGTTTAATGGTTCGTGAATCGTTGGAACTTGGTCGAGGTTGAATGAATGTATGAACATAGTTTAAAATTCTTGCAATTTAACTTAACAAATATTGCTTATCGTGTCGGAAACATATAAAGATTAAAGTTTAAATTTGGTTGGAAATTTCCGGGTTGTCACATACATGTCTCAGACTCGATCACAACTCAAAGTATATATATTATTTTAGAATCAACCTCAACCCTGTATAGCTAACTCGATTATTACAGCATATAGAGTGTCTATGGTTATTCCAAATAATATATATAGATGACGTCGACCTGATATGTCAAAACCTTGTATACGTGTCCCGATATTTAAAGTGCGTAAAGTAAATAACAGAAATTAAATGACGATAAATAAAATTGCGAGAATTAAAATTGCGATAATTAAATTGCGATAAATAAATGTAATAAGAAATTAACAGTTAGCTAGGAACAGTTAGCTAGGATTTTGTTAGCGTGGATTCTTAACAAAATTTCTCATAGTTAATTTGTTTGTTTCTAACAAATTTTATTTTGTCCAATGTTTTCTTCATTATGCCACTTGTTGGATTCTGATAAGTCAAAATTCAAATATAAAATTGAATGAAATGGTTATTCTGTGGTGAACAGATACGTACATCTGTGGATGTAAGTAAGTTAATAAATGACTGTTGAATCAGATTCGAAGAATGTACAGTGTAACTTATTAATGTGAAATCTAAACATTTCTAGGGTATTACCTACGCTTTAAAATATTTTCATCATTAACAGTTTGTACAAAAGAATTTTTAATTACAATCTTTATGAAAACATATATACATATATATTTTCTTCAGATGTAATCATGGATTTAATGAGTCAATATAATATTAAACTCATTTGCTTTTCGGTTTGAGTTAGAATAAATAATCTCTAAGACTTTAGGGATTACATAATTATCGAAGGATGTTTCTCAAATGAAGTTATGAATTAATACTTCATCGGTTATTGTTGTTTGGTACTCCTTAGTAACTATGGTGCGTATGACTTTGATGCTCGAGGTACAGATTGTGATGTTGAGGTGTGGGATGCGAATGTTGTTGTTGGTGGTGGTGATGGTACTGTTGGTGTTGTTGATGGTGGTACTGTTGCTGCCGGTGCTGCTGCTGGTGCTTTTAACCTTTGCACCATATTCTCCAAAGCCACTACCAGAGTGCGAAGTTCGTACGAGCGGATGAATAAGATCTAGAATTTGAGATAGTATATAATCATGACGGGATACTCTGGAAATGAGAGAGAAGATGGTGTTTCTGACAGGTTCGTCGGTAAGTGCTTCAGGTTCTTCACCAAGAGGGCATTGTGGTGGTATTCTAATTACATAGAATATCTATATATATATAGAGCAAAAGATTTTGTAGATTGCGGAGGAAATTACGGAATATGTCAGGCAAAGTTTACAGTAACAGATATGCTAAGATATGAATTTTGTCTATACACTATTCATGCAATCAATGCAATAAGATGTGTCTAGACTAAGAATAATAAGCATGTAATTTTCGACATAAATGATAAGCAAAACTTTTGACATGCCGACACGGTCGAAGTCCAGACTCACTAATGCATCCTAACGACTTATCGGTTAGACACACTAATGCAGACCTGGTTCGCTAAGACCACCTCTCTGATACCAACTTTAACTCAGTTGGGGATACCACACGTCCAACCCAGTGCCTTCCGAGCTAACCGCCTGGTGACCACTGAGTGTACCTCAGACACTAATTTTACGGCCCTGCCTCTCGGCAAAACCAACCATATTCGGACCGCGAGGAGTAAGAGCCAATGCTTCGTCACAGGTAACACTGTGAGAACCCCCTCTACGATTAAGCCGACGACACAGCTTAAACCAGCTCTGATGCCACATGAAGCGACCCGTCCTAATCTATAAGGACGAATACAATAACATATGGATACATTGTGAGGTATTTGACCTCTATATGATACATTTTACAAACATTGCATTCGATTTTAAAAGACAAACTTTCTTTACATCGAAAGTTTATAGCATACATACTATTTCATAATACATCCATCTATAATTAACTTAATGATAATCTTGATGAATTCAATGACTTGAATGCAACATCTTTCGAAATATGCCATGAATGACTCCAAGTAATATTCTTAAAATGAGCTAATGCACAACGGAAGATTTCTCTCATACCTGAGAATAAACATGCTTAAAAGTGTCAACCAAAAGGTTGGTGAGTTCATTAGTTTATCATCAATATTCATTTCAATCATTTTAATAGACCACATGATTTTCATTTCCATTTCTCATAAATAAACATCCCATACATAGAGATAAAAATCATTCATATGGATTGAACACCTGGTAACCGACATTAACAAGATGCATATAGAATATCCCCATCATTCCGGGACTCCCTTCAGACATGATAAAATCGAAGTACTAAAGCAGTTCAAATTCTCTGACTGGGGCTTGTTAGTGCCCATAGATCTATCTTTAGGATTCGCGTCAATTAGGGGCCAGTTCCCTAATTCTTAGGCTACCAAGCTAAAAGGGGCATATTCGATTTCGATCATTCAACCATAGAATGTTGTTTCAATTACTTGTGTCTATTTCGTCAAACATTTATAAAAGCGCATGTATTCTCAGTCCCAAAAATATATATTGCAAAAGCATTTAAAAAAGGAGTAATGAAACTCACTATACTGTATTTCGTAGTAAAAATAAATATGACGTCATTGAACAAGTGCAAGGTTGGCCTCAGATTCACGAACCTATATATATATATATATATATATATATATATATATATATATATATATATATATATATATATATTAACACACATAATTGTAATCGAACAAATTTATATATATATAAATTTATTAGTTATATCATTTTTATATTATTAACCTATATGTTTTATATATTCATTTTATATATTTAAAATAAATAAAAAATATAAATTTTGTTATGTTATATGTAGTAAATATATTTTTGTATATATATATCATTTGTTTGTTAAAATTATAATAATACTAAAATAATACTAGTAATGATAAAAATAATTATAATGAAAATGGAGTTAATAATGATACTTTTAATATATTTGATAAAAATGATAACTTTAATAAAATGATACCTTTTAATAAAAATGTTAATTTTCATAATAATGAATACTAATAATAATAACTATAAAAATAATGATTTTTACTAATAATAATAATGATACTAATATTTATATTAATAACTATAATGATAATAATATTAATAATAATACTAATACTTTTGATAATAATAATAATAATCATAATTTTAATATTTAGTGTTAGTTAAATAATAATAATAATAATAATAATAATAATAATAATAATAATAATAATAATAATAATAATAATAATAATAATAATAATAATAATAATAATAATGAGAATACTACCTTAGAGTAACAAGGTTTAAAAATAAATAAACGCCACCGCCCGGCCTCAAACCCACGACCTCTCGTTCCTCTAACACACTCTTAAACCATCTGATCCATCTTGTTTTCTGTAATAATTCGTATCCTAATTCTATTTAATCTTATTTTTGCTTCCATCTTCTTCTTCAATATCATCTATCCTAATATATCGAGTATCATCTCCTCGCTGTATCATCTCTGCATCATTATCACGAATTTATAACATCATCATTTCACATCTTCGTTAATCATCACAGTTCACCATCGATCATCATCAAATACATCACCACTTCGCCTTCTTCATCATCATATTAAGTTTTACAGAACCATCATCATCATTTATAATTACTACGGCCATCATTACTAACATGATCATCTCTTATCATCATTGTTTGTCCTCGTACACCATCATCTTTATCAACATAAACATCATCAATTATCATAATCATCGTCATCTTCATATCTTCTTCATCATCAAATCGTGATTTTAATGGAATCAAGAACAGAAAGCGAAGAGTAGTAATAAGAACAAACAGGATAACATTATCTCGTTCAGCTCTTGATTCACTATCATGAACATCCACTTCTTGGCCCAACAGAAAGGTTGACCTTGGCCCAACCATATAAACACGTACATGGCCCAAATAGAAAGTAGGAACATTGCAGCCTAAGAAAAAAACAAGTTAATCTAGTCTAATTCATTTTAATATTCTGACATTGCTTCGTGAATTAAATAAGAGACAATGGGTGGGGTTCTTGGTACATGAATGTCGGCCACAATTGAAAAAGGTAACGCACAAAACAGTTTTTATTTTAGCGATGATTTTACAGCAGAAATTGTTGAGGAGAGAGGGAAGAGTAACAATGGTTTCAGCGAAAAAGAACAGAAGAAAAAAAATAAACATGAGAGAGAGAAGAGTGAGAAGGGTGAAGGTGGTAATGATGGTGGTTTATGATGGCGTGAGGTAGAGGTGGGAGATGGTAGCACAGAAAACTGAATTGCGAGGTGGCAGGTGATTTCTATTGGTGTTACATAGTGATAACAGCAGCGAAGATAAGCTGTAAATGATGGTGATAATCTTGGTGATGGTGGTGGCTGTTTTCACGGCAGTGGAGTGATCGTTGATCGAAGAAATGATGAAGGTGGTGGCTATTGGTGGGTTCAATCGATTCAAAGATTTTAGAGAGAGAAAGAGAGAAATAGTGGTTGTCAATGGTGGTGTTAAGGTGGTGTTGGAAGATAGTGATGGTGATCGAAAGTTGTGAATGATGGGATGGCAGTCTTGAATTCATGAAATAATAGAAACCGTAACAAAGGTGAGAGAGATTGGGAGAGAGATGAAAAGAGAGAGGTTGATAGTTGTTCTTGGTCATGTAGGCCAGAGGATGGTTACATGGTGGTTGGGTGGTGAACAAATTGTGGTGATCCGAGATGGTGGTTTTATGTTGGTGATGAGTACACAAGGTGGTAGTTACAGTGATCATGAAAAAGAAATAAGAAGGGAAGAAGAGGTTTGATTGGGTGTGATTTGTGTTAGTGTTAATATGTATGTGTAATGTTTACATATAATACTTCGTACTCTGTAAATTATAGAGTGCAAGGAAACCAAAACAAAAACAGTGATTTCCAAATCATAAATCACAAATTAATAATAATATAATAATAATAATAAATAATATACTATTGTATTCTAAATAAAGAAAACGTGTGAAGCCACAGTTACCATTTTATTATTGTGCCCACAGTTTATCAAGGATTACTAAATCATAGTCCGTTGGTAATCAGTGGCGGAATAAAAAGTCTTCGGAAAAATCCCATATTTTTAAATTAAATAGTTTTATTTATTTTGGTCATTATGGTATAAAATTTGATCATTAATTTATTACATAAAAATTACATCAACTGTCCCTCTCAATTCTGGGTAAAATATAAAAAGTTCTAAAATTTAAATAACAGCTCCTAAATATATTTTTAATAAGTCTATAATTTATAGAACCCATATTTGAATCACCGTTTATTTTAAAATCATATAAGTTTGAATTTAGTTTGCTTAATATTAATCGGAACATCAAATGAGTATTACAATCATTTAATATTTATTTTTACTATACTTTATTTATATATAGTTATGTTGTAAATAATAATTATTATAATATTCTATTTTTATTTTATTTTACATAATTCGTTTTAATAACAACAACATTTAATGTTTCGAATTATATTTCCAATTATTATTTATATATATATACATATATTCACACATAACTATTTACAAATAGTGGTTCGTGAATTGTCAGGAATGGTCGAAGGTCAATTGAATACATGAACATAGTTTTCAAAGTTTTTGAGATTTCAACATTATAGACTTTGCTTATCGTGTCGGAAACATATAAAGATTAAGTTTAATTTTGGTCGGAAATTTCCAGGTCATCACAAGATACTCCCCCTGAATAACATCATCATCAAGGTTGATGACTTCTGCTTGCTGTTGTGGTACAGCTGGCTGAGCAGAAGATATTGGTCGAGAGGATTGGCTGGTTTCTAATATAGCGTCCAGCCATTTCATAAATACATCAGCTCTGACTCCTCCTGACTCAGTAGATTTCAAATAATCCTGCATCTCTTCATGTGTCATTCTTTTAATCCTATCTGCTCGCTCAGCATACAGCTTTGCCTTCGTTTTATCATATTTCACCATGAACTTAGCATTTCATTTTCGAGCATCTCTTTTGTATTTATTTATGTTGAGCAGTTCATCATGAATATCCATTTTTTCGGGGTCTAGGCTTCTTCTATGCTCAATTCTATGTCGTTTACGAGCAGCATAGGCCTCCCATTTAGCATTAAAGGCATCATTCAATTCCTACTGTCTCTTTTGATGTCTCTTCATTTTTCTTTCAATAGTTTGAGAAACAATAAAAGATTCAGCAACAGCCAGTTCAGAAATATCTTTGGGTTTACTGCCAGTATGAGCAGTCTTGACACCTGCTTCAGTATGAGCGTTGCTGGGCTTAGTGCCAGTACTTTGACCAGTACCATCACCACCATCATCACCATCTCTCCTTTGCTGCTTTGGAGCCTTTTCATGCTCATGCTCCCCCTTAGTTTATTTTCTCTTTTTAAGCTTTTTAGATTTCTTCTCCCCCTTTTTGTCATCAGCAGGGGCAGAAGGATGGTCAGGGGAAACTTGTGCATCAAGATCACTATCTGACTCAGGAACAGAATAGGCAAAGTTGTTCTAGTCAACATCAGCCAGAGATAGATGGGCACCAGGATCCATGCCATATTTTCTGAGGCATAGGTTTGAAGAACGAACTTCATTCCTTGCAACACCCATGGCCATTTGATTTACGCTGGCTCTTACATCAGCTTGAAGAGCAGCCATGTGTTGCATTACCTCCACCATTTGAACATAAGCAGAGGCAGGAATTATTGTAGCCATTTGCCGTTCCTACGAATCCAACATCTCTTCTAATACACTATTCTCCTTATTAAGAAATAGAAGCCTGCGATTAGCAGCATCAAGTTTAGCTTGAATACGGGAAATATGATCGGCATATTCATTATGAGAGATAATTCTCCTTTTAAGATCCTCCTCTTCCTCATGGTGTTGGACAATGGCATCCACCGCGAGATCTGAATAAGCACATACTTGTTTGAGCTGGGCTTCAATAGTGGATGTTGTAACGTCCCCAGCTCTGCGAATGGCTTCAGTCATGCGATCAGTAATAGTTTCGTGGATGGATCACTGGATGTCTGGTGTGATTCTGGCTATAGTACAATAAACAGCCATAGTAGAAATGGCAGCCACCTTAGTAGGATCAAAACTACTGGTTTAGGGGCAATCACTAGCAGCTACAACAGGAGTACCTCTGTGGGGTGTTCGAGGTGGAAGGTCAGAATCTGACTCATCGACATCATTTTTACCTTCTCCCGAAGGTTTAGAACCACTTATATCCTTTGCACTATCATTATCAGCATCATCAGTAAGATCCACTAGTTTATTTTTGGAACCAGTCACATTATCATGAATGACTGGCTCGTCCTTACCAGCACCTTTATCAGCATCATCATCAGATGAAGAAGATGATGAGGAAGAAGCTGATGAATCAGAAGGTACTGGCGAATCAGGAATATTTTGCATGACACATTTACCAGTAGCAGGATTGATGATGAACTTGAGAGGCCTCCATGTACCAGGCCATGGAGAAGTAGCTGAAGCCATACCAAAGTAATGGTAGTGTGGCTGCTTATTAACTGGTTGTAGAGTGTCCAGCCTCTCATATACCTCTTCTCTTGCTGATCGATCAAGTTGAGACAGTAGTTCAATCAGCTCTTCCTGTGGTAGCTTGCTGGCTGAGACTAAACACTTTGAGGATCAATTGTCAGTTGATCCACCAGCAAGGCAATATTGGGAGTGATAGAGGCTCCCTTATATATGAAGTTGGGCACAACTTCATCTAGATCTGGTACCTGGCACACATACTTGGGCTTTTCACCAGAAACAGAAGCCTGAGTAGTGTCAGTAGTAGTAGCAGTGGAGGTACCAGCATCCAAAGCGGGTTTCGTAGAACTAGTGACATGTGCAGAATAGGCAGCATTTACTGTAATAAGCTCATCAGTAATCACCACGTCATCCTGGTCACCACCTGTAGAAATTTCCTCAGTAGCAGCAGTCAGAGGAGTAACAGTGGTAGAACCAGTAACATCGAAATCAAGAACCTCCTTAACAATATTATCAATAACTTTTTCAAGTGCAGGAGGAGGTTCTGCTATCATCTCATTAACCACCTTAGAATCAGTGGTTGAAGCAGCAATACCGGAGACAGCAGGAGGAGTAGCAGAAATATCAGCAGTAGCTAACTCCTCATTAATAGTAAGGTCAGTGGAACCAGCAGCCACAATATCTCTAGTAGTGCCAGCGGCAGTAGAGGCAACAGCACTACCATCAGCACCACTAGTAGACAAATCAGTAGCACCAACACCAGTAGCAGAAACAGAGAGCTCATCAGTAGAAACAATAACATTCTTTTCTTGCTCCCCCTCTGCCTGTTCATCTACCCTGCTAAGAACTAAAACAAAAGAACATTTTATGTTAACAATGTAGAACCAAATAAATTTGACTCAACAATTGCATCTGTTGTTGGTCTCTGGGGACAGACTGGTGATTTAGTCAGCCCTTTAATTGAGACAGAGTAAGGTGTCTGTAAGTGCAGCTGTGACTCTGTTGACTCATTGGCAACACATGTTGACCCAGATTGTGTAAGAGTTCTGGCTGGTAATGATGTAGGAGTGTGACTCTTATCATGATCCAAGTAACATTTAGGCTGTGCAGTAGCCTGAGCTGATTCAACATGATGAGGAGCGAGCTCAAGTCTGCTTTGGGGGTTAGTTATGTTCTCTGCTGGTTGTACTGTCAACAGAGGATATTTCTTGAAGGATAATTTTGAAAAATGTGGAAGTGCCTGGATAGAAGAGTATGGGATGCTACTCTTCTTAACACTAGTTTTAAAACCAGTCAGCTTGGGAGTCAAGGTTGTACCTTTAACTCCACTTTCATTTTTCAAGTCAGCAGTTAAAATAGTTTTAATTAAGTTAGAGATTTCTGCTGTTTGGTCTAGAGACGCACCAGGTTCCATAGCATCCTTCTTTTCAGAAGCAGCAGTTGAGACTGGGGAAATCTCCCATGTGGCTTGTGTGGAGCCAACTTTAGCATGTTTGGATTTGCCTGTTACCAAGAAATAGATAAGCAACGGATTCCAATACTTAGAAGTGGGTAGTCAGTATATAAGACTATGGCTGTTCTTTATTATCAGAGAGCACTAGATTCTAATACAACTACTGCTTTACCAGTATGTGAGACGGTGGCTGTTCTATTTGAGGTAGCTGGCTTCTTCCTACGAGTAGCTGGCTTTCACTGAGTTCCCTCCCCCTCAGCTGGTGCAACACCAGAGGCAGTCGATTGGGCAACTCCACCTTGAGTAGCTAGATACTCAAGCATTGCTGGCATCAAGGCAGCATATAGAGCAGTTGGTTTATCTTTTGGCATCCCCTTGCTTTAAAGGCAGGTCAAATGATTCTTCAGTAATCTGCTGGTAAGCATCACCCAGCTCGTTTTCAAACACAAGGCTCAAGAACCTTAGAAAGGGGATTAAATGTCTCCTTTTGGGTGCAAGCACCATCTCCCTTAACCTTAAAAAGATTTCAGCAGCATAATCAATATTTTGGTTGAACAGCAACCCATGACCCATCTTAAGCTCAAAATTTGAGCATTGATCAAAGCTACCGAACTTCTGGCTGATGCACTGGGTCAGCAGTCCAAAGAAATAGTACCACAACAGTGGCATGTGCTTCCTTAATGGCGTGTGACCAATTGGACCAGCATATCCAATCGTTTCCAGCACTTGCCTCCTGAATTCATCGCTTGTTAGTGAATTAACAAATGGTCCATCTTGCAGTTAAAGGGCACGTCGAATGGCATCAACGGTGATTGAGCAGTTTAAGGTTTCAGTAACCATGCCACGAATACATGGAGCATTCTGTTGAGTGGTGGCCATGGTGGCAGTGTACCAGAATCGGGCTAAGCAGGATGGAGAAAGTCGAGAAGGCACTCCGGTGATAGATCTCGCCAAAGGGCAACACCTGATGTAGTAGATCAAAGTCTCATAGCCTATGTTGGCTTTAGACTTGGGTATGGAGAGAGCATGTGCTGCATTGCCTCTAGATAGGCGAATGAGATCATGTGCAGGTGCGTTAGTATCCTTAACAAGACTTGGATAAAGGTTAACTAATGGTCCCTGTTCAATTGGTTCCTCCGGTGTCGGTGGAGGTTATTGTTCTGGTTGTTGTTGCTGATGTTGTTGTTCCTCTGGTTGGTTCTCGATGGGTGGTGATTGTTGTTGGTCTGCCTTTGAGAAGATTGTTGAAGATGAATGTATGAATGATTTGAAGATTTGGGGAATTAGAGAGAAGAGTGTGTTTTTGAAAGGTAAATTGAAGAGTTAATAACCGAAGGTTATTATGAGAAATGGATCGCCTTATTTAACCTTTCGGAGTGTAGAAAAAAGTGCAGGATAGAGAAAAATGGCAACTGTCATTTGCAGGTGCGTGGGCAGATGTGACAGACTGGCACGTTTTCGAGGGGACACAGACTGTTGATATGACGTATAATCGGCTTGAACACTCATACCTCCCATTAAGCATTAAATGCAGCAAGTGTTAAGTCAAAATGAAGTTAAAGACCACAAAACAAAGTTTTAAAAATTCTTTGTTACATTTAATATGTTATGAATTTAATATTAAATCATTGGGAGTAAATGAGTTTCTGTTTTAAGTTATCATTTAATGTTGTGAGCTATTTATTATTTCATTTTAGACATTGAATAACCATGATATAAAAGACCTTGTTGTGCTGATTGTTTGCCATGTAGGCAGTAAGTAAAGAATTTGTGACTTACTGGGTTGCCCTACATGTTGTAGAACCAGCACACCAACAAAATTGTCTTTTATTTTAAAGTTCAAGCATACCCAGCTCAGAGATGAGATAGTTAAAACGTTTCTCTTCTAAGGGCTTTGTGAATAGATCTGCTAACTGCTGGTCTGTTGAAATAAAATGTAGCTCCACATCTCCTTTTTGAACATGATCCCTTATGAAGTGATAACGAACGTCAATGTGCTTTATCCTTAAATGCATCACAGGATTGTAGGTAATAGCAATTGCACCGGTGTTGTCACAGTAGATTGGAGTTTTTGTAACATGAATACCATAGTCCTTCAGCTGGCTTTGCATCCATAGTACTTGAGCAGTACAACTACCAGCAGAAACATATTCTGCCTCAGCAGTAGATGTGGACACAGTATTTTGCTTTTTGCTCATCCAGCTGATTAGCCTACCACCCAGTAACTGGCAACCACCAGTAATACTTTTCCTGTCTATTTTACACCCTGCAAAGTCAGCATCTGAATACCCTATTAGCCAAAATCCTGGTCTTTGGGATACCAAAGACCACGTTTAGCAGTACCTTTCAAATACCTAAATATCCTTTTTACTGCTAGCAGATGTGACTCTTTAGGATCAGCTTGATATCTGGCACAGAGACAAGTGGCAAACATAATATATGGTCTGCTGGCTGTGAGATAAAGTAGGGACTCAATCATACCTCTATATTTAGTGATATTGACTGGTTCACCATTAAGATCAGCATCGATTTTGATAGATGCTGCCATTGAAGTCCCTATATCTTTTAAACATGTCAGACCAAATTTCTTTAACATATCTTTGATATATTTATCTTGACTTATAAAAATTCCATCATCAAGTTCTTTAATTTGCAATCCTAAAAGGTATTGCAAATCTCTTTGTAAGCTCATTTCATATGTCTTTGACATAAGTTTTGAAAAATTTTGACAATGTTTCTCATTTTTAGATCCATAAATAATATAATCCATGTATATCTGTACCAGCAAGAGATCACCATCTATCTCTTTTGAGAATAGAGTGGTATCAATTGTTCCAACTTTAAAACCTATACCAGTGAGATACACATGAAGTGTCTCATACCATGCTCTTGGTGCCTGTTTGAGGCCATAAAAATCTTTGTCTAACTTGTAGACTTGGTCTGGATATTTACTGCTTACAAAATCAGGAGGCTGTTTGACATAAACTTCTTCTTGCAGCTTTCCATTTATAAATGCTGACTTAACATCCATCTGGAATACCCTAAAGTTTATCTTAGCAGCATATGCCAAGAACAATCTGATAGCTTCCATCCTAGTCACTGGTGTATATGTCTCTCTATAATCCAATCATTCTTCCTGTTTGAAACCTTGAGCTACCAATCTAGCTTTGTTTCTGATCACAATCCCATCTTCATCCATCTTATTTTTGAAAACCCACTTGGTACCAATGATCTTCTTAGTTTCATCATCAGGTTTAGGTACCAATGTCCAAACCTTATTCCTATCAAACTGGACCCACTTGGTACCAATGATCTTCTTAGTTTCATCATCAGGTTTAGGTACCAATGTCCAAACCTTATTCCTATCAAACTGGGAGATCTCTTCTTGCATAGCTCCTGCCCAGCTTGGATCTTTGATTGCTTCTTCAGGACAAGTAGGTTCAATGGTAGATACAAAGTTTACATGTATACAAAAATTGCTGGTTGCATGTCTTCTTGTTTTAACACCACTAGCCAGATTACCAATAACTTATTCAATTGGATGCTCCTTTGTCCATCTAATGTTATGAACAGGTGAGCTTGTTGTGGAACACACAGCATCTTGATCATCAGCTGGCTCAGAGGAATGAGCAGCAGTGGGAGACAGCTATTCATTATGAGTGTAACCAGTACCAGCTTGAGATCCTTCAGAACCAGTAGACCTATGCTCAAGTTGTAAAACTTCAGTAGAGCCAGTAGGTCCACCTGGTTTAGACACAGATGGAACAGAGTGTTCCATCTCATTATCAGGGAACCCAGCAACATGGATTGATGAGGGATTTGCTGCTGGTTCTTCTTCATCATCTAGATCTTGCTGAGTTGGCTTTTCAAACAGTAACTCCTCATCTTCTTGACCAGAAGATGAAGTAGGGGCAGTTTCATCAAATGTAATATTAATAGATTCTTCAAAACAACCCCTTCTTTTATTAAAACCCTATATGCCTTTGACATGTTGAAATATCCAAGAAATATACATTCATCAGCCTTACCATCAAACTTGCCTAGCTGATCCCTATTGTTTAGAATGAAACAGGGAGTGCCAAATACATGAAGAAATAAAATTGAGGGTCTTCTACCTTTGAGAACTTCATAAGCAGTTTTCTGATGTTTTTTACTATTAAAGATCTATTCTGGGTAAAACAAGCAGTGTTCACAGCTTCTGCTCAGTATGAATTTTTTAGCCCAGACTCAGCCAACATAAATCTTGTTGCTTCAATGAGAGTTCTATTTCTTCTTTCTGCAACACCATTCTGTTGAGGTGTTCTCACAGCAGAAAAGTTCTGTGAAATACCTTTTTTAGCACAAAATTCTTCCAATGTAGCATTTCTGAATTCTGTACCATGATCACTTCTAAGTTGCTTCACCAATCGCCCATTCAATAGTTCCATTATTTTGATAAAATTGATAATTTCATCAGCAGCTTCACTCTTTTACTTTAAAAAGAATACCCAAGTGTATCTGGAGTATTCATCAACAATCACCAGTGTATACTTCTTCTCACTACAGCTGGCTATATTAACAGGACCAAAAAGATCCATATGAAGTAGGTGAAATGGTTTCTCAACAGATGAAATCTGCTTTGACTTAAATGAGGCATGGTGATGCTTCCCTTTTTCACATCCAGGACATAATATGTCCTTCACATAAGACATTGTGGGTAGCCCAGACACCAAACTTTTACTAGATAATTTGTGAATATCTTTAAAGTTGAGATGTGAGAGTCTCTTGTGCCATAACCATTTGAGGTTGTCTGCTGCCTTTGAATAAAAACAAGTATCAGTTGTTGTGACTGTTGTGTTCATGTCAATTTGATACATGTTCTCATGTCTTTTAGCTGTCAGCAGTGGCTTCCATGTCTTATCAAAAATAGTGCCAATTTTCCTTCTGAATTGAACTATCTTACTTTTGCTTGTCAGTTGGCTTATGCTGAGTAAGTTATGTTTAAGCCCAACGACATATGCTACATTTGAAAATGTAACATTCCCATTTGTTAAAGTACCAAAATCCTTTGTGTAACCCAACGAATTATCTCCATATGAAACAACTGAACCATCCTTTTCTTAATAGTCCATTAGCAGGAACTTACTTTCGGTCATATGTCTCGAACATCCACTATCGAGATACCAGATTTGCTTGTTTTGAATGCCCTGCACAGTAGCTAAGAGATTAGTTCTTTTTGGGAACCCATCCAAGGATGGGTTCTGGAAGGGTCATCTTTGATGATCTCTTCCTGTCTGTTGGTTTGCTTGAAGAGGCAACAGCAGATGAGGTTAGGGTTAGAGTACACCGGTTAGCTAAGTGAAACTTACTGCCACATTTGTAGTATTTTCATACATTTGGTATCGGTGACTAGTCATATAGTGAGTAAATGAGGGCAGTAAGATCAGGTCTGCTTTCAGATATGGTAGCTATGAGCTGGTCAAGCTTGACAGTCATTATCTCAGTGATAGATGACCCAACACATGATTCCACAATTTGGTCCACTTTAGCTTTTCCCTTAAGGGCAGCTTTCTTCTTAGAACCTGATGCATATACGATGGATGGTTCTAGAAGGTTCAAAAAGGGTGTCGGATAAGTTCGACTTGGAGAACAAGCCATCGAAGGAAGAGCTTGATTTAGTTTCCAATTTGTTTCCTAGTTATTTTTAAATAAGGACTTTATCCATTATTTGTTTCCTTTTTTATGTTTGTCTTGTTTTCAAAGTTAGGGTTTTAGTCCTCTATATAAAGGACCATAGATTTCATTATTGATTCAGTTTTTTATTTTGAATATTAATAAAAGTTAAAGGCCGTAGCCTATTTTAGAGAAACCGAGAAGGTTTTCTTAATTATCTATCTTCTGTTTTCTTGAACAAGTTTTCAATCTTGAATACCTTACTGAACCTATTGTGGATGAAGAACCCGTATGTGATATAGATAATGAAAAGGATGCGGATTTATTAAATTTCAATGACATTAATGATAGTGGCATCCAATATGTTTCGGATGTACAATCTGAATTAGCATGTGAAAATGTTGATGTTAATTTGAAAAATGAGTTAAAAAACATTTGTGTAGTTCTTGAAGATCAAATGGATGTTTCGCTCATTGCTATTGTAGACTCGAAGACGAGTCTTTTCGAAGAAGGGGAGAATGATGCAGGATTAGGCGTGATTGTGAATGGACTGAAAATTATTGGGCTTGCAAATATTGGGCTCCATAATTATTTTAGAGATTGTGTTCGTGGTCCAAATCGTATTCGCTGGCTAGATCATGATGGTGGGCTTGGATTTGTACTTACTGGCCAAGGATAACAAGTTGGATCAATAAATAAAAGATAACAAGACTTGTGTTTATCCTATTATTTAGTTTGTTTATTTTGAAGTTACAAAACAATAAATGGGAGCATCATCACGTGAGGAACAAGTTGGCAAAAGAAGTCGGTTCATAAAGTCAAAGGCAACTGAGATTTAGTTTTTGAAATTAAATATTCTATGCTATCTTTTATTATTATCTTTTATTTATGTTTATTTTGTTTCTTAAAATTACTATGTATTAGCCTATATATATAGAATGTATAGTATGGAAACAAGGTGGACTTTGATTATTAACTTTTATTTGTTTACGTGAACTAAAAACAAAAGCCAGAGGATTTTTTTGTGTGTGTTCTTATCTATCTTGTTCTTATTCTATTAAGCCATCGATCCTTAATTCATTAGAACCAGTACCATAATCATGATATACTGCTTTGCCTTTGTTATTTGACGAGCCAGTGTGGGAAGTTACTGACCTGTCAGCTGATACCGGTCAACTAGTATGAATCTTGATTGCTGCCTTTGACTTGCCATTATTGCATTTTGCTAGCTTGTCAGCAGCTACTGGTTGACCAGTACAATTTTCATCAGTTGGCTCAGCATTGGTGGAATTTGAACACGAAGGGGAATCAATTGATTTCGACTTTCTTTGATTGTTTTTAGTGATTTTCCTTTTAATGTGTCTTTCTTTTGGAGTCATATAGTAAATGCTTGAGGGATCAGTAGTTTCATCAATTGAAGTACTAGTTTCCTTGGCTTTTACTTCATTCTCCAAAATTTCTTTCATGGACGGTGGTGGGGTCTCTGTAGGTCTGACAAACTTATTTGTTAAGACCTTTTTACCCTTAACTATCTTAGAAAAAGTATTTGACAAGACAGCTTCAGGATCAGTTTCAAGAATGGGGTCCATAAAAGTAACTTCTGCAAGAGCAGCAGCAGCAGCATAGTCACCAGCAAAGAAGGCTTCAACTTGGGCAGGCACCTGCTCATTTACACATTTAGCTGTGCGTTGAGCGGATGTACACCATGAAGCAACAACCTTTTTGAGGTCGTTTAGCTGGTTCTTAACATCTGCTGCCTCAACGTGACGGGACTTTAGAGCAAAATTTTGTTTTTCAAGTTTTGAAATTTCATCCTTCAAGATTTTAATTTCATCAGTTTTGCTTTTAAGTTTATCATTTAAAGATTTGTTATCATTTTTCAAAGCTTCTTCACGTTTACTGCCTCTACATAGATCAACTCTTAGGTAGTTGAAATTCCCCATTCATATCGATTATAAACTTTACATAATAATTGATTTCATTGCGAGGTATTTGACCTCTATATGATACATTTTACAAACATTGCATTCGTTTTTAAAAGACAAACTTTCATTTCATCGAAAGTTGACGGCGTGCATACGATTTCATAATATATCTAAACTATAAATGACTTAATAATAATCTTGTTGAACTCAATGACTCGAATGCAACGTCTTTTGAAATATGCCATGAATGACTCCAAGTAATATCTCTAAAATGAGCAAATGCACAGCGGAAGATTTCTTTCATACCTGAGAATAAACATGCTTAAAAGTGTCAACCAAAAGGTTGGTGAGTTCATAAGTTTATCATAAACAATAAAATTCATAATTTTGATAGACCACAAGATTTAAATGTGCATGGTACAAATGGGCCCGAATCCAACACCCACCTGTAATGTACATGCGATTTCCTTTAAATACAGTACGCATATCTCGTGTACGAAATCATTTTTCAAAATGCTTAATAACCATACACATATCTCGTGTACAAAATATCATACACATAACCTGTGTATAAAAATCATTCTCTCGATATATAACATTCACTTTGCTTTCTTTGCTTGGTAACCGACCTTAACATTTAATGCGCATCAAAATATCCCCAAAATAAACAGAACTTTCAGTCTGTAATAATATATAAACCTCGAAGTACTAAACACCACGCCCACTAGCTCTTCCGTCTAGTGAACATTCTGGGTGGGGGTGTTAAACCCGGTAGCTACCTTTAGGATTCGCGTGAATTAGGGGCCATACCCGTTTCCTAATTCTTGGGTTACCAAGCTATAATAATCAAGGGGAAATATTCACATCAATTAGTGGCAATTATAACGTCCAACTAATTCAATAATAATCAACAGAACTTCTGTCTGTATAATAATTCATTCGAAGAATGTTTTGCTTGTGTCTATCTCGTCAAACATTTATAAAAGCATCTCATGTATTCTCAGTCCAAAAATATAGATTTCAAAGGCATTGAATAAAACAGTTGTAAAAACAGCGCATGTATTCTCAGTTCCAAAAATATAAAGAGTAAAAGGGAATCAAATAAACTCACGATACAATATTTTATAGTAAAAATATTCATACGACGAAACTGAACAATGCAGGGTTGGCCTCGGATTCACGAACCTTAGAAAGCCTTTTAAAAAAAATGCACCCAAGCTGGAATCGAACCCGTGACCTATCCTAAACTACACAAACACCCTTAACCATCTGACCACTCCAGTTTTTCTGATTTATTCCGTAACCAAATTAATATAACCCGTTTGCTTATGTGCATCTTCTTCTTCAATTGCTAGTCGACCAGAGATCATACCAAGTTTCAATTTAATTACATTTTTAGTTTTAGGAAGTGAAATATATACAGAAACGATTAGATAGTGAATTAAATTAGTTAAAACAGAAAGAAAAAAAATAGCTGCTGCTGTTCTGCGCAGTTTTAAAAAAAATATTGATTATGAAATTGAGAACGTTTTAGACCCTGATTAAAACACGAAATGTGTTGAAAAACACTCCTAGGAACTTTCTAAATCCTCAATTTAATTGGAGACATCAATCTGAGTTCGAATTTTACCAAGAATGAAACCTTTGACTTTTTAAAAATTAACTTTGACGCGACAATTCGAATTCGCTTTAAAGAATTGGAGCTTGGGATTTTGCAGAAAGATTAAGTAGACAATTCCTAACAAGACTGCATTAACACTTTTTGAAATTTAATTTGAATTAGAGCTTTTGCCAAAATAAATCAAGAACAGAGGAGACGACTAGTTTTCTTCATATTTTCGCTAAATTCAGATAATTCATTGTTGTTGTAAGTGGTAATTGGTAATGGAAAAGTTAGTAATTCGTTTAATGCATGAGTGTATTGATTTATAACAAGTAATTTGGCCGACAGGAAGTACAGATATATTCGTTCATGGAAAATAAAAAAAAAATAAATAAATAAAAAGGGAAAATGATGGACAACAGATTTTGGATTTATTGAATCGTGATTGGTACTAGTTTGGAAACATAATTCAAATCAGATATAGTATGATAGATACATTAAACTAATTCTGACTCTAAAATTTGGTACGTACGATTTTATCCAATTATTTAATAATTAATAATTATAATTATATTAATAATAATAATCTAAATAAAATAACAATAATAATAATAATAATATTAATAATAATATAATATTATTATTGATAAGGATACTAATAAAAATAAATAAATAATGTTAATATTAGTAATAATAATAAAAAATACTAATAATAATAATAATATTAGAAATATAATATTTATAATAAAAATAACACCAAAATAATACTAATAATGATGATATTTTATAATAATAAAAATGATAATAATTAATGATAATAATCATAATACTATACTAATAATTTATATCATTAACGATAATAATATTATTAGTGATGTAATAATTTATATATATCAAGTTTCATATTAGTATGTTATATTCATAATACTAATTTTTGATATTAATATTGAAAGTAATATTACTATAACAATTATTTTTAACTTATAATTTTAATTTAATATGTTACTATTACATATTATCAACTATGTGATATTTATTAACTTATATTCAATATTTAATATTTAGCCATTATATATATATATATATATATATATATATATATATATATATATATATATATATATATATATATATATATATATATATATATATATATAGGGGCAGGATCAATGGGGAATTAACCAAACGGGGGGAAACGGGGGGAAGCAAAAAAAAATTCGTTTTTTTTGAAATTTTTTTTTCCGGCATCAAGATCACACGAAAATATGAACATTTAGAAGAGACACTTCGTGATGAATGTTATTATTTAGGCGGGAAAACGATCGACAAAAATAACATTCAAGATAATATTGTTCGTGAAGAATATGAACGTTTTTTTTCTTCATGTTTTGTGAAGTAAAATTTAGCCCGATTTAGAATTTAGGGTTTAGGGTTTGGTGTTTTGGGTTTATTCCATAAACCCAAAACACCAAACCCTAAACCCTAAACCCTAAACTCTAAACCGTTCGTGTTAAAAACTCAATCTAAATCCTAAATCTAAACCCTAAATCTAAACCCTAAACCCTAAATTTCTAAACCCTAATATCTAAACCCTATAAACCCTAATATCTAAACCCTAATATCTAAACCCCAATAGCTAAAACCTCAAAATACGCTCGAAAAACACGATAATTGTTATATATTACTTCTTCGAGCGTTTTCTCGCCAAAATAAAAACATTTATCACAAAGTGTCTCTACTAAATGTTCATATTTTCATCTCATCTATAATGTTCGTGAACAAAGTTTTTTCAAAAAAACGAAAAAAAAAAGTTTTTGCTTCCCCCCGCTTCCCCCCGAATGGTTACTTCCCTCTTGATCCTATATATATATATATATATATATATATATATATATATATATATATATATATATATATATATATATATATATATATATATATATATATATATATTACAGTGTACATATAATATTAATTAATTATGTTTAAGAATCATATATATTTATATATATATATACATATATGTAAATATATATATATATGTATATATATATATATATATGTATATATATTGACATAGATCTTAATTATCTAATATATTATTTTATTTAATTCTAATGTTTCAATTGTATTTATTATTTCACATTATTATATATATTTACATTTACTTTTATATTTATATTTATATATATATATATATATATATATTTATATATATATATATATATATATATATATATATATATATATATATATATATATATATATATATATATATACACACAATTGTTCGTGAATCGTCGGAAACAGTCGAAAGACAAATGAATTCATGTAAATAGTTCCAAAAATTTTTGAGACTCAACTTTACAGACTTTGTTTATCGTGTCGAAATCATAATAAGATTAAGTTTAAATTTGATCGAAAATTTCTGGGTCATCATAGTAGTCAAACATTTCAGCTTTTTCATCATCAGTATAAGTTCAAAAATTATCAACCTTATACAGCATTTCAGTTTTCCATTGAGGTGAATCTTTTTTTCAGGTTAGCTTCCCTCATATCAGACACAAATGTAGTACCATTATCATCCTCATCAGACTCCTCAACCTCCTTGGCCATCAAACACAGCTTTTTACCAGAAGCATAGCAAGCATCATCATTATCAGTATCACTGTCAGAAGATGAAGAAGAGCTGGTTTCATCCCAGTCATGATGCTCAGCAACTAGAACCTTTTCTGGCTTCTTTCCCTTCTTATCAGTCTTAGCACTCTCCTTCATCTGAGCTTTCATAGCTTTGTACTTGTTCTTGTACTTATCAGCTTTTGAGAAAGAGTTAGCATGTGAGATTGAAGGTTTTCAGGACATGCATTCAGCAGCAAAATGTCCAACCTTCCCACAATTGTAACACTCAGATTTAGGACCTTTGACTGATTTGCTATTATACCTAGCACTCGGCTTCTTACTCCCTTTGTATGACTTGCTGGTTCTATTACGATTGAACCTCTTAAACTGCCTAGCCAGCAAATCCATACCTTCAGCAAACCCTTCCACATCATTTTCATCATCACTGCTCTCTTCAGACCCAGTACCACTCTCCACATCATCTTCAGCTGACTCTTCTTCTGCTGTCAACTTTTGAACCAGCAAAGCCTTTTGAGATTTCTTTTTATCAGCAGCAATAAGAGCAGTATCATCTGTTTTAGAAGATTTTGAAATAGTGGGGGCAGACTTAAAGTTTTCTTTCAAGTTTAGTTCAAGTTTAGCTTCTGCCTTCTCATGGTTCCAAAGTGTACCATAGAGAGAAGACATGTTAAAGTTCTTTAAAGTCTGGGTGGTTCTTAGAGGGTCAGTCACAGGTTTCCATTTAGCAGACAGCGAGTCAATGAATTTGTTTACTTATTCAAAATCAGTATATGTGATTTTTAAAGTAAGCAGGTCAGTAACAAAGGAGTTAAACCTAATGAAGGTTTGCTTAAGGGTCTCATTCTTATAGGCAAAGAACATTTCATACTCTCTTTTCAAAGCAATAATCTTGTTCTATCTAACCTCATCCATGCCTTCATAAGTAAAATCTAGATAGTCTAACATAAGCTTAGCATTCAGTTTTCCCTTAATCAGTTTGAACAGGTGGTTAGGTAATGTTATAGCTAATAGAGTTATGATCTTAAGGTCAAGTCCAACACGACGTTTGTCCTCAGCATCCCATTTTGCTGGAGTAAGAACAACCTCTCTGCCAGGAATGACAGGAGTGTCAGCAGTAGCTGGAATACTATCAATAGTCTCAGTTGGGATAAATGGACCATCAGTGGCAATACCAGGCATGAGTGGGTCAATAGACTCCAGGTGAATCATGAACCTTGCTTTCCAAGTTTCATACTCATCTTCATCAAATTTGGGTGGTCTATTGGATGAGCCATTTTTAAGGTAAGCTGTATTTGAATATGCAGCCATGAGAGAATTCAGATCCAAGATATTAAATTATCAAGACTGAAGCTCCGATACCAGATGTTGGTCCCTAGATAAATAACAGGAGTATTGTAGGGGGTGAATACAATTCTTTCAATTAACTTAACAGTTAAGACACAATTTAGTATTCAAGCAAGTAGATTAAACAGAGTCAAATGTAATTTTTCAACGGTTTATTCTTTATTGATTAAATCACAAAGAATTACAAATATCCTCGGTGGAATGATAGTTGGTTGATACAGAGTTACCTAACTATAGCTACAGAGAGTGTTCTAAGCTATTACACGTTTTGGACTCTAAATAAACAAACCCACACCACTAGTTGTTACAATAGTAGATACATCAATTTATAGTAGTCCTGTTGACCGTGTAATTGTTCTATTGTCCACTGGTACATAGGATGTCTGTACTTGTGGAGACAACTGCATCAGAGAGCGTGCTCTCCTCTTTCCTCTTTAGTAGCTATTTGCAGGAACACCAAAATTTGGTTTGGCACCATTATTTGATTAAACAAATAAAATGTTGTGTTCCCTAGGCGTTGACAAAGGATAACACATGTCTGCACATGCGTTAAACTTCTGCATTCCCACATGGTCTTGTAAGGTCACTTGTCAGCCGCCGACACGTGTCTTTTTCTGTTCAACTTTGTCTTTGACTTCTGTTGAATAGTACAATTAATGTAGACCACCCAGGAAACCACTATGCTTATAATGGAGTATAGTTGTCTTGTGTAGTAAGCTGCATTCCAGCTATGCTGGTTCTTCATTGCTGAGATACTTGATATTCTTGAATTGCTGGGTACACATTCTGTGCTAATTGAAGAATACTGTCTACCTTGTGCTGGTAGACTAGGCAGGATACTAAATACTTGACACTGTGAAATCTGCTGTCTATTCAGAAGTTTGACAACACATCCAATCCGACTGGCGTTACAAAACTAGAGGGACTTGATGATGTGCATATTGGCCACACGTCAAATAAACCCTATTTATACGGGGTTTATGTTCATTTACCAAATAACGAGCACTAAGAGGATCTAGAATAGAGGCCCTAATCGGCTGGAGGCCAGGTAAAAGTGATGTTAAAGCTAAGGGGTATAAAATACTATTAATTTTACTATGAAATACTATTAAATATGCTACAATTTTACACAAGATATTTATTTATTTATAGAATGGATATACTTAAACCTTGCTACAACACTTATAGGCAGTGTACCTAATCGTACAGTAGTGTATTTTTTAGTAAGTCCGGTTCGTTCCACAGGGAATCTTTTTCACAAATCTTAACGCTATATTAGTTTAATTTTATAAAAATACAAATATATAAATAAAAGTAATATTATTATTATAAAGGGGGGTTTTTACCGTTTAATGACCGGTTTGTCGATTTTAAAACTTTAGTTGCAGTTAAAACAAAATGTAAAAATATTAAATAAATAAAAGACTTAATTTAAAGCGTAAAGTAAATAACGATAATGAAATTGCGATAAATAAAAGTGCGATAAAATAAACTTGCGATAATTAAAAAGTACGATAATTAAAAGTGCAATTAAATACAATAACAATAAATAAAAGTGCGATAATTAGAAGTGCAATTAAATATAAAATAAAGGAAATTAAATATGAAATAAAAGAATTATGCTTATTTAAACTTCCGTAATCATGATGTTTGACGTGTTGATTTTAGTTTTATGCCCATGGGTTAATTGTCCTTTGTCCTGGATTATTTAATATGTTCGTCTGGTTTTTATCCATAACAGTCCATCAGTCATAAATATAAAGTGCAAGTGTCCTCGTCAAATTATCCTTATACCCGAAGTTAAATATTCCAACTAATTGGGGACTTAAACTGTAATAATGTTTTAATACTTTGTTTAATAATTACACCAGGATGTCGACTGCGTGTAATCCAAGGTTTTAATACTTTGTTATCAATTATGCCAAGTGTCCTTGTACATAATTTCACCCCTGTTTTAATAATTATAGTGGTTATTAATCCATTCCCGTGTCCGGTTAAATGAACGATTATTCGTACATATAAATACCCTGCCCATCATATCCGATCGAGTGTATATGGTTATTTATAGGGACGTCCAATTGTAAATCTTTATATTAACATTAACAAATTATCATTTAGTTAAACAAATATAAAGCCCATTAATAGCCCATAGTCTAATTTTCACAAGTGTCGTTCTTTTGTCCAAACCCCAATTATGGTACAAAGCCCAATTACCCAATTTTAGTAATTAGTCCAACATCATGATTACTTCGTTTTAAATAAGCATAATAATAACTTAGCTACGAGACATTAAATTAAAAAGGTTGAACATAACTTACAATGATTAAAAATAGCGTAGCGTTATACGGACAGAATTGCGACTTACACCCTTACAACATTTGCTAACATACCCTTATTATTAGAAATTAAAATTAAAATTAAAATATAAATATAAATATTACGTATAGATATATTGAGATAGAAAAAGATGTGTTTTTGTGGTGCACCAAAGCTCGATTTTTATAGGCATGTGGGCTGGAACTGTGCACTATGCGATCACATGGATTTATGCCTTCCAGGCCATGCGATCGCATGGCCAGCTGGGGAGAGCCACATTTGGTTGTTTTCTTCTGCCGACGTTTATTTAAATATAATATAATATATATATATATATATTAATTTTAAGAATTAATTATATATTATATTATATTCATATGCATAGTTGACTTGTAATTTTTAGTCTGTTGCGTCGAGCGTTGAGAGTTGACTCTGGTCCCGGTTCCGGATTTTCGAACGTCCTTGCGAATAATTTTAATATCTTGTACTTTGCGTTTTGAATCTTGTACTCTTGTAATTTTGAGACGTTTCTTATCAATAATTGGAACCTTATTGATTGTATTTTGTACTTTTGAGCTTTTTGGTCGTTTGCGTCTTCAATTCATCGAATCTGCCTTTTGTCTTCACCTTTTATTATTTAAACGAATATCACTTGTAAATAGGACAATTGCAACTAAAAGCTTGTCTTTCTTGAGGAATAATGCTATGAAATATATGTTCGTTTTTAGCATTATCAAATATTCCCACACTTGAGCGTTGCTTGTCCTCAAGCAATATAGTCTTGAAATATAAGAATCACTTCTTTATTCTTCACACTTTGTACATCAGTGATTTCTTTACGGCAGTATAAACAATGGTAGTAACGATATGGTTTACAGTCCCACATGACTATAAAAATTTAGATCCATTAAGGAAATTGGATCTTTATGAAAACATTTGATCTTTTAAAAATTAAATCTAGCTTTTACCCTAGATAAGTTTTCCGGAATAACCCTTCACCGGTGTTTGCAAATTCTTTTTTTTGTGGGTTTAGTGGGTTTTAGATTTGAAAATTTTGGCTCAAAACTTATGGTTTTGTGTCACCCACTTGCTAACCTTGTATTAGGAAAGCAACACGTCCAGTATACTTGCTCCGTATACTACCTTTCGGTAAACTACCGTCCGGTTGTAAAGGAAAGCGTTGAACAAGCAACTGTTAAGGCAATGTCCCCTGACATGCTTTTGATTATGGTCTATAACGTGTCAAACGCAATTACTATCCTTTGTAGGAGCAATAGTAAAGCTCACCCTTATAATTTTTTGGTCTGGCACAAGGTCCTGTCTTTGACCATGCTATGCAACCACCGTTCTTACGATTGACACCCGATTTGGTTCAGATGACCTAATAAATTCCAGATGAATTCCTAGGATTTTATGTTCAATGGTAATGAACGCATTGAAAATGGGTTTTCAGAAAACAAATTGGTTTGTAATTTTGATCAAAATATTTTCTCGTTCAAGCTCGAGTTTAGATATCATTGAATTCCATGAGTTTGTAATTCTCAATCTTTAAGGTCAATCTCTAGGATTGATTAATATCAGGCTTAAAAGCTGATTTTTGATCTTTTAAGGAGATTATCCTTTCTGGGGATCTGATTCATTAGTCTTATCAAGCTAATTTGCACGGTGCCCCCCATTGTACGAGATAAATCCTTCTCATGGTTAGGATAAATCTGGCCAATTGGCGACCCTGTTTTATGCTGAGGTCCGTGGATTTCCTGCTGATTTTAGTGATGACTTTTCTAGGTTTTTCGTCAACCTACAGCTGGTCTGGACGACAACTTCATGACCTAAATCAAGAAGCGCGTGTCTTTTTCAGAAGACTTTACTTCCTTTTAATGATGGAATTGATTCATCGTGTAGATCCATCTTTTCTTTTCTTTCATCGGGTAAAACAGTTAATTATCGTCCAAAACAAAAGTATTTTCAATTATTTGTACAAAAATATGTGATATATATTTTGAATAACTCGGTGAAAATTTCCCACACTTGGCTTTTATTTTCCTTTTTATTGTCCTCTATTCCATTTTAAATGAATTCTAACATTTTGGTTTGTTTCTCAATTTATGTCCTTTCCGAGGTAACAATAATTTCGGTGTTAACACCTAGTTTTATCGTTCATAAATATGTATAAACATGATTTTGAGTTCATTTAATTGAAAATTTTGAAAAATTTTACTAGAATTGGGTAGTCAGTATATAAGACTAGGGATGTTCTTTATTATCAGAGAGCACTAGATTCTAATACAACTACTACTTTACTAGTATTTCTAATGGTAACCAAGTGTATAAAGTAAAAATTTTAAAATCCGAAAGAATTTAACCCCTTCCCACACTTAAGATCTTGCAATGCCCTCATTTGCAAGAAATCAGTAACAATTTAAATTATTGAGGGTGATTAGCTTAAAAATGATTAAATTTTACCAAAGTTTCCAAACATATTGGCGTTTGTTTGCTGAATGATAAATGGTGCATATCATTTGTTCATTCCTTCTTGTTGTTACATCACATTTGTTTTTCGTTTTGTCGTCAAAACTAGCTTTTGCTGAACTTAATGCCAGTCTTTGAAAATGTGCTGTTTTACCCTGTTTTGTACAATCGACAATATACATACATACAAATATAAACATGCATGGCAATTTGAAATGGGACTTAATATCCCACTTTCAAATCCTAAATGTGAAATATTAGTACACAATAATAATAAAAATGATAAAGATTACATAAGTATATTTAATAACATAAGTTTAAACATGAATAAGTAAAAAGATAAAAACATAAAAATCATATAAATAACCAAATGGAACCAAATCAGTCTGGATAGGGGTTCCAGTTCATCTCATCAGGTGGGTTCCATTGTTGGTTATAGGTGTTCTAATAGGCTTGGTTATAGTCATACCGGTTAAAGGGTGGTCGGATATCGGGGCTGTGTGGCGGAAAATGAGCAGGTCGAGTAGGTACATAGTTATTTGGTACCTGATATGATAGATGGCTCATGATTTGGTGCTGATGAACTAACCAGCTATCGTGTTGGCGTCGCCTATAATCCTCGTATACTCGCTCGGAGTTCCACTGCTCATACATACTATGTCTGGCCGCGTTCGTCATTGCTTCCTCATCTATACGAACGTGGACGTCAAGAATAGCATCTCGAAAGACATCCCTAATGTCTTCCGCCTCCTCCATTTCCTCGTCTGAGCCTCTCTCTACCTGAGGATGAGATCCCTCATAGGGTACTGCCTGGTTACGTCTACTTTTCAATACCTTAGCACCCACATAAACTTTCAATCCTAAGGGCTCAACCTATTCTCTACAAAGCTGTAATGGACCTCCTTAGTTCCTATCAACACCTAAATACTCTCCAATGAGAGTAACAAAAATACCTCCTCCTATTATACTCCCGTCCTGCATTCCCTCTACCATTTTAGATAAATAAAAAGCAACACAGTAAGGGATATTGACAAAGCTTCTAGGATCCCGAATACACTTTAGGTAGAATAAATCATGTAAGGTAATTTTTTCTTTATTGTGACCTCTCTGTGTAATCGAGTTAGCCAAAAATTTATGAATAATACGAAGCTCGGCTCTGTCAATATGTGTATAGGAGTGTCCTTCTGCTCGTGTAAAAACATCAAAATGTGACATACGCCTCCAAATGGAATCAGCGTCAAAGTTGCTATCTACCCTTTCACCATAATGAATCAAGTTTGTACAATCGGGTAGTAGCAACTCACCAGGAGTATATATCTGTAAAGCCCTGGCCATGTCCAGCATGGACATTCTGTTCATCCTACCGCCAAGGATAAACCTAAGAAATCTTCTATCATCTATTCTAACTATATTTGTATCAAGTGATACAGTACTCATCAACTCAACACACCATTCCTTATATACCGGTCTACGAATGGTGAAAAGACGTTTCCAATCTGTAAAAGAAGAACTGCCATACCTTTGAACTAAAAGTTGTCTAACACGGTCAGCTAGATGGACCGTTTTTAAAGGGGGCCCAATCCATTACCCTTGGCACCTCTACATTTTTTTGTTACCAATTTGAATTTGTTCCTTTGATATGTCTCGTAATCTCTCCATCTCCTATCAAATCTCAGATTAGGATGCAGAGTGTGCTCAGGAATCGTTGGGAATTCTACTGGCGGCCTCATTGGGAATACTATGAATTCATCAACAAACTGTACCGGATCATAATAAGGTATGTGCTGATCAGGCTGTTGTTGTGGTTCTTGTTGTGGTTCTTGTTCGTGTTGCATTTCTGGTTCTGGTTCTGGTGCTGGTCGTCTAGATGATGATGCTCCTGAACCTCCAGTATCGGCTTTCTACAAAACACATTAAACACAAAATTTGTGCATCCAAATATGCATTAGTGTTAGCAAAATAACAACTTAAAACAATCACTATAACATGTTAAATCAAAATTAAACTTATACACATTTTCACAATTTTTCACAATTCTACACTTTTCAAATAAGCACATATGAAAATGTATACAAAGTTCATAAGCATTTAACTCAAATAACATGTCAAAATAGTCATTACTAATAATTAAACAAGTCTCAAATGGCAAATATATCAAATTAATCAAGTTCATGAATTTTGGACTTAAAAAGTCCACTTTAATCTCTAAAAATCATGTTTAGGATCAATGTTTGGATCATTTAACTATCTAAACATGTTACACTACTCAATTTAGCAATAATTCATGACAAAAATTGGCCATAACCTGTTTATATCAAAAAGCCCCAAATTGCTCAAGAACACAAACCCTAGATTTCTAAAATTTTTGAAGTTTTTGGCTTCAAATCATGTTAAATAGCATCAATCTAGGTTATACATATATAAAATACTAACAATTTAAAACTAATTACACTAGAAATTAACAAAATTGCATTAGGTAAAATATTGGTAATTATCACAAAAACTAGGAATTTATAGAGTTTAGGGGTGTAATTTTTACCATTTTGCTGAAGAATGAGAATCTAGGCATGATTAGAGCAAGAAAAATGACGAATTACGGTGGAAAAATGATGAAATTTGGTGAAGATTTGAGAGAGTTTCGTGTTTGTGTGTGTGTTGTGGTGAGGAAGACAGACTCGCTGTCTATATGTATCAGGCCAGATTTTTGCCTCCATGCGATCGCATGGAGGTATAAGGTGATTCCCATGCGATCGCATGGGTACCCGGCTACAGTGTTTTGACCTTTTTTTTTTTTTATAAAACCTTATACTTTATAAAAATTATAATTAATTAAATTTTAAAAATTTGTTTTCCTTTAAGAGCGAGGGTGTTTCGGATCGATGTCCTAGTCCGTCCCTCGACAAAATTTTAAAATTTGTCAATTCAAAGTGCGGTTTTAAAAGTAAAGATTTTTGGGGTTTTTAATGTTTTTGGCATACTTTAATTCAATAAGATTAAAAATAATGATAATAAAAGTTCTCGTCCCTCCCTCGGGTAAAGCAATTTCGGTTCAACGACCTAGTCTTCAACTCACGACGAATTTTAAAAATCATATTTTTAACTTAGCGAAATAAAGTAAATTTTTGTTTTTAAATTCACACCAAACTTAAATTTAAAATGCATAAAATTAAAAATTCATATTAAACTTAATTAAAAATTCATATTATAAATTTACACCAAACTTATATTATATTTTTGTTTTTATACATACAAACTTATATTAAAAAGATTAGTTTTTCAAATATTTACAAACTTAAATATATTGATTTTACAAAGTTCAAAATATTAATTTAATATTTATATATTAATTTTAAAAACATGGTAAAAAATAAAATTAAAAATCTTTTTGGCTTTTATCTCACTTTAATCAATCAAACATTATCAAAAATATACGCCCCTCTTTTCGGTAAAGTAATTTCGGTTCCATGACCTAATTTAACTCATGACGAATTTTTGAAATATTTTGGGTTGATTGATTAAAGATATTTATACCTTAAGAATAAACGTTAAATTTCGCAGTGATGTAATAAATTTTTGTATGATATCAATAATTTCGGTCGCCAAACCTAATTTTATTCAATACCAATTTAATACTTTATAGCAAACAAATTAGCGTTTATTATCAAAAGGTTAAAAATAAAAATAAAAAATAAAAACTGTACAGACTTACCTGTGAGATAGTATTCTTAGTGATATGATCTATCCCATTCATAAGATAGTCGGTTTAATTGGTTTTCCATAGCTACATAGGCGTAACCTCGAGCATTCAGTGTTTTTTCTTCTAAACATATGAACGGTCCGTCTCTGCATAAAGTAACAAATTCGGTGTTTGAATAGGTTTGATTATTTGAACATTTACCTCCATGTGACCATTTTCCGCATTTGTGACATCTTTCTAGGTGTCGTGCTCTTCTTTTCGCTGCGGATTTTGATTTTCCTTTACCAAATTGTAACTTATTATCTTCGCATCTGGATTCTTTTCTTACTCCGTCCAATCTTTCTCTGATTACTGATACTATTTCACTCGGAAGTATGTCATTATTACGTTTAGTGATCAAAGCGTGTAGCATTATACCATGGTTTAGTTCACAGGAAGTCTTCATTTCGTAAAAACCTAAAAAAATAAAAATTCAGAATGGGGGGAGAAGACTAGTTCTTTAGGGTCTGCTAGGGAAAGACCATTCGGGTTCCATTTTCGAGAACTACACGAAAACAGAAAATCTAACTCTAACAGAAATACATATTATCCTTTAAAAGACTTGATTCTCCCCACAATTAGTTAGCTGTGGTATCGAAATTGTGATTAACTTCGCTGTCAACTTCCATTGGACTATCTATGTAGTGTTTAACTCTGTGACCATTAACTTTAAATTCAATCTCATTTGAATTTATTAATTCTATCGTTCCGTATGGGAAAACTCTTTTGACTATGAATGGTCCAGACCATCTTGATTTCAATTTTCCAGGAAATAGCTTGAATCGTGAATTGAAAAGAAGAACTCTGTCTCCTTCTTTGAATTCTTTTGAACTTATGATTCTTTTATCATGCCATTTCTTCGTTCTTTCTTTGTAGATTAACGAATTTTTGTATGCTTCATGTCTTAATTCTTCTAATTCGTTTAGTTGACTTAACCGTAGACGTCCAGCTTCATGTAAATCAAGATTACATGTCTTCAAAGCCCAAAATGCTTTGTGTTCAATTTCTACTGGAAGATGACATGCTTTTCCATAAACGAGTCTAAAAGGTGTGGTTCCAATTGGAGTTTTGTAGGCCGTTCTAAAAGCCCAGAGTGCATCCTCCAACTTAATGGACCATTCCTTCGGATTTGATCCTACGGTTTTTTCTAGAATACGTTTTAAAGCTCGGTTGGTATTTTCAACTTGTCCACTTGTTTGTGGATGATATGCGGTGGAGATTTTATGAGTGACTCCATATCTTTTAAGAACTTTCTCAAGTTGATTATTACAAAAATGAGTTCCCCGATCACTTATTAAAGCTTTCAGTGTTCCAAACCTTGCAAAAAGATGTTTTAAAAAGTTGACTACAACTCATGCATCGTTAGTTAGGAGAGCTTGTGCTTCCGCCCATTTAGATACATAATCAATGGCAACGAGAATGTAGAGATTATTATGAGATTTTGGAAATGGACCCATAAAGTCAATACCCCAAATGTCAAATACTTCACATACTTGAATGACATTTTGTGGCATTTCATCACGTTGACTTATTTTTCCGGCCCTTTGACAAGCATCACAGGATTTGCAAAGAAGGTGAGCGTCTTTGTAAATTGTAGGCCAATAGAATCCAGCATCATAAACTTTTCTTGCTGTTAGTTGAGGCCCATAATGCCCTCCTGTTGGTCCTGTGTGACAATGGTTTAAGATTTGATTGGCTTCATCTCTGAATACACATCGGCGTATTATTCCATCTGGACAACTTTTAAACAGATGTGGATCTTCCCAGAAATAGTGTTTTATATCACTGAAGAATTTCTTTCGTTTTTGGTACGACAATCCTTTTTCAAGGAATCCACATACTAAGTAGTTTGCATAGTCTGCAAACCATGGTATTTCATTATAATCTATCTTCAATAGATATTCATCTGGAAAGTTGTCTTGTATGGCCGATTCATTTAGAACTTCTAATTCGAGATTTTCAAGACGAGAAAGATGATCAGCGGCGAGATTTTCTGCTCCTCTTTTATCTCGGATTTCAATATCGAACTCTTGTAAGAGTAAGATCCAACGGATTAATCTTGGTTTGGCATCTTGTTTCGAAAATAGGTATCTAAGAGCAGAATGGTCGGTATAGACCACCGTTTTTGCTAGAACGAGATATGAACGAAATTTGTCAAAAGCAAAGACAATAGCAAGGAATTCTTTTTCAGTAGTTGTGTAATTTGTTTGTGCTCCTTGTAACGTCTTACTAGAATAATATATAGGTTGAAATCGTTTTTCAATCCTTTGTCCTAAAACGGCTCCCATTGCAAAATCACTTGCATCGCACATAAGTTCAAACGGTAGATTCCAATTTGGTGTTATCATTATCGGCGCATTAGTAAGTTTCTCTTTAAGAATATTAAAATATTTGATGCATTCATCTGAAAAGATGAATGGAGCATCCTTTTCTAGAAGTTTATTCATAGGAGTGGCAATTTTAGAAAAATCTTTTATGAAACGTCGGTAAAAACCGGCATGCCCTAGAAAACTCCTAACTCCTCTAACATTGGTGGGATGTGGAAGTTTAGCAATTACATCTACTTTAGCTCTATCCACTTCAATTCCTTCTTTTGAAATTTTATGTCCAAGAACGATGCCTTCTTTAACCATGAAATGGCATTTCTCCCAATTAAGTATTAGATTTGATTGTTCGCATCTAATAAGCATTCGTTCCAGATTAACTAGACATGATTCAAATGTATCACCGAAGACTGAAAAGTCATCCATGAAAACTTCCATGCATTCTTCTATCATGTCGTGAAAAATCGCCATCATGCACCTTTGAAAGGTTGCAGGGGCGTTGCAAAGTCCAAATGGCATGCGTTTGTAAGCAAAAGTACCATAAGGGCACGTGAATGTGGTTTTCTCTTGATCTTCGGGTGCTATTGGAATTTAAAAATATCCGGAAAATCCATCTAGAAAACAATAGTAACTATTTCCGGCTAATCTTTCCAACATTTGATCAATAAAAGGTAATGGAAAATGATCTTTTCTGGTGGCGTCATTTAATTTTCTATAATCAATACACACACGTCATCCTGTTACAGTCCTAGTAGGAATAAGCTCATTTTTCTCATTTGTAATGACAGTCATGCCACCCTTCTTAGGTACGCATTGAACTGGGCTTACCCATGGACTATCAGAAATTGGATAAATTAAACCTGCATCAAGCAGTTTAATAATTTCTTTTTTAACAACATCTTGCATATTAGGATTTAGTCTTCGTTGGCGTTGTACATACGTTTTATGACCTTCCTCCATAAGGATTTTATGTGTGCAATACGAAGGACTTATTCCTTTAATATCATGAATCTTCCGTGCAATAGCTGGTTTATGAGCTTTCAACACAGAAATGAGTTGTGATTTCTCATTTTTAGTAAGAGAAGGCGATATTATTACAGGTAATTCAGATTCACCATGTAAATAAGCGTATTCCAAATGGTTTGGAAGTGGCTTTAACTCTAATGTCGGAGGTTCTTCTATCGATGATTTATATCGATATCTGTCTTCTTCTTTTAGCATTTGAATTTCTTCTGTTGTTGGTTCATATCCATTAGCCATTAGTGTAGCTAACATTTCAGCTTCATCAATTTTTTCAGTTCCTTCTCAAAGAACATTCTCCTGTTCCTTGTAATTCTGGAAATTCTTCTAACAATTCTGCATGTGAATCTATAGTTTAAATATAATAACATGTATCATCTGCAGATTGCGGTTGTTGCATTGCTCTATCAACTGAAAAGGTAACACTCTCGTCCTCTATACTTAGGGTCAGTTTCTTACCAAACACGTCTATCATTGCTTTAGCCGTGTTTAAGAATGGTCTTCCTAATATGAGAGGAACTTGAGAATCTTCTTCCATGTCCAGAACAACAAAATCTACTGGAAATACTAAAGTACCAACTTTAACTAGCATGTTCTCCATTATCCCTCTAGGATATTTTATTAATTGATCGGCTAGTTGTATGCTTATTCTTGTTGGTTTCAATTCTCCAAGGTCTAGTTTAGCGTATAGTGAATACGACATTAAATTTATACTAGCACCTAAGTCTGCTAATGCTTCTATTGAACTAAGACTACCCAGAAAACATGGAATTGTGAAACTTCCTGGATCAGATAATTTTTCTGGTATCTTATTCAACAGTACTGCAGAACAATTAGCATTCATAGTAACAGCCGAGAGTTCTTCCATTTTCTTTCTATTCGTGATTAGATCTTTCAAGAATTTAGCATATCTTGGCATTTCTGAAATCACATCAATGAAAGGAAGATTTACATTTATCTGTTTAAACATATCCAAGAATTTGGATTGCTCGGCTTCAAGTTTTTCTTTTTTCATTTTACTCGGGTAAGGAAGTGGTGGTTGGTATGGTTTAACATAAGGTTTAGCCTTAACTGTGTTATCTTCATTAACCTTTTCAACTACCGGTTCTTTTTCCTTATCTTGATCAGGTTGTGGTTCTTGTGGAGTAGGAATAGCTTCATCAGAAGTTACAAATATTTCAGGTGGTTTAAGTGTTGTACCACTTCTTGTGGTAATGGCTTTAGCTGTTTTATTACGGGGGTTAGCATTTGTATCACTAGGTAAACTTCCCGGTTTTCTTTCACCTATTAACCTTGATAGGTTACTTACTTCTTGTTCCAAGTTTTGAATAGAAGCTTGTTGATTTCTAAATGCTTGAGCATTTTGTTCATTAGTTTGTTTTTGAGATGTGAAAAACTGCGTTTGAGTTTCAACTAGCTTTGTCATCATATCTTCTAAATTCAGCTTTTTATCATCAGTTTGTGGTGGTTTGTTTTGAAAATTAGGTCTTTGCTGATTGTAAGTATTATTGGATACTTGTTGATTACTAGGACCTTGTTGGTTGTTGTATGGAATATTTCGGTTATAATTCTGATTTTGATTGTAAATCGGTCTTGGCGGTTGATAATTATTCTAATAATTATTTCCAGGCCTTTGGTTTATGTATGAAATATTCTCTCTTTGTTCCATTGTTAATTCAATACTGAGACAATCTTTTGTCAAATGTGGTCCTCCACACTGCTCACAACTAATTCGTATTGAGTGGATATCTTTAGTCATCTTTTCCAGTCGTCTCTCGACAGCATCTATCTTTGCGGAAATGAAATCTAAGTCATGGCTAGAATCGGCTCTAGCTGCTTTAGATGATCTAACGATATCTTTTTCTTGGTGACACTCATGTGATTGGGAAGCAGTGTTATCAATAATTTTGTAAGCATCAGTTTCTGTTTTCTTCATAATAGAACCACCAGCTGCTATATCGATGTCTTTCCTTGTAGTGATGTCGCATCCTTGGT
Organism: Rutidosis leptorrhynchoides; assembly: GCF_046630445.1. Classification (NCBI taxonomy): domain Eukaryota; kingdom Viridiplantae; phylum Streptophyta; class Magnoliopsida; order Asterales; family Asteraceae; genus Rutidosis; species Rutidosis leptorrhynchoides. Next base: position 561,053,432 of record NC_092333.1, read on the forward strand.
AGAATATTTGTACTATTTGACAGGTGTCTAAACCATGTTGCGGACATCCTCTTAATAACTTTCCAAATCTAGTCCACGCCTCATATAGAGTTTCATTCGGTTTCTGTGTGAACGTAACAATTTCTCCTTGAAGTCTTACGGCTTTAGATGCCGGAAAGAATTGTTTAAGAAATTTTTCAACTAAAACGTCCCATGTATCAATCGCCCCTTCAGGTAACGATTCTAACCAATCTTTGGCTTCTCCCTTTAAAGTCCAGGGAAATAACATGAGATATATCTGTTCATCCTCAACTTCTCTTATTTTAAATAGTGTGCAGATCCTATTAAAGGTACGAAGATGTTCGTTTGGATCTTCCTTCGGTGCACCACTAATTTGGCATTGATTAGTCACCATGTGTAGAATTTGTCCTTTGATTTCATAATCTGGCGCATTAATGTCTGGATGAGTAATTGCGTGACCTTGGCCAGTGCGTTTAGCTCTCATTCGGTCTTCCATACTTAAAGGTTCTGTTACTTCCATAATTGAATTTGTTGAATCTGAATCACTAGAGGATTCTGATTTAATGGTTCGCTCCTCAATAATTTCTGTTTGAATGATTGGTGGTTCCGGAGAAAAATTTAATGGTTCAGGATCTATGAATTGTCCCTGAATATTCTCCGGATTCTCAATTGTGAGGTCGGGTTCAAAAAATGGATTATCAGAAATTTGACTTGGAGTACTTGGTCGACTGGATGACGATTCTAAAGAAAAATCAACAGCGGTAATATTTGCTAAATGTCTTGATCTAGTTACAGGTGGTTAACGTACAAAAGGTGGTGAACGTCTTGCTCGGTGCATTCACTGAATATCATATTAGTTTTTTAAAAGGAAAGAAAAATTATATAAGTTATCCAATTAATAGACTTTTCTGATTTTGCCCACGTTTCGAATAGCCAAAAGATGCAGCAGAGGGGCAGGATTCGTTTGGTCTCAATATAATTGAGTACTGTTTGGCTCCAATAACCCGGTCCACGTACAAATCCAACTATTACAACGAACCAGAAAATTTTGATGTCTATCAATTTAACCACTTAAAATAAATTTTCGTAATTTTAAGAAATTTAGATAAGAAGTAGAGAAAATTCTAAGTCCTAAAAACTAGAATAGCGAGAAATAAGAAAGAAAAAAGCGCGTCGAAAAAGAAAAAGGTTGAAAAATAAAAGGCGTCGAAAAATAAGAAAGAAAAAGAGTGACTTATAAAACTTTAAAACACTCGACTAACCTAACCTTATTACTACCACTAACTTAAAATTATAATCGCAAATTGAGATTACTAATTGGAATGATAATTGATACATAGGTAAAAGGTGTCTAAAAATATTAAAGCTTACAAGTAAAACTATATCCCAAATGGAAATGACTTAAAAAGGTACTAAAACTTAAAAAGACGTCGCAAAATTCTAAAGCACTTTAATCTTAGTCTAAAGAAAAAGCACTTAAGGGATTTTACGGCAAAGCCTAAAAATCTAGAAATAAAAATAACTATGGCAAAAACTATGAATTAATAACTAAATACGAGCGAAAAATACAAAAATTACGCTAAAAACAAATAAAAAGGGACAAAATATAAAAATATACTAATAGTTATAAAAATTACAATTTTTTAAAAAATATTATTTTTATATTATTTATTTAATAAAACTATTAATTTTACAATTTAAATAAACTAATTAAACTAAAAATACAAATTAAATAAATAACACTAAATTAAATTATATAATATATAACCCTAATTAGGGTTTAAATATAATAATAATTATTATAATCCGTAATTAATGCAGGCTGCAGTCAACTGTGGCGTGTCAGACGGGCTCATGCGATCGCATGAGTCCTAAGCTACCCGGCCATACGATCGCATGGGCTAGGGTTTCGGGCCACAGAGTGGGTTGCTACAGTACTGGACTCGAGTTTTAATATTATTTTTTTTTATTTTCTGTTTTTGCTGTAAAATATATTTATAAAATATATTTATAAATTAAATAAAACTTATATTTTTACAAACTAAAAAATAGAAATAAAGAAACTTTATAGAACTTAAATATTTACCAAACTCTTAAAAATATTTATATTTTTCTTTTTCTTTTTATATTTTTGAATATTTAAAACTTATTTTTACAAAAGCGTATTTTTTTATAAAAGTAAACTAAAAAGAAAAATCTTTTTATATATATATATATTAGCGTTGCGCTTCCGGCTTTTAAGCTAGATTGTCCCCGACAGCGGCGCCAAAAATACTTGATGTTAAACCTAAGGGGTATAAAATACTATTAATTTTACTATGAAATACTATTAAATATGCTACAATTTTACACAAGATATTTATTTATTTATAGAATGGATATACTTAAACCTTACTACAACACTTATAGGCAGTGTACCTAATCGTACAGTAGTGTAGTTTTTAGTAAGTCCGGTTCGTTCCACAGGGAATCTTTTTCACAAATCTTAACGCTATATTAGTTTAATTTTATAAAAATGCAAATATATAAATAAAATTAATATTATTATTATAAAGGGGGGTTTTACCGTTTAATGACCGGTTTGTCAATTTTAAAACTTTAGTTGCAGTTAAAACAAAATGTAAAAATATTAAATAAATAAAAGACTTAATTTAAAGCGTAAAGTAAATAACGATAATGAAATTGCGATAAATAAAAGTGCGATAAAATAAACTTGCGATAATTAAAAAGTACGATAATTAAAAGTGCAATTAAATACAATAACAATAAATAAAAGTGCGATAATTAGAAGTGCAACTAAATATAAAATAAAGGAAATTAAATATGAAATAAAAGAATTATGCTTATTTAAACTTCCGTAATCATGATGTTTGACGTGTTGATTTTAGTTTTATGCCCATGGGTTAATTGTCCTTTGTCCTGGATTATTTAATATGTCCGTCTGGTTTTTGTCCATAACAGTCCATCAGTCATAAATATAAAGTGCGAGTGTCCTCGTCAAATTATCCTTATACCCGAAGTTAAATATTCCAACTAATTGGGGACTTAAACTGTAACAAGGTTTTAATACTTTGTTTAATAATTACACCAGGATGTCGACTGCGTGTAACCCAATGTTTTAATACTTTGTTATCAATTATGCCAAGTGTCCTTGTACATAATTTCACCCCTGTTTTAATAATTCTAGTGGTTATTAATCCATTCCCGTGTCCGGTTAAATGAACGATTATTCGTACATATAAATACCCTGCTCATCGTATCCGATCGAGTGTATATGGTTATTTATAGGGACGTCCAATTGTAAATCTTTATATTAACATTAACAAATTATCATTTAGTTAAACAAATATAAAGCCCATTAATAGCCCATAGTCTAATTTCCACAAGTGTCGTTCTTTTGTCCAAACCCCAATTATGGTACAAAGCCCAATTACCCAATTTTAGTAATTAGTCCAACATCATGATTACTTCATTTTAAATAAGCATAATAATAACTTAGCTACAAGACATTAAAATTAAAAAGGTTGAACATAACTTACAATGATTAAAAATAGCGTAGCGTTATACGGACAGAATTGCGACTTACACCCTTACAACATTTGCTAACATACCCTTATTATTAGAAATTAAATTTAAAATTAAAATTAAAATTAAAATATAAATATAAATATTACGTATAGATATATTGAGATAGAAAAAGATGTGTTTTTGTGGTGCACCAAAGCTCGATTTTTATAGGCATGTGGGCTGAAACTGTGCACCATGCGATCGCATGGATTTATGCCTTCCAGGCCATGCGATCGCATGGCCAGCTGGGGAGAGTCACATTTGGTTGTTTTCTTCTGCCGACGTTTATTTAAATATAATATAATATATATATTAATTTTAAGAATTAATTATATATTATATTATATTCATATGCATAGTTGGCTTGTAATTTTTAGTCCATTGAGTCGAGCGTTGAGAGTTGACTCTGGTCCCGGTTCCGGATTTTCGAACGTCCTTGCGAATAATTTTAATATCTTGTACTTTGCGTTTTGAATCTTGTACTCTTGTAATTTTGAGACGTTTCTTATCAATAATTGGAACCTTATTGATTGTATTTTGTACTTTTGAGCTTTTTGGTCGTTTGCGTCTTCAATTCGTCGAATCTGTCTTTTGTCTTCACCTTTTATTATTTAAACGAATATCACTTGTAAATAGGACAATTGCAACTAAAAGCTTGTCTTTCTTGAGGAATAATGCTATGAAATATATGTTCGTTTTTAGCATTATCAAAAAGTCAAAAGGAATGGCAGTCGGCGCATACGATGGATACACATAAACCATCTCGACGCTACCTGAACACATAAACGATGAAGATTGCCTGCACGGTTTCTGCCTAAAGGATATAAGAGCAAGCTACGAAGAATCGGTCACCATCAGAAGGGACCAAACTGTGTTTATGCATAAGCCCTTCTGATAAATGTGCAGCATACCTTGTATCCGGCACACGGAGTCTGTGAGCAAGTGACATGCGATCTGTCCATCCTGAGAAGGAACCAAAACTTATTTACATAGAACCATTTTCCTAAATAGAGAAGTGTATATGATATTCTGTGTGACGATTCGGAAATTTTTGACCAAATTTAAACTTAATCTTTATATGTTTTCAACACGATAAGCAAAGTTTGTAATGTTGAGTCTCAAAAACTTTGGAACAGTTTACATGAATGCATTTGCCCTTTTGACCATTCCCGACGATTCACGAACAATTGTTTGTATATATATATATATATATATATATAAATATATATATATAAAAAAGGTATATTGAATGTATATTTACATGGTTTCAAATTTATTTAGTAAACGATAATAGCACACGTTTGTCAGTCAATCGATATTAAGTAAGTTAAATTCAAACTTATATAATTTTAAAATAAATGGTGATCCAAAAATGAGTTCTATAAATTTTACACTTACTAAAAATGTATCTTGGATCTAGTTATTAAAATTTTAGCATTTTTATATTTTACCCAAAATTGAGAGGGACAGTTGATGTAAATTTTATTTAATAAATTAAGGATCGAATTTTATACCATAATGATCAAAATAAATAAATATAATAAATTTTAAAATATGGGATTTTTTTGAATTAAATTTATCCGTAACTGTTTAGCAATGGACACGATATAGTCATTCGGGATAAACTGTCGGTAGTAATATTCCAAAAACACCCATGGCTTAGTGATCTTTTTCAATTCATGCACCTTTCTTTTCCTGATTAATAATATATTATTATTATTATTATTAATTATTAACTTACTTTACAGCTATATATACACACACACACACACACACACACACACACATATATATATATATATATATATATATATATATATATATATATATATATATATATACGAGATATAGATATAGACACATATGATCAACTTGACTCAACTCACACCCATTTCACCTCACCACCTCCGGCACTCACCTTCTTCACCGGTTACCTCATGAACCACCTTGATTACCATTCACCATCGAACACCAGAGTCACTCTGCCGCCACCATCATCGCCTAATACCACCACAACCCATCATAAACCATCACACCATTACTCTCTCCATTTTGTTTTTAATTGACTTTAGCCGTGAACCTTCATCACCCAAGAAGCATCATTTACTTCACCATCTCATGGCTACCATCATCCTCCCTTAACCTTCCTCACCATCCAAACGGTCGTCCACTATCACCACAAACCATCATTTAACCCTACGATATCACTACGGCTGCACCTTCGTTCCTATTTCTAGTTCATATCGATCACCTTCTATCACTCAACCATTGAACCATCTACTACCACCGTTACTGTTTCTGTTGTAAACATCATTACACCACCATGAACACCACACTCACCACCACCGTTACCACCATCTCAATCTCTCTCTCTCTCTCTCCTCTCTCTCTCTCCTAAACTTGCTCATGAACTCGCCCGCAAACACCATCAACTTATCACCAACACTTTCGGATTGTTATGGCAGTCATGAACCCATGAAAAAATGCTGCAAAGAGGTTGTTACTATTCCGGTACATTGCTTATGGTTGCTACAAATTTCTGTCATCATCACCTCCACAAAATCCTATTGCTACCACTCGAGCTATCCAATTTCGTTTTAGTTTCTCTGTCCAAGCTAGACCGAAACCCTTTCCATTAATGCTACTGTTCCGGTATTGTCTGTGAATTATTTGATGATGATGACGATGAGAAACTAATGACGAAGCGTGAGGATGAGATGATGATAGATGATGATGTGATCATGATAATGATTCGATGATGATGATCTGATGACGATAATGATATATTGATGATGAAAAGCCGTTGTATGTGATAGTGATGCCATCATGTACAGTTTCTTCCTGGTGACTGTTATGAATCGAAGCACTCAAAGGTTTTATTTTTTTATTTCTTGACACCTCGTGGACTAATCTAGTAATCGGGCCAAATGAATTTTCTTTTTGGACTGCAAGATTTGAAACCCAAATAACCACAAGCAATTCATCTTAGAAGTGTTATTAGGCCGTGATGGGCTGATTACTAGTATGAATTTTTCACTTGGGCTTGTTATTTGATAATACATAATATATGTATGAGAATATGTACGTGAATGAAATTAAATGGTGATCGTGAAATAATTATGATGAGGAGAAAGAAACGATTAAATGAAAACATTTCTTGAATCATTTTGATGCGGTAGTTAGATAATGACGTATGTTGATGGTGATTATGGTGGTACTAAATAGTGATGTTTATGAAAACGGGTTAGATAATGAGGATGATTAACAAAGGTTAAAATGATGATATTAGTCACGATATTGATTATGATGGGGTATTAAGATGATAAACGTGCAATGATAATGATGATGATGGCGAATCATGACGATATACGATAATGATAGTTGAGGATATAAATCCTATTATTTTTATTATTATTATTATTATTACCATTATTATTATTTTTATTGATATCATTATAATTATAATTATTATTGTTATTAATATTATCAGTATTATTAGTATTATTATTATTGACACAATTTTTTTAGTATATAAACATTATTTATTATTATTATTATTATTATTATTATTATTATTATTATTATTATTATTATTATTATTATTATTATTATTATTGTTATTATTATTATTGTTATTATTATTATTATTATTATTATTAAGTATTAAGTATTATTATCAAAATTATTATTTTCATTATTATTATATTATGAAACTTATCATTTTTATTAAAAACTACTATTATTATTAAAAGTATCATTTTTATTAAAATTTCATTTTATTATTATTATTATTGAAAGTATTAAAATTATCATTTGTATTAAAAATTATCATTTTTAAGATTGCCTTTATTATTAAAACTATCATTTTTATTATCATTAATAGAATTATTATTATTATTATTATTATTATTATTATTATTATTATTATTATTATTATTATTACAAATTATTTTAGTATTATTATAATTATTACTTTTACAAACAAAAGATAGTTATATAGAAATATATTTATTACATATAACATAACTATATTAGTATTTTTATAATAAATAATAATTATCTATCTAAAGTAAATAAAGTAAATATATCTAACAAAATTATTAAGTAAACTTATAAATTATTAAATATAATAATTATATCACTAAGAAAAATATATAAATTTGTTCGATTTCTATTATGTGTGTTAATATATATATAAATGATATAGGTTCGTAAATCCGAGGCCAACCCTACACTTGTTCAATGTCGTCATATGTATTTTTACTACAAAATACAGTATTGTGAGTTTCATTTGCTCCCTTTTTAAATGTTTTTGCAATATATATTTTTGGGATTGAGAATACATGCGCTTTTTTAAATGTTTGACGAAATAGACACAAGTAATCGAAACTACATTATATGGTTGGATTATCGAAACTTCAAGTCTGGTAACCTAAGAATTAGGGAAATGGCCCCTAATTGACGCAAATCCTAAAGATAGATCTATTAGGCCTAACAACCCCCATTCATGTCTATGGGTGGCTTTAGTACTTCGAGATTATTATTATACAGACGACGATGTCTGTGGGGATATTCTATGCATTATGGTTAATGTCGGTTACCAGGTGTTCAATCCATATGAATGATTTTTATGCAGATGGCTATATGCATGCATGATGTTTATGAGAAATGAAAATATGAAATCTTGTGGTCTATTAAAAATGATGGAAATGAATATTGTTGATAAACTAATGAACTCACCAACCTTTTGGTTGACACTTTAAAGCATGTTTATTCTCAGGTATGAAAGAAATCTTTCGCTGTGCATTTTCTCATTTTAGAGATATTATTTGGAGTCATTCATGACATATTTCAAAAGACGTTGCATTCGAGTCGTTGAGTTCATCAAGATTATTATTAAGTCATTGATAGTTTGATATATTATGAAATGGTATGCATACCTGTCAACTTTCAATGTAATGAAAGTTTGTCTTTTAAAAACGAATGCAATGTTTGTAAAATGTATCATATAGAGGTCAAATACCTCGCAATGTAATCATATGTTATTGTATTCGTCCTTATGGATTAGGACGGGTCGCTACATGTGGTATCAGAGCGGTGGTCTTAGCGAACCAGGTCTTGCATTAGTGTGACGACCCGAAAATTTCCGATCAAATTTAAACTTTATCTTTATATTATTCCGACACGATAAGCAAAGTTTGTTAAGTTAAATCTCAAGGATTTTAAACTGTGTTCATACATTCATTTAACCTTAATCAAATTCTGACGATTCGCGAACCATTATACAAATAGATATGATTGTATATATATGTGTATATATATTATAACTTGAAAATGTAATCAAAGTATTAGGTATAATACTTTACATGATGGTATTTACCGACGGAATTGAAAGATAATATCAAATGATTGATTTATCAGATACATTGTATGATTATGAGTCTTTGTTGAGAGGTCCACTTTGATTTAAGAAATCTTTCCGTTTTAACAATATTCGGAAAATGATAAAGTGATTTACGAGTAAGAACAAATGTGTCTATTATCGAGAATTAGACAAAGGTTAGTGGAAGACTAAATTACATAATAATCATTTGATTTAGTTTCAAATGTACAAAAATGCTTTACGATATAATAAAACTCGATTATTTAAGATGTCTTTGAGTAAATAACGTGAGATGGAATATTAATTGTTAAATATGTAGTTAACTTGCAACGTGTATTTAAAACGTGTTTACGAATATTGAAGATATATATATAGTTTCAAATTAAGTAACACTTGATTCGATTGATATTTAGATAAGTCATCTAGGACGTTTGATAAATATTGGCGCATAAATGGATTACGCCAAATTAAGTTTTAAAGTATAAACTTTACGTGTTATAATATTTTTTTTACAAAATTTAAAAACGAGCTTTGAAATATAATTAGTTTTGAAAAACTAAACATTATATCATTACATAAATATTTCCATTACTTATGATATATACAAGTTTATATTTTTAAGTAATATTAATTTAGTTATAAGACGTGTCGATTTAAAATAATACTTTTATATATATAACGAGACATTGATTTATAGAAGTAAATGACCACAACACTCAAATGTAAAAGATATACTTTGGATAATATAGTTTATCATTGATTAAGTCTAATTATTGATAAAGGTACACGTCACGAAACGTAAAGTGCTAGTTTTCTAAGCGTATGAAATGACGTTCGAAAAACCGGAACCAGGACATTAGTCGAGCGACAACGTACAAGTCATCGGAAATAAAATTACAAGTCAACTATGCTCATGAATATAATATAATATATAATTAATCATATGAATTAAATATATATTTATATATAATATTATTAAATAAAAGTGTAGGTAAGTTTTTTTTCCAAAAATCACGGGTCATAAAGTGGCGACCACTTTTCCATACCACACATCACACATTTTTTTTATTATTTATTTATTTATTATACTATTATAATTATATAATTATATTATTATTATTATATAACAACTTGTGAAAATGATAGGTGAATGAAGGCTAATCGAATTGGTCTATTTAAATCTAATTCATTTCATTTTGCAGTTCACACACATACATATACAATATATACTCCGCAAGTATTACTTATATTATCATTGTTCTTAAATATTATTCTTATTATTTTTAATATTATTGTTTTATTATTATTAGTATTATTAGTATTAGTATTATACATAAAATACTACGACGAGGTCATGAGCGGGTTATTTCAAAACAAGTTTTTCGAGCGGGATAGAGTTAAGAAAAATATGGGTTATAGCTATGGAGGTTATAGGTATGGTTCAGGGGTATAGCTCGTGAGGCCAACCTAGCGTTTATCTTTTCCGTTGCGTCTACGTACTTTTCTGTAATATTGAATCTCAATATTGATACGTGAGCACTCATAACTTAACTTTTATATATTAATAGTGTATCCCTGACTAGTGCTCGAGTATATATGATTATGCATGCTTGTATGTTTAATTTCGTCGTTAAATACTTTATGATAGATCATGAATTAAATACATAAGCTACTAGGATAAGGAATATTATATGCATGTCGTTAGAAAGCTGACGAAAAATCAATAACTTTTCATTTAGGAATCGTGTGATTTCGATGAACGAATTATAAGATATGACCAACTGAATTATTATGAACTTTAGTATTATTATTGTTAAAATTGTTATTATTACTATCGTTATTATTAAAAATTATCATTTTTATAAAAACTATCATTTTATTATTTTTATCATTATTATTATTATTATTATTATTAATAAAAGTATCATTAATATTAAAACTATCATTTTTATTAAAATTAGCATTTTTAATAGAAATATGATTGTTATTATAAAATATCATTATTATTATCATTTTAGTATTATTATTATTAATATTATCATAGGATTATCATTTTCATATAAAATACTAATATTATTATAGTTAAAATTAAAGAGAATCATTATTATTAAAAAAAATTATTATCATTTTGAATAGAAGTATTATTTTAAAATATTATTATTGATATCGTTAATATTAAAAATAGTTATTTTTAAAATTATCATGTTTGTTAGAAAATAATACTTTAAATCTTAAAACTTATATTTTCATTATCATTTTTGTTAATATTATTAATAACAACAATATTATTTTTTTATTATCATTAACATGAATATAATATTTTTATCAGAAATATTATTATTATTATTATTATTATAACATTAGTATTACTACGAAAGATTATTTATTATCAAGGTTATTATTATTATTATTAAATCTGAATATTATTATTATTATATTATTATTATTATTATTATTAAAAATAATTAATATTATTTTAGTTATTATTATTATTATCAAATAAATAGGTGATACAAAGATATTTTTATCACACACAAGATAATTACATTTCACAATATTTTTATGATATTAAGAAAACTTTATAAATTTTATATAAAAGTATATTTTTATCGTATATAGATTTTAATATAAATTTTTATAAATAATTTGTATTATTTACCATAATAAAAATTGATAGATATATTTAAATATATATAAAACGACTATATTTAAGTTATATAATAATCATATATAGATTTTGAAAGTCATTTTGTGTCAAATTGACTTTGCATGATAATCTCGAGCATTAGGATTGTGATACACTATGACTTGACCTAAATTGTTAGACATATATTGACCATTATATAAATATATATATATATATATATATATATATATATATATATATATATATATATATATATATATATATATATATATATATATATATATATATATATATATATATATATATATATATATATACTTGATATAGGTTCGTGAATCTGAGGCCAACCTTGCATTGTTCAGTTCCGTCGTATGCATATTTTTACTACAAAATATCGTATTGTGAGTTTCATTTGCTCCCTTTTTAAATGCTTTTGCAATATATATTTTTGGGACTGAGAATACATGCGCTGATTTTATAAATGTTTGACGAAATAGACACAAGTACTTATGTAACAGACTGAAACCCGGGCTAGTTGTAAGTTGTCCATTTTGCCCTAAGGGTTTGTGCTTAGTCTTAAGTGCTTTTATTTTAATTATTTAATTAGTGTTTTATTATATTTGTGTTGTGTCCAGTTTGTGACAAGGGTCCCAGAACAGGTTTGTTTATTTTATTTGGACCTCGTTTGGATTACCTAATCTTGTGCGAAAGATATCAGATAACTGGTAAATACCCGTGTGTGATGGGGTATTGTGTTTTAACACAAATAAGAGCTGGTGACCAGCTCCCTTCTTGAAGTTTCCTGATTTTTTTCATTTCACTCTCTCTCACTAAACCTAACCTCACCATCTCAAACCCTAAATCATTTGATCTCGAATTGAAGCTTGATTTTGGTGTCAAAACGTTCCTTGTGTCATTGTGATTCTAACAAGGTAAGGTTTGTAAGATTTCATGATCAAATCTATGATTAAATGGGTTTTAAGTTAGTTTTTGTTAAAATGGGGTTTTGTGTAAAATTGGTTCAATTTGTTGTTGTTTGTGCATAAAAGTTGTGAGTTTATGTTTCTAAATGTCTAGTGTAAAAGATGTAACCAGTTTTGAGGTCAAAAACGTGTCCAAAGTCGAGATTTGGTGATTTTGGGTTGAAACCCGTCACTTTGCTGCTGTTGCAGCTGATGAACTACCTTCGGCCGATGGTCGTTGACCATCGACCGATGGTGAGGACGATCGGCCGATGGACGAGACCATCGACCGATGGTGTATGATTTCTGACCAGCGGATGTAATTTTGACGATCGACCGATTGGGGGAGACCATCGACCGATGGTGTGTTGATGATCGGCCAATGGATGGGACCATCGACCGATGGTCTTAGGCAGCGAAATTCTTACTAAGTGTGGAATTCTAGCCGTTATGCTGCCCGTTTGTATTTTGGTGTTCAGGATGTAAATTTTGAAAGTGCACAAGTGTTAAGCATGAAAATTTTAGCGGACGAAAATTTTTACTAATTTGCTATAATTCGCTGTCAGTGTGTCTAATCTTGATGGGAACACTATTCTAACTTGGTTTTTGCTATTCTCAGGAGATAAGGACAAGGAAGAAGCTCAGAAATAATAACTGAGCAGTTGCTGGTAATTGGTGAGTGGGTCTATCTACGGATAGAGTTTAAGTAGCATATCATGCTACTGTGGTTGACTCTTTTACCATGCATAGTGTAGGAATTGCCATGATAGAATAATATCGTTTGCCTGATGTTGTATGTGAATTATGTGTACACTGTGTGAATGGCACCAGTCGGGCCTAGGGAGACTGGGGACTCGAGACCGTGCCTAGGAGAGGTTAGAGTCCGTATGAGGTCAACCGTGCCTAGGGGAGGTTGGGTCCATAGGCTACTGATTGTAGTGTATAGTGTGAATGATGCATCCCCTGCATCTGGATAACTATACTGTGAATTGAGTAGCAGGGACTATCGGTAGACTCAGGCCCGATCAGCTGGGAGTCGTGTGCTCGTACAAGCCGCCGATCCTCGTATTGTCTTTTGTATGCTAGTTGGTAGTTAGCAGGTATTGTTGATGTATATAGCTTGTGTGTGACTTAAGCTATATCTGTTAGATAGATTCCATTCACTTAGCGGTGCGCTAATCCCCCATATGTTTTCCCCCTTGCAGGTTTAGGTACTGCTAGTCGGGATGGGTGCTATTGCAGAAGACATGTTTGACAACCAAACTCTGATGTGGACTTTTGAATAAATAATGTTTTGTGATAACGTAACACCGTTGTTTAAACTTAAACGTAATGACGTGACTTATATTGTGTTTGTTAATAAAGTCTTCCGCTGTGTATATAAAAAAAAAAATAAAAAATGGCCGGTGTTACAAGTTGGTATCAGAGCATGGTTTGGCGGCAAATACGTGCGCGTATTTTGTTCCCAAACCCTGAGGCAAGTCAAACATGTCTGTGGGAGTGGGGGCTAAGTGAAAATAGGATATACGTGTGTTAGTTGTGATTGAACTAACTGTTATCCACTAAGCTTTTGTGTAAGCTGTTTTGTAGCACAGGTATGGCTGATAGAAACGCAACTGGCCCATCTAACCCCGGAACATTCAGAGCACCAGAAGAGGGTGTTGAGTCTGATGATGATCAGAGTAGTTACATCCTTCAATTAGAAAGTAAGCTAAAAGAGGCTGAGGACAAAATTAATGAGCTTGAATTGGCAAGGCATTCTGGAAATGATGATACACCACCTGGATTCCCAACCGCGCAATCCCAAACGATACCTAATGTGCACCAGAACCAGTTTCAGAATCAAGTACCTAACCAATATTATATGCCACCGCAAAACACTTTTACTTACCAAAATCCCATGATGATGAACCCGTACCAAATGCAAATGTTTCAACAACCTTACATGCAACCACCCAAAAAGTGTACTTATAAGAACTTCCGTGATTGCAAACCCTCTGAGTTCTCTGGAAGTACTGATCCGACTGTAACTCTCAATTGGTTGCGAGAAGTTGAAAGGGTATTTGAAGCGTGTCAGTGTGAATCCGAGCTGAAGGTAACATATGCTAGTAGACTGTTGAAAGGTAGGGCTATGATTTGGTGGGATTCTTTGATTTCTAGTATACCAAAAGAGCAAGTGAGTATGATCACATGGGAGCAGTTTCATGGGAAGGTGTGTGAACAATATTGTAATCCATTTGATATGAACCGAATCAAGACTGAGTTTCTTGAAATGAAGATGACACCTCAAATGACGATCGATGAGGTAGTAGAGAAGTTTATGGATAAACTGAGGTTTGTACAACAGTGGGTTCCAGACGAAGCGTCTCGTATACAACATTTTGTTAATATCATTTTGCCAGAGTACCGAACTTTTGTTAGAACGGCTACGTCGTTGTCTCAAGCGGTTGTGATGGCTAAGATGGTAGAAAGTGATGTTCAGGCCGCCAGAAATAGAATGTTTAGTAATGTGCTACAACAAGGTGGGCAAGTATCTGGTCAATCAGGATCTAAATTCAAGAAGTCTAGTGGGTTTAAATCGAAGGGTAAAAGTGGTCAGAGTAGTTCTGGATCTGGATCAGGTAAAGGGAATTGGTGTCACACGTGTTGATCTTCTCACAGTGGTCAGTGTTCTGAGGCTACAAGAAGATGCTTAAAGTGTGGTGTGGTTGGGCATGAGTCTTCAGCATGTCCGTATCCGAATAGTGTGTGTTGGAGTTGTCATAAACCAGGGCATCGTGCAGTTAGTTGTCCGTCAAAAAGTGGTAGTTCCGGGGTAGGGTCAGGGGCGCGTTCAGCATCAGCCGTAGGGTCAACTGCCTCGAGTGGGCAGAAGAGGAAGAACCCTCCAACAGCAGAGGCTAGAGCTTTTCAGATGTCAGTTGAGAATGCTGTGGCAACCGACGAAGTGATCACCGGTATGTTTCTAATCAACTCAATACCTGCTCGTGTATTGTTTGATTGTGGTGCCAATAGGTGTTTTATGTCCCTAGATTTCTATGCTAAGTTGAATTTACCAGCTAATGTGTTACCCAAGCCGGTTAGTGTAGAAGTAGCCGATGGTAAGATCACACCAGTCACAACATATGTGTCTGGGGTTTGTATAGAGATTGAAGGGAAGTCTTTCCCGGTGACTTGTTTAGTGTTACCTATTCCTAGCTTTGATGTAGTATTAGGAATGGATTGGTTAAGCTCGCTTAGGGCTAATATTAAGTGTGATAGGAAAATGATTACCTTTCGTTCGACCGATGGAACCCGTGTTGTGGCCCGAGGGGAGCGGGGAGGGTATAATTTTCTGTTGATAACCATGATAAAAGCGAAAAATTCGATGGCAAAGGGTTGTGAATCATTTCTTGCATATGTGATTGATGCGAAGAAAGAAAAGAAAACAGTGGCCGATATTCCGATAGTATCAGAATTTCCCGATGTGTTCCTAGATGAGTTACCAGGTCTGCCGCCGGTAAGGGAAGTTGAATATAAGATTGAATTGGTTCCTGGAACAACTCCAGTTGCAAAAGCTCCATACCGATTAGCGCCGTCTGAAATCCGTGAAATGATGTCACAGATTCAAGAACTATTAGATCGTGGGTTTATCCGACCGAGTTCTTCACCGTGGGGTGCTCCGGTATTGTTTGTTAAAAAGAAAGATGGGTCAATGCGTATGTGTATTGATTATCGTGAATTGAACAAAAGAACTGTGAAGAATAAATATCCGTTACCTCGAATAGATGATTTGTTCGATCAGTTACAGGGTGCTTCATTTTTTTTCTAAGATAGACTTACGATCCAGATATCATCAGGTTCGTGTTGCTGAATCAGATATACCGAAAACAGCGTTCAGGACAAGGTATGGTCATTATGAATTTCTTGTCATGCCGTTTGGGTTGACGAATGCGCCAGCAGTCTTCATGGATCTGATGAATAGAGTGTGTCGTCCGTTCTTAGATAAGTTTGTGATTGTGTTTATAGACGATATACTAGTGTATTCAAAGACAGAAAGTGAACATGCTGAACATCTGAGACAGGTTTTGAACTTGTTGAAACGTGAACAACTATTTGCAAAATTTTCAAAGTGTGAATTCTGGTTACGTGAAGTGCAGTTTTTGGGTCATGTGATTTGTACCGAGGGTATAAAAGTTGATCCGACAAAGATAGAAGCGGTAATGAATTGGAATTCTCCGAGGACTCCGACTGAGATTAAGAGTTTTCTGGGATTGGCTGGTTATTATCGCAGGTTTATCAAAGATTTCTCTAAAATAGCGGGTCCATTGACTAAGTTGACTCGTAAAGATATAGCCTTTCAATGGACTGATGAACAGGAAAAGGATTTTCAGACTTTGAAACAGCTATTGTGTCAGGCACCAGTGTTAGCCTTACCAGAAGGTTCAGACGACTTCGTGGTATACTGTGACGCGTCGTATGCTGGGTTGGGTTGTGTATTGATGCAAAGAGATAAGTAATTGCCTACGCCTCTCGACAGTTGAAAGTTCATGAGAAGAATTATCCAGTGCATGATCTTGAAATGGCTGCAGTAGTGTTTGCTTTGAAACTGTGGAAACATTATTTGTATGGAACTCATTGTGTTATTTGTACAGATCATAAGAGTTTGCAATATATCTTCTCACAGAAAGAATTGAATATGCGTCAGAGACGGTGGCAAGAGTTGATCAAAGATTATGATTGTGAAATTAAATATCATCCGGGTAAGGCAAATGTGGTTGCAGATGCGCTAAGTCGTAAAAAGTCAAGTGAAAATGTGAAATTCCTTCGTTTGAATATAACTTCAGATTTGATTAACAGCTTAAGAACCGTTCAGGCCTGTGCTTTAGAGGACGAACATATTAAATCTGAACAAATGACCAAACGAAAAGTGGACTTAATTGATGACTCACGTGGACTAAAGACCTTAAACAATCGTGTTTGGGTGCCTAAGCTTGGAGATTTGAGGGATTTAATCATGACGGAAGCTCACAAATCCAGATTGACAGTACATCCGGGTAGTAATAAGATGTATCATGATTTGAAAGCAGTGTATTGGTGGCCGACAATGAAAACAGATATCGCTCGATATGTCGAAAAGTGCCATATTTGTGCTCAAGTGAAGGCAGAACATCAGAAGCCTTATGGTTCGCTACGTCAGTTACAGATTCCAGAGTGGAAATGGGAACATATAACGATGGATTTTGTGACCAAATTACCTCGAACTCAGAAACGACATGATATGATTTGGGTAATAGTGGATCGTCTAACTAAAAGTGCTCATTTTCTTGCTACTCGTGAGACAGCTTCGTTAAGTGAGTTAGCCGATTTGTATGTGAAAGAAATAGTTAGTCGACATGGTGTGCCGTTATCGATCGTTTCAGACAGAGATTCCAGATTTGTGTCGAATTTTTGGAACAGTCTTCAACAAAATTTGGGTACACGTGTGAATTTAAGTACAGCTTATCATCCTCAGACAGATGGTCAGAGTGAAAGAAAGATACAGACTTTGGAGGATATGTTAAGGGCTTGTGTGTTAGAATACGGTGGTTCGTGGGATACACATTTACCGTTGGTCGAATTCGCGTATAATAATTCATATCATTCGAGTATAGGAATGCCGCCCTATGAAATGTTGTACGGTCGTCGTTGCAGAACTCCGACTTGTTGGTTAGAAGCCGGGGAGAAGCAGTTTGCAGGTCCCGAAATTGTTCAAATGACAGCCGAAAAAGTTGCAATTGTGAGAGAAAAGTTGAAAGCCGCTAGAGATAGGCAGAAAATGTATGCTGATCCGCGTAGACGTCCGGTAACCTTTAATGTGGGTGAACGAGTGTATCTGAAAGTTTCGCCGTGGAAAGGGGTTATCAGATTCGGTAAACGTGGTAAGTTAGCACCGAGATTTATTGGTCCGTTTCCGATCAGTGAAGTGTTGAATGATCAGACTGTGGTGTTAGATCTTCCGCCAGAGTTAGCTGGTATTCATAATACATTCAACGTATGTTATCTTCGTAAGTGTAAAGTCGACGATGAAACACAACTTCTTCCTTTAGAAGATTTAAGGGTCGATTTGAATAAGAAATTGGTGGAAGAGCCGGTCCGTGTGATTGACCAAAAGGTGACTAAGCTGAGAAAGAAAGAGATTCCGATGGTGTTGATTGAGTGGAAACACAGTTTGGGATCTGATCTTATGCGGGAAACGGAAGAGTTGATGAGAAAACGCTACCCTCATTTGTTTGACCAATACCAGATTCCGAGGACGGAATCTCCTTAAGGGGGGTGGATTTGTAACAGACTGAAACCCGGGCTAGTTGTAAGTTGTCCATTTTGCCCTAAGGGTTTGTGCTTAGTCTTAAGTGCTTTTATTTTAATTATTTAATTAGTGTTTTATTATATTTGTGTTGTGTCCAGTTTGTGACAAGGGTCCCAGAACAGGTTTGTTTATTTTATTTGGACCTCGTTTGGATTACCTAATCTTGTGCGAAAGATATCAGATAACTGGTAAATACCCGTGTGTGATGGGGTATTGTGTTTTAACACAAATAAGAGCTGGTGACCAGCTCCCTTCTTGAAGTTTCCTGATTTTTTTCATTTCACTCTCTCTCACTAAACCTAACCTCACCATCTCAAACCCTAAATCATTTGATCTCGAATTGAAGCTTGATTTTGGTGTCAAAACGTTCCTTGTGTCATTGTGATTCTAACAAGGTAAGGTTTGTAAGATTTCATGATCAAATCTATGATTAAATGGGTTTTAAGTTAGTTTTTGTTAAAATGGGGTTTTGTGTAAAATTGGTTCAATTTGTTGTTGTTTGTGCATAAAAGTTGTGGGTTTATGTTTCTAAATGTCTAGTGTAAAAGATGTAACCAGTTTTGAGGTCAAAAACGTGTCCAAAGTCGAGATTTGGTGATTTTGGGTTGAAACCCGTCACTTTGCTGCTGTTGCAGCTGATGAACTACCTTCGGCCGATGGTCGTTGACCATCGACCGATGGTGAGGACGATCGGCCGATGGACGAGACCATCGACCGATGGTGTATGATTTCTGACCAGCGGATGTAATTTTGACGATCGACCGATTGGGGGAGACCATCGACCGATGGTGTGTTGACGATCGGCCGATGGATGGGACCATCGACCGATGGTCTTAGGCAGCGAAATTCTTACTAAGTGTGGAATTCTAGCCGTTATGCTGCCCGTTTGTATTTTGGTGTTCAGGATGTAAATTTTGAAAGTGCATAAGTGTTAAGCATGAAAATTTTAGCGGACGAAAATTTTTACTAATTTGCTATAATTCGCTGTTAGTGTGTCTAATCTTGATGGGAACACTATTCTAACTTGGTTTTTGCTGTTCTCAGGAGATAAGGACAAGGAAGAAGCTCAGAAATAATAACTGAGCAGTTGCTGGTAATTGGTGAGTGGGTCTATCTACGGATAGAGTTTAAGTAGCATATCATGCTACTGTGGTTGACTCTTTTACCATGCATAATGTAGGAATTGCCATAATAGAATAATATCGTTTGCCTGATGTTGTATGTGAATTATGTGTACACTGTGTGAATGGCACCAGTCGGGCCTAGGGAGACTGGGGACTCGAGACCGTGCCTAGGAGAGGTTAGAGTCCGTATGAGGTCAACCGTGCCTAGGGGAGGTTGGGTCCATAGGCTACTGATTGTAGTGTATAGTGTGAATGATGCATCCCCTGCATCTGGATAACTATACTGTGAATTGAGTAGCAGGGACTATCGGTAGACTCAGGCCCAATCAGCTGGGAGTCGTGTGCTCGTACAAGCCGCCGATCCTCATATTGTCTTTTGTATGCTAGTTGGTAGTTAGCAGGTATTGTTGATGTATATAGCTTGTGTGTGACTTAAGCTATATCTGTTAGATAGATTCCATTCACTTAGCGGTGCGCTAATCCCCCACATGTTTTCCCCCTTGCAGGTTTAGGTACTGCTAGTCGGGATGGGTGCTATTGCAGAAGACATGTTTGATAACCCAACTCTGATGTGGACTTTTGAATAAATAATGTTTTGTGATAACGTAACACCGTTGTTTAAACTTAAACGTAATGACGTGACTTATATTGTGTTTGTTAATAAAGTCTTCCGCTGTGTATATAAAAAATAAAAAATAAAAAATGGCCGGTGTTACAACTTAAAATTACATTCTATGGTTGGATTATTAAACCGAATATTACCCCTTTTAGCTTGGTAACCTAAGAATTAGGCAGACGAGAGGTTCTGTTCCTAATTGACGTGAATCCTAAAGATAGATCTATTGGGCCTAACAACCCCCATCCAGGTTATGGATGCTTTAGTACTTCAATTTTTATACAGACAAGAGGTTCTGTATATACAGACGAGAGGTTCTGTATGTTTGGGGATATTCTAGATGCATTTTGTTAATGTCGGTTACCAGGTATTCAATTCATATGAATGATTTTACCTTTATGCAGACGAGAGGATTCTGCTATGGGAATTATATTTTTAAAATGAAAATCTTGTGGTCTATTAAAATTATGGAAATGATCGATTATGATAAACTAATGAACTCATCAACCTTTTGGTTGACACTTTAAAGCATGTTTATTCTCAGGATTGAAAGAAATTTTCCGCTGTGCATTTGTTCAATTTAAAGACATTACTTGGAGTCATTCATGGCATATTTCAAAAGATGTAGCATCCAAGTCGATGAGTTCAGTAAAGATTATGATTAAGTAAATGACATATTAGATCATTTATTGTTGGATATTATGAAATGGTATGCATACCTGTCAACTTTCGATTTAATGAAAGTTTGTCATTTAAAACGAATGCAATGTTTGTAAAATGCACCATATAGAGGTCAAATACCTCGCAATGTAATCATATGTTATTGTATTCGTTCTTATGGATTAGGACGGGTCTTTACAATTAGTGTGTCTAACTGATAGTTGTTTAGATGCATTAGCGGGTCTGGACTTCGACCGTGTCTGCATGTCAAAAGTTTTGCTTATCATTTGGTGTCGAAAATTATTTGCTTATCATCCGTAAAGTCTAGACACGTCTTACTGCCTCTATTGCATAGATAGTGTATAGATAAATTCGTATATTAGCATATCTGTTACTGTAAACTTTGCCTGACAGCTTCTGAAGATTCCTCCGTAACTTATGGGGTCTTGGTATTATATATACATATGAAAATTTTGTATTTCTAAGTCCTATAATCTATCTCATATTGAAAATCAAATCCCTGATCGTACGAAATGGATCCTTCAAACTAGTTCGAATTCATCAGATTCCGACAGCTATTCCGACATGGATGTTCACCTAAGCTCCGAAAGCAGCGTCATCAGAATGAATTAACCAATCAGCCATCATCAATTCTGGATGAATTGGGGATGGGTTCGTTGTCGACTTAATCAATGGAGACGAGAAGAAGGCGATCCTTTCCACCAACTAAACTTTCCCCCTTGGCAAACAACCTGAAGCACTTACCGGCGAACCAGTCCGAAACACCATTTTCACCCTCAATTCCAAAATAGCTCGCAACGATTACATAATATCTACCATTTTAAACCTTATTCATCCGCTCGTCCCAACCGACAATCATCCTGGAGTAATTGAAGAAGTCAACGAGCTTCGCTCTCGAGTAATCAATTTGAAGAATATGGTGCAAAACTCACCAGCTTCAGCAACATCACCGACATCAATAGAACCACCAGCAACAGCACCCGTATCATCAACACCACACGCAACAATATCACAATCTATACCCCAAGCATGATCTTCGTTCTACATATCGTTCTATATCATTTATCTTCGTTCTACATGGCGATTATGTAATCTCTAATGTTTTAGAGATTATATATTCTAGTTTTAACCGTACATCGGATGAGATTAATATCATATTAAATCATTAAATCCATGATTACATCTTAAGAAAATATATATGTATATATGTTTTCATAAAGGTTATAATTAAAAATTCTTTTGTACAAACTGTTAATGGTGAAAATATTTTAACGGGTAGGTAATACCCTAGAAATATTTAGATTTCACATTAATAAGTTACACTGTACATTCTTCCAATTTGATTCAACAATCATTTACTATCCTACTTACATCCACAGATATACAAATCCGTTCACCACAGAATAACCATTTTCATTCAATTTCATATTTGGATTTTGACTTATCAGAATCCAACAAGTGGCATAATGAAGAAAACATTGGACAAAAATAAAATTTGTTAGAAACAAACAAATTAACTATGAGAAATTCTGTTAAGAATCCACGCTAACAAAATCCTAGCTAACTGTTCCTAGCTAACTGTTAATTCCTTATTACATTTATTTATCGCAATTTTAATTCTCACAATTTTATTTATCGTCATTTAATTTCTGTTATTTATTTTACGCACTTTAAATATCGTCGGATAAATCGGGACACATATACAATGTTTTGACATATCATATTGACATCATCTATATATATTATTTAGAATAACCATAGACACTCTATATGCGGTAATGCTCGAGTTAGCTATACAGGGTCGAGGTTGATTCTAAAATAATATATATACCTTGAGTTGTGATCGAGTCTGAGAAATGTATACAATGAGTTACGATACGTATTAATTAATTCGCATATTATATATTAAACTATATATGAATTATTGAGCTACTAACTATGGACTCCTAACATTGGACAATTAAAATGAATTAAAATATTAATTATAACATATGAAACTAAACATTTCTTTAAGTTTGCCACTTGATTTCATCTTAAACCTCATTTGTATTTTGAGGATTACAATATGCGTTCAAATCTTTCATGATTCTTGAAAACACCTCAATCGAGAGGATGAACCAACCGCACTTCGTCTACGAAAGGAAAGATTTATGCATATAGTTATGCACCTGAAAAATCTCAGAAACTGAGTAAATGTTTAACACGTAGCTATGCTAATTCCTTTAGTGTTATTATTACCGAAAATAACTTTGCAACTCCTGTTCGAGATAGCCAGTTTTGTCACAGCTCCAGCAAGTCAACTTCGAATTTTTGTTCGAAACAACCTTATTATAACCTTGATATATATGTGTGCTCTTTTAATGTTACCGGGGAACCTTTTATATTCCACCATATTACCAGCAGACATACCAGCAACCTCATTGCTCCTTGGCTTAAATCTCTCCGACAAATCACTATATTTATCTATTAAAGTCTTATCATGAACTCATCGGCATCTTGTAACGATAACTACCATACCAAATATCGAGAGGCATCAATCGATAATCTCAAATTTCGCAGCAATTCTACGCCAACAGTTATATATATACATATAACGTCTATTTCCAAGACTTACATACTTCGAATGTGAAGTTTCTGAAAAACACCCTAAACTGCGAACTAGTTTTCGAAATTTTGAAAAATACTGATGAAGCAGCAAAAACTGTAAATGACCTTAACAGCCAAAAGTTTGATGATAAAGAATAGTTTGTTGGTAAAGCTCAGGAAAGTTAGAACTGGAAAACGGATTGAGCAAACCATGAAGGAGGCTGTGGACAAATCACAAAGACTAAACCTATCTTCAAAGAATCCAAATGATTCAATATCTGCTGAAGTCATTAACAAGTACCTTGCTCCCGACTCTAAACTCTTACGACCAAATCTTCTTCATCATCCTTTGATATTAGAAATTCTAAGATATCATTGTATCTTTCATTATAAATATCCTCGATATTTCTGAAGATATTTTCATAACTATTCTTATCTGAAATCATTTATCTCTTCGCGCTATCAGTGTTACATCATAAAGGAAACTGTTTAGTTTCTATATTCTGTAAACCTTCGAGTTTAAAATATGAATGTTTTTGAAGTAGTGTTGGGAACTGAAGCATGAGTTAGTATAATATAATGACACTTGATCAACGTGATTATATTACAGTAAGTCATGCTGAGTTTCTAATGGGACATGACGATTCACAGACCATATCGTCATCATGTGCCATGTTACACGACTCTTACATTCTATCTAACCTCTAAACATATCAAGAACATATTATCTTGATAGTTCTATCTTTTCCCATGAATTCAGGAAATCAACCGTGACTACGTCACCAGTTAAGACGAACCTGCATTTAATCATTTCACTCTTTTGTGATAGCATCACTCGTACTCTTCACATAAATGAATCATTTTATCCATATTACTCACTAATGATAAAAACTCTAATTTCTAGCTCGTATGCATCATGAAAACATATTTATTGTCAGTCATGACCATCCTAATCCAATTTCGGGATGAAATTTCTTTAACGGGTAGGTACTGTGACGACCCGTAAATTTTCAACCAAATTTAAACTTAATCTTTATATGTTTCCAACACGATAAGCAAAGTTTGTAATGTTGAGTCTTGAAAACTTTGGAACAGTTTACATTAATGCATTTGCCCTTTTGACCATTCTCGACGATTCACGAACAATTGTTTATATATATATATATATATATATATATATATATATATATATATATATATATATATATATATATATATATATATATATATAAGGTATATTGAATGTATATTTACATGGTTTCGAATTTATTTAGTAAACGATAATAGCACACGTTTGTCAGTCAATCGATATTAAGTAAGTTAAATTCAAACTTATATAATTTTAAAATAAACGGTGATCCGAAAATGAGTTGTATAAATTTTAGACTTACTAAAAATGTATTTAGGATCTAGTTATTAAAATTTTAGCATTTTTATATTTTACCCAGATTTGAGAGGGACAGTTGATGTAAATTTCATTTAATAAATTAAGGATCGAATTTTATACCATAATGACCAAAATAAATAAATATAAGTAATTTTAAAATATGGAATTTTTCTGAATTAAATTTATCCGTAATTGTTTAGCAATGGACACGATATAGTCAATCAGGATAAACTGTCGGTAGTAATATTCCAAAAACACCCGATGGCTTAGTGATCTTTTTCAATTCATGCACCTTTCTTTTCCTAATTAATAATATATTATTATTATTAATTATTAACTTACTTTACAGCTATATACACATATATATATATATATATATATCTATATATATGAGATATAGATATAGACACATATGATCAACTTTTTAATGACCCGTCCTAATCCATCTGGAAGAATACATTACATTTGGTTACATCGCGAGGTAATTGACCTCTATATGATACATTTTACAAACATTGCATTCGTTTTTAAAAGACAAACTTTCATTTCATCGAAAGTTGACAGGCATGCATACCATTTCATAATATATCTAAACTATAAATGACTTGATAATATTCTTGACGAACTCAATGACTCGAATGCAACGTCTTTTGAAATATGTCATGAATCACTCCAAGTAATATCTCTAAGATGAGCAAATGCACAGCGAAAGATTTCTTTCGTACCTGAGAATAAACATGCTTTCAAGTGTCAACCAAAAAGGTTGGTGAGTTCATTAGTTTATCATAAATAATTATTTCATAATTTTAATAGACCACAAGATTTCATATTTCCATTTCTCATAAACATACGTCCCATGCATAGAGACAAAAATCATTCATATGGATTGAACACCTGGTAACCGACATTAACAAGATGCATATAAGAATATCCCCTATCATTCCGGGAAATCCTTCTGACATGATATAAAACAACATCGAAGTACTAAAGCATCCGGTACTTTGGATGGGGTTCGTTAGGCCCAATAGATCTATCTTTAGGATTCGCGTCAATTAGGCATGCACTAATTCTCAAAATTAGTGATGTTCCCTAATTCTTAGGCTACCAAGCAAAAAGGGGCATATTCGGCTTCGATCATTCAACCATATAATGTAGTTTCGATTACTTGTGTCTATTTCGTAAAACATTTATAAAACAGCGCATGCATTCTCAGCCCAAAAATATAAAGGGTAAAAAGGCAAATGAAACTCACCATACTGTATTTTGTAGTAAAAATACATATTACAAAACTGAACAATGCAGGGTTGGCCTCGGATTCACGAACCTATATCATTTGTATATATATTAAAACATATACTTGTAATCAGACAAATATATACATTATTATTATTAGTGATATAATTTTTATATTAATAAACTATGTATCTTATTAAGTATATTTATTTTATATATTTTAATAAATAAGATATTAATATAGTTTTATGATGTATACTAAGGATATTGTTATCTGGATACCATTTGTTAGTTAACTCTATGAACATATTAAAATAAGGGTAATAATACTATTAGATTTGATAATAATAGTAATTATGAAAACTTTATATAAATTGATAATTTTAATGATACTTTTAATGTTAATAATAATGATACTTTTAGTATTAATGATAACGGTAATAATACTGATATTAATAATAACTATATATATAAAAAATAACAAATTTTAATTTCTAAAGATAATAATTTTAGTAGTAGTTCATTAATGATACTTATGTTATTAATAATAATGATAATAATAATAATAATAATAATAATAATAATAATAATAATAATAATAATAATAATAATAATAATAATAATAATAATAATAATACTTAAACTTATAATAATAATAGAAATCTTATTGATAATGATATTATTAATAATCATACTACTTAATATTATTACTTATAACGATATTAGTATTAGTAATAACAATAATCATAATAGTAATCATAATTGTAACTAGAGTTCTGATAATAATAATTATAATAAAGGGTAACTAATACTTTGTATTAGTAACAATAATAACAATAACTAATGTTCGTAATATTTAATAATAATACTAATAACGATTATACTTCTAATACTTAATGATAGTAATAATAATAATAATAATAATAATAATAATAATAATAATAATAATAATAATAATAATAATAATAATAATAATAATAATAATAATAATAATAATCATCCTCCTCATAGTATTCATAACAATTAATAATAAACATAATAACAATAATAATATTTATAATAATTTGATATGGAAAACTACCTTTAGAAAGCCCCTTTAAAAAAATGTCGCGAGCAGGGCTCGAACCTGAGACCTCTCGCTTCCCCGCCACCCTCCTAAACCATTCTGCTATGCTTGCTTTTATGTTCTATATCACTAACTGTATATATATATATATATATATATATATATATATATATATATATATATATATATATATATATATATATATATATATATAGTATCTGTTTATTCGTTTTCTTCTTCGTACCACCGAACAGAATAATCAACCCAAGCAATTAAATGATTTGATTTAGAATGTTTTACTGATTTAGAAAACAATTTATAATTATAAATATCTGGATTAGCAAAACACAAAAAAATAAATTAAAGAACAGAAAGAAAATAAGCAGCCCGTCGCTATTTAGAACAAAAAAAAATAAATTGATTTCCTATTCGTGATCGTTTTAGACCAAAGTTACAACACGAATTATGTTTAACATCACCTCTAGAAACTATAAAAATTATCAATTTAACCCAATTTGAAACAGAAATTTCGAATTTGGATGAAGAACAAAGGTTGACTTTTTGATTTTAAAAGTTTGACTTTAAAATTTGTAACCAAGAGATTAAATTGAGACCTGAAAACTTACAGACAGTATCATTAGACAATTCCTAACAATCTTGCATTTATAGTTTTTGAAGATTGCATCGAAATTGAGTTTAAAAAAAAAAAGTAAGCGTACAGAGCAGTTCTTGATTTTTCTTTCTTTATTTTTTTGTTTAATCTGTGAATTTTCAGTGATTGATATATATAATGGGGTTGGATACATGTTGTACCAGATATGTTTAATCAAAAACAATTCGTGAAGTTGACGTATAACAATTTGTAGACAAGAAACAAAATTGTGAAAAGTCTGATAATGAAGTGTAACTGATTCCATCAATTTTATAGCCTTTTTGTTTATTTTTAATTAATATTAATAAATATATTAATAATAAATATATTAATAATATTATTAGGAATAATAACATACTAATAACAATAATAATAGAATAATAATAATATAAATGATAAAAATAATTAATGATACTAATAATAATAGTAATAAATAAAATAATAAAAATGTTACTTAAAAATACTAAGTTTAATAATGGTACTAATAACTATAATAATGATAAATGATAATAATACTAAATGGTGTTATTTTTATAATAATAATAATGATGATAACCATAATAATAATAATAATAATTAATAATATTTACATTACAATTAAGTTATAATTTTTAATTTTTCTTATAATGGTATTTATACTATATACTATATCAATAATAATAATAATACTAATATTGATATAAATATTAATAATAATGAAAGTAGTAATAATAATATTAGTGTTAATACAATAATTATGTTTTAACTTGTAATTCCCTTTAATTATATTGATATTACATATTACTAATTATGTAATATTTAATAATTATATAATATTTATAATATCTAATAACATCTATAAAATATTTAATATTTATACATCATATATATATATATTACAATATACATATAACAATAATTATACATAAAATCATATTTATTTATATATGGATTCAAATATAATTATTTTGTATTTTGTTTTACATACTTAGTTTAGATTATATTTTATTATTTCCAATTATCATATATCTTTACATTTATATATAATATACACATATTTATTTACAAACAATTTTTCGTGAATCGTCGGGCATAGTCTAAAGGTAAAATGTATACATGAACACAGTTCAAAGTTTTTGAGACTTAACATCACAGACTTTGCTTATCATATCAAAATCATTTAAAGATCAAGTTTAAATTTGATCGGAAACTTCCGGGTTGTTACAAACTTGACTCAACTCACACCCATTTCACCTCACCACCTCCGGCACTCACCTTCTTCACCAGTTACCTCATGAACCACTTTGATTACCATTCACCATCAAACACTAGAGTCACTCTGCCGCCACCATCATCGCCTAATACCACCACAACCCATCATAAACCATCACACCATTACTCTCTCCATTTTTTTTTAATTGACTTTAGCCGTGAACCTTCATCACCCAAGAGGCATCATTTACTTCACCATCTTATGGCCACCATCATCCTCCCTTAACCTTCCTCACCGTCCAAACGGTCGTCCACCATCACCACAAACCATCATTTAACCCTACGATATCACTGCGGCTGCACCTTTGTTCCTATTTCTAGTTCAGATCGATCACCGTCTATCACTCAACCATTGAACCCTCTACTGCCGTCGTTACTTTTTCTGTTGTAAACGTCATTACACCACCATGAACACCACACTCACCACCACCGTTACCACCATCTCAATCTCTCTCTCTCTCTCTCTCTCTCTCTCTCTCTCTCTCTCTCTCTCTCTCCTAAACTTGCTCATGAACTCACCCGCAAACACCATCAACTTATCACCAACACTTTCGAACTGTTATGGCAGTCATGAACCCACGAAAAAATGCTGCAAAGAGGTTGTTACTGTTTCGGTACATTGCTTACGGTTGCTACAAATTTCCGTCATCATCACCTCCACAAAACCCTATTGCTACCACTCGAGCTATCCAATTTCGTTTTAGTTTTTCTGTCCAAGCTAAACCCTTTCCATTAATGCTACTGTTCCGGTATTGTCTGTGAATTATTCGATGATGATGACGATGAGAAACTAATGACGAAGCGTGAGGATGAGATGATGATAGATGATGATGTGATCATGATAATGATTCGATAATGATATATTGATGATGAAAAGTCGTTGTATGTGATAGTGATGCCATCGTGTACAGTTTCTTCCTGGTGACTGTTGTGAACCGAAGCACTCAAAGGTTTTATTTTTTTTATTTCTTGACACCTCGTGGACTAATCTAGTAATCGGTCCAAATGAATTTTCTTTTTGGACTGCAAGATTTGAAACCCAAATAACCACAAGCAATTCATCTTAGAAGTGTTATTGGGCCGTGATGGGTCGATTACTAGTATGAATTTTTCACTTGGGCTTGTTATTTGATAATACATGATATATGTATGAGAATATTTACGTGAATGAAATTAAATGGTGATCATGAAATAATTATGATGAAGAGAAAGAAACGATTAAATGAAGACATTTCTTGAATCATTTTGATGCGGTAGTTAGATAATGACGTATGTTGATGGTGATTATGGTGGTACTAAATAGTGATGTTTATGAAAATGGGTTAGATAATGAGGATGATTAACAAAGATTAAAATGATGATATTAGTCACGATATTGATTATGATGGGGTATTAAGATGATAAACGTGCAATGATAATGATGATGATGGCGAATCATGACGATATATGATAATGATACTTGAGGGTATAAATCCTATTTTTATTATTATTATTATTATTATTATTATTATTATTATTATTACTATTATTATTATTTTAATTGATATCATTATAATTATAATTATTATTACTATTATTATAGTTATTAATATTATCAGTATTATTACTATTATAAATATTGACACAATTTTTTTAGTATATAAACATTATTATTATTATTATTATTATTATTATTATTATTATTATTATTATTATTATTATTATTATTATTATTATTATTGTTATTGTTATTATTATTATTATTATTATTATTATTATTATTGTTATTATTAGTAGTAGTATTAAGTATTAAGTATTATTATCAAAATTATTATTTTCATTATTATTATATTATGAAACTTATCATTTTTATTAAAAACTATTATTATTATTATTATTATTAAAATTATCATTTTTATTAAAATTTCATTTTATTATTATTATTGAAAGTATTAAAATTATCATTTGCATTAAAAATTATCATTTTTAAGATTGCCTTTATTATTAAAACTATCATTTTTATTATCATTAATAGAATCATTAATATTATTATTATTATTATTATTATTATTATTATTATTATTATTATTATTATTATTATTATTATTATTATTATTATTATTACTATTACTACTACAAATTATTTTAGTATTATTATAATTATTACTTTTATAAACAAAAGATAGTTATATAGAAATATATTTATTACATATAACATAACTATATTAGTATTTTTATAATAAATAATAATTATCTATCTAAAGTAAATAAAGTAAATATATCTAACTAAATTATTAAATAAACTTATAAATTATTAAATATAATAATTATCTCACTAAGAAAAATATATAAATTTTTTCGATTTCTATTATGTGTGTTAATATATATATATATAAATGATATAGGTTCGTGAATCCGAGGCCAACCCTACACTTGTTCAATGTCGTCAAATGTATTTTTACTACAAAATACAGTATTGTGAGTTTCATTTGCTCCCTTTTTAAATGCTTTTGCAATATATATTTTTGGGACTGAGAATACATGCGCTTTTATAAATGTTTGACGAAATAGACACAAGTAATCGAAACTACATTATATGGTTGGATTATCGAAATTAAATATCGCCCTTCAAGTCTGGTAACCTAAGAATTAGGGAAATGGCTCCTAATTGACGCGAATCCTAAAGATAGATCTATTGGGCCTAACAACCCCCATTCATGTCTATGGATGGCTTTAGTACTTCGAGATTATTATTATACAGACGACAATGTCTGTGGGGATATTCTATGCATTATGGTTAATGTCGGTTACCAGGTGTTCAATCCATATGAATGATTTTTATGCAGATGGCTATATGCATGCATGATGTTTATGAGAAATGAAAATATGAAATCTTATGGTCTATTAAAAATGATGGAAATAAATATTGTTGATAAACTAATGAACTCACCAACCTTTTAGTTGACACTGTAAAGCATGTTTATTCTCAGGTATGAAAGAAATCTTCCGCTATGCATTTGCTCATTTTAGAGATATTATTTGGAGTCATTCATGACATATTTCAAAAGACGTTGCATTTGAGTCGTTGAGTTCATCAAGATTATTATTAAGTCATTGATAGTTTGATATATTATGAAATGGTATGCATACCTGTCATTCTGTCAACTTTCGATGTAATGGAAGTTTGTCTTTTAAAAACGAATACAATGTTTGTAAAATGTATCATATAGAGGTCAAATACCTCGCAATATAATCATATGTTATTGTATTCGTCCTTATGGATTAGGACGGGTCGCTACATTCTGTAACCTACACACGGATCACTGCGAGTGACCAGAAAACCAAAACTGCCTAGAAGATCGTCCGTGTGGAAAAACTCAGTGAAGAAAACACTTGATGAACTCTCAAAGTTGTACATGTGCATAAGCCCCTCATTCACTGTGTAGAATACCTCGTAACCTACACACGAGCATCAGAGAATATCTGGGCCACTGTAGTGACCCGAACTTTTCCATGTTTATATATATTAAATGAAATTGATAATTTACATGATTAAATGTTTCCAACATGTTAAGCAATCAAACTTGTTAAGACTTGATTAATTGAAATAGGTTTCATGTAGATAATTAACCACCCAAGTTGACCGACGATTCACGAACGTTAAAACTTGTAAAAACTATATGATGATATATATATATATGGATATGTATATATATATATATATATATATATATATAGTTCACATGATATTATGATAATTAAGTATCTCAATAGGTATATTAACAATGAGTTATATACATAAAAATGAGACTACTAAGTTATGAAACTCGAAATGATATATATAACAATTATCGTTATAACAACGTCTTATTAAATACATATGTATCATATTAAGATATTGTTACACTATATTTAACATGATAAAATGATAATTATATATATCATTAAGTATGTTAACAATGAACTACATATGTAAAACAAGACTACTAACTTAAGAATTTCGAAACGAGACATATATGTAACGATTATCGTTGTAACGATATTTTAATGTATATATATCATACTAGGATATATTCATACATTATAATATCATGATAATGTAATAATTTAACATCTCATTAGATATAATAAACAATGGGTTAACAACATTAAATGAGATCGTTAACTTAAAGGTTTCAAAACAATACTTACATGTAACGACTAACGATGACTTAACGACTTAGTTAAAATGTATATACATGTAGTATATTAAGATGTACTAGTACACTTTTGAAAGACTTCAAGACACATATCAAAGTACTTCTACTTAACAAAAATGCTTACAATTGCATTCTCATTCATTTTCATCAACAATTCTACTCGTATGCACCCGTATTCGTACTCGTACAATACCCTGCTCCTAGACGTATATACTATTGATATATACACATAATAATTCAGCTCTTAGCAGCCCTAGATAGTCAACAAACATGTGGAACCAACCATTTGGCAGCTAGCATGAAATATCTCACAAAATTACAAACTAATGGAGCCTATTTTGACTCCCCATTTTCACGTGAACCTTCACCAATCCTAACACTTTCATTTTTCAATTTTCATGCATCAAACTCACCTCTCTCAAGTTCTCTCTTGATGTTCTAAGTGTTCTTCATCATCTTCATCAAAATCTAGCTCAATCTAGCTCAAAAATCCAAACATAAAACAACTAACAAAACAACAACTCAAGAGCACATCAAGAACACTTTCAAGGTTACTAGCTTACTTCCAATCTTGCAATTCCATTTCAAATGATCATCTAATCTCAAGAAATCTTTGTTATTTAAAGTAGGTTATCTTTCTAAATCAAGGTAATACTTATATTCAAACTTTGATTCAATTTCTATAACTATAACAATCTTAATTCGAGTGATAATCTTACTTGAACTTGTTTTCGTGTCATGATTCTACTTCAAGAACTTTCAAGCCATCCAAGATCCTTTAAAGCTAGATTAATTTTTGTTACTTCCAGTAGGTTTACCTACTTAACTTGAGGTAGTAATGATGTTCATAACATCATTCAATTCATATATATATAACTATCTTATTCGAAGATTTAAACTTGTAATCACTAGAACATAGTTTAGTTAATTCTAAACTTGTTCGCAAACAAAGTTAATCATTCTAACTTGACTTTTAAAATCAACTAAACACATGTTCTATATCTATATGATATTCTAACTTAATGATTTAAAACCTGGAAACACGATGAACACCGTAAAACCGGACATACGCCGTCGTAGTAAAACCGCGGGCTGTTTTGGGTTTGTTAATTAAAAACTATGATAAACTTTGATTTAAAAGTTGTTCTTATGGAAAAATAATTTTTCTTATTAACATGAAACTATATCCAAATATCATGGTTAAACTCAAAGTGGATGTATGTTTTTCAAAAATGGTCATCAAGACGTCGTTCTTTCGACTGAAATGACTACCTCTTACAATATTGACTTGTAACCTGTATTTCCGACTATAAACTTATAATTTTTCTGTTTAGTTTCATAAATTTTAGTTCATTATGAAACCATATCAACTTGAATCACTCAAAACGGATTTAAAACGAATAAGTTATGGGTAAAACAAGATTGGATAATTTTGTTTGTTGTAGCTACGTGAAATTTGTAACAAATCTATACAAATCATAACTTAACTAACTTATATTGTATTATACATGTATTCTAACATATATTATGTAATCTTGGGATACCATAGACACGTATACAATGTTTTGACATATCAGATCGACCCATCTATATATATTATTTGGGAACAACCATAGACACTCTATATGCAGTAATGCTCGAGTTAGCTATACAGGGTTGAGGTTGATTCCAAAATAATATATATACTTTGAGTTGTGATCTAGCCTGAGACTTGTATACACTGGGTCGTGGATTGATTCGAGATAATATATATTGATTTATTTATGTACATCTAACTGTGGACAACTAGTTATAGATTACTAACGTTGGACTGCTAACTTAACAAACTTAAATCGTTAAAATGTAATAAAAAATGTTGTGAATATATTTCGATCATACCTTGATATATATGTATACATTTGTTATAGGTTCGTGAATCAACCCGTGGCCAAGTCTTACTTCCCGACGAAGTAAAAATCTGTGAAAGTGAGTTATAGTCCCACTTTTAAAATCTATTATTTTTGGGATGAGAATACATGCAGTTTTATAAATATTTTACGAAATAGACAAAAGTGATCAAAAAAATTACATTCTATGCAGAATTATCGAACCGAATATGCCCCGTTTTAGCTTGGTAGCCTAAGAATTGGTGTTTATTATAATTGCCACCAATTGACGCGAATCCTAAAGATAGATCTATTTGGCCCAACAAGCCTCATCCGAGTTACGGATGCTTTAGTACTTTGATTTAATCATGTCCGATGAGAGTCCCGGAATGATGGGAATATTCTATATGCATCCTGTTAAGGTCGGTTACCAGGTGTTCATCATATGAATGATTTTTATGCAGTTTGCATGTTATTGAGAAATGGAAATTGAAAATCTTGTGGTCTATTATTACGAATTGATAAATATATAGGTTAAACCTATAACTCACCAATATTTTTGTTGACGTTTAAAGCATGTTTATTCTCAGGTGATTATTAAGAGCTTCCGCTGTTGCATACTAAATAAAGACAAGACTGGAGTCTGCATGCTTGTATAATATTGTTTAAAAACTGCATTCGAAGACTTATATTGTTGTGTAATATTATTGTAAACCATTATGTAATGGTCATGTGAAAACGCTATATTTTAGATTATCATTGTTTGATAAACGTCATAATATTTTAAACCTTTATCGATAAAATAAAGGTTATGGTTTGTTTTAAAAATCGAATGCAGTCTTTGAAAAACGCCTCATATAGAGGTCAATACCTCGCATGGAAATCAATTAATATGAAATGTTTATAATCGATATGAACGGGACATTTCAGCCACAACACACGAATGGCATGTTCATGCCACGTCAGCTTGTGGTCCTAAAAGAGTTTGTTACGCAAGTTTGTTACAACCATGAAAGGGACATGTGTCACGTCATCATTCCCTATTAACAAACTTTTGGCATCTATACATACACCTCATGGGGCATTCATTGCGAGGGACGATTGTCACTTATCTGATACACTCACTCTGTCGACAATCACCACCACTGTCACTCTGATTGAATTTCGGTCATCATCGGATTCAATCATCTTAAGATATTAATTTATTCAATCCATCTGTCTTGATTAATCCGATTAATTGTTTTACACCCTCGCAAATCCAAATTTTGATCGGGTTTGCACGATTGCTGGAGTTAAAACAATTTATCGCATATTTTTTCCCTAATTAAGCACTCAAACTAAAACTTGGTCATTTTACGTTATGATCAAATAATAAATTGTGTTATATCTTCGACAAAGATTCATATTTTTGTGGATAGATTTTGATTATTTCATGTTTTATTTATTTTTGCTATACTAGATTATTATTTTTATCGCATATTATGAAATATTATAAAAAAATTTAATATCGAATGGATATTAATTAACCCGATTAATTAAGTGGATATGAATATGGATGAATGTACTAAAATTAAATGGATATGTATATGAATTTGGATGAACAAAAATTAAATGAATACATATATGGATACACCGTCACCTGATCTATATTCAATCCATTGTCATTAGCGATGACAGGGGATCGGATATGGATCCGGTATTGCCGTATACACATTCATATTCATTTATATTTTGATCATCCATATCCATGTCATATTCATTTAATTTCAGTTCATCCATCCATATCTAAATTGTGTGGGTTAATGGATATTATTTTATACTAAAAAGATATTATAATATTTTTTAATATGCGATGAAAAAAAAACGTATTATAGCATAAACAATTATAACATGACATACCTAAAGTCAATCCAAAAAAATGTATAATCTTTATCGGAGATAGAACGCAATTTGTTGAATCTACTATTATACATAGATTGAAAAAATTAAATATTTAATTTGTATGTATATTTTAGTAGATATACGTGTTTTATTGTAATATATCATAGTTATAGTTATTTCATATAAGGTTGAAAGCAAAATGTAATTCTAACGGTAAATCATTATAATAATAAGTATGTAAGCATATATCTATATTTATGTATTTGTATATGTATTTCGGTTGCTAATGGATATATCAATGGATGAAATTTTTCTTTCATATTTATATTTATATATCCATTTAGATTCGTGCATATCCGTATTCATATTCATTTAAGTTCATCTATATTCATCACGAAACAGGTGAATTAATTCAATATTCAATAGATTAGGTGAACATTTGATATCGATAATTGCCATTCCTACTTTGAATGATGTTTTCTCTTTTCTTTTTTATTCTTATGTTTATTTTTCTCTTTTTTCCTTATTAGAGTTTTTCTTTCAAATGTTTTTACTATCGTTTTTAACCTATCTCTTTTTAGCCTAACATTGTCTTCTTTTTTCACTTATAATAAATGTTAAACCAAATTAAATCATCTAACATAATTTATATTGTATAATAAAGGATTAACGATTGTGTATATTGTATCAAATCAAGAGTGAATTTAAATAGGAGTTCGTGAGATCACTAGGCACCATTAGTTAGTTTTTTTTGTTACAACGTATATTTAAAATTGTATAAGATATCATTAAATTTAGCTGAAGTACCCATATATTTATAGAATTTATAATTTTTTTTTTTTTTTTTTTTTGAAAGCTCAACAACTTTTACTAAAAATAAAGAAACAATACAGCGCAGGGGCATAAGCCCATTATACAGCTCGAAAAAGATACAAAGGGGGCTCGATAATGCTAAATATATAAGACAACTCTATACTATATACAAGGATAAACTAAACACGATATGTAGGGAAAAACCCTTAAACCCCAATTAACGCCTAGGTTTTTCTTTTAAATTGTATATGATACCACCAAATTTAACTACTCGAATTACAAATATTTTTTTGAATATGTAGTTTTTTTATTAAGGTTTTTCTTTTACATTTTCGTTTGTAGCCCACCACTTCATGTCCCTTTCTTTACTCCTTTAATCTAAAAGCTGTACTTTCATTAATAATTTTAATACAGTTTAATTTATTAAATAAATCTGGATTACCACCTTTTTATTATTTATTAGTATTATTATTTTATTTATTAGTACTATTTATTAGTACTATTACTTTTTTTACTAATATATTATATTACTACTCGTACGCCGTATATAAAAGTCAGTTTTTTCACCTGAATATCATGTCTGTTTCCTGTTGGACAAAAAGTTGTTACCGCTTGCAATAAAGAAAACGTGGCAATTATATACAGGGAAACATTTTGGAATATATATGATGCACACAACTACTTGTATCTATCTATTTACCCAATCCTATACCGCCCTTCCTGTATGGAACCTTCATGAGCAATTGCGCCACCGCCTTCCGATTACCAATCGCCTACTATAACATCATCATCTCTTCAAATTTAAAGTAACATTTATTTTTTTATATAGTTAATTAATTAATAATCATCAACGATCGATTGCACGAATTATAATCATTTCCATAATATCTGACCGGTTTCAATTTCAGATGACGTTATCAGATGATGAAAATTTACAATCAGAAACCCTAATTCCAGGTTTGCCAGATGATTTATCAGCTATAATTCTTTCATTTATTCCGTATTCATATCATACACGTCTTAGATCCACTTGTAAATTATGGAATCAATTTTTTCAATCGAAAACCCTAATTCCAATTCGACGTAATCATCTTCATTTTCACAATTTATCTCATTTGCTTTGTATTTTCCCTGATGATCCTACAATTTCATCACCTTACATATTTGATCCACAAAATTTAGCTTGGTGTAGTCTCCCTCCTATGCCATGTAACCCTCATGTGTACGGACTGTGTAATTTCACTTCAATTTCGGTTGATTCGTATGTTTATGTACTCGGTGGGTCGGTTTTCGACACACGTTCGTATCCGCTTGATCGTCCTTCGTCGTCTTCGTCCGCCTTTAGATTCGATTTCGTGACAAATAAATGGGAAGCGTTGGCTCCGATGCTGTCACCTCGCGGGAGCTTTGCGTGTGCTGCCGTTTCAAATTCGGGTAAAATTATCGTTGCGGGTGGGGGGTCGAGGCATACAATGTTGCGGGCTGCTGGGAGTAGGATGAGTTCTGTTGAGATTTACGATATTGACACGGATGAATGGGTAGCTTTGGATGGGTTACCGAGGTTTCGAGCTGGTTGTGTTGGGTTTATGGGCAGGGATGGGGAGTTTTGGGTTATGGGCGGTTATGGTGAATCGAGGACTGTTTTGGGCGTGTTTCCAGTTGATGAGTATTATAAAGATGTGGTCGTGATGGATTTGAAGAACGGTGGGACCGGGAAGTGGAGAGAACTTGGAGATATGTGGGAAGAAGGGGAGAGGAGGAGGTTAGGGAGGATTGCGGTAATTGAAAATGTTAATGGTGGTCCTCCTAGTGTTTTCATGCTTGATAAGGGCGACATTTTTATGTAAGTTTGCTCTGTTTATTCGAGTGTTTTCATGACTATAAATAAAATCTCTTATTAACTTGTTTCTGTTTTTGTTACATATCTGTTCTGTGATATCATGAACTTTAATAAGTTGATTTTGGTAGTCATCAGTTTAATATGCTTGTTGGTGTTTATGTACCGGACTGTATTTAGATAATTAAAGATTTTAAGTGATGTTATGGATCTATTTTAGGATAGTAAACTTGCGTTAATTTTGATTTGCATCTAACATTATAGCGATTTTTCGCTGTTACAACCTTAAAGAGAATCAAGAGTAAGTACCAGCACTGAACACTATTATGTATATGTCATGCATGACAAATCCAGCATAACTGCATAACTGCTTGAAAATTTTGATCTCCCATCGCATTAGTGATTTCATTGACTGACCATGTTCAAAACACTGTCGATACTGAAGTACGTGGAGCTCTTGATGCAAAGTCATATACGTTCTTGTTATTATGTTATGATGTTTACATCTATTACTTTTGGAAATAAGTTGTTATATTGTACTTTGCCTTATAGGTATGACATGGCTTCTAACAGTTGGAAAAGGGAAACTAGCATCCCAAATAAATTAACAGATGAATCATCGGCCGGGTTTGTTGCACTAAACGGTGAACTGTACGTCATGGGCTCGATTAGTGGCAATGAATCAACAGATCCCCGGAAATTGAGACAGCAGAAGAGGTCAGCTTCTTTGCTATTACAAATATATCATCCTCAAAAGATGATATGGAGAACTCTGAGCACAAAGCAGCCATTTCAGCAACCTTTAGATTTTAAATCTGCAGTTATGTGCACCATTCGACTTTAAGGCTTCAACTGTCTTTGATGTGTGTTGTGTGTTCTATCCTGTTTAACTCTCCTTTTTTTAACCGCACTTCCACTCACCTATTTAAATACGAATGTTTGCTAAATTCGGGATAACATTCTTTGGATTAAGTAATGTGTCACTTGTTATTAAAAAATTGATATGTATAATAATACTCTGTTTATCTTTCTCTCTTTCTGGTTAAGATGGTTTCAGTTTTTATATCATGTGAATCCTTTTTTGTTCACTATATGCTAATATTCCTTAAAAATTACTCCGTATCAACCTAAATTGCATCCTGCTGGTATGCTTATATCTGAAACCTGTTTCATGCACATGCTATATGCTAGAAATAGGCGTATGTGCCAAGTCTTTTTTGTTTGGCTCTGGTCGCTACTATTTATGTCAATCCCACATGTATTTGTCTTTCATCTTTTTTATTCTTAAATCATGCATCATAAATGTGTATATGTTGGCTTCGATTAAACAATAAGCAGCTGTTTTTTGTGAATCAATCATGTTCGAGGCAAACTGATATGACTACATTTATTTGCTAATATGAAGTAATTTGGGTTCACCCAGTTAAGAACAAAGACGTGAAATTGCTAACAAATGATGGTCCTCATCACCTATGAATACGCCATTTGACGACATTCACAACATATGTACACTGATGTATTAAGGGTTGATCCCCCAACTTGAGCCCCGGCTCACGGAATCCAACCCAATGGGATTCCGGCGGAATTGGAATTGAATTTAGACACGACGCATGTCTAAATTTAATTTCAATTCCGCTAGAATACCATTGGATTCCGCGGACCAAACGGGGCCCTAAGCTCTTGACGTGAGATGATACGTATAATGATCCGTCTCAAAAAGACACTAATTAGCAGCATCCCGGCTAGGGTTTTACCCGGCATAGCCGATCCCGAAAAAGAACGTCTTCCCGGTATCACCTCAGTAACCTGACCAGAAGGTTACTTATGTTTGCACCCGGGAAGAACCACGTCGGACATTGGCTAGCCCGGAACGCCATCCAGCCCGGATAAGCATGCATGCTACCGGCATCACCTAGCCGGATGCAGAAGGCGTTGAGTGGATAAGGACTATATTAACACACAAATAAAACCGGCAACTGCTTTGCCCGGTCATGACAGATACCGTGAAGAAACACTTGGAATAAATACAAGGCAAAACCCTCCCTATTAATCAAGGCACTCACCCACAATGACCTAGTTGGAGCCACCACACTACCGGAACCATCACAACTTCCTGGTTTGGTACTCTGACATGGTATAAGGATAACGTCCCGGGACAGCCACGCTGCCCCGGAGCAAGTGCGCTGCCCCGGAGCAAGTGCGTTGTCTGGAGCAGGCACTTCATCCCGGAATGAGTGCACTGTCCCGGAACGAATACACGATCCCAGAACAAACATACAAACAAGCTTCACGCCACGTCAGCCCATGAATCGAGGAAAGTTTGTTAGAATCTGCTCGATTATTCCCATGAAAGGGACAGGTGCCACGTCACCCCTCGGGATTG
The DNA here is from genome assembly GCF_046630445.1 of Rutidosis leptorrhynchoides. Taxonomy (NCBI): domain Eukaryota; kingdom Viridiplantae; phylum Streptophyta; class Magnoliopsida; order Asterales; family Asteraceae; genus Rutidosis; species Rutidosis leptorrhynchoides. The sequence goes on from NC_092333.1 coordinate 561,095,872, forward strand.
GCAAAGTTTGTTACAACCATGAAAGGGACATGTGTCACGTCATCATTCCCTCATGACATCTATAAATACGCAAACAAGATCATTTATTCAACAACACTGGATGCATTAATGTTACTCTGCCCAAATAAATTACAGTAGCATCTCTCCAGTCGTTAATACAATTCCGATCAATACTCCGTTTATTATCGGAATTAATCATCACCTTAAGATATTAACTTATTCGATTCCGATCGAATAAGGTTAATATAATCGATTGTTTTACGCCCTTAGAATCCAGATTCCAAATCGGGGTTCACACAATTATTGGAGTTAAAACATTCGATCCACTCTTTTTCCCAATCCAAACACTCAAACCCGAAATCTATTTAAACCATATGATTTTGGTTTGATCAAATGGCGCCACCTAAAGGTACGAACAACACATTGAAACCAGGAAGCGAAACGACAAGCAAGAAAGGAACGTCCGATGACGTTCCACCAACCTCGAACAAAGAAAGCTCGCCAACGGTAGAACCACCCCAACCCCAGAAAAAAGCAATCGCTCACATTCACTCCGACGATACTTCCGGTGATGAAATGAATGTTTCTGATGGTGATGAAGACATACAGGAGAAATCACCAACCGGCGGGAGAAGTTTGAATTTGGGCATTTCTGGTTTCAAAACCGGTGGTTCGAGCGGCATCGGATCATCTCATGATGATACTGAAATGATCACCAAGATGATCTCGGCTGACGTTGAAAAACAAGTGATTGAAAAATTAAAAGCTATGTTGAGCGACGATACCAACCTAGCAGGAAGACAACAGATGCAAAATCTTGATATCCTGAAGACCAACCCTCTGCCGAACATCGGCATAGGAAATAATGGCGCCGCCAAGGCTGCCGCCAATGCGTGGTTAACTGAGCTCCCCGTGCAGGGCGCACCACCGGCATACAAACATTCTCTGTCACAGCCTGCCGTTCAGGGCACTGCTCTCGAGAATCTGTTTGCTTTGATCACCGGTAATAAAGCAAAGAGGTCGGTTGAGATGTCGGCTACCAGCCAAAAGTTTTGCGAAAGAATCGCCGACTGCATTCTGCCCGACAACATCGTCATACCAGTAACTTTGGGGGTGTACAATGGCACTACTGACCCGGATGATTTTCTGCAAATCTTCGAGGGTGCCATGAAAACCCAACATTGGAATAATGAGGTTGCATGCCATCTCTTTCCGACTGTCCTACAGTCTGCTGCTAGAGAGTGGTTCGCTAAACTGCCACCAAGCGGTATCACATGCTTCGCAGACCTACGGGAGAAATTCCTCATGCAATATCAAAATCTACGCCGGCACACGTTTACACACTTATATGCCCATGAGATACCAATGTACCGAGGAGAGAAAATCGAAAGCTTCATCACAAGGTACATGCTAGAGTGCCAAAAAATTCCAGGGCTCCCGGAAACACAACAGATTTTCGGGTTCATAACTTGCCTAGACAAAGAAGAACACCTGTCTCTTGTCGCCGAACTCCGATGGAACATCCCGAGTACATTCGCGGATGCTGTGACAGTAGTGAGGCAATATCAACATTCCGGGCGAGAGAGGCAAGCCGGGTACCACCGAGACGAGAGGAAGCGCGACAATGAAAGAAGAAGCGACAGCAGGCACCGTCATGATGAAAGTCGACGCAGCGACAGTCATCACAAAAGTCATAACAGTCACGACAAAAGCCATGACGGTCACAGGCTTGACAAAAGCAACCGAAGACCATACGATAAGGGATATCTACTTGACAGTTTGACCAAAACTCCAAGGGAGATATTGCTAACGGAGCCGATGAAAGCCAAATTCACTCCTCTTGCACCGCTTGAAAAACGGGAAGGTCAAAAATTCGATAAGTACTGTGAGTTTCACGAGGATAACGGTCATGACACCGATGAATGTAAAGCGTTAATACGAGAGATAATTGCAAAAATAAAGGCTGGTGAACTCAACCACTTGTTGCAAGGCAGGAAATTCAACAAAGTTGATCCTAATAAAACATTCAGCTGGCAGAAAGAAGACGGCAAGAAGCGTGAGAAAGCAAAAGACAAGGTTGTATTTAACATGATCAGTATTGAAAAAGATGAGCTCAACCCATGGAGAGACGCCGCGATCACGTTCCCAAAGCAACCGACACGCTATGCCCGGGAAGAGCCTGTGGTGATTGATGGCTTGGTAGACGGCTTCCGAGTCCGAGAAATGTATACTGACACCGGGAGTGAGTTCGATGTCTTGTATGCCCATTGCCTTTCTAAACTCCCAAAATGTGTCGGTAGGAAAATGAGGCAGTCCAACGCTGTCATCTCCGGGTTCACGGGCTCTACTGAAGAACCCATAGGAAAACTCAAGGCAACGGTCACGGTGGGTACTCACATTTACCTCCGTAGTGAGGTCATTGACTTCTACGTCGTCAAATCCGTGACCGCTACAAATGTGATTATGGGAAGAAACTTCTTCAGAAGGTTTAATGCCATAACCTCCACTGCTCACGGTTTGCTTAAATTTCCAACCCGGCACGGCGTGGCAACAGTCGAGTCCACCTGACAGCCCTTCCCAGCAAAAGTTGAAACTCAAGTCACACGAAGCATTACAGCAAGGAAGATACCACATATCTTAGAAGAAAAACATGTTTCAGTTCTTAAACGGCTAAGTTACTTTTCTCCATCAGCACGATCCAACAAAAAGAGCCCGACTAACTCTTACAAGACTGAAAAAGAGAGTGCTGGCTGGCACTATCAGCCGGGATGGGAAGAACAATTCATCAATAGCTATGGAACAACTGAACACCTTAATCCGGCACTTAAACGTTCCAGGCCAGAAAGTTGTGAAAGCTCCAACCGAGATGGAACACCGGCTAAGGGAAACAAAAGTGGCTAGATGCTACACTAAAATTTAGATGGATACCGTGATTGAACCTGATCACTTCAACTCATGGTTATCTTGACGATTATGTCTTTTCTTTTTCAATAAAGAATCCATATATGTTTTTCCTTTTTGGGAATGAATAAAAGAATTTTACCGTTTACAATAACTTGGTCATTATGTTATTTACAACGATTTATATAATAATAACCGGCTAGCGGCAGACAGATTCCGGCATCCACATAAGTCCCACGCCAGTTATTCTGCACCCCCCCTAAGAGGTGATTGTCTAGCCCTCGTCGGTACAAGTTTATACTGATAAACCGACCAATGAGTAGATGGCATAAACTGTGATGACCCGGAAAATTTCAACTAATTTAAACCAATTCTCTATATGATTTATATATACATATATATATATATATATATATATATATATATATATATATATATATATATATATATATATATATATATATATATATGTATATATATATATATATAGTGGTAGGATCAAGAGGGAAGTAACCATTCGGGGGGAAGCGGGGGGAAGCAAAAACTTTTTTTTTTCGTTTTTTGAAAAAACTTTGTTCACGAACATTATAGATGAGATGAAAATATGAACATTTAGTAGAGACACTTTGTGATAAATATTTTTATTTTGGCGGAAAAACGCTCGAAGACGTAATATATAACAATTATCGTGTTTTTCGAGCGTATTTTGAGGTTTAGCTATTGGGGTTTAGATTTTAGGGTTTAGATATTAGGGTTTATAGGGTTTAGATATTAGGGTTTAGAAATTTAGGGTTTAGGGTTTAGATTTAGGGTTTAGATTTAGGATTTAGATTGAGTTTTTAACACGAACGGTTTATGTAACAACCCTCACTTTTCGACTTCTAAATTACTGAATTAATCCTAGGGTTATATGTCTGACTATAAGTATTAAGGGTTGTTATATACAATTAAATATTGACCGAATAGTAATTTTTAGTCAACAATGTACGCTTAAATAAATAATATATTATTAATTTATATAATTTGACATAATTTAACTAAGTATATAAACTTTGTATCACTTTTATTATTTAGTTAATGTATTATATATTTAACTATATAATAAATCCAATTATATATAAATGTAATAATATTTACAAACTTACTAAAACTATAGTTTAATAATTAAAATCATAATTATTATTAAAAATACAAAATACCGAATTATTTATTATTTTTATGCAAAATTTGTATTTATTAATTAAATAAAACAAAAATAAAAAAAATAATAAAATATTATTGACAAATATTCTTGGAAAAACATTAAATAAATTTTTTTATTTACATAAAAAAAATCCTTAAAATAAATAAATAAATAAATAAATAAATAAATAAATTACTTTTTAATTAAAAATTTTAATGGAAAAACTACTTTTATTATTTTATTTTGTGCATTATCCCATGACCTAACATTTAATACTTTTTAATTTTAAAATCCCATTAAGATTAAATATTTCTTTTTCTTTTAATTATTTTATTCTTTTTACCTAATTTTTTCAAGTATAAATACCCCTCGTTTCTCATTCAAACTCACACCAAAATTTTTCTCATTCTCTCTTTGAAGAATTACTACTAGTAAGTATTCTTTTCTTACTTTTTATTTTTTTTTACTTTTCACTTTTTACTTTTTACTTTTTACTTTTTACTTTTTACTTTTTACTTCGGTTATTATTTTTACCGAAATATGTAAATAATGTTATAAATTATATGCAATTAAAAATAAAATAAATAACATGTATACACTAGTACTATTACTAGCACCTATAACCTACTACTTATATTGTAACATAAAAACATTTTGGGATATGTATTAGAGATGTATAGATCTTCGAACTTTCTTGACGAATGGTTTCTATGAGATTCTAGGCAGAGGGTTTGGATTTTCGATTTAAAGGGTCCTATGGCTCAAGCCCCTAGATCTAAATTAGCCATTCGAATGGAAAGGGGTGATTGGAAGCTTATCTAATACGACAAGTATCCTAAAATGGAAAACACTGATAAAAGTAGAAACTCTCTAGTCATAGAAACTTAGTAAAATAAGAAACTTTCTAAAAATGGAAACTTTATAAAAATAGTAACTTACTAGGAATAGAAACTTAGTAAAACAAACTATACTTAAACACATACTTAAACTTAAACATGGGCAAAACACTTAACTACTCTTAAATGTCAATAGGTTGATTTTCCTGCTCACTCGTTCAACTCTTTATTTCGAGGAATAACTCTCTCTCTACTTACTAAGGTGAATTCATAGCCCCTCTTTAATTGCTAGCAAACTTACTTACTTTTACTTGGGGTGAGACACATGCTGTTTTTACTTTTTACACTTTAGACACAAGTACCAAACTGTTAAACTATGCTATACCCGGCTATGTCCGACTAAGTCCCTACAGTGATATTTTTAATTGTTGCGGCATGCTTAATTATTGGGGGTAGGCCTATCGGGAGTAACGTCCCCGATACATTTGACTAAGTCATTGTATTACTTAATAATGAAATTAAACCGACAAGGACAGACACAACTTGTCATGGGGCAAACTTGAACGTTTAGTCTAAATATCACGCATTGGCATAACTTTTTGATCCTGCGGGAGATCAACTTTATAAACTAAATCTTGTGGTCTAAAACAACGACAAACTTTTTGTTAAACCTATGAACTTCACTCAACCTTTTTGGTTGACACTTTAGCATGTTTTGTCTCAGGTGCTGTTTGATTCAAGCTCTTATACTTAATGCTTATGTGATGCTACTTAGACATAGGATCAAGAGATATCGCATTTATTACTTCTGCATGTGAACATTTACGATATTGTTATTCCTGTCATTGTAACGACATTTCATTTTCCGCTGCGTACTCATTAAAGTTAAATTCATCATTTAGTATTGTTCTCGTTTATTATAATATGTTGGTATGTTTTGATATTAGTGACGTTCCTTCCAGACCCTATTGGGAGGACGTTACAGATTGGTATCAGAGCATAACCAGGCTGTTATAGAGAACCAGGATTGCATTTTTATGTGTGCCTTACTTGTTAGCTAGGGTGCCTTAGCAATCTAGGAAACTATAACCTTTCCTGCCTTAGACTTAAAGCACTTAGGATTGCCCCATAATCTTAACAATTATGCTTTAATAAACTTGACTTAAAGATTCTAATCAAAATATCCTTCCTAATGTTAGGATGTCTAATTATCATCAAACGACCAAAATGAATCTTTTCAAGCAAACCGAAAAAGATACTGAAAGGTCTTCCACAGAAAGACCAGTCCAAAGTCCACTTTATGACTTTGGTGGTCCTCCCTCACCAAATTATAGCCCAAATACTACTCTAAAGTTACATGGGTCTCCTGAATACTATCCAACCCCAAGGAATAAAGACAAGAGGAAATGTCTTGAAGAAACTGGGCCGTCAAAGAAAAGATCCCGATCTCCTTCCTACGATGAAGTTGATGCCAAGTACGAGCTCATGAATCTGCGAAAAACTACCGATGACCTTATTCGCCATATTGCAAGGATCGATGCTCAAATGAAGGAAAAAGACCTAGCGATCAAGAAGCTCATGGAGGAAAATGCTGAGCTAAAGAAAGAGATTATATACATACATTTGTTTTATCCCATGACCAATGTGGACTTTGGTTTGCACCCTTACAAGAAATGCCCGATGGGGGAAGCAATATCTCTCCTACCTAAGAGAAGATATTGACTTTAGATTTAAGATGGAGGAAAACCGCATGAATAATCAACTTTCTATGAGGGACCACAAGTACCATGTAATCAACAATGATGTTTCCAATCTTTATGATAACATCGAGTATCTTTATGAGGAACAAAAGGAGAAGAACGACAAGTTTAAGAAGTTTATGAAGGAGGTTGAGGACGAGAAGAAGAAATATGAAGACTACTTCAATCTTAATATTTCCTAGTTATTTTCTATCTATGCAAAGGCTAGGCCTTAAACTATTTCTATCCCCGAATCGTGTAATAAGAAGGCTTGTTTAAAGCCTTGTTCTTAATAAAATAAAGTATTTCGTTTATATCATATTCATCTTTATTCCACTTAATTTTGTTTTTTTCAAACTTATGACCTATCAAGTTTATCAAACTTCTATATGTTATTAAAGATAACGGTTCGTCCACAAGCTCCTGCTACTACTTCAAACACTCACGTATCTTATGCCTTTATGCATCGGTTTGCGAACCGGAAAATATTATTGGGTTATCACAATATACGAATTGAAATTCTTTAATCAATATCTGGTTACAAATCTCAACACGTCATACCACCATTATTACATAAATGGATGACACATCATATCTTATCATATATTATCATGTCTATAAACTTTGTCTACCACTTATCCTAAATTTCCTCCGTAAATTACGGAAATCTTTTTGCTATAAATACGTATTCAAGGAGACGAATATATCATTCGGTATTCAATACCCATTTCATATCAAACCCTATTCCAAACATATAATATGAATTTCTCAAACTCTTCAAGCTCCCACGGCAGCGTAACCGGAACAAACGAACCAATCAGCCATCATCTATTCTGGATGAATTGGGGATGGGTTCGTAGCCGACTCAATCAATGGAGACAAGAAGAAGGTGATCCCTTCCACCAACCGAATTCACCTCTTGGCGAAGAACCTGAAGCGCTTACAGGCGAACCAGTCCGAAACACCATTTTCTCTCTTCTTTCCAGGGTATCCCGTCACGAATATATAATATCGAAGATTCTAGATCTTATTCACCCCCTTGTTCCAACCACCAATCATCCCGGAATAATAGAAGAAGTCAACGAGCTTCGCGCTCGAGTAGTGGCTCTGGAAAATCTGGTGCGAAACCTACGAACACCAGCAGCAGCACCAGCAGCATAACCAGCATCACCACCAGTACCATCAGTACCATCAACATCACCACTAACAGCATCAGCTTCATCAACAACAACATTCGCATCCCACGCCTCAACAACACACTCAGTACCTCAAACATCAACATGATACGCCCCATAGATACCAAGGAATATTAGCAATAAAGAGTTAAGATGTATTGACTCATTCTTCGTGAAGAATTATATATGTATACCTTATATATATATGATTTGGAACAATAATAAATCTTGTCGTACTAAGCAATTACGTGAGAATCTCAACTAGTATGTACTACTTGGTTAATTCATATCACTAATATGCTATGATGTACACCCTTCGCTAATGACTTAACAATTGTTAATCACTGCTTCAGCACAATAAACTCCATTTCATAATAAATCAAGTATAACGATGAATGTATTGATTCATAACTTCATTAGCGAAATATTTCGCAACAATTATGAAATCTCTAAGATTTTGGAGATTATTTACTCTCGTTCCAAACCGCAAATCAAATGAGTTTAATATATAATAACTCATTAAATCCATGATTATATCTGAAGAATACATATATGGACGTATATCTTCATAAAGATTGTAAAAACTGTTAATTATGAAAATATTTTAACGGGTAGGTAATACCCGAGAAATATTTACATCTCACATAAATACACTGTACATTCTTCAATTTCGATTCATAAATCATTAATTATACTCACTGCCTTCACTGTGATACAAAATCATTTTCATACAAATTTAATTACACATTCTGAAATTAACATACCAGAATTCAAGTAAAGGATTAGCAGGTGTTATCTTCCTAAAGATCACTACATTCATGAATTATATTCATTCGTATTCTATGATGAATTATCACATCAAACCACCGAAATTATCATCAGCAACGCCTATTCGTTAACCATTAGATCCGTTGACGATTACAATCAGCGTTTAATCATCTAAAAAATAAAATTTCTTGAAATCATCTCGGATTGATAACCAATGATTCAGATATGGTAGCATTAAATGCAGAGGAAACAAAAGAATTTTCCTCGTCATTGGAACTTAGAAATTCTGAGATATCACTGTATCTTTCGTTATAAATATCCTCTATATTTCTGAAGATATCTTTATAACGATTCTTGTCAGCAATTAATTATCTCTTTGCGATATCTTTATCACATCATAAAGGAAACTGTTTTAGTTTCTATATTCTGTAAAGTTCAAGTTTAAATTATGAATGATTTGAAGTAGTGTTGGGAATTGAAGCATGAGTTAGTATAATATAATGACGTCAGGCCAACGTGATTATATTACAGTAAGTTATACTAAATTTTTTTATGGAAGATGATGATTCATAGACTTTATAATCATCATTTGCCATGTTACACGACTCTTATCTATTTAAACTCTAAACATATCAAGAAAATATTTTTCTTGATGATTCGGTCTTTTCCGGATATTCTAGTAATATGACAAATCAAATCGTGCTATTACCTTTTCTTCTACTTTGAATATCATGATCATTCGAAACTTCATACCTACGAATTCTGGACCGTTACTTGCTTTACAAAAGCATGAAGCTTCGACATATAAGGGAAAATATAAATCCCGATAACAACACTGAAATTACAAACCATGTATATCAATGCGTATAGCAATATAAAGACACGGGAGAACTAAAAACACAATAAATCCTAGAGCATAGTAGAAGTAAACAGGCTCCTCTGGTGGGAGTTGGAAAAGAAGGATGATTGTGGCGATAACCAATATAATGTCAAAGATAAGAACTGGATTGAGCATATTAACAAAACTTTTGAAAGTATGAATTGAGAAAGAAAGTATATAAGTGGTGAAGATAATGAAACGGAAGAAGCTAATTTATAGCAAAAATTTCAGACACAGCAATCGAGGCAATTCACCTCATTTAATTAAAGAAAATCCTAATTTCCATAATTACCGAAAAATCAAATCTTATAAAGATTTCGAAGATTTCTTTAATTCCTTGAAATCCGGAAATCAATCGTAACTACGTCAAAAGTTAAGGCGAACATTTAATTTTCTCATTTACTCTTTTACGATAGCTTCGTTTATACTCTTTCTATACGAATTACTTTATCCATATTATTTAATGTCGATAAAACTCTAATTCATCATTCTTGTTATAAAGAATGACGATCTCTATCAAATTTCATGACTATGATTTTCATGAACTCCTCTCTGTTTTGTCTGCCTAATATTGCAGCATAAACGCTCAAGGTTTTAAATGAGCTCAATATTATTCATAACACATTTCATGTATCCAATTTACTGAAATGACTTGCATAACATCATCATTTTGAATGATCTCTGCATTAATGATAAAATGCACTTCGTAGAAGAACCTATAGAGATTATGGTTTGTATGACTTAAACGCTTGAAACAAAACAATATTCTATCCTTTGGAAAACACGCAAGGCCCCGAACATACCTGGGAACGTGAAGACCAAATGAAATAGAAATATCCCCATCTCTTCTCAACCGCTGATGCATCCGAGAAGTCTACCTAAAACTTCGGGACGAAGTTTTTATTAACGGGGAGGTACTGTAACAACCCTCACTTTTCGACTTCTAAATTACTGAATTAACCCTAGGGTTATATGTCTGACTATATGTATTAAGGGTTGTTATATACAATTAAATATTGACCGAATAGTAATTTTTAGTCAACAATGTACGCTTAAATAAATAATATATTATTAATTTATATAATTTGACATAATTTAACTAAGTATATAAAATTTGTATCACTTTTATTATTTAGTTAATGTATTATATATTTAACTATATAATAAATCCAATTATATATAAATGTAATAATATTTACAAACTTACTAAAACTATAGTTTAATAATTAAAATCATAAGTATTATTAAAAATACAAAATACCGAATTATTTATTATTTTTATGCAAAATTTGTATTTATTAATTAAATAAAACAAAAATAAAAAAAATAATAAAATATTATTGACAAATATTCTTGGAAAAACATTAAATAAATTTTTTTATTTACATAAAAAAATCCTTAAAATAAATAAATAAATAAATAAATAAATAAATAAATAAATTACTTTTTAATTAAAAATTTTAATGGAAAAACTACTTTTATTATTTTATTTTGTGCATTATCCCATGACCTAACATTTAATACTTTTTAATTTTAAAATCCCATTAAGAATTAAATATTTCTTTTTCTTTTAATTATTTTATTCTTTTTACCTAATTTTTTCAAGTATAAATACCCCTCATTTCTCATTCAAACTCACACCAAAATTTCTCTCATTCTCTCTTTGAAGAATTACTACTAGTAAGTATTCTTTTCTTACTTTTTATTTTTTTTACTTTTCACTTTTTACTTTTTACTTTTTACTTTTTACTTTTTACTTCGGTTATTATTTTTACCGAAATATGTAAATAATGTTATAAATTATATGCAATTAAAAATAAAATAAATAACATGTATACACTATTACTATTACTAGCACCTATAATCTACTACTTATATTGTAACATAAAAACATTTTGGGATATGTATTAGAGATGTATAGATCTTCGAACTTTCTTGACGAATGGTTTCTATGAGATTCTAGGCAGAGGGTTTGGATTTCCGATTTAAAGGGTCCTATGGCTCAAACCCCTAGATCTAAATTAGCCATTCGAATGGAAAGGGGTGATTGGAAGCTTATCTAATACGACAAGTATCCTAAAATGCAAAACACTGATAAAAGTAGAAACTCTCTAGTCATAGAAACTTAGTAAAATAAGAAACTTTCTAAAAATGGAAACTTTATAAAAATAGTAACTTACTAGGAATAGAAACTTAGTAAAACAAACTATACTTAAACACATACTTAAACTTAAACATGGGCAAAACACTTAACTACTCTTAAATGTCAATAGGTTGATTTTCCTGCTCACTCGTTCAACTCTTTATTTCGAGGAATAACTCTCTCTCTACTTACTAAGGTGAATTCATAGCCCCTCTTTAATTGCTAGCAAACTTACTTACTTTTACTTCGGGTGAGACACATGCTGTTTTTACTTTTTACACTTTAGACACAAGTACCAAACTGTTAAACTATGCTATACCCGGCTATGTCCGACTAAGTCCCTACAGTGATATTTTTAATTGCGGCGGCATGCTTAATTATTGGGGGTAGGCCTATCGGGAGTAACATCCCCGATACATTTGACCAAGTCATTGTATTACTTAATAATGAAATTAAACCGACAAGGACAGACACAACTTGTCATGGGGCAAACTTGAACGTTTAGTCTAAATATCACGCATTGGCATAACTTTTTGATCCTGCGGGAGATCAACTTTACAAACTAAATCTTGTGGTCTAAAACAACGACAAACTTTTTGTTAAACCTATGAACTTCACTCAACCTTTTTGGTTGACACTTTAGCATGTTTTGTCTCAGGTGCTGTTTGATTCAAGCTCTTATACTTACTGCTTATGTGATGCTACTTGGACATAGGATCAAGAGATATCGCATTTATTACTTCTGCATGTGAACATTTACGATATTGTTATTCCTGTCATTGTAACGACATTTCATTTTCCGCTGCGTACTCATTAAAGTTAAATTCATCATTTAGTATTGTTCTCGTTTATAATAATATGTTGGTATGTTTTGATATTAGTGACGTTCCTTCCAGACCCTATTGGGAGGACGTTACAGTTTAGAGTTTAGGGTTTAGGGTTTGGTGTTTTTGGTTTATGGAATAAAACCAAAACACCAAACCCTAAACCCTAAACCCTAAACTCTAAATCGGGCTAAATTTTACTTCACAAAACATGAAAAAAAACGTTCATATTCTTCACGAACAATATTATCTTGAATGTTATTTTTGTCGATCGTTTTCCCGCCTAAATAATAACATTCATCACGAAGTGTCTCTTCTAAATGTTCATACTTTCGTGTGATCTTGATGCCGAAAAAAAATTTTCAAAAAAACGAAAAAAAAAAATTTTGCTTCCCCCCGCTTCCCCCCGATTGGTTACTTCCCCATTGATCCTGCCCCTATATATATATATATATATATATATATATATATATATTATAAGATGTACAAGTAAAACACTATTTGCTACAGTAAAACGACTTTGCTACAGTAAAACACTATTTGCTACAGTGAACACTATTTGCTACAGTGGATACTATTTGCTACAGTAACACACTATTTGCTACCGTAAACACTATTTGATGTCGACGAACTAGCAAACAAAAACGGATAAGGCAGCCATGCGATCGCATGGCAAAAATACTGAAAACTCATGCGATCGCATGAGCTACAGTAAATGAAAAAGTACTATAATTACGCCAGTTTCCTTGGCGAATTCCTTACACTTCTTTCTTCTGTAATTTATTTATATTTATATTATAATTATAATTTTAAATTTAAGTTTAATAATAATAAGGTATATACGAGGGTGTTTTTAATTCGGGTTTCAAACCGCTTTAAGCTAAGGAAATATTGGGTATTGTTCGGGATATTGTTCTTGAATCCAAGGCCAACCATACAGTCGTCTACCATCATTATGTCTACGCAATTTGCCTACAATATTGAGTCTCAATATTGAACTGTGAGTTTATAGTCTCCCTTTTTAAATACTTTAAATATTTTTTGGCTGAGAATACATGCAATTTATTTTAAACGCAATAAGACACAAGTACATACTAAATTCTACACTGAGTTAAACCGAAAATCCCTTAGCTTTGGTAACTAGTAGCTGCCAGTACATAGGATATGGACTAGTGGGCGCGAATAATTGTATATGGATCCATAGGGCTTGACATCCCCATCCGAGCTAGAGCGCTAGCCTTTTAACGGACGTATGTTATTTGAGTTTATGACACGTTGGTTTGCGTGTATTAAAACGAATGGGGTAATTATCCTTATAGCGTTAAGTTTAGTTACCAGGGTGCTCTGTTACGTAGAATCTATTGATAAAGTTTTGATGAAATCTTGTGGTCTATCTTTATATACTTATGACTCGAGCAATTAAACCTATAACTCACCAACATTCGTGTTGACTTTTTAGCATGTTTTATTCTCAGGTCCTTAGAATGCTTCCGCTGTGATGTGCTTGTTGCCTGCATGGAGTCTCATGCTTTGTACAAAGTTTATTGCATTCAAAATAAAACTGCGTTGTGTAATAAATAATTGGACTGTGATGTCAACCTGTAAATTAAAGACTTATGTATTTTGGGATTTTGCTTATACCTAAGCACTCGCCCATATGTTTATAACTTTCTATGTTTAGAAAGTCACTTATTTTATTGAATGCAATATTTTATCAAAACGTATTATATAGAGGTCAAAACCTCACTGTGGAATCAATGATTAACGTGCCGCGTCAATAGCGATTTTGACGGGTCGTTACATAAACACACGTGACTACACGGTGTACACGCCAAAACTAATACAAGTATAGTCTAGACCTACATATGAAGATACGAACTAGTTCGACTGAAGAAAATTCATCACAAAATACTTTGAATTAAAATTTCATTAATTACATACGGTTCAATTACAAGTTTCAACAAAAATATATATAATAAACAGCGTGCAATACAACAAACTAAAAATTAAAATTTAAGATTTGCACGGTTGTACCCTCACTGGCACAAACATCCTCAAAACTATCGAAACGGATCTCCGCCAAGGCCTGTTGAGCAGCCTGGATTTCCTGTACAGCAGCCGGGTTCACCTTCTCGGCGATGTCCAGGTGCAAGGAGACGGCCCCACTAGTATGATGCTTTTGCATCAACATTACAGCCCGGGTAAAGTTGGCCACCCCAAAACTATTCAAATAAGCCTCCAAAGGCGCCTTCACGGTAGAAGAGTTGATGGCCTTCTTCAGAATAGAAGGCAGGGCACCCTGCAACTGCAGACACTCCGCCATGGCCACTTCTTTCATTAGGATGGTAGAGGATACCTCCTTATTCTTCTCCTCCTTCTCAGCAGTTACCCGGGCAAACTCTTCTTTAGCAGCAGATAATGCTAAAAACGAACATATATTTCATAGCATTATCCTTCAAGAAAGACAAGCTTTTAGTTGCAATTGTTCTATTTACAAGTGATATTCATTTAAATAATAAAAGGTGAAGACAAAAGACAGATTCGACGATTTGAAGACGCAAATGACCAAAACACTAAAAAGTACAAAGTACAATCAAAGTGGTTCAAATTATTGAGGAGAAACGTCTAAAAGTTACAAGAGTACGAGCCGCAAAACGCAAAGTACAAGATATTAAATAGTACTCAAGGACGTTCAAAAATCCAGAACCGAGACATGAACCAACTATCAACGCGCTACGCAACGGACCTAAAATTACAAGTCAACTATGCACAAGAATAAAATATAATATATATAATTATATAAAATTATATATATTATATTATATATTATAATAAAACTCAGCAGCCCACGTTTTTGTTGCTTGGTGAGCTGGAAAAGCAGGCCATGCGATCGCATGGCCAGGAAGGTTTAAAACCATGCGATCGCATGGCTTCAAGTGTCAGGCCACATCTATAAATTGCAGCGTATTTCGGACGAATTTTACACTCCTTTTTCTAATCTATCAGCATACTCTCAATATATATATATATTTATATTTTAATTTTAATTTTATTTTTAAGTTAATAATAATAAGGTTATAGTGGCAAATGTTTTAAGTTTGTAAGTCAAAATTCTGTCCGTGTAACACTACGCGATTAATACTCATTGTAAGTTATGTTCAACATTTTTAAATTAATGTCTCGTAACTAAGTTATTATTATGCTTATTTAAGCCGAAGTAATCGTGATGTTGGGCTAAATATTAAAGACGGGGTTATTGGGCTTTGTACCATAATTGGGGTTTGGACAAAAGAACGACACTTGTGGAAATTAGACTATGGGCTATTAATGGGATTTATATTAACTAAACGATACCTCGTTAATTTAATATAAATGTTACAATTTGACGTATCTATATATAACCACATACGCTTAATCGGGTACGGTGGGCGGGATATCTATAAATACGAATAATTGTTCATTTTACCGGATACGGGAATGGATTGATAGTTAATGGACTCATTAAAACAGGGGTGGATTACATTCAAGGGTAATTGGTGTAATTGTTAACAAAGTAGTAAAACCTTGGATTACACGCAGTCGATAACCTAGTGTATTCATTAAACAAAGTATTAAGACCGTGTTACAGTTCAAATCCCCAATTAGTTGGAATATTTGACTTCGAATATAAGGTTAATTTGACGAAGATCCTCGCACTTTATAATTATGACTGATGGACTATTATGGACAAAACCGTATGGACATATCGAATAATCTAGGACAAAGGACAATTAACCCATGGTAATAAATTAAAATCAACACGCCGAACATCATGATTACGGAAGTTTAAATAAGCATAATTCCTTTATTTTATATCTCATCGCACTTTTATTTACTGTCATTTTATTTATCGTACTTTAAATTATTGCACTTTTAAATTATCGCACTTTTGTTATCGTTATTTACTTTACACTTAAAATTAAGCCATTTGTATATTTAATATTTTACATTAGGTTTTAATTGTGACTTAAGACATAAAATCGACAAATCGGTCATTAAACGGTAAAATCCCTTTTTATAATAATAATACTACTTATATATATATATATATATATATATATATATATATATATATATATATATATATATATATATATATATATATATATATATATATATATTTATTTATTTATTCAAATATAGTTTAAAAATATAGCGTTAAACTTGGCTAGCTCCCTGCGGAACGAACCGGTCTTACTAAAAACTACACTACTTTACGATTAGGTACACTGCCTATAGTGTTGTAGCAAGGTTTAGGTATATCCACTCTATAAATAAATAAATAACTTGTGTAAAATTGTATCGTATTTAATAGTATTTCGTAACAAAAATATAACTATTTCGTATTCACCTCGCATAACATCAAGTATTTTTGGCGTCGTTGCCGGGAACATCTTAAACGCCGAAGCGAAACGCTATTAAAAAAAATATTTTTTTATTTATTTTTGTAAAAATACGTTTTAAATTTTAAAAACACAAAAATATATATAATATATATATATATATATATTTAAGAGTTTGTTTAAAATATATAAAATTATAAAGTATTCCTATTTCTATTTTAGTTTTTAAAATATAAGTTTTTATTTATATAAATATTTTATATAAGTTAAAAACAGAAAAGAAAAAAAAATTAAGTAATCGGGCCACAATACTGTAGCAGCCCAACAATTGGCCTGGTACCCGAAGCCATGCGACCGCATGGACTCATAACAGGATACTCATGCGATCGCATGACTTGATTTGACAGGACATGTACCTTTGACTGTCGATTAGGGTTAAGTTTTAATAATAATTATAATTAATTAAATATAGATTAGGGTTTTATTTTTAATAATAATTTGTTTTAGTTTTATTTAATTTGTAATTTTAGTTTTAATTAATTTTATTAAATATAAAATTGATACTTTTATAAAATAAGTAATATAAAAATAATATTTTTATAAAAATTTTATTTTTATAACTTTAAGTTTTATTTTTAACTTTTGTATCTTTTTATTAGTTTAATTTGTAATTTGTATATTTATCGTTCGTACTTAGTTTTAAATTTAGTATTTGCTTTAGTTACTTTATTTCTAGATTTTTAGACTTTGCCGTAAAATTCCTTAAGTGCTTTTTCTTTAGATTAAGATTTAGGCACTTTAGAATTCTACGACGTCGCTTATCGCTTTAGTATTTAATAGATTTTAGTGCCTAATTAAGTTATTGCCGTTTTGGATATAGAATTCCTTTAAATTTAATTCCTTTAGACGCAACTTTTAATTCTTAGTTTTTAGGCTTTTAAGTTTCGACGCTGCAATTTTCTTATTTTTCGACGCTTATTTTTTTTGACCTTTTATTTTTCGACGTTTTTCGACGCACTCTTTTTCTTTCTTATTTCTCGACGCTCTAGTTTTTAGGACATAGAATTTTCTTTATCTTCTTTAAACTTCGACGAAAAATTATTTTAAGTGGTTAAATTGATAGACATCCAAAATTTTTTGATTCGTAGTAATAGTTGGATTTGTTAGTGGCGAGTTGTGGGCTTCCGATTTAAAGGGTCCTGGCTACCTGCTGCATATATTGGCTATTCGAAACGTGGGCAAAATCAGAAAAGTCTATTAATATGATAGCTTATATAATTTTTATCTTTTATAACTAATAGGACATTCTGTGAATGCACCGAGCAAAACGTTCACCACCTTTCATACGTTCACCACCTGTAACTCGATCAAGACATCTAGCCAATATTGTCGCCGTTGATTTTTCTTTAGAATCATCATCTAGTCGACCAAGTACTCCAATTCAAATTTCCGATAATCCATTTTTTGAACCCGACCTCACAATTGAGAATCCGGAGGATATTCAAGGATAATCCAGAGATCCTGAACCACTAATCATTCCTCCTGAACCACAAATTACTCATCCAGACATTGTCGAGGAAGAAACCATTAAGTCAGAATCCTCTAGTATTTCAGATTCAACAATTTCAATCATGGAAAATCTGGAACCTCTAAGTATGGAAGACCGAATGAGGGCTAAACGCACTGGCCAAGGTCATGCAATTACTTAACCAGACATTAATGCGTCAGATTATGAAATCAAAGGACAAATCCTACACATGGTAACTAATCAATGCCAATTTAGTGGTGCGCCGAAGGAAGATCCAAACGAACATCTTGGTACCTTTAATAGGATCTGTACTCTATTTAAAATCAGAGAAGTTGAGGATGAACAGATATATCTCATGTTATTTCCCTGGACTTTAAAGGAAGAAGCCAAAGATTGGTTAGAATCGTTACCTGAAGGGGCGATTGATACATGGGATGTTTTAGTTGAAAAATTTCTTAAACAATTCTTTCCGGCATCTAAAGCCGTGAGACTTCAAGGAGAAATAGTTAAGTTCAAGCAAAAGCTAAATGAAACACTATATGAGGTGTGGACAAGATTTGGAAAGTTATTGAGAGGATGTCCGCAACATGATTTAGACACTTATCAAATAGTATAAATATTCTACCAAGGATGTGATATTACTACACGAAAAGAATCGACATAGCAGCTGGTGGTTCCATTATGAAGAAAACCGCAACTGAAGCTTACAAAATTATTGATAACACTGCTTCCCACTCACATGAGTGGCATCAAGAAAAAAATATCGTTAGATCATCTAAAGTGGTTAGAACCGATTCTAGCCATGACTTTGATTCCATGTTCGCAAAGATAGATGCTTTCGAAAGACGAATGGAAAAGATGACTAAAGATATTCACTCAATACGAATTAGTTGTGAGCAGTGTGGAGGACCACATTTGACAAAAGATTGTCTCAGTATTGAACAAACAATGGAACAAAGAGAGAATGTTTCATACATGAACCAAAGGCCTGGAAATAATTATCAAAATAATTATCAACCGCCAAGACCAAACTACAATCAGAATTATAACCGAAATGTTTCATACAACAACTAACAAGGTCCTAGCAATCAACAAGTATCTAATAATACTTACAACCAGCAAAGACCTATTTTTCCAAATAAACCACCACAAACCGATGATAAAAAGCCAAATTTAGAAGATATGATGTCGAAGCTAGTTGAATCTCAAACGCAGTTTTTCACATCTCAGAAACAAACCAATGACCAAAATGCTCAAGCATTTAGAAATCAACAAGCTTCTATTCAAAATCTGGAACAAGAAGTGAGTAACCTAGCAAGGTTGATAGGTGAAAGAAAACCGGGGAGTCTACCTAGCAATACAAATGCTAACCCCAGGAATGAAACAGCTAAAGCCATTACCACGAGAAGTGGTATTACACTTAAACCACCTGAAATACCTGTAAATTCTGATGACTCTATTCCTACTCCACAAGAACCACAGCCTGAGCAAGATAAGGAAAAAGAACCGATAGTTGAAAAGGTTAATGAAGATAACACAGTTAAGGCTAAATCTTATGTTAAACCATACCAACCACCGCTTCCTTACCCAAGTAAAATGAAAAAAGAAAGACTTGAAGCCGAGCAATCCAAATTCTTGGATATGTTTAAACAAATAAATGTAAATCTTCCTTTCATTGATGTGATTTCAGGAATGTCTAGGTATGCTAAATTCCTGAAAGATCTAATCACAAATAGAAAGAAAATGGAAGAACTCTAGGCTGTTACAATGAATGCTAATTGTTATGCAGTACTGTTGAATAAGATACCAGAAAAATTATCAGATCCAGGAAGTTTCACAATTCCATATTTTCTGGGTAGTCTTAGTTCTATAGAAGCATTGGCAGACTTAGGTGCTAGTATAAATTTAATGCCATATTCACTATACGCTAAACTAGACCTTGGAGAATTGAAACCAACACGAATAAGCATACAACTAGCCGATCGATCAGTAAAATATCCTAGAGGGATAATGGAGAACATGCTAGTTAAAGTTGGTACTTTAGTATTTCCAGTAGATTTTGTTATTCTGGACATGGAAGGAGATTCTCGAGTTCCTCTCATATTAGGAAGACCATTCTTAAACACGGATAAAGCAATAATAGACGAGTTCGGTAAGAAACTGACCCTAAGTATAGAGGACGAGAGTGTTACCTTTTCTGTTAATAGAGCCATGCAACAACCGCAATCTGCAGATGATACATGTTATTATATTCAAACTATAGATTCACATGCAGAATTGTTAGAAGAATTTCCAGAATTACAAGAAACAGGAGAATGTTCTTTAGGAGAAGGGACTGAACCAATTGATGAAGCTGAAATGTTAGCTGCACTCATGGCTAATGAATATGAACCAACAACAGAAGAACTTCAAATGTTAAAAGAGGAAGACAGATATCGATACAAATCATCGATAGAAGAACCACCAATATTAGAGTTAAAGCCACTTCCAACCCATTTGGAATACGCTTATTTACATGGTGAATCTGAATTACCTGTAATAATATCGTCTTCTCTTACGAAAAATGAAAAATCTCAACTCATTTCTGTGCTAAAAGCTCATAAACCAGCTATTGCATGGAAGATTCATGACATTAAAGGTATAAGTCCTTCGTATTGCACACATAAAATCCTTATGGAAGAAGGTCATAAAACGTATGTGCAACGCCAATGAAGACTAAATACTAATATGCAAGATGTTGTTAAGAAAGAAATTATTAAACTGCTAGATGCAGGTTTAATTTATCCAATCTATGATAGTCCATGGGTAAGCCCAGTTCAATGCGTACCTAAGAAAGGTGGCATGACTGTCATCACAAATGAAAAAAATAAACTTATTCCTACTAGGACTGTAATAGGATGGCGTGTTTGTATTGATTATAGAAAATTAAATGACGCCACCAGAAAAGATCACTTTCCCTTACCTTTCATTGATCAAATGTTGAAAAGATTAGCCGGAAACAGTTACTATTGTTTTCTTGACGGTTTTTTCGGATACTTTCAAATTCCAATTGCACCCGAGGACCAAGAGAAAACCACCTTCACGTGCCCTTATGGTACTTTTGCTTACAAACGCATGCCATTTGGACTTTGCAACGCCCCTGCAACCTTTCAAAGGTGCATGATGGCGATTTTTCACGATATGATAGAAGAATGCATGGAAGTTTTCATGGATGAATTTTCAGTCTTCGGTGATACTTTTGAAACATGTCTAGTTAATCTTGAACGAATTGTTATTAGATGCGAACAATTAAATCTAGTTCTTAATTGGGAGAAATGTCATTTCATGGTTAAAGAAGGCATCGTTCTTGGTCATAAAATTTCAAAGGAAGGAATTGAAGTGGATAGAGCTAAAGTAGATGTAATTGCTAAACTTCCGCATCCCACCAATGTTAGATGAGTTAGGAGTTTTCTAGGGCATGCCGGTTTTTACCGACGTTTCATAAAAGATTTTTCTAAAATTGCCACTCCTATGAATAAACTCCTAGAAAAGGATGCTCCATTCATCTTTTCGGATGAATGCATCAAATCTTTTAATATTCTTAAAGAAAAACTCACTAATGTGCCGACCAGGATAACTCCAAATTGGAATTTGCCATTTGAACTTATGTGCGATGCAAGTGATTTTGCAATGGGAGCCGTTTTAGGACAAAGGATTGAAAAACGATTTCAACCTATTTATTACGCTAGTAAGACATTACAAGGAGCACAATGGAATTACACAACTACTGAAAAAGAACTCCTTGCTATTGTCTTTGCTTTTGACAAATTTCGTTCATATCTCGTTCTAGCTAAAACGGTGGTCTATACTGACCATTCTGCTCTTAGATACCTATTTTCGAAACAAGATGCCAAGCCACAATTAATCCGTTGGATCTTACTCTTACAAGAGTTCGATATTGAAATCCGAGACAAAAAGGGAGCAGAAAATCTCGCCGCTGATCATCTTTCTCGTCTTGAAAATCCTGAATTAGAAGTTCTAAATGAATCGGCTATACAAGATAACTTTCCTGATGAATATCTATTGAAGATAAATTATAATGAAATTCCATGGTTTGCAGACTATGCAAACTACTTAGTATGTGGATTCCTTGAAAAAGTGTTGACGTACCAAAAACGAAAGAAATTCTTTAGTGATATAAAACACTATTTTTGGGAAGATCCACATTTGTTTAAAAGTTGTCCCGATGGAATAATACGCCGATGTGTATTCAGAGATGAAGCTAGTCAAATCTTAAACCATTATTACACAGGACCAACAGGAGGGCATTACGGGCCTCAACTTACAGCAAGGAAAGTCTATGACTCTGGATTCTATTGGCCTACAATTTTCAAAGACGCACACCTTCTTTGTAAATCTTGTGATGCTTGTCAAAGGGCCGGAAAAATAAGTCAACGTGATGAAATGCCACAAAATGTCATTCAAGTATGTGAAGTATTTGACGTTTGGGGTATTGACTTTATGGGTTCATTTCCAAAATCTCATAATAATCTCTACATTCTCGTTGCCATTGATTACGTATCTAAATGGGCGAAAGCACAAGCTCTCCCAACTAACGATGCATGAGTTGTAGTCAATTTTTTAAAACGTCTTTTTGCAAGGTTTGGAACACCGAAAGCTTTAATAAGTGATCGGGGTACTCATTTCTGTAACAATCAACTTGAGAAAGTTCTCAAAAGATATGGAGTGACTCATAAAATCTCAACCGCTTATCATCCACAAACAAGTGGACAAGTTGAAAATACCAACCGAGCATTAAAAAGTATTCTAGAGAAAACCGTAGGATCAAATCCAAAGGAATGGTCCATAAAATTGGAGGATGCACTCTGGGCTTTTAGAACATCCTACAAAACTCCAATTGGAACCACACCTTTTAAAACTCGTTTACGGAAAAGCATGTCATCTTCCAGTAAAAATTGAGCACAAAGCATTTTGGACTTTGAAGACATGTAATCTTGATTTACATGAAGTCAGACGTCTACGGTTAAGTCAATTAAACGAATTAGAAGAATTGAGACATGAAGCATATGAAAATTCATTAATCTATATGGAAAGAACAAAGAAATGGCATGATAAAAGAATCAGAAGTTCAAAAGAATTTAAGGAAGGAGATAGAGTTCTTCTTTTCAATTCAAGATTCAAGCTATTTCCTGGAAAATTGAAATCTAGATGGTCTGGACCATTCATAGTCAAAAGAGTTTTCCCATACGGAACAATAGAGTTAATAAATTCAAATGGGATTGAATTTAAAGTTAATGGTCACAGAGTTAAACATTACATACATGGTCCGATGGAAGTTGACAATGAAGTCAATCATAATTTCACCACTCAAGAAAACCCTCAGAATGAAAACATAAATATGTTATCAACAACATATGAAAAACAAAAATTGGAAGACATGGAAGCTTCAAATTGGAGTGATGAAGAAGAATTCCTATACAAACCTCTCATTCCAAGAAATGAAGAAAAATGTGAACAAGAAGTTCAAGTAGAAGTGAAAGAGCCAAGAAAAGATCACTTGAAAAAGGTTAACAAACCAACTCTACTTACTAAAGTAGGAGACCCTGGTGAATTTATCATTTCTTGCTTGCTTAATGATGGTGCTATGTATAACGGACTCGCAGATTTAGGAGCAAGTGCAAATGTTATGCCTCTTTCCTTATACAAAAGATTAGGTGTGGGTAAATTAAGACCAACCAAAATAGGTGTTCAATTATTTGATCAAACCATTAAACACCCGGTTGGAATAACAAACAATTTACTTGTTAAAGTGGGAAGTTTGACCTTTATTGCAAACTTTATAGTTATTAATATAGAGGAAGACCTTGATATTCCTCTAATTTTAGGTCGCCCATTTTTAGCAACCACCGAAGCATTCATTGATGTAAGAGAAGGTAGAATGACACTTAGGGATGGTGACAAATCGGTTACCTTTGTAAACCGAAAGTTTAGATCTCCACCAACTAAAACTGTTGAACCCATAAAAACGCCTATGTGTGGGGAAGATGAAGAAACACCTAATGATAAACCGATAACGAAGAACCCCGTTATTGATACGAAATTAGATAAACCCGTTTTCAACAATTCAACGAAGAAACTTTATAAACGGATTCAAGATGCTAGAATTAAGGGGAACTTTAAGTTATGTAACCGATTAGTATCCAATTTGTTGCCTAAAGAAAAAGCAATGTTAGTTGAATTTGTGAAAGTTACAGAGGAAATCAACAATTGGCTTGAAGCAAAAGTCAGAGATATACAAGTTGTTGATAGTCCAATTGAAAACGAAGTTAATCACAATTTCAACACCATAGCTAACTAAGTGTGGGGAGAATCAAATCTTTTAAGGATAATATATATTTCTGTTAGAGTTAGATTTTCTGTTTTTGTGTAGTTCTCGAGAATGGAATCCGAATGGTCTTTCTCTAGCAGACCCTAAAGAACTAGTCTTCTCCCCCCATTCTGAATTTTTATTTCTTTTAGGTTTTACGAGATGAAGAATTCCTTTGATCTGAACCATAGTCTACTACTACACGCTATGATTACTAAACGTAATAATAACATCTTCCCGAGTGAACTGGTATCATTCATAAGAGGAAAAATGGACGAAGTGAGGAAAGAACTCAGGAAAGATCATCATAAGACACATTTTGGTAAAGGAAAATCAAAATTCGCAACAAAAAGAAGAGCACGACACCTTGAAAGATGTCATAAATGCGAAAAATGGTCACACGAAGGTAAATGTTCGAACAATCAAACATATTCAAATACCGAATTTGTTACTCTATGCAGAGAAGGACCGTTCATATGTTTAAAAGAAAAGTTATTGAAGAATTGAGGTTACGCTTATGTAGCTATGGAAAACCAAATCACACGACTCTCCTATGAGTCGGCTAAAGCAGGTCTCTGAGAATTCTATCTCACAGGTAAGTATGTACAGTTTTTATTTTTTATGTTATTTTTATTGCTTTTAACCTTTTGATAATAAACGTTGAATCGTTCACTATAAAGTATTAAATTGATATTCAATAAAATTAGGTATGTGAAACCGAAATTATTTGTATCATACAAAAATTTATTACATCACTATGAAATTTACCGTTTATTCTTAAGGTATAAATATCTTTAATCAATCAATTCAAAATATTTCAAAAATTCGTCAGGAGTAAAACTAGGTAATATAGCCGAAATTACTTTACCCAAAAGAGGGGCGTATATTTTTGATAATATTTGATTGATTAAAGTGGAATAAAAGGCTACAAAGATTTTTAATTTTAATTTTTACCTTATTTTTAAATTACTATTAAATTATTATTGTAAATTTTTAAAACCAATATATTTAAGTTTTTTTTTTATATTTTAAAAAATTAATATTTTCAATATAAAGTTTTTAAAATTAATGTATAAAAATATTAATAATATTAATATGAATTTTTAATTTTATGCATTTTAAATTTAAGTTTGGTGTGAATTTAAAAACAAAAATTTACTTTATTTCATTAAGTTAAAAATTTGATATTTAAAATTCGTCGTGAGTTGAAGACTAGGTCGTTGAACCAAAATTGCTTTACTCAAGGGAGGGACGTGAAATTTTATTATCATTATTTTTAATCTCATTGATCTAAAGTATGCAAAAACATTAAAAAACCCAAAAATCTTTGCTTTTAAAACAACGCTTTAAAGTGACAAATTTTAAAATTTTGTCGAGAGACGAACTAGGACAAAGATCCAAACCCCCTCATTCTAAAAGAAAACAAATTTTTAAAATTAATTAAGTGTTTTATAAGTAAAAGGTTTTATATATATAAAAAAAGATCATGGACCTCATGCGATCGCATGGGATTTACCCTGTAACTAGGGATGGCAATGGCCACCCGATCCGGTGGATATCCACCCGCTTTGTGATGGATATGGACGAACCTAAATGGATATGGATACGGATATGGATGAACCTAAATGGATATGGATATGGACATGGATGAAAAGTTTCATCCATGGATATATCCATTACCACCCGAAATACATATACAAATAAATAAATATAGATATATGCTTACATATTTACTATGACAAGTTCATTTACCGTTAGATTTATATTTTGTTTTCAACCTTATAATGAAATAACTATAATATATTACAATAAAATACACATATCTAATAAAATAAACTCACAAATTTCATATTTAATTTTTCATAGTCCATTTTTTATAGTAAAATTTAACAAATTTTTTTATATCTTGGACAAAGATTACACATTCTTATGGGTAGAATTTAAATATGTCATGTTATATTTATTTCTGCTATACTACATTTTTATTTTAATTGCATATTAGAAAATATCATAATATTTTTTTAATATCCATTGGATATCCATTAACCCGCTTAATCCACTGGATATGGATATGGATGGATGACCAGAAACTAAACAGATATGGATATGGATATGGATGACCAAAAACTATATGAATATGGATGTGGATACGGCATCACCCACTCCATATCCGATCCATTGCCATCCCTACCTGTAACCTCATGCGATCGCATGAGGACAGATATCTGGGCAGAATCATAAAAACACAACCTAGCTTCTGTCTTCCACAATTCACACACACATATACACGAATACACACACAAACACACTCAAATTTTATCATTTTTAAACCGAAATCCACCAAATTTCGTACTACAATCCGCTATAAACATGTCTTTTCTCAGATGGGAAAGTAGGAAGGTAAAAATTTCACCCCTAAACTCATAAATTTCCTACTTTTTGTGATAATTTTAATTAATTGCAATAATTTGATTTTGTTAATTTCTAGTGTAATTGGAGTTAAATTGTTAGTATATTATGAATGTATAACCTAGATTGATGCTAGTTAACATGATCTGAAGCCAAAAACTTTCAAAATTTTTAGAAATCTATGGTTTGTGTTCTTGAGCAATTTGGAGCTTTTTGATATAAACAGGTTATGGCCAATTTTTGTCATGAATTATTGCTAAATTAAGTAGTGTAACATGTTTAGGTAGCTAAATGATCGAAACTTTGGTCCTAAACATGATTTTTGAGAATTAAAGTGGACTTTTTAAGTCTAAAATTCATGAACTTGATTAATTTGATATAAATGACATTTGAAACTTGTTTAATTGCTAGTAATGATTATTTTGACATGTTATTTGAGATAAAAGCTTATGAACTTTGTAAACATTTTCATATATGATTATTTTAAAATGTGTAGAATTGATAAAAAAAAAATGAAAATGAGTATAAGTTTAATATGGATTAAACATGTTATTGTAATTGTTTTAATTTGTTATTTTGCTAACACTAATGAATATTTGGATGCACAAATTTTGTGTTTAATGTGTTTTATAGAGAAATACAGATACAGACGGTGCATCATCGTCTAGGCAACCTGATCCGGAACCACAGCCAGAGATGCAATATCACGAACCGGAACAACAACCTAAACAACAACAACATTATGATCAACACGTGCCATACTATGAGCCGGAGCCACAATTTTTTATTGCCTACGTAGTATTTCCCGTTCACCATATAATAGAACACCCAACAATTCATGAAGAACAATTGCATCCCAATTTAAGATTTGATAGAAGTTGGAGAGATTACCCGACGTACCAAAGTAACAAATTTTAGCTTTGGACCAAAAATGTAGAAGTACCAAGGGTAATAGATTGGGAACCTTTAGAAAGGGTCCACCTAGCTAACCCAGTTAGGCAGCATCTAATTCAAAGGTATGGTAGCTCTTTTTTTCCGATTGGGAACGTTTATTTACCACTCGTAGGCCTGTATATAAAGAGTGGTGTGTTGAGCTAATGAGTACTATAGCTTTTAATAAAGATGTAGATAGGTTAGATGATAAGAGTTTTCTTAGATTTTTACTTGGCCGTAGGATGTACAGGATGTCCATGCTGGACATGGCCAGGGCTTTACAGATTTACACTCCCGCTGAATTACTATCACCTGATTGTACAAATTTGATTTATCATGGTGAGCGGGTAGATAGAAATTTTGACGCTAACGCCATCTGGAGGCGTATGTCAAATTTTAATGTGTTTACGTGGGGAGGAAGACACTCCTATTTAGATATTAATAAAGCTGAGCTTCGTATAATACATAGATTCTTAGCAAACTCGATTACACAAAGAGGTAACAACAAGGAGAAAATGACCTTACACGATTTACTTTACCTTAAGTGCATTCGAAACACTAGAAGCTTTGTTAATATCCCCTACTGTGTTGGTTTTTATCTGTCCAAAATGGTGGAAGGAATACAGGACGGGGGAATAATAGGAGGAGGTATTTTTGTTACTCTCATTGGAGAGTATTTAGGTGTAGATAGGGATCAAGGAGGTCCGATGATGGTATGTAGGGAACAAGACGAGACTTTAGGTGTGCAAGTCTATCAAGGTGCAAAGTTATTAACTAGAAGACGCAATCAGGCAATACCATATCAGGGCCTCCATCCACAGGTAGAGAGGGGTTCGGATGAGGAAATGGAGGAAGCGGATGACATTAGGGATGTCATTAGGGATAGTGCTACTGACATTTTCCAGCGTAGAGATGAGGTAGAAATTACTAATGAGGATAGGCATCGTCGGTATGAGCAGTGGCAAGCCGCGAATGAGTATGAGACTTCCAGGTGACGCCAACACGATAGCTGGCAAGTTCATCAGCACCAAATTATGAGCCAGCTATCATATCAGGTACCAAATAACTATATCCCGACTCGGCCTGCTTACTATCCACCACATCAGCCCGACATGCGACCACCCTATGACCTGTACGACCCTAATCAAGCCTACCAGACACCTATCACCAACCATGGAACCCGAACGATGATATGAACTGGAACCCTTATCCAAATCAATAGTGTTCCATTGGTGATGTCTTCTCTTTTATTATTTTTATCTATTTATGCTAAACATTTAACATTTTGATACTTTAATGTAATGTATAATATTTTTATTATTTTGTACTAATATTTCATATTTTATTTGAAAGTGGGATATTAAGTCTCATTTCAAATTACCATGCACGTTTATATTTGTATTGTATGTATTTTATCTCATGTACACAACAGGGTAAAACAGCGTATTTTCAAAGACTGGCATTAAGTTCAGCAAAAGCTATTAATTTTGACGACAAAATGCAAAATATATGTGAAATAACAACAGACGGAATGAACAAATGAAGTGCACCATTTATCATTCAACACAAACAACAATATGTTTAGAAACTTTGGTAAAATTTAATCATTTTTCTACGCTAATCACCCTCAATAATTTAAATTGTTACTGATTTCTTGCAAATGAGGGCATTGCAAGATCTTAAGTGTGGGAAGGGGTTAAATTCTTTTGGTTTTTAAAATTTTAATTTAAACACTTGGTTACCATTAAAAATACTAGTAACGCGGTAGTTGTATTAGAATCTAGTGCTCTCTGATAATAAAGAACAGCCCTAGTCTTATATACCGACTACCCAATTCTAGTAAAAAATTTTAAAAATTTTCAAATAAATGAATTCAAAATCATGTTTATACATATTTATGAACGATAAAACTAGGTGTTAACACCGAAATTATTGTTACCTCGGAAAGGACATAAATTGAGAAACAAACCAAAATGCTTAAATTCATTTAAAATGGAATAAAGGAAAATAAAAGCCAAGTGTGGAAAAAATTTACCAAGTTATTTAGAACATATATCACATATTTTTGTACAAATAATTGAGAATACTTTTATTTTGGACGATATTAATCAGTTTTACCCAGTTTATTGTAATATAAATGGAATTTAGAAGGAAGTAAAGTCTTTCAAGAAAACAACCGATTCTTGATTTAGGTCTTGGAAGTTGTCGTCCAGACCAGTTGTAGAGTCTACGAAAAACCTTGAAAAGTTTTCTCGAAAATCAGCTGGAAATCCACGGACCTCAGCATCAAACAGGGTCGCCAAGTGGTCAGACTTATCCTAACCATGAGAGGATCTGTCTCGTACAATGGGGGGGCATTATGCAAATTAGCTTATAAGACTAATGAATCAGATCCCCAGAAAGGATAATCTCTTTAAAGATCAAAAATCAGCTTTTAAGACTGATATTACTCAATCCTTGAGATTGACCTTAAAGATTGAGAATTCAAACTCATGGAATTCGATGATATCTAAACTCGAGCTTGAACGAGAAAATATTTTGATCAAATTACAAACCGATTTATTTTCTGAAAGCCCATTTTTAATGTGTTCATTACCATTGAACGTAAAATCCTAGGAATTCACCTAGAATTCATTAGGTCACCTGAACCAAATCGGGTGTCAACCGTAAGAACGGTGGTTGCATCGCATGGTTGAAGACAGGGCCTTGTGCCAGATCGAAAAACTATAGGGTGATCTTTACTATTGCTCCTACAAAGGATAGTAATTGCATCCGACACGTTATAGACCATAATCAAAAGCATGTCACGGGACATTGCCTTAACAGTTGCTTGTTCAACGCTTTCCTTTACAACCGGACGATAGTTTATCGAAAGGTAATATACAGAGCAAGTAAACTGGACGTGTTGCTTTCCTAATACAAGGTTAGCAAGTGGGTGACACAAAACCGCAAGTTTTGAACTAAAATTTTCAAATCTGAAACCCACCAAACCCACAAAAATATTTTGCAAACACCGGTGAAGGGTTATTCCGGAAAACTTATCTAGGGTAAAAGCTAGATTTAATTTTCAAAAGATCAAATATTTTCATAAAGATCCAATTTCCTAAAGGATCTAAATTTTTATAGTCATATGGGACTGTAAACCACATCGTTACTATCATTGTTCATACCGCCGTATAGAAATCACTGATGTACAAAGTGTAAAGAATAAAGAAGTGATTTAAGTATGTTTATATTCAAGTTCTATATTACTTGAGGACAAGCAACGCTCAAGTGTGGGAATATTTGATAATGCTAAAAACGAACATATATTTCATAGCATTATCCTTCAAGAAAAACAAGCTTTTAGTTGCAATTGTTCTATTTACAAGTGATATTCGTTTAAATAATAAAAGGTGAAGACAAAAGACAGATTCGACAATTTGAAGACGCAAACGACCAAAACGCTAAAAAGTACAAAATACAATCAAAGTGGTTCAAATTATTGATGAGAAACGTCTAAAAGTTACAAGAGTACGAGTCGCAATACGCAAAGTACAAGATATTAAATAGTACGCAAGGACGTTCGAAAACCCGGAACCGAGACATGAACCAACTATCAACGCGCGACGCAACGGACCTAAAATTACAAGTCAACTATGCACAAGAATATAATATATATATATATATATATATAATTATATAAAATTATATATATTATATTATATATTATAATAAAACTCAGTAGCCCACGTTTTTGTTGGTTGGTGAGCTGGAAAAGCAGGCCATGCGATCGCATGGCCAGGAAGGTTTAAAACCATGCGATCGCATGGCTTCAAGTGTCAGTCCACATCTATAAATTGCAGCGTATTTCGGACGAATTTTACACACCTTTTTCTAATCTATCATCATACTCTCAATATATATATTTATATTTTAATTTTAATTTTAAGTTAATAATAATAAGGTTATAGTGGCAAATGTTTTAAGTTTGTAAGTCGAAATTCTGTCCGTGTAACACTACGCGATTAATACTCATTGTAAGTTATGTTCAACCTTTTTAAATTAATGTCTCGTAACTAAGTTATTATTATGCTTATTTAAGCCGAAGTAATCGTGATGTTGGGCTAAATATTAAAGACGGGGTTATTGGGCTTTGTACCATAATTGGGGTTTGGACAAAAGAACGACACTTGTGGAAATTAGACTATGGGCTATTAATGGGCTTTATATTAACTAAACGATACCTCGTTAATTTAATATAAAGGTTACAATTTGACGTATCTATATATAACCACATACGCTTAATCGGGTACGGTGGGCGGGATATCTATAAATACGAATAATTGTTCATTTTACCGGATACGGGAATGGATTGATAGTTAATGGACTCATTAAAACAGGGGTGGATTACATTCAAGGGTAATTGGTGTAATTGTTAACAAAGTAGTAAAACCTTGGATTACACGCAGTCGATAACCTGGTGTATTCATTAAACAAAGTATTAAGACCGTGTTACAGTTCGAATCCCCAATTAGTTGGAATATTTGACTTCGGATATAAGGTTAATTTGACGAAGATCCTCGCACTTTATAATTATGACTGATGGACTATTATGGACAAAACCATATGGACATATCGAATAATCCAGGACAAAGGACAATTAACCCATGGTAATAAATTAAAATCAACACTCCAAACATCATGATTACGGAAGTTTAAATAAGCATAATTCCTTTATTTTATATCTCATCGCACTTTTATTTACTGTCATTTTATTTATCGTACTTTAAATTATTGCACTTTTAAATTATCGCACTTTTATTATCATTATTTACTTTACGCTTAAAATTAAGTCATTTGTATATTTAATATTTTACATTAGGTTTTAATTATGACTTAAGACATAAAATTGACAAACCGGTCATTAAACGGTAAAACCCCTTTTTATAATAATAATAATACTACTTTTATATATATATATATATATATATATATATATATATATATATATATATATATATATATATATATATATATATATTCAAATATAGTTTAAAAATATATCGTTAAATTTTATTCAAATATAGTTTAAAAATATAGCGTTAAACTTGGCTAGCTCCCTGCGGAACGAACCGGACTTACTAAAAACTACACTACTTTACGATTAGGTATACTGCCTATAGTGTTGTAGCAAGGTTTAGGTATATCCACTCTATAAATAAATAAATAACTTGTGTAAAATTGTATCGTATTTAATAGTATTTCGTAACAAAAATATAACTATTTCGTATACACCTCGCATAACATCAGCAGCCCTCAGCTGGCTCTCCAGGTCATCAATAGTTTCCCAGGCCTTGAACATCCGAGTTAACTCATCCTGGGCAGCCTTTAGCTGATGCCCCAGGCCCGTCACCACCTGCTCTTCTCGGTCAAACCCGTCAAGAAAAAGAGTGTTCAGTGCCATGAGTGCCCGGGCTCGAACAACCTTAGAGTCATCCCGGGGGAGGGCAGAAACCGCTTGGCGAAAGGACGAAGAAGGCCCCTTTTTCAAGGCACTCTTGCAGCAATGATAATCAAATCCAGCTTGGAGAAGGCACGAACAAGATCATCGCCTGCAGAAACATTGAAGTGAGTGTCGTCAAAACTCCCCAGGGTAAACTGATCACCCTCTCCGCCACCCAAATCTATGGGCTCCGTCTCAGTAGCCCCAGCACCAACAGAAGACTCGGCAATAGCTGCAAAAATTAAGAAAGTCAAGCACGAGACAAGTAACGACAAATGAACGAGACTAACTTGTCGGAACGAAGAGGTTACCTTTTGCCTTCTTCGTCTGTAGCTGAGGGAGGTCATGAATCCTCCTCTTCACAGCCACGTGCCCCTCCGGTACATCCGGTCCTGGGAGCACCAAGTCGGTCCCATCACTGGCATTCTGTTCAAAGTATTGAGGAACAATGTCCGGCTCACCTCCCAGATTAACCGGGACGCTCTCAACCTGGATCTCCTCCAGGTCACCAAACGCCATTGCGGTAGCAAACTCCATCACTGTTGCATAAACATAAATAAGGTTAGTATACGAGTAATACAATATGCGACATAACAGTTGGCTGGGATCAGTCTCCACCTTCTCCATTAGCGCATGACCGGCTTAGTGTTCGCATCCGGCCAGTGATGACTGACTCCTCCCAGCACAAGCATGGCCTCCGGGTATGGCCGCTGGGGAAACTTGAATTCCTGGATAGCCAATATGCATGCCTTCTCGGCAGCGTTTAATCTCAGGATCTTATTGGCTTCCTTCTTCACATTGTCCGCCATACACAGAGTTGGACAAACCGCGCTGGCAGTTGTCATACCCCGTCCTAATCCATCTGGACGAAGTCACCACCATCTGGTCCCATTGCGATGATCGACTCCAAATAATGTCTTTAAAATGAGCAAATGCACAGCGGAAGATTTCTTTCATACCTGAGAATAAACATGCTTTAAAGTGTCAACCAAAAGGTTGGTGAGTTCATAAGTTTATCGTAAACAATAAAATTCATCATTTTGATAGACCACAAGATTTAAATCCTGCATGGTACAAATGGGCCCGAATCCTATACCCACCTGTAATGTACATACGATATATTTTAAATACAGTACACCTTTCTCGTGTACGAAATCATCTTTCATAAATCTTTGTAACCGTACACATATCTCGTGCACAAAAATAACATACATATAACCTGTGTATAAAATCATTCTCTTGATACATAACATTCACTTTTCATTTCTTTCATAGCTTGGCTGAAATGTCCCGTTCTTATTGATTAAAAACGTTCCATATTAATTGATTTCGTTGCGAGGTTTTGACCTCTATATGAGACATTTTTCAAAGACTGCATTCATTTTAAAACAAACCATAACCTTTATTTCATCAATAAAGGTTTAAAAAGCTTTACGTAGATTATCAAATAATGATAATCTAAAATATCCTGTTTACACACAACCATTACATAATGGTTTACAATACAAATATGTTACAACAAAATAAGTTTCTTGAATGCAGTTTTTACACAATATCATACAAGCATGGACTCCAAATCTCGTCCTTATTTAAGTATGCGACAGCGGAAGCTCTTAATAATCACCTAAGAATAAACATGCTTAAAACGTCAACAAAAATGTTGGTGAGTTATAGGTTTAACCTATATATATCAAATCATAATAATAGACCACAAGATTTCATATTTCAATACACATCCCATACATAGAGATAAAAATCATTCATATGGTGAACACCTGGTAACCGACATTAACAAGATGCATATATAAGAATATCCCCATCATTCCGGGACACCCTTCGGATATGATATAAATTTCGAAGTACTAAAGCATCCGGTACTTTGGATGGGGTTTGTTAAGCCCAATAGATCTATCTTTAGGATTCGCGTCAATTAGGGTGTCTGTTCCCTAATTCTTAGATTACCAGACTTAATAAAAAGGGGCATATTCGATTTCGATAATTCAACCATAGAATGTAGTTTCACGTACTTGTGTCTATTTTGTAAATCATTTATAAAACCTGCATGTATTCTCATCCCAAAAATATTAGATTTTAAAAGTGGGACTATAACTCACTTTCACAGATTTTTACTTCGTCGGGAAGTAAGACTTGGCCACTGGTTGATTCACGAACCTATAACAATATATACATATATATCAAAGTATGTTCAAAATATATTTACAACACTTTTAATATATTTTGATGTTTTAAGTTTATTAAGTCAGCTGTCCTCGTTAGTAACCTACAACTAGTTGTCCACAGTTAGATGTACAGAAATAAATCGATAAATATTATCTTGAATCAATCCACGACCCAGTGTATACGTATCTCAGTATTGATCACAACTCAAACTATATATATTTTGGAATCAACCTCAACCCTGTATAGCTAACTCCAACATTCACATATAGAGTGTCTATGGTTGTTCCGAAATATATATAGATGTGTCGACATGATAGGTCGAAACATTGTATACGTGTTTATGGTATCTCAAGATTACATAATATACAATACAAGTTGATTAAGTTATGGTTGGAATAGATTTGTTACCAATTTTCACGTAGATAAAATGAGAAAAATTATCCAATCTTGTTTTACCCATAACTTCTTCATTTTAAATCCGTTTTGAGTGAATCAAATTGCTATGGTTTCATATTGAACTCTATTTTATGAATCTAAACAGAAAAAGTATAGGTTTATAGTCAGAAAAATAAGTTACAAGTCGTTTTTGTAAAGGTAGTCATTTCAGTCGAAAGAACGACGTCTAGATGACCATTTTAGAAAACATACTTTCACTTTAAGTTTAACCATAATTTTTGGATATAGTTTCATGTTCATAATAAAAATCATTTTCTCAGAATAACAACTTTTAAATCAAAGTTTATCATAGTTTTTAATTAACTAACCCAAAACAGCCCGCGGTGTTACTACGACGGCGTAAATCCGGTTTTACGGTATTTTTCGTGTTTCCAGGTTTTAAATCATTAAGTTAGCATATCATATAGATATAGAACATGTGTTTATTTGATTTTAAAAGTCAAGTTAGAAGGATTAACTTTTGTTTGCGAACAAGTTTAGAATTAACTAAACTTTGTTCTAGTGATTACAAGTTTAAACCTTCGAATAAGATAGCTTTATATGTATGAATCGAATGATGTTATGAACATCATTACTACTTTAAGTTCCTTGGATAAACCTACTGGAAAAGAGAAAAATGGATCTAGCTTCAACGGATCCTTGGATGGCTCGAAGTTCTTGAAGCAGAATCATGACACGAAAACAAGTTCAAGTAAGATCATCACTTGAAATAAGATTGTTATAGTTATAGAAATTGAACCAAAGTTTGAATATGATTATTACCTTGTATTATAATGATAACCTACTGTAAGAAACAAAGATTTCTTGAGGTTGGATGATCACCTTACAAGATTGGAAGTGAGCTAGCAAACTTGAAAGTATTCTTGATTTTATGTAACTAGAACTTGTAGAATATATGAAGAACACTTAGAACTTGAAGATAGAACTTGAGAGAGATCAATTAGATGAAGAAAATTGAAGAATGAAAGTGTTTGTAGGTGTTTTCTGTCGTTGGTGTATGGATTAGATATAAAGGATATGTAATTTTGTTTTCATGTAAATAAGTCATGAATGATTACTCATATTTTTGTAATTTTATGAGATATTTCATGCTAGTTGCCAAATGATGGTTCCCACATGTGTTAGGTGACTCACATGGGCTGCTAAGAGCTGATCATTAGAGTGTATTTACCAATAGTACATACATCTAAAAGCTGTGTATTGTACGAGTACGAATACGGGTGCATACGAGTAGAATTGTTGATGAAACTGAACGAGGATGTAATTGTAAGCATTTTTGTTAAGTAGAAGTATTTTGATAAGTGTATTGAAGTCTTTCAAAAGTGTATAAATACATATTAAAACACTACATGTATATACATTTTAACTGAGTCGTTAAGTCATCGTTAGTCGTTACATGTAAGTGTTGTTTTGAAACCTTTAGGTTAACGATCTTGTTAAATGTTGTTAACCCAATGTTTATAATATCAAATGAGATTTTAAATTATTATATTATCATGATATTATCATGTATGAATATCTCTTAATATGATATATATCCATTAAATGTCTTTACAACGATAATCGTTACATATATGTCTCGTTTAAAAATCATTAAGTTAGTAGTCTTGTTTTTACATATGTAGTTCATTGTTAATATACTTAATGATATGTTTACTTATCATAGTATCATGTTAACTATATATATATATCCATATATATGTCATCATATAGTTTTTACAAGTTTTAACGTTCGTGAATCACCGGTCAACTTGGGTGGTCAATTGTCTATATGAAACATATTTCAATTAATCAAGTCTTAACAAGTTTGATTGCTTAACATGTTGGAAACATTTAATCATGTAAATATCAATCTCAATTAATATATATAAACATGGAAAAGTTCGGGTCACTACAGTACCTACCCGTTAAATAAATTTCGTCCCGAAATTTTAAGCTGTTGAAGGTGTTGACGAATCTTCTGGAAATTGATGCGGGTATTTCTTCTTCATCTGATCTTCACGCTCCCAGGTGAACTCGGGTCCTCTACGAGCATTCCATCGAACCTTAACAATTGGTATCTTGTTTTGCTTAAGTCTTTTAACCTCACGATCCATTATTTCGACGGGTTCTTCGATGAATTGAAGTTTTTCGTTGATTTGGATTTCATCTAACGGAATAGTGAGATCTTCTTTAGCAAAACATTTCTTCAAATTCGAGACGTGGAAAGTGTTATGTACAGCCGCGAGTTGTTGAGGTAACTCAAGTCGGTAAGCTACTGGTCCGACACGATCAATAATCTTGAATGGTCCAAAATACCTTGGATTTAATTTCCCTCGTTTACCAAATCGAACAACGCCTTTCCAAGGTGCAACTTTAAGCATGACCATCTCTCCAATTTCAAATTCTATATCTTTTCTTTTAATGTCAGCGTAGCTCTTTTGTCGACTTTGGGCGGTTTTCAACCGTTGTTGAATTTGGATGATCTTCTCGGTAGTTTCTTGTATAATCTCCGGACCCGTAATCTGTCTATCCCCCACTTCACTCCAACAAATCGGAGACCTGCACTTTCTACCATAAATTGCTTCAAACGGCGCCATCTCAATGCTTGAATGGTAGCTGTTGTTGTAGGAAAATTCTGCTAACGGTAGATGTCGATCCCAACTGTTTCCGAAATCAATAACACATGCTCGTAGCATGTCTTCAAGCGTTTGTATCGTCCTTTCGCTCTGCCCATCAGTTTGTGGATGATAGGCAGTACTCATGTCTAGACGAGTTCCTAATGCTTGCTCTAATGTCTGCTAGAATCTTGAAATAAATCTGCCATCCCTATCAGAGATAATAGAGATTGGTATTCCATGTCTGGAGATGACTTCCTTCAAATACAGTCGTGCTAACTTCTCCATCTTGTCATCTTCTCTTATTGGCAGGAAGTGTGCTGATTTGGTGAGACGATCAACTATTACCCAAATAGTATCAAAACCACTTGCAGTCCTTGGCAATTTAGTGATGAAATCCATGGTAATGTTTTCCCATTTCCATTCCGGGATTTCGGGTTGTTGAAGTAGACCTGATGGTTTCTGATGCTCAGCTTTGACCTTAGAACACGTCAAACATTCTCCTACGTATTTAGCAACATCGGCTTTCATACCCGGCCACCAAAAATGTTTCTTGAGATCCTTGTACATCTTCCCCGTTCCAGGATGTATTGAGTATCTGGTTTTATGAGCTTCTCTAAGTACCATTTCTCTCATATCTCCAAATTTTGGTACCCAAATCCTTTCAGCCCTATACCGGGTTCCGTCTTCCCGAATATTAAGATGCTTCTCCGATCCTTTGGGTATTTCATCCTTTAAATTTCCCTCTTTTAAAACTCCTTGTTGCGCCTCCTTTATTTGAGTAGTAAGGTTATTATGAATCATTATATTCATAGATTTTACTCGAATGGGTTCTCTGTCCTTCCTGCTCAAGGCATCGGCTACCACATTTGCCTTCCCCGGGTGGTAACGAATCTCAAAGTCGTAATCATTCAACAATTCAATCCACCTACGTTGCCTCATATTCAGTTGTTTCTGATTAAATATATGTTGAAGACTTTTGTGGTCGGTATATATAATACTTTTGACCCCATATAAGTAGTGCCTCCAAGTCTTTAATGCAAAAACAACCGCGCCTAATTCCAAATCATGCGTCATATAATTTTGTTCGTGAATCTTCAATTGTCTAGACGCATAAGCAATCACCTTCGTTCGTTGCATTAATACACAACCGAGACCTTGCTTTGATGCGTCACAATAAATCACAAAATCATTATTCCCTTCAGGCAATGACAATATAGGTGCCGTAGTTAGCTTTTTCTTCAATAACTGAAACGCTTTCTCTTGTTCATCATTCCATTCAAATTTCTTCCCTTTATGCGTTAATGCAGTCAAGGGTTTTGCTATTCTGGAAAAGTCTTGGATGAACCTTCTGTAGTAACCGGCTAGTCCTAAAAACTGGCGTATGTGTTTCGGATTTTTCGGGGTTTCCCACTTTTCAACAGTTTCTATCTTTGCCGGATCCACCTTAATACCTTCTTTGTTCACTATGTGACCGAGGAATTGAACTTCTTCCAACCAAAATGCACACTTTGAAAACTTAGCGTACAATTCTTCCTTCCTCAATACTTCTAACACCTTTCTCAAATGTTCACCGTGTTCTTGGTCATTCTTTGAGTAAATAAGTATGTAATCAATGAAAACAATGACAAACTTGTCAAGGTATGGTCCACACACTCGGTTCATAAGGTCCATGAACACAGCTGGTGCATTAGTTAAACCAAACGGCATGACCATAAACTCGTAATGACCGTAACGTGTTCTAAAAGCAGTCTTTGGAATATCATCTTCTTTCACCCGCATTTGATGATACCCGGAACGTAAGTCAATCTTTGAATAAACAGACGAGCCTTGTAGTTGATCAAATAAGTCGTCGATTCTCGGTAGTGGGTAGCGGTTCTTGATGGTAAGTTTGTTCAACTCTCGGTAGTCGATACACAACCTGAATGTACCATCTTTCTTCTTGACAAACAAAGCAGGAGCTCCCCACGGTGATGTGCTTGGTCGAATGAAACCACGCTCTAAAAGTTCTTGTAATTGGCTTTGCAGTTTTTTCATCTCGCTGGGTGTGAGTCTGTAAGGAGCACGAGCTATTGGTGCAGCTCCTGGTACAAGATCTATTTGAAATTCAACGGATCGATGTGGGGGTAATCCCGGTAATTCTTTCGGAAATACATCGGGAAATTCTTTTGCAATGGGAACATCATTGATGCTCTTTTCTTCAGTTTGTACTTTCTCGACATGTGCTAGAACAGCATAGCAACATTTTCTTATTAGTTTTTGTGCCTTCAAATTACTAATAAGATGTAGCTTCGTGTTGCCCTTTTCTCCGTACACCATTAAGGGTTTTCCTTTTTCTCGTATAATGCGAATTGCATTTTTGTAACAAACGATCTCTGCTTTCACTTCTTTCAACCAGTCCATACCGATTATCACATCAAAACTCCCTAACTCTACTGGTATCAAATCAATCTTAAATGTTTCGCTAACCAGTTTAATTTTTCGATTCCGACATATATTATCTGCTGAAATTAATTTACCATTTGCTAATTCGAGTAAAAATTTACTATCCAAAGGCGTCAATGGACAACTTAATTTAGCACAAAAATCTCTACTCATATAGCTTCTATCCACACCCGAATCAAATAAAACGTAAGCAGGTTTATTGTCAATAAGAAACGTACCCGTAACAAGCTCCGGGTCTTCCTGTGCCTCTGCCGCATTAATATTGAAAACTCTTCCGCGGCCTTGTCCATTCGTGTTCTCCTGGTTCGGGCAATTTCTAATAATGTGGCCCGGTTTTCCACATTTATAACAAACTACATTGGCATAACTTGCTCCGACACTACTTGCTCCGCCATTACTTGTTCCGACACCATTTGTTCCTTTCGTTCTATTAACCCCTGGTCCGTAGACCTCACACTTCACCGCGCTATGACCATTTCTTTTACACTTGTTGCAAAATTTGGTGCAGAACCCCGAGTGATACTTTTCACACCTTTGGCATAGCTGCTTCTGATTGTTGTTGTTGTTGCGGTTATTATTGTTATTGGGATGATTGTTGTAGTTGCTGTTGTTGTTGTTGTTGTTGTTGTTGTTGTTGTTGTTGTTGTTGTTGGGCCGTTTGTTGTAGTTGCGATTGATGTTGCGATTATTGGGATAATTGTTGCGATTATTGTTGTAATTGCTGTTGTTGTTGTATTGGTGATTCTTATCACCGTTTTCCTCCCACTTTCTTTTGACTTGCTTCACATTGGCCTCTTCAGCAGTCTGTTCTTTAATTCTTTCTTCAATCTGGTTCACTAGTTTGTGAGCCATTCTACATGCCTGTTGTATGGAGGCGGGCTCGTGTGAACTTATATCTTCTTGGATTCTTTTCGGTAATCCTTTCACAAACGCGTCGATCTTCTCTTCCTCATCTTCGAAGGCTCCCGGACAAAATAGGCACAATTCTGTGAATCGTCTTTCGTACGTGGTAATATCAAATCCTTGGGTTCGTAACCCTCTAAGTTCTGTCTTGAGCTTATTGACCTCGGTTCTGGGACGGTACTTCTCGTTCATCAAGTGCTTGAATGCTGACCACGGTAGTGCGTACGCATCGTCTTGTCCCACTTGCTCTAGATAGGTATTCCACCATGTTAACGCAGAACCTGTGAAGGTATGCGTAGCGTACTTTACTTTGTCCTTTTCAGTACACTTACTTATGGCAAACACCGATTCGACCTTCTCGGTCCACCGTTTCAATCCGATCGGTCCTTCGGTTCCATCAAATTCCAAAGGTTTGCAGGCAGTGAATTCTTTGTAGGTGCATCCTACACGATTTCCTGTACTGCTAGATCCAAGGTTATTGTTGGTATGTAGCGCAGCCTGTACTGCGGCTATGTTTGAAGCTAGAAAAGTACGGAATTCCTCTTCATTCATATTCACGGTGTGTCGAGTAGTCGGTGCCATTTCCTTCAAAATAGTCAAATGGAACAAGTTAATCATACAGAATATTAAGAGTAGTTAATAGTATTTCGTAGCATAATATGAACTCATTTATAAAAGCTTTTTCTTCATATTAGCGTTTTATAAGTTTAAATTCGGGTAGTACCTACCCGTTAAGTTCATACTTAGTAGCTAATATACAATTCAACTACTACAATTCTATATGAAAAACTGATTATAATAATATTTCGCGTTCAAACTTTTACACAATATTTTACAAACTTACAATACCGCTTATTTTACATATAGCATGAAATATAGCACACAATAAATTTGATACAAGATGGTTGTGAAGATAATTCTAGCTAGTACACAAGTCGTTCAGCAAAGGCAATAAAGACACGTAATTCATACGTCCAGAAACAAGTCATGCATTCTGGTTTTACTAGGATTACTTCCCATCCTTGGTCTTGTGGAACATAACCGTTATGGCCGTTGATAAGACAGCGTGTTGTAACGTCGTCAAAGGGATGAGGGTTACGTAATGTCCAATAGTCCCGTAACAATCTAAAAACCTCATTTCTTACCCCAATTACCGACTCCGTCACTTGTGGGAACATTTTGTTTAATAGTTGTAGCCCGATGTTCTTGTTCTCACTTTGGTGAGAAGCGAACATTACTAATCCGTAAGCATAACATGCTTTTTTATGTTGCATGTTAGCCGCTTTTTCTAAATCACGAAGTCCAATATTCGGATATATTGAGTCAAAATAATTTCTTAACCCATTGCGTAAAATAGCATTTGGGTTCCCCGCAATATATGCATCAAAGTAAATACATCGTAACTTATGGATTTCCCAATGTGATATCCCCCATCTTTCAAACGAAAGCCTTTTATAAACCAAGGCATTCTTGGAACGTTCTTCGAATGTCTTACAAACTGATCTCGCCTTAAATAGTTGTGCCGAAGAATTCTGACCGACTCTAGACAAGATTTCATCAATCATGTCTCCGGGTAGGTCTCTTAAAATATTGGGTTGTCTATCCATTTTGTGTTTTTATACTGTAAAATAGACAAGAGTTAGATTCATAAAAAAAATACTTATTAATACAAGCA
This sequence comes from Rutidosis leptorrhynchoides, assembly GCF_046630445.1. Lineage (NCBI taxonomy): Eukaryota > Viridiplantae > Streptophyta > Magnoliopsida > Asterales > Asteraceae > Rutidosis > Rutidosis leptorrhynchoides. The sequence goes on from NC_092333.1 coordinate 561,139,682, forward strand.
ATTTTTACATATATCATAAAGCATAAGCACGCTATATTACATATATTACACCACACGAATACAACTATCTTATTCTGACTCGCTTGCTTCTTCTTCTTCGATTTTGGTTCGTTTTGCCAAGTTTCTAGGGATATATGATGTTCCCCTAATACGAGCCGTCGTTTTCCACATTGGTTTAGAAAAACCTGGTGGTTTAGAGGTTCCCAGGTCATTGTTACAACTTAAGGACTTCGGGGGTTGACGATACATATAAAGTTCATCGGGGTTGGAATTAGATTTCTCTATTTTTATGCCCTTTCCCTTATTATTTTCTTTTGCCTTTTTAAATTCAGTTGGGGTAATTTCTATAACATCATCGGAATTCTCGTCGGAATCCGATTCATCGGAGAATTGGTAATCCTCCCAATATTTTGCTTCCTTGGCGGAAACACCATTGACCATAATTAACCTTGGTCGGTTGGTTGAGGATTTTCTTTTACTTAACCGTTTTATTATTTCCCCCACCGGTTCTATTTCTTCATCCGGTTCCGATTCTTCTTCCGGTTCCGATTCTTCTTCCGGTTCTGACTCTTCTTCCGGTTCCTCTTCGGGAACTTGTGAATCAGTCCACGAATCATTCCAATTTACATTTGACTCTTCATTATTATTAGGTGAGTCAATGGGACTTGTTCTAGAGGTAGACATCTATCACATAATATCAAATGCGTTAAGAGATTAATATATCACATAATATTCACATGTTAAAAATATATAGTTTCCAACAAAATTTGTTAAGCAATCATTTTTCAAGTAAACACGGTCGAAGTCCAGACTCACTAATGCATCCTAACAAACTCGATAAGACACACTAATGCAAAATTCTAGTTCTCTAAGACCAACGCTCGGATACCAACTGAAATGTCCCGTTCTTATTGATTAAAAACGTTCCATATTAATTGATTTCGTTGCGAGGTTTTGACCTCTATATGAGACGTTTTTCAAAGACTGGATTCATTTTAAAACAAACCATAACCTTTATTTCATCAATAAAGGTTTAAAAAGCTTTACGTAGATTATCAAATAATGATAATCTAAAATATCCTGTTTACACACAACCATTACATAATGTTTTACAATACAAATATGTTACAACAAAATAAGTTTCTTGAATGCAGTTTTTACACAATATCATACAAGCATGAACTCCAAATCTCGTCCTTATTTAAGTATGCGACAGCGGAAGCTCTTAATAATCACCTAAGAATAAACATGCTTAAAACGTCAACAAAAATGTTGGTGAGTTATAGGTTTAACCTATATATATCAAATCATAATAATAGACCACAAGATTTCATATTTCAATACACATCCCATACATAGAGATAAAAATCATTCATATGGTGAACACCTGGTAACCGACATTAACAAGATGCATATATAAGAATATCCCCATCATTCCGGGACACCCTTCGGATATGATATAAATTTCGAAGTACTAAAGCATCCGGTACTTTGGATGGGGTTTGTTAAGCCCAATAGATCTATTTTTAGGATTCGCGTCAATTAGGGTGTCTGTTCCCTAATTCTTAGATTACCAGACTTAATAAAAAGGGGCATATTCGATTTCGATAATTCAACCATAGAATGTAGTTTCACGTACTTGTGTCTATTTTGTAAATCATTTATAAAACCTGCATGTATTCTCATCCCAAAAATATTAGATTTTAAAAGTGGGACTATAACTCACTTTCACAGATTTTTACTTCGTCGGGAAGTAAGACTTGGCCACTGGTTGATTCACGAACCTATAACAATATATACATATATATCAAAGTATGTTCAAAATATATTTACAACACTTTTAATATATTTTGATGTTTTAAGTTTATTAAGTCAGCTGTCCTCGTTAGTAACCTACAACTAGTTGTCCACAGTTAGATGTACAGAAATAAATCGATAAATATTATCTTGAATCAATCCACGACCCAGTGTATACGTATCTCAGTATTGATCACAACTCAAACTATATATATTTTAGAATCAACCTCAACCCTGTATAGCTAACTCCAACATTCACATATAGAGTGTCTATGGTTGTTCTGAAATATATATAGATGTGTCGACATGATAGGTCGAAACATTGTATACGTGTTTATGGTATCTCAAGATTACATAATATACAATTCAAGTTGATTAAGTTATGGTTGGAATAGATTTGTTACCAATTTTCACGTAGCTAAAATGAGAAAAATTATCCAATCTTGTTTTACCCATAACTTCTTCATTTTAAATCCGTTTTGAGTGAATCAAATTGCTATGGTTTCATATTGAACTCTATTTTATGAATCTAAACAGAAAAATTATAGGTTTATAGTCGTAAAAATAAGTTACAAGTCATTTTTGTAAAGGTAGTTATTTCAGTCGAAAGAACGACGTCTAGATGACCATTTTAGAAAACATACTTTCACTTTGAGTTTAACCATAATTTTTGGATATAGTTTCATGTTCATAATAAAAATCATTTTCTCAGAATAACAACTTTTAAATCAAAGTTTATCATAGTTTTTAATTAACTAACCCTAAACAGCCCGCGGTGTTACTACGACGGCGTAAATCCGGTTTTACGGTGTTTTTCGTGTTTCCAGGTTTTAAATCATTAAGTTAGCATATCATATAGATATAGAACATGTGTTTATTTGATTTTAAAAGTCAAGTTAGAAGGATTAACTTTTGTTTGCGAACAAGTTTAGAATTAACTAAACTTTGTTCTAGTGATTACAAGTTTAAACCTTCGAATAAGATAGCTTTATATGTATGAATCGAATGATGTTATGAACATCATTACTACTTTAAGTTCCTTGGATAAACCTACTGGAAAAGAGAAAAATGGATCTAGCTTCAACGGATCCTTGGATGGCTCGAAGTTCTTGAAGCAGAATCATGACACGAAAACAAGTTCAAGTAAGATCATCACTTGAAATAAGATTGTTATAGTTATAGAAATTGAACCAAAGTTTGAATATGATTATTACCTTGTATTAGAATGATAACCTACTGTAATAAACAAAGATTTCTTGAGGTTGGATGATCACCTTACAAGATTGGAAGTGAGCTAGCAAACTTGAAAGTATTCTTGATTTTATGTAACTAGAACTTGTAGAATATATGAAGAACACTTAGAACTTGAAGATAGAACTTGAGAGAGATCAATTAGATGGAGAAAATTGAAGAATGAAAGTGTTTGTAGGTGTTTTTGGTAGTTGGTGTATGGATTAGATATAAAGGATATGTAATTTTGTTTTCATGTAAATAAGTCATGAATGATTACTCATATTTTTGTAATTTTATGAGATATTTCATGCTAATTGCCAAATGATGGTTCCCACATGTGTTAGGTGACTCACATGGGCTGCTAAGAGCTGATCATTGGAGTGTATATACCAATAGTACATACATCTAAAAGCTGTGTATTGTACGAGTATGAATACGGGTGCATACGAGTAGAATTGTTGATGAAACTGAACGAGGATGTAATTGTAAGCATTTTTGTTAAGTAGAAGTATTTTGATAAGTGTATTGAAGTCTTTCAAAAGTGTATAAATACATATTAAAACACTACATGTATATACATTTTAACTGAGTCGTTAAGTCATCGTTAGTCGTTACATGTAAGTGTTGTTTTGAAACCTTTAGGTTAACGATCTTGTTAAATGTTGTTAACCCAATGTTTATAATATCAAATGAGATTTTAAATTATTATATTATCATGATATTATCATGTATGAATATCTCTTAATATGATATATATCCATTAAATGTCTTTACAACGATAATCGTTACATATATGTCTCGTTTAAAAATCATTAAGTTAGTAGTCTTGTTTTTACATATGTAGTTCATTGTTAATATACTTAATGATATGTTTACTTATCATAGTATCATGTTAACTATATATATATATCTATATATATGTCATCATATAGTTTTTACAAGTTTTAACGTTCGTGAATCACCGGTCAACTTGGGTGGTCAATTGTCTATATGAAACATATTTCAATTAATCAAGTCTTAACAAGTTTGATTGCTTAACATGTTGGAAACATTTAATCATGTAAATATCAATCTCAATTAATATATATAAACATGGAAAAGTTCGGGTCACTACATTGGCTTGGTAACCGACCTTAACATATAATGTGCATAATACTATCCCCAAAACAGAACATATCGTCTGTATAATAATCATATAAACTTCGAAGTACTAAACACCACACCCACTAGCCCTTCCATCTAGTGAACATTCTGGGTAGGGGTGTTAAACCCGGTAGCTACCTTTAGGATTCACGTGAATTAGGCGTGCACTAATTCTCAAAATTAGTGATGTTCCCTAATTCTTAGGTTACCAAGCAATAATAATCAGGGGAAAATATTCATATCAATTGTGGCAATTATCACGTCCACATAATTCAATGGTGGCAATTATCACATCTACATAATTCATTCGAGGAATGTTTTGCTTGTGTCTATCTCGTCAAACATTTATAAAAGCATTTCATGTATTCGTAGTTCAAAATGTATTTCAAAAGCATTTAATAAAGCAGTTGTAAAAGTGGCGCATATACTCTCAGTCCCAAAAATATAAAGAGTAAAAAGGAATCAAATGAACTCACGCATATAAATATTGTAAAACAGTTAATAAAGCATTTGCATGTATTCTCAGCCCAAAAACGTAAAGAGTAAAAGGGAGCAAATGAACTCACTATCCAATATTTTGTAGTAAAAATATTCATACGATGAAACTGAACAACTCAACAATGCAGGGTTGACCTCGGATTCACGAACCGATAACATTTGTATATATATTAACACATATAATTATAACCGAACAAAGTTATATATGTATTTATTATAATATATTATTAAATGGTAACTTATTGTTATGTATATATAATATATTAAAATTAATATTTATATATGGGTTTATATTATTTCTTATAATACCTTAGAATATTTTTATACACTATGTGTAATTTAGTTATTATTATAGTTAATAATATTTCATATAAAAATATAGTATGTAATATACTTTTGATATACAAATCTCTTTTGTTTATAAAATTAATAATTATAATACTACTAAAGTAAAGATAATAATACTAAAAAATATGATAAAATGATAATTTTTCTATTAATGATTCTTTTAATAATAATAATAATACTTATGTTAATACTACTAATGATATTACTAATAATATTAATGACAAAATAATATTATTCAAAATCTTTAATCTCTATATTTATAATACTTAACAATATTCATAATAATCATAATGATATTAATAATAATAATAATATTATTATTATTATTATTATTAATTATGAAACTACCTTTAGAGGCTTAAAAATAACCAACTATTAGAGCCGGGACTCGAACACGTGACCTCTCGTTAAACTCGACAACATTCAAAACCACTCCTCCATCCATTCATTTCTGTTATAACCCGAATCCGATTTTATATAACCCAATTATCACGGCCCAAGAAATAATCATAACATTGTCATGGCCCAACAACAAAACAAACACTTTACGGTCCACTTAGCAAAAGGAGTTCATGGCCCAACTTATTACTACCAAATTCACAGCCCCTGTATAATTTATTTAAGCCCAATGGTCTGTTTAAAGGAAAAGGAAGAAACGAAAAAACACGAGTATCATTAAAACCGTTTGAATTAGCAGGTGAGGAAACAGATACATCAAAAGGTGCAATCACTATTCATTATCTTCAACAACTAGCAACCCGTAACCTTCATCACTATCATTCGTAAACGTTTTAACCGTATCATCATCATCCTTCGAATCGTCATCATCATCATAACATATCTTTATCATCATCGTGATCATATCACCAACATAATCACCTCATCATTTTTGTATCACCATCACAACCATAATTTCCTTCGTTCACAGCAAAAAAAATAAATAAATAGAACAAAAACACAGTTGCATGTAGCTTCAATAGTGGCGTATGATTTTACTTTGAACGAAAACAGAAGTCACAACAGTAGCAGCTCCTTGAAATTACGCGGATTGTGTGCTAAATACGCGAAAACGTATAATTATGGATCTTGTAATCTTTTGCAAAATACACGGATCGTGTATTTGTTTAGGAAATTACGCGAACGCGTAAAGTTCATTTCATCTTCATCGTTACACAACAGCAGGGTTTTAGAGATGGGTGTTCGGTTATGATTAAAGCAAACGAAGGAGAAGAAGAAGAAAGAAATTAAAGGTGAGGTTGGAGCCATGGTAGTTTATGATGGTTGTAGTAATGGTGTTCCGGTGGTCAGCGACGGAGGATTGTAAGGGCAGGGGGGTGCCATGGTTTCCCCAAAAAATTATATCCTTACTAGCAATTTATATAATTTTAACAATTAAATATGTTAAAGTTTAAACCGTGGCCCCATCAAATTAAAATTTGAATATCTACTGGTTTATTAATAATTTTTTGTTATTAAATGTTAAAATAAATTAATTAGATTATTAAATCACAAACCCTTACCGTCTCGACTTTTCGTTTTCTTTTTATCCTAACTTCCCTGTTCAGTCTCTCCTCTTCGTATCCTAACATTTCTGTGACTCTTAGTTCTGCTTTAGTCCCTAGAAAAGCTTCTGAAATATTAAATATTGACCAAATTTGCTCTCTTGTTGAGAAATATTATCCCATGAATTTTACTGAACAAGAAATGATTCTATTGAGTTATGAATTTGAGCTGTATAATGCTGAGTAGTCAAAGAATCGAAAGCTGAGTCGCATTTCAACTATTTCTGGACTATGTAGGTTCCTTGTAGAAAGTAAAGTGTGAAGCGTATGGTTTGATTGAAAGATTAACGCGACTAATTTTGACACTTTCGATTTTCACTGCAACAACCGAGAGGGGATTTTCAGCAATGAACATTATTAAGAATCGGCTTCGTAATAAAATGTCAGAAGATTTTCTCTCTTCTAACTTGGTGGTTTATATTGAAAGAGAAATTGCAGAAATGTTTGATTCTGAGTCTGTAATTGATGAGTTTAAGGACCTTAAGGGTCGTCGAGCTGAGTTGTAGTTTTTTCCTATATCAACCATTAATCATCATGTCTTCGTTATTTTCAATTTTATGGATTTTATTTATATATAAGAGATTACATGTTTTGATTGAGTTTTTATGGCCCCCTCATTGTTAGTGTTCAAGCTCCGTCGCTGCCGGTGGTGGTGTTCATATTGGTAGATATTCCTGGTGGCGGTGCACAAAACAGAAGGGTGGTGAGGTGATCGATTTTTGATGGTGATAGAATAAGAAAAGTGGTGATGTGGTTTTGATATTCGGTTAGAAAACAGAAACAGTGACAGCATATTGTGATGGTGTTTATAGAATTAAAAGTACTCGGTATTTGATGATGGGTTGTGGTGGTGGTTTTGATGGTGTTGATCGGACTGAAACAGAAATAGTAAACGGTAACAAGAAGCAGCATCATCGTTCATAGATTCAATGGATTGTGGGTTTTGTACTCGGGATACAACAGAAACTGTTTTTGGTTCTTGGTGGGTTTAGGGTGATGGTAATGAAGTGGTAGTGTGAAGGTGGTGAGATTGTGGTAGCCGGTGTTGATTGTTGTGGAAAAATATTGAGGTGGATCACGATGGAAAAATTAAGGTGATGGCGGTTTTGGAATTCGATTAGCACATAAAACTATCATGAATTGTGATGATGTGGTGACATGCGGTGTTCGGTGGTCAAACATGGTTGCAGTGGTGTTGGAGAAGAAGGTTGGGAGATAGTGTGGTAAGGATTGCAGTGGTGTTCTCTCATTTTATTAATCATGCTAAGCATGTATGTATATGTAAAGATATTTGATATTGAAAACAGGAATAGTAATCTAACTCTAATCATTTAAGTCACAGGATATACAACTGTAAAGTTATCATAATAATTAATAATATTAATATAATAATAATTATAATATAATATAAAATTTAAAACGTGTGAATTCTTAGCCGTCGTCTACTATTCCTTTCACATACTGGATTTCGTACCCCGTTGTTAAACAGTGGCGGATAAAAAGTACTCAGATAAATTCCAAATTTTTTTTATGATAATTATATTTATTTATTTCAGTCATTATGGTATAACATTTGATTATTAAATATTAAATAAAAATTACATCAACTGTCTCTCTCAATTCTGGGTAAAATATAAAAAGTGTTGAAATTTATTAACTAGCTCCTGAATATATTTGTAATAAGCCTAAAACTTATCTAACTCATTTTCGGATCGCCGTTTATTTTATAATCACATAAATTCAAATTTAACTTGCTTAATAACGATCGAAATATCAAATGAGTATTACAATTACTTAATATTTATTTTTAATATACTTTTATTTATATATAGATATGTTTTTAAATAATAATTATTATAATTTCTTATTTCATAACAACAACATTTAATATTTCAAATTATACTTTCAATTATTATTTATATATATACACATATATCTACTTACAAATAGTTGTTCGTGAATCGTTGTGAATGGTCGAAGGTCAATTGAATATATGAAACAGTTCAAACTTTTTGACACTCAACCTTACAGACTTTGCTTATCGTGTCAAAAATATTAAATCGTATCGAGAGTTTGGTTTAAAATTAGTCAAAATTTTCCGGGTCATGACAGTAGTCCCTTCCTATCAACAAAAAAGAATGACTCCCGCCACTCCTTCAAAATGGAGTCCATATCGCCGGTAAAGTTGAACAACGCTCTCCGTTTGATGGAAAACAATCCAATCTCAGACCTTGAGGCGGAGAAACAGTATCGAAACATACGAACGGTTGGGAGTATATGATAATGGTCAAGATACATCTCCCACATTACCAATTTTTGGTACGCATGGGGATGTACATGGGCAGGCGCTATTCTTTAATGTGTAAAGAATTGATACATAAGCTCAGAATAGGGCAACCGAAAATTGATACATGTCTGTCTACGCTAGTAGATGTGGAAGACTGATCCGCCATATACACGAAAATACAAAAGCACAAAAAAATAAAAAGAAAGAAGCAGAAAAGGTACCTTCTTTCGTGAAAAAACTGTTGGTTTTTTGAGGAAGAAACGTTTAGAGTTTGAAGGCTGTAAAAAGTGAGAATGTTGGAAAAAGGAAGCCACCACACTACCGGAACCATCACAACTACCGGAATGACCTAGTTGGAGCCACCCAATTAATCAAGGCAAAACCCTCCCTATTAATCAAGGTACTCACCCACAATGACCTAGTTGGAGCCACCACACTACCGGAACCATCACAACTTCCTGGTTTGGTACTCTGACATGGTACAAGGATAACGTCCCGGGACAGCCACGCTGTCCCGGAGCAAGTGCGCTGCCCCGGAGCAAGTGCGTTGTCCCGGAGCAGGAACTTCATCCCGGAATGAGTGCACTGTCCCGGAACGAATACATGATCCCGGAACAAACATACAAACAAGCTTCACGCCACGTCAGCCCATGAATCGAGGAAAGTTTGTTAGGATCTACTCGATTATTCCCATGAAAGGGACAGGTGCCACGTCACCCCTCGGGATTGGCAAAGTTTATTACAACCATGAAAGGGACATGTGCCACGTCATCATTCCCTCATGACATCTATAAATACGCAAACAATATCATTTATTCAACAACACTGGATGCATTAATGTTACTCTGCCCAAATTAATTACAGTAGCATCTCTCCAGTCGTTATTACAATTCCGATCAATACTCCGTTTATTATCGGAATTAATCCTCACCTTAAGATATTAACTTATTCGAACCGATCGAATAAGGTTAATATAATCGATTGTTTTACTCCCTTGGAATCCAGATTTCAAATCGGAGTTCGCACAATTATTGGAGTTAAAACATTCGATCCACTCTTTTTCCCAATCCAAGCACTCAAACCCGAAATCTATTTAAACCAGACGATTTTGGTTTGATCAACGGGAATCCTTTAAAAATTGGGCAGTAAGATACAAATAAGAGTAATAGCATTCACAAGCGAATCTTTTTTTATTAGGTCACTGTTTCGGCCTTTACGCTACTACTACTGCTACTGCGATGTGAGCGGTGGTTTGATTTCTATGGACTGGATAGGTTTGACCTATTGGAAGGATCCCATTTGTTGCTTGAATCTGGCCATCAACTTCTTTCTTTTTGTTTTCAACGATCTAGTGCTTGGTCCTTCACCTTTATGAGTAGGACCTTGTGTAACGTGGATTAGCATATTATCATGATTCGATTGATGGTGAAAAAGAGAATTCTTGTTTTTTGTTGGATCGTTGGCGCGAACACAGTGTATCGAGCATTTGACAAACTCACATCATCCATTTCAAATGGGATATGTCCTATTCTAGCTAAAACCCAACACTAACCACACTAACCACACTAAGAGACATGAAAGCGCCGGGACTACTTTACGACGATAGACGACCGCCAATAGGGGGTTTACTAGCACAAGGCCCCTGCAAGGGAAAAACTTTATCCCTTAAACTTTGGTGTCACAAGCAAAAGAGAAATTGACTGAAAGTACTGTTTGTGTTATCGCGTAAAAATGAAGGGCCGTTTCTTATAGCGATACAAAAAAGAGATGTGATTATGGATGGAACATGTGGTGAGTCCCTTTTGTTGTGCAAACAATAACAATGGCAAGAAATGTTAACTGTAAACATTACTGTGTGGGGCCTGGTTACACAATGAATTCATATGGTAGTGTTATTGAGAGCTAGTGGGATTTGAGAATAACATGAAGAAGAGAGTGAGTTTAGTCCCCCTCGGGTTTCAAGGTTTCCTTTCGGGCAGCGATGGGGGCGGGGGTTATTATCGCTGCATCGGCATAGTCGAAACGGGAGATGATCGCAATGGGTGGTTTAGTCCCCCTCGGGTGATCCCAATCGCTGTTAAAAAAAAAAAAAAAGATCACAATTGACATCACATAAACGATTTGCAGACGCATTTTTGACTTACGGTCAACTTGTAGACAATGCACAAATATATCTAACAAACGCTTTACAGGGACCACCAAAGGTATTCACACATATAACTTCACTTTCACTCAACTATTTTGATAACTGTAATTTCAAGATAGCCTGCTGGCTGGGACACTAATATGCTTATAAGAGATCTCATGTTCAAACCTCACTAGATGCATATCTTAGGGTGGTCAGGGAAAATGTCACAAAATGGTCAGGATAACCCGATTAGGACGCGTATGTATATCTGAGTAAAAATAATCTCTTTTTACGGAAAACCTCATATGTTTACCCATTTGAGCTGAGAGCCTCTATTATTACAGGACGGTTTTCTGAAATGCTGACAAGAAAGATACTTAAATTTGATAGGATGGAAAGATAGAGAGAATACGTTGTTGGTTGATCCAGAATAAAGATATTACTGACATTAGAAATGTTGAACGAGACAGCAGGCTCAATAACATTCTAAGAAACCAAATTTTGCAATGAAAACGTCTCTGTCTAGAGAGACATTGTTTTGTCACCTTCAAGGTTAAAGTTTCCAAAATGCTCAAGGATGCCATACAGAAAGCTGAAGTCATGAAAGATTAACTTCCTATCTGTGCTTTATATTTCAAACGGTTGCTAACATAGATCATTTTGTAGGGAACTGAAACATGGCATATTTGATAAATTCTATAATGTTGTAAATCATGATTTTGTATCACACATATACTGGTATACACATACAACAATTCAACATTTAAACAAAAACATTAGATATAAGATTTAATTAGAAAAATAGTCCTTATAGTTTACTCACTTTGTTGCATATTCTCATAGGCGTCTTAGAGGGCGTGCGAGTGTGGTCAATCGCACAGGGTCCAAAATTTTGAAAAAGACCCAAAATTTTGATTCACCCGTATATTTTTATTTCAATGATGGAACGAAAATTATATAATTTCTAACACAGTTTTGCGCAATAAAAAAAAAGATTGAAAATCAATTCAAAGATTATGAAGACACATAAGAAATGTACAAATCCCGTTCATTCAAGATACGTTAAGTTTTAACTCAATTATACAGCTTCAATGATCATTTAAAAATTTAATTAAGAGTCGTAACGGATTGACGTTATAACTATTGATAATAATATATTGTGAAGAGTATTGACTAGAAAAAGAACTTCAACAACTTAACAATTTTAATGTGAGGAGTGTCATCTTATTTTTTTTTTTTCCCGAAAAACCAAATGTATTAAAACGAATTAACGGGCTGAGCCCAGTACAACACGAATGAACCCATTCAACTACAACATCAGGCAACTAGTTGTAGAGATGGCAACATACAAACCTAGAACAACGAGAAAAACATTACGAAATAGATAAACAGAATACGGGATCCCGGCCTAGACGACATACTAAATTACACAAGATATTGGAACAGTAAGCAAACATCGAACAAAATCAGGTGGCGTAGAGTGTCATCTTATTTAAAGAATAATTTAAATATAATGAGATGACAAATAAAAAATAAAACACATTGATACGATTTCATTAAAAAAAAATTACTTTCAGTAATATTAAATAGAAAAAATTGCTGAAATGGTCCCTGTGGTTTGTACCAAAATGCTAGTTTCGTCCCTATGCTTTTTTTTGATGGATTTCGTCCTCATGGTATGTCAATGTTGCTGATTTAGTCCCTATTTTTAACGTACGTTAAAAAACTCCGTTAAATCCAATCACATGCCAAGCACATGAGGGCAAAAATGTCCTTTCATCATCAACCTTCACTTTTCATCATCTTCATCCTACATCAAACTTTCACCTTAAAACACCATATTCTTTCCATCATCTTCATCCTACATCATCAATCAACAAAAATTTCATCATCAACAATCATCAATCAAGAAAAATTTCTTCACCAACCTACATCATCTTACTTAATAACTGATTTTCTCAAAATCATCTAAACCGATTAGATCAAAAACAGAAAACGGATTTAGATTTACAAACATCATCCCAGATTCATCCTTTTTCTTCATCCTCGTTCGTCATCTTTAAACTAACATTAGGTGTTTCTAATTCTGATAGGTAATCAACAATTTGCTTGTAGATCTATCTTCTATAACATTGTACAATCCTTCGCCAACATTCAAATCGGGTTAACAATTACTAAATAGCTAAATATTTGAAGTTCTTCATATAGTCAACGCAAAAGTCAAACGTATTCAAGCAAGATATGAATCTGTAAGTGTTTGATACGATTTGAGTTGTAGCAATTTTTGGTTATTATGTGCGATAAACAAATTTAGCAATTGTAATCAGATAAACAATTTAAGCAAACACTTATAACTGGGGTAAAGGCGTAATATATTTGATAAAAAGTAAACCCAGATCGATATGGAAAAACCCACATACAAATTTGGGTGAGTAAAAAAATAATGAAAAATTTAGATCGATTAATTGCATGACCGTATAGAACAATCTGCAAACAAAATTAGATGGTTATCTTGGTTTGTAAAGCACGTGTATATCAATTAATTTGTTTGATTGAATTTGTAATGGATGGATATGTAAGTTTTATGCAACAAATCGAATACTTAGATTTCTTTTTTGAATTTTGGGATTTTAATTTTAGGTTGAAGTTAACAAGCATTTGAGTTTGGCTTTGATAATATTGAATTTTGTGTTTGTTAATTGATGTGTATAAAGAAAATAAAAAATTAGGGTTTGTTCATCATTTAGGGAAGGGATAAAGATGAAAGGGATGAAAGAGACAACATAAAATGAATTTTGTACCACGGAGACTATTTTAGCAATTTTGGTACAAATCACAGGAATCATTTCAGCAATTTTGTAAATAAAGAAAAAAATAGACGAAAATACCCTTACATTTCTTGGAGTTAATGGAATTTTTTAACGGTCGTCAGAAATAGGGACTAAATTAGCATCATTGACAAACCACCGGGACCAAATCCATCAAAAAAAAAGTATAGGGACGAAACTAGCATTTTGGTACAAACCACAGCTACCATTTCAGCAATTTTGCCTATTAAATATTTATATGTGTTGAAAATTTATTTTTTAGGATGGTCCAAATTATATTTCAAACAGACCTTCAAAATTCATTGCTCCATTAAACGGTCTTGCATATTGCAACTTTCATCTCTTAGATTTTTACATGAACCTTTAGTTGGCAAATCAAAAGAGATCCCGTAGTTTTTTTTACATAAATAGTCCTTTAGTTGGCAAATTAAAGGAGATCCTTTACTTTTTTTTAAAGGTGATGATATGTACACAACCCATTTTTGTTATGTACACAACCATCATGATTTACAGTGTTGTGTACATAACAAAAATGGATTGTGTAGATATCACTCCCTTTTTTCACATGAATAAACCTTTAGTTGGCAAATCAAACGAGTAGTCTTTGCATTGGGGATTGATATTTTTTACCATTACTTTTACTTCTTTCACCTAAAATGTCTAAACTGCCATTAATGATAAAATTGCACAAACTTTTTAAAACTTTTTAATATAATTCAATAAAGAATATTTAAAAAAAATTATGAAATAATGGTGAAAGAAGTAAAAGTCATCTTAAAAATATCATCTCTACTTTGCATTTAACAAACGTGAAGAAAAAATCATTAAGTCTAGTCATATGCTAAGCAAACGACAACCTTTTGAGTATTTATTTTTTCTTATTTAGCATTTAACTAGTGCGGTTCAGCCCGCGCGATTCGGCGGGGCCTTTCGGCCTGCATATTCGTATTTAACATAGCGTTGTGTATGTACAGAGCGGGAAAACATCTCATGTGTTATCACCCGTTTAGATGTCAGTGTGGTTAGCGTTTTTAAAAAGTGTCCGTTTTGAACGTAGTTAGTCTCATTTTGTTTGTAAAATTGTTTTGAGTTTAATGTTGTTGTCGGTGGACAATAACGGCCAGCGAACAGAAGGTTACAGCCGCTTAGAAATCGTGGTGGATGTTGTGGGGTATTTGTGAATTTAATATTAAAGTTACGCTTTATACCTCTAAAATTTATGGTTTGAGTCTCTGCAGAATTTAATGGTTGAAGATAGTTGAGGGGTGGCAAATGAAATTTTGTAGTGTGATGGGAGGGATTGAACCACAATTGACCACAATTGTTTGATGGGGAACGAAATAAAAGTTCATCCCTTTTATTATATAGGGATGATAATTACATTTTTTACATCCTCTTTTTTAAATATATTATCTTCTTGATAATTTAATGGTTGAAGATAGTTGAAAGGTGACAAGTGAAATTTTGTAGTGTGAATGGGAGGGATTGAACGACAATTGTTTGAAGGGAAACAACATAAAAGTTCATCCCTTTGGAGATAGTTGAGAGGTGACAAGTGAAATTTTGTATGTGAATGGGAGGGATTGAACGACAATTGTTTGAGGGGGAACAACATAAAAGTTCATACATTTTATTATATAGAGATAATAATTACATTTTCTACATCCTCTTTTTTAAATATATTATCTTCTTAAGATATTACTCTATATTCTAATTCTCATAGTTGGTTACTATTCACTTACTATTTATTGAAAGCCACACCTTTTAAGCTTTAAAACGTTGCGCAGAGGGAAATTGTATCCACAAGGTATAACAACTCTCACATTTTCATACTTGAATTGGCTAATTTGCCTATAGGGTTGTTATCCATACGTAATATATAATTAAATTTAACGTTGATCAAATATTTATTTTTAGTCGACACGGTTTGTTAACTAAAGTTTACACTAATTATATAAAATAACTTTAGTTAATATTAATATTAATGTGTATTATATTTAAAACTATTTGTAACATAATTATTAATTAAATGATAAGTTATTTTAATCATTATATATATTTTTAGCTTATAAAAAAAAGATTTTTTTATATAAATTAAATAATGAGCCCATGAATTTTAACTAAATATTTTCAAGGATAAAACTTATTAAAAATATTTTTAACATGTTTTCTTTTTTTGTCAAAATTGGCACATTTATTTTATTTTTCTTTTCACCAACTATTTTTACCTATAAATGCATGGCTCCTCATTCATTTTTTCTTGCCAAAAACAAAAACTTAAGTTATTCTCTCAAAACCTTGAAGAAAATTTGAGGTACTTTCTATTTTTATTATTTTTTTAATATTGTCAATCATATTTATATTTATTGTATATTCTTTGTAAAATTCGAAATTAATTATGTTTATATGTTATAATTAGTATTATAAGTATTATGATGTATAAAAATAATTTTGATAATTTATGAAATATTATTTATAATTAAATACGAATTATGTAGTATTTAAACGTAAAAACAATGTAAAATTCGTAATAAATATTTTTAACAAAAAATAAAATATATATAATTTTTTTCTGAATTTATAAAACTTATATAGATCTGCAAAAAGTATAAAAATAATTACTTGGGTCGAATTGGTAATTATTATATAATTAAACTCTATTATTATGTAATTCGAAGGTAAATTAAGAATAAATGTAAAATGATAAAAAAATATTTTTTAAATATTTTTTCTACAGGTTATTAGACTGATAGAAACTTATAAAAATTATAAAAATAATTGTTTGTATTTATTTAGTAATTATGTAGAATTAAACTTGTTTTGTGAATAAATTAAGGGTAAAAACAAAAATAAATACAAAAATATAATAAAAAACGTTTTCTTAAATTTTTATACTAATCTATATGATTAAATAAGATTATAAAAATTATGTATATAATTTTTAGATATTTAATTAATTATTTAGACATTTTTGGATAATGTTCGATTAATAAAATACTATTATATTTGAAGTAATTTAAGTATTTATTTAAAGGTAATTATATTTAATATGTATAAGACATACTAAGGTATAATAACTAAATATTAAATAATATTTAGATTATATTATCACATATATAATTATTAAGTACATTAATAATTCGTTGTGTGTATACACCTATAACGTGAAGGTCATAATTAAAAGATAACGTGCACTTTATACGAACCTCAACACTACTTGTGGCCTAGGGTGGTCCTTGTTGCCTTATGGGAACCGCTTATGGATTTCGAATGCCATGACTTATATTCTGGTCAAGAATCCTGGGCGCCCGATAACAACAGATCATTCGAGTGACTTGCATGATAGCAACGAAGTTTGGGCAAGATTGTACAACATCTTTGTGAAGAAAATTATAACCCTCTTTAAACTATGAGCTTACTATAAGTGGAAGCTTTCCATAAATACTAGGTTTCCAAAAATAGAAACTTTTGAGAAATAGAAACTTTTCTCAAAAACCGTCATTGTTAATATAGTTGCTATATTAATAAACAAACTTTATGTCTTTTAGACATTAACTAATCAAAGATTATATCTCTAGGTTAAGATCTCCGATCACTTACTCTGTTCATTCTTCTTTGCGTGGAATAACTTACTTGCTACTAAGGTGAACTTCATAGCCCTGTTTTTACTATTTCATAACTGTTTACAACTTGGGGTGAGACACATGCTTGCTTTTAAATTATTTTACGCTTAGACACAGGTACTCAACTGTTAACTATGCTGTCTTGCTTTGATTCATGCTAAATCCCTACCGTAATATCGTTAATTGCTACATATAAATGCAAACTTAATTATTGTGAGTAGGCCTATTGAGAGTAACATCTCTAACCATTCGACCGTTCGTCTTTGGTTACATAATAATGATTCCACGACACTGGCAGTACAAGGTGTCACGGGGTAAATTTTGTTTAGTAGCGATATTACAAACTGCAACAACACTTTTAGATTGATATTTCTATATCAATCAACTTTAAACTAAATCATGTGATCTATCATTATTATCAAAATCATTGTTTATGATAAACCTATGAACTCACCAACCTTTTGGTTGACACTTTTAAGTATGTTTTGTCTCAGATACTTTTATATTATGCTTCCGCTGTAGAACTTTGATGTACTTAGAAGTCAAGCCATGCACTGGGACCAGAGTTAACATCTGCGTCAATGTCGATTTTGACAGGGTGTTACACAAGGAGTACTGCACTATTCATCTACAAATATACTAATTCCCATAATTGGTTACTATTCACTTACTATTTATAGAAAGCGACACCTTTTAAGCTTTAATGACTTGTACGTTGCGCAGAGGGAAGTTGTACCCACAAGGAGTACTGCACTATTCATCTACAATAAAAAAAAAAATTTTTTTTTCTAAATTGTCCCTCTCATTCTCCTCTACAAATTTTACTAAAGGACTGCATAAGGACGTTGACCCGTTTTTTTTAAAACTAATTTTCTTAAAAAAAATAAAATAAAATAAAGACTTTTTCCCCCTTCTTTTTCCCTATAATTTTTCCTACACTTTCGCCAACAACGATTCTATCACATTGCCCAAAAATGTCTATAAAACGGCGTGGCAACGCGCGCACCTCAAACCAGGAGCGGACCTGGTGCAGAGCAAAGGGTGCGACCGCACCAGGCATCATACCTTTTGGGGCATCAAAATTACGGTTCATGCTATGTTATGATAGACAACTTTCAGATGAGTTACAACAACGAAACGTGTTTAATGATTATTATATTACGTTTTCTTAAAGATTGAACAACTACACAAGAAAAAAAATCAAACTTTTTTTTGATGGAGTTTCAAGGTTGGGTGAGGAAGACGACTGTAATATGTGGGTGGGGACATGCTTTTTTACTTTTTACCTCTATTTATTCAAATAGTCCCTGGAATTGCTTTACTGTTTCACTATTGACCCTAAAACTTTCAAATTGTATTTCTGCTCCTCTAAATTTTGTTTGCCTTAGTTTGTCATATAGCTAGAGTCGATATCTAAAAGACTAAAATATACTTCGATGACATAGGCATAAAATGGTGTGCATTATAGAAAACGAAAAACTAAGATTTAGACTAATTATTATTATCGATAGCTAAAATACAATAACCCTATAAAATTAAAATTCAGAAGTGTATTAGACATACACAAATGATAATAGACCAAATTATTTAATTGCGAGAATGTAGAAACTCTATAACTTGGAATAATTTCTTTTGATCCAGATTTTTTTTTAAGAATAAATTTAAATTGTTAACCTGAACTAATTACAACTTGTTATAAATATATTCAATTAGAGAATGAACAATTACCACTATTCAATTAGGCTAAAATTGTAATATCATCCCACTTGAGGGGTAAACTATTCCCAATAATTTTGCCACCTAATTTGTCTTTTTGCTTACCCTCTTTTTAAAAACAGAAGGTTCAGGTTAAATAAATAAATTATAGCATAACAAACAAATACGAAATGGTGGGGCAGCGGTTGTTGCACAACATCTTCCCACATAGTAGTTTCGGGTTTGATTCCTGGGTGCTGCGTTTTTTTTTTCTACTTTTCAATTATTTTCTTCTTTTTAAATTTTTTTTTTAACCACCTTCACTTCCTATTTTTTTTTTTTTTTCAATTCTTCACTTTTTCCTTATTATTAAAAAATCAAATACATGCAAGTTTTTTTAGTACATTTTAATAAGTTTTCAATTTTCTTACAATTTTCTTTATATATATATATATATATATATATATATATATATATATATATATATATATATATATATATATATATATATATATATATATATATATATATATATATATATATATATAGGGGCAGGATCAATGGGAAAGTAACCAATCGGGGGGAAGCAAAAAACAAAAAAATTCGTTTTTTTGAAATTTTTTTTTTCAGGCATCAAGATCACACGAAAATATGAACATTTAGAAGAGACACTTCGTGATGAATGTTATTATTTAGGCGGGAAAACGATCGACAAAAATAACATTCAAGATAATATTGTTCGTGAAGAATATGAAGGTTTTTTTTCATGTTTTGTGAAGTAAAATTTAGCCCGATTTAGGGTTTAGGGTTTAGGGTTTGATGTTTTGAGTTTATTCCATAAATCCAAAACACCAAACCCTAAACCCTAAACCCTAAACTCTAAACTGTTCGTGTTAAAAACTCAATCTAAATCCTAAATCTAAACCCTAAATCTAAACCCTAAACCCTAAATTTCTAAACCCTAATATCTAAACCCTATAAACCCTAATATCTAAACCCTAATATCTAAACTCCAATAGCTAAAACCTCAAAATACGCTCGAAAAACACGATAATTGTTATATATTACTTCTTCGAGCATTTTCCCGCCAAAATAAAAACATTTATCACAAAGTGTCTCTACTAAATGTTCATATTTTCATCTCATCTATAATGTTCGTGAATAAAGTTTTTTCAAAAAACGAAAAAAAAAGAAAAAAAATTTGCTTCCCCCCGCTTCCCCCCGAATGGTTACTTCCCTCTTGATCCTACCACTATATATATATATATATATATATATATATATATATATATATATATATATATATATATGGGCAGGATCAATGGGGAAGTAACCAATCGAGGGTTAAAAACTTGTAACATCCCGTTTTTCCGTACGTATTGAAAGGTACATACTTAATCATTTGTACGTCTATAATTCGTTAGCTTATGCGTAAATGTATGAATATAAGTGTAGATAGATATATATGTATACTTGATAATGTGTGCATATGTAAGTCTATATGTGGGGTTTGATAAGCGTTTAGTCTTGTTAGACTGTTGTGGAAGGCTAGGTGAATATAGGATGCGGGTTTGGAGTGTACAAGTTAAATAAAGTAGAAATTTGGTTAAGTTGGTCGAAGAGTCCAGTTCCAGCCTTAGGCCGCGCCGCGACAATCTGGTCCGCGCCGCAGCGAAGCAAGCAAACCAGGAACAGAAGTTGAGTTAAAGAGGGTTGATTTTCCCGTTGTATGTCGCGACGCGCCGCGACAGTCCTGCTGGACAGAATCCGGTTTTAGCTCAATTTAAATGACTTTAAGGGGCAAATTGATAATTTGGCGTATAAATCTGATGGGAGCATTAAATCCCAACCACTCATCCATTTCATTTAATTTCTTTTATCTTTTCTTTCATTTTCTCTCCCAAAAACTCAACACCCATTTAGATTAAAAGTGAGATTTGAGAGGGAAGGATTGAAGGTTGATCTTTGGAGCAAGAATTAAAGTTGTTCCTTGTGTCTCTAGCTACGCGTTGATAGTCTCGGTAAGTTCTAACTCTAAGTTTTGAGTTTTAATTGATTAATGATTAGGGTTTTGGTTACTAGAGACTTGTATGACCCATTTGAGGGTAAAATGGGCGAATTTGGGTTATGTTGTTGTAATGAAACCCTAATAGCCACAAGCTAGGTTTTGGCCTAATGAAAATAGGATTTGTAAGTGTTAATGGTGTTGTCAAGCATTGAACACTTGTAAAATGTTGTTGAAATGGTAAATAGGTCATGTTTGACAAGTTTGGTAGTGTAAGAGTTAAAATGGGTCAAAAAGAGTAATGTTGACCTAGTTTGGGTGAATTGGGTATGAATTACCCAAAGTTGGTGCTAGTTGAAGTTACTAGACTTTAATTCACTAGCTTTAGTGATTAAAGTCGAGTCTTGGCCATTAAAGGGACGGTTGTGGTGTGTTTGAGTCATTTAATGCGAGTTGGGTCATTAAATGCTCAAGTAGGTGTAATGTGGTTAATTCCACTAGTTGTGTAATTGAATGTGTACTTATGTATTAGGGAATTTGCTTTGAAGCTCGGAAGTGCATAATCATCACCGAAGTGCTAAGGTGAGTGGAATAATTATATGCGTGCATATATGATGTATTTATTTGTGTAGTTGAGTTGTGAAGTGTCGATGTGTTAAGACACCACTTCTCACGTGGCGAGTGAAGTGTCGAAGTGTTAAGACACCACTCGGGAGTGAAGCATCGATGTGTTAAGATGCCACTTCGAAAGATGTAACGAGTGAAGTGTCGATGTGCTAAGACACCACTCGGGGTGAAGTGTCGAAGTGTTAAGGCACCACCCGGGGTGAAGTATCGACGTGTTAAGATGCCACCCGTGAGGTTAGTGTACGAGGTGTTAAGTGTACTAATGGTTGTTATGAACTCCGACGGTCTTTAAACATCATTCCCTCGTTCGATTGGTTAACCATGGTTGTGTGTGGATTGTAGTATATTATATTGTTTAAACTATATGCTATTGTTATGCTAGCTCGTTTGGTGGAAGGTTTGGTAATATACTTGGGATAGTATGATTATTTATATTGCTAGCATTTATGCGGTAAATGTGTAAGTGATTGCACGTAAGTAGGTTGTATATGTAAACGTATAATTGTTGCACTCACTAAGCATTAGCTTACCCCTCTCGTTGTTTATCTTTTTAGATGCAGGTGTGGACAAGGGCAAGGGGGTTATTGGGCACTAGGTGTCCTTGTTGATGTTATGATAAAGCTTTTGGAAGTTGACCTACGTTTTGGGTAGTTTAGTCCCAAACCATGCTCAATGGGTCGTTTGGATTATAAACTATCATTTGTATTTGGTTAAACTTGTATCACATTCGTTAATGGCCTTCGTGCCTTTTTGTAAACACTAAACTTGTTGTATGTTTTAACGAAACGTGTAGAATGGTTTACATATTTAATTGGCGCGTAAATGTGTATTATTTATAAAAAAAAAAAAATATCATATGGAATACGGGTTGGGTTCTTTCAAAACTCAAACCCTAAAATCGGGGGTTAAAAACTCAAACCCAAAACCCTGAACCGTTCGTGTTAAAAACTCAATATAAATCCTAAATCTAAACCTTAAATCTAAACCCTAAATTTCTAAACCCTAATATCTAAACCCTATAAACCCAAATATCTAAACAAGAATACCTAAAATCTAAACATACGCTCGAAAAACACGATAATTGTTATATATTACTTCTTCGAGCGTTTTTCCACTAAAATAAAAACATTTATTACAAAATATCTTTATTAAATGTTCATATTTTTATCCAATCTAAAAAAATTATGTAAAGAGCAAAGGATGGTCGCCGCAACGCACGGCTTACCATCCTCCTTGTTTTGTTAAAACCGAAACTTAACTTAATAAAATACAATTAATGTGTAAACACACTTTAAGAGAACCTTTAATTAATACTACTACAGAGAGTTATAGAAAAAACTCTGATATAGATAGCAAACCGGTTAACGAAGACATTAACTTCGTAATCTATTAGTCATTCGGGTTTAAAAACAAAATGAATCAAATACACCCATTGACCACCATTCAAAAACAAATTTACAAAAACAGCCCCTACAAACAAACCAAACTTCACTAAAAGTCCCTAAACATTTTAACACTCATCATTTCTTCCCTCTTTTTGAACCAGTCGCCGCCTTCTTCGGCGCGGCTATCTTTTTAGCCGCTGGCGCCTTCTTCACCACTGCTTTTGGAGCTGCGACAGCTTTTCCCGGAGTCGATCTAGTCGACTTCCTAGATGACACAACCGCCGGCTTTGTCGGCGTCTTTGGCTTCACAGCTGCTTTAGGTTTAGCCGCTGGCTTTGCCTTCGGCTTACTAGCGGCTTCAGGTTTAGCCGCCGTTGCTTTAGGCTTAGAAGCCGGAGCTTTAGCTTTTGGTTTGGCCGCAGCTTGTGCTTTAGGCTTCGCCGATGATTTAGCTGGCGAGCTTTTCGTTGCAGGCTTGGCCGTTTTCTTCGCCGGAGCAGCAGACTCAGCCGGCGAATTCTTTGGCGGCAGCTTGTATGAATTTTTCACCTTAACAAGCTTACCGTCAGCCACATTTTTCTTCAATTGTACGGACAACAATTTCTTATAATTTGTTGGTAAATTTTTATATTTTTCCTCGATAAATTTCGCAATTGCTGGCGAACTGGAACCGGTTCTATCCTTCAACGTCACAATAGCGTCCGTAATCATCTGCATTGTCAATAAATTAATTAATATCATATACATAAATATAGATATAGACATAGATGTATATATTCTGGTTATGAACCAAAAATGTGATTTAAAAATTCAAAACCTCGAAGTACGGAGGATGTTGTGGAGCATTGCTTGACTTTGAAGCTGAAGTTTTCTTAGTTTTTTTAGCTCCGGCAGAAGTAGCCGCCTTAGATGCTGCCTTCGACATTGAAATTAGGGTTGGGTTAGGGTTAGGGTTCCGGTGAGTTAAAATTGGCGGTTGTAAGAAATGAAGGTCCGTAAAGATGTTACGGAATGTGGGGATGTAAATAGTCAAATCTTTGAGATTTGATTGGTTGATTGGGTAACCACGCGGATCGGCGGTCTATTTGTTTTTAAATGTGAGGCGTTGGATTAAATAGTATTGAAAGGTTGAGATGAGATGAGGAGTAAGGCATGGGATTGGAGTGGATTTAAGGTTTTTAATGGAAATTTTGGTGTGTTACTATGGTGAATTTAATTAGGATCAACTTGAGTTACACTTGATGAATTTTGATGAAATTTTGAGGGTTTTGTAGACAATTTTGTTAGCTTTTCAAGATGTATTCACATTGAGTGTAAGCATTTTTTATTTGGTAGATAATTAGTTTTGAATATAGTGTGGTTTCAAATAGAAATTTTTTTGTGGTTATCATATATGTGTTCTAATTAAGATAATATATTAATATTAAATATTAATATATTAATGTTTTATTATAATTATATAATTATATTATATTTTGAACAACTAAACTTATTGAAAAGGCTGGTCAAGAAAATTACAAGTTTGAAATGTAAGCGGCGTGTTTAACATTCTAAGCTCAATTTTTAAATGCGGAAGTATTTATATCTATTAATGCAATAATATAAAGACCGAGCAACAAACACACAGATATATAGTAGTTGGAGAAGATGTTTACTGATCCTCTTTAATCCGTTCCTCGACAAATCATGTGGAGAGTTTAGCTTCACTAATCTTTTCTCCAAACCCGATGGAGATCCGATTACACCAATTGTTCTTCAATAAGATACACTGATGTGTGCGAGGTGTATTAGGAAATAGTATTGTTTTTGTAACGAAATACTATTAAATATGATACAATTTTACACAAGATATTTATTTATTTATAGAATGGATATACCTAAACCTTGCTACAACACTTATAGGCAGTGTACCTAATCGTACAGTAGTGTAGTTAGTAAGGGGAACACGGAGGTTGCCGTGGGTAATTTGTAAGGCGTATAAAGTAATTTTCCCCTCAGGAGGATTGTCATCAGTTTGTCTATTGGTGGAAAGAACAGGGTTGTATTCATTGAGATGGCTGAAGGCAATCTTTAAGCCATCTAAATATTCACTTGTCAATGATGAAGCCATCGTGCTAACTTCTGGAATATCAGCGGTATTTGACGAAGAAGGCTTAGCGTGCTCTTGGCCAGTACTCCGTGTAGAATCCATGATAATACAGTAAAAGATATCAACAAGAAGAAAATAGCAGTAAGATGAAGTGTACTGACCTTGGAAGACGGTAAACCTTAAAAAGTTGAAGATTGAAGAAGGCGATGAAGATTTGAGGGAGAAATATGCTTTTTAGATCTTGGCAAAAGTAAAAAAGTGATGGTAACAGGGTTATGACGGTTTTTATAGGGGTTCATCGGTGCAATTTTTATGGCCATGATTGAGACGCGTGTATGGGTGAGTTTAAACGAAGGGTACGAAATAACACTTTTTACAGCTGGAGGCGCGTGGATGATCTCAGCCGTAAAAAATTAATCATAACAGCGTTAGTAAAATTCGTCTGCATTTAATGCCTAAAATGTTTTCCCCGATGCAAGTGGGTAATGAACAGGCTGGTTTGGCATGCGTTTTCAAAAGTTTAACGACTTAATCATTCTTCAAATGCTTAAGTCATTAAACTGGGGGACTTAATGGTGTATCCTATCGTATACACACATAAAAGGCATAATGGTTGCATAGAAGTAGCATCAGGAAGGCTGGAAACAACAGTTTTGTGGAGTTGTCCGTCTAGCGTTCTCCGCTATACAGGCTGCTCCGTCATGCGTAAGCCCTGAAGGCCGCCTAGCGCGTAAGCCCTGGCCGGAGAACGCCACCTTCAGCGTAAATTTTGGATCACAAGTAACAGAACGTATCATCATCTGACACGTGTCCCCAAGCAATCTGGTGGATCTGACACTATAAATAGACCCCTTGGGTCGTCATTTTACACAGTTCAGATATTCTGATAACTTTGAGAGCTGAGACTTCACTTCTCTCTCTCTACTTTCTCTCACTAGAAGTCATCCGGCTAGCACTCTTACGCTCTACGGACGACAGATTGATTAAGCCACCCCACAAGTTTCTACACTTGTGAACCGGGTCTGCAGGGATTATTTCCCGAGGGTAAAAATTAATCGGCAACACTCCACCCTCCTAAAGCTAGATTACTTCTAGTATCTTGTTGACACACTAAGCCTTACCTCATAAGGAAATAGGTGTTAACAGTTAACTTGTAATTTTTAGTCCGTTGCGTCGAGCGTTGAGAGTTGACTTTGGTCCCGGTTCCGAATTTTCGAACGTCCTTGCGTACAATTTAATATCTTGTATTTTGCGTTTCGCTTCTTGTACTCTTGTAATTTTGAGACGCTTCTAATCAATAATTGGAACCTCTTTGATTGTATTTTGTACTTTTGAGCTTTTTGGTCGTTTGCGTCTTCAATTCGTCGAATCTGTCTTTTGTCTTCACCTTTTATTATTTAAACGAATATCACTTGTAAATAGAACAATTGCAACTAAAAGCTTGTCTTTCTTGAGGGATAATGCTATGAAATATATGTTCGTTTTTAGCATTATCAAATATTTCCACACTTGAGCGTTGCTTTTCCTCAAGCAATATAGTCTTGAAATAAAAATACTAGAATCACTTCTTTATTCTTCACACTTTGTACATCAGTGATTTTTATATGGCGGTATAAACAACGGTAGTAACGTTGTGGTTTACAGTCCTACATGACTATGAAAATTTAGATCCTTAAGAAAATTGGATCTTTATGAAAACATTTGATCTTTTGAAAATTAAATCTAGCTTTTACCCTAGATAAGTTTTTCCGGAATAACCCTTCACCGGTGTTTGCAAAATGTTTTTGTGGGTTTGGTGGGTTTCAGATTTGAAAATTTTAGCTCAAAACATGTGGTTTTGTGTCACCCACTTGCTATCCTTGTATTGGGAAAGCAACACGTCCAGTATACTTGCTCCGTATATTACCTTTCGGTAAAGTACCGTCCGGTTGTAAAGGAAAGCGTTGAACAAGCAACTGTTAAGGCAATGTCCCCTGACATGCTTTTAATTATGGTCTATAATGTGTCGGATGCAATTACTATCCTTGATAGGAGTAATAGTAAAGCTCACCCTTATAATTTTTCTTCGGTCTGGCACAAGGTCCTGTCTTTGACCATGCTATGCAACCACCGTTCTTACGGTTGACACCCGATTTGGTTCAGGTGACCTAATGAATTCTAGGTGAATCCCTAGGATTTTACATTCAATGATAATGAATGCATTAAAAAAGGGTTTTTAGAAAACAAATCGGTTTGTAATTTTGATCAAAATATTTTCTCGTTCAAGCTCGAGTTTAGATATCATCGAATTCCATGAGCTTGTAATTCTCAATCTTTAAAAGTCAATCTCGAGGATTGAGTAATATCAGTCTTAAAAGCTGATTTTTGATCTTTAAGGAGATTATCCTTTCTGGGGGTCTGATTCATTAGTCTTATCAGGCTAATTTGAACGGCGTCCTCCCCATTTTACGAGACAGGTCCTCTCATGGTTAGGATAAGTCTGACCACTTGGCAACCCTGTTTGATGCTGAGGTCCGTGGATTCCCTGCTGATTTTAGTGATGACTTTTCTAGATTTTTTGTCAACCTACAACTGGTCTGGACGACAACTTCATGACCTAAATCAAGAAGCGCGTGTCTTTTTCGGAAGACTTTACTTCCTTTTAATGATGCAATTGATTCATCGTGTAGATCCATCTTTTCTTTCAAATATATTACAGTAAATTGGGTAAAACTGTTTAGATTAGTCCAAAGCAAAAGTATCTTCAGTTATTTGTAAAAAATATGTGATATATGTTTAAAATATCTTGTTAAATTTTCCCACACTTGGCTTTTATTTTTCTTTTTATTGTCCTCTATTCCATTTTAAATGAATTCTAACATTTTGGTTTGTTTCTCAATTTATGTCCTTTCCGAGGTAACAATAATTTCGGTGTTAACACCTAGTTTTATCGTTCATAAATATGTATAAACATGATTTTGAGTTCATTTAATTGAAAATTTTTACTAGAATTGGGTAGTCAGTATATAAGACTAGGGTTGTTCTTTATTATCATAGAGCACTAGATTCTAATACAACTACTGCTTTACTAGTATTTTTAATGGTAACCAAGTGTATAAATCAAAAAAATTTTAAAATTCCTAAAGAATTTAACCCCTTCCCACACTTAAGATCTTGCAATGCCCTCATTTGCAAGAAATCAGTAATAATTTAAATTATTGAGGGTGATTAGCGTAGAAAAATGATTAAATTTTACCAAAGTTTCCAAACATATTGGCGTTTGTTTGTTGAATGATAAATGGTGCACATCATTTGTTCATTCTGTCTTGTTGTTACATCACGTTTGTTTTTTGTTTTGTCGTCAAAAGTACTAGCTTTTGCTGAACTTAATGCCAGTCTTTGAAAATGCGCTATTTTACCCTGTTTTGTACAATTGACAATATACATACATACAAATATAAACATGCATGGTAATTTGAAATGGGACTTAAAATCCCACTTTCAAATTAAATATGAAATATTAGTACAACATAATAAAAATATTAAACAATACATTAATGTATCAAAATATAATGTGTTTAAACATAACTAAACAGAAATAATAATAAAATTTAGAAATCATATAAATTACCAACCGGAACTAAATCAATCTGGATAGGGGTTCTAGTTCATGTCATCGTCCGGGTTCCATGGTTGGTGATAGGTGTACTGGTATGCCTGGTTAGGGTCGTAGAGTGTATAAGGTGGTCTCATCTCGGGCTGGTGTTGAGGATAGTAAGCG
Source organism: Rutidosis leptorrhynchoides (assembly GCF_046630445.1). Lineage (NCBI taxonomy): Eukaryota > Viridiplantae > Streptophyta > Magnoliopsida > Asterales > Asteraceae > Rutidosis > Rutidosis leptorrhynchoides. The sequence continues at coordinate 561,168,690 of NC_092333.1, forward strand.
GGTCGGGTCGGGACATAGTGATCCTGAGGTGACAGCCGGCTCATAATCTGACGCTGATGATAGTCCCATTTATCATGCTGTCATTGCCTGGAATGCTCATAATCATTCATGGCTTGCCACTGCTCTATTCGACGAAATCTCTCCGCGTTTGTCATGTCTACCTCATCTACATGCTGGTAGACATCAGTCATAGCCTCCCGAATGACATCCCTAATGTCATCCGCTTCCTCCATCTCCTCGTCTGATCCTCTTTCTACCTGCGGATGACTACCTACATAGGGTATTGCCTGGTTGCGTCTACTCTTCAATACCTTAGCACCCGCATAAACCCTCGATCCTAAAAGCTCAACCTGTTCCCTACATTCCAAAAGTGGATCCCCTTGGTTATTATCTACACCTAAATACTCTCCAATTAGAGTAATAAAAATACCTCCTCCTATAATCCCCCCTTCATGTATTCCTTCAACCATCTTAGATAAATAAAAACTAACACAGTAAGGGATATTAACAAAGCCTCTTGGGTCTCGAATACACTTTAGGTAAAATAAATCATGTAAGGTCAATTTTTCCTTATTGTGACCTCTCTGTGTAATCGAGTTAGCCAAAAATCTATGAATTATACGAAGCTCGGCTCTGTTAATATGTAAGTAGGTATGTGTTCTTCCCCGCCCAAAAACATTATAATCAGACATACGCCTCCAGACGGCGTTCGCATCAAAATTTCTATCTACCATTTCACCACGATAAATCAAATTCATACAATCGGGTAGTAGTAATTCAGCGGGCGTATATATCTGTAATGCCCTGACCATGTCCATCATGGACATCCTGTACATCCTACCACCAAGTATAAATCTAAGAAAACTTCTATCATCTAATCTTTCTACATCTACATTTAATGCTATAGTACTCATCAGCTCAATACATCATTCATTATATACAGGTCTACGAATGGTGAATAAGCGTTCCCAATCAGTAAAAGAAGAACTGACATACCTTTGTATCAAATGCTCCCTAACACGGTCAGCTAGTTGGACCCTTTCCAAAGGATCCCAATCAATTACCCTAGGCACCTCTACCTCTTTTGTTACTAATTTGAATTTATTACTTTGATATGCCGGGTAATCTCTCCATCGTCTATCGAATCTCAGATTAGGATGCAACATGTGTTCAAGAATCGTTGGGTATTCTACAGGCGGATGCATCGAAAATACTATGAATTCATTAACAAACTGTAGTGGATCATAATAAGGTACGTGTTGATCAGGCTAATGTTGTTGTTCCTGTTGTGGTTCTTGTTCGGGTTCATATTGCATTTCTGGTTCTGGTTCTGGAGCTGGAGTAGGTCGTCTAGATGATGATGATGATGAACCTGCAGTATCGGCTCTCTGCAAAACACATTAAACACAAAATTTGTGCATCCATATATGCATTAGTATTAGCAAAATAACAACTTAAAACAATCACAATAACATGTTCAATCAAAATTAAACTTATACACATTTTCACAATTTTTTACAATTCTACACTTTTTCAAATAAGCACATATGAAAATGTATATAGAGTTCATAAGCATTTAACTCAAATAATATGTCAAAACAACCTTTACTAGTAATTAAACAAGTCTTAAATGGCAATTATATCAAATTAATCAAGTTCATGAATTTTTCACCTAAAAAGTCCACTTTAATCTTCAAAAATCATGTTTAGGATCAATGTTTGGATCATTTAGCTACCTAAACATGTTACACTACTCAATTTAGCAATAATCCATGACAAAAATCGGCCATAACCTGTTTATATCAAAAAGCCTCAAATTGCTCAAGAACACAAACCCTAGATTTCTAAAAATTTTGAAGTTTTTGGCTTCAAATTATGTTAAATAGCATCAATCTAGGTTATACATGCATAAAATACTAATAATTTAACTCTAATTACACTAGAAATTAACAAAATCAAATTATAAAAAATATAGCTCAAGAACACTTAAAATCAAATTTAAAGAGATTTAGGGGTGAAATTGTTACCCTTTTTGATAAACTCCTTATCAAATTCATGTTTAGAGCGGATTGTAGCGAGAAATTTGGTTGATTTTGATGTTAAATTGGTGATTTTAGGATATAAAATGTGTATGTGTTCGTGTATGTTGTGTGTGTTTTTGTGGGAAGCAGAACAGCTCGATGGGTTTCTTGTATCTGGCCTGGAATTCAGCTCCATGCGATCGCATGGAGTTGAAGTTCAAAACCCATGCGATCGCATGGGTGTCCGGGTACAGTACTTTTGCTTTTTTTTTTAATATAAAAACCTTATAACTAATAAAACATATAATTAAATAAAAATTAAAATTTTATTTCTTTTTAGGACGAGGGCGTTTCGGATCGTTGTCCTAGTCCATCCCTCGACAAAATTTTAAATTTGTCAATTCAAAGCGCGGTTTTAAAAGTAAAGATTTTTCGTTTTTTTTTTTAATGTTTTTGGCATACTTTAGTTCAATAAGATTAAAAATAAAGATAATAAAAGTTCTCGTCCCTCCCTTGGGTAGAGCAATTTCGGTTCAACGACCTAGTCTTCAACTCACGACGAATTTTTACAAATCAATTTTTAACTTAGCGAAATAAAGTAAATTTTTTGTTTTTAAATTCACACCAAACTTAAATTTAAAATGCATAAAATTAAAAATTCATATTAAAAATTCACACCAAACTTAAATTTATATTTTTGTTTTTATACATACAAACTTATATTAAAAATATTAATTTTTTTAAATATTTACAATTTTAAATATATTAATTTAAAAAGTTTACAATATTATTTTAATATTAGTTTTAAAAATAAAGTAAAAATAAAATTAAAAATCTTTTTGGTCTTTTATCCCACTTTAATCAATCAAATATTATCAAAAATATACGCCCCTCTTTTCGGTAAAGTAATTTCGGTTACATAACCTAGTTTAACTCATGACGAATTTTTGAAATATTTTGGGTTGATTGATTAAAGATATTTATACCTTAAGAATAAACGGTAAATTTCGCAGTGATGTCATAAATTTTTGTATGATATCAATAATTTCGGTCGCAAGACCTAATTTTATCGAATACCAATTTAATACTTTATAGCGAACAATTTAGCGTTTATTATCAAAAGGTTAAAAATAAAAATAAAAATGGAAAATGTACATACTTACCTGTGAGATAGATTTCTTAGTGATATGCTCTAGCCCACTCATAAGATAGTCGGACTAATTAGTTTTCCATAGCTACATAGGCGTAACCTCGAGCATTCAATGTTTTTTCTTCTAAACATATGAATGGTCCATCTCTGCATAAAGTAACAAATTCAGTATTTGAATAGGTTTGATTATTTGAACATTTACCTTCGTGTGACCATTTTCCGCATTTGTGACATCTTTCAAGGTGTCGAGCTCTCCTTTTCGCTGTGGATTTTGATTTTCCTTTACCAAATTGTAACTTATTATTTTCGTTCCTGGATTCTTTTCTTACTCCGTCCAATTTACCTCTGATTAATGATACTATTTCACTTGGAAGGGTGTCATTATTACGTTTAGTGATCAAAGCGTGTAGCATTAGACCATGGTTTAGTTCACAGGAAGTCTTCATCTCGTAAAACCTAAAAAAAAAAAAAAAAATCAGAATGGGGAGAGAAGACTAGTTCTTTAGGGTCTGCTAGGGAAAGACCATTCGGGTTCCATTCTCGGAAACTACACGAAAACAGAACATCTAACTCTAACAGAAATACATATTATCCTTTTAAAGACTTGATTCTCCCCACACTTAGTTAGCTGTGGTGTTGAAATTGTGATTTACTTCGTTGTCGACTTCCATCGGACTATCTATGTAATGTTTAACTCTGTGACCATTAACCTTAAATTCAATCCCATTTGAATTTATTAATTCTACTGTTCAGTACGGAAAAACTCTTTTGACTATAAATGGTCCAGACCATCTTGATTTCAATTTTCCATGAAATAGCTTGAATCGTGAATTGAAAAGAAGAACTCTATCTCCTTCTTTAAATTCTTTTGAACTTCTGATTCTTTTATCATGCCATTTCTTCGTTCTTTCTTTATAGATTAATGAATTTTCGTATGCTTCATATCTTAATTCTTCTAATTCATTTAATTGACTTAATCGTAGACGTCCAGCTTCATGTAAATCAAGATTACATGTCTTCAAAGCCCAAAATACTTTGTATTCAATTTCTTCCGGAAGATGACATGCTTTTCCATAAACGAGTTTAACAGGTGTGGTTCCAATTGGAGTTTTGTAGGCTGTTCTAAAAGCCCAGAGTGCATCCTCCAATTTCATGGACCATTCCTTCGGATTTGATCCTACGGTTTTCTCTAGAATACGTTTTAAAGCTCGGTTGGTATTTTCAACTTGTCCACTTGTTTGTGGATGATAAGCGGTAGAGATTTTATGAGTTACTCCATATCTTTTGAGAACTTTCTCAAGTTGATTATTACAGAAATGAATTCCCCGATCACTTATTAAAGCTTTCGGTGTTTCAAACCTTGCAAAAAGACGTTTTAAAAAGTTGACTACAACTCGTGCATCGTTAGTTGGGAGAGCTTGTGCTTTCGCCCATTTAGATACATAATCAATGGCAACGAGAATGTATAGATTATTATGAGATTTTGGAAATGGACCCATAAAGTCAATACCCCAAATGTCAAATACTTCACATACTTGAATGACATTTTGTGGCATTTCATCACGTTGACTTATTTTTCCGGCCCTTTGACAAGCATCACAGGATTTGCAAAGAAGGTGTGCGTCTTTGAAAATTGTAGGCCAATAGAATCCAGCATCGTAAACTTTTCTTTTTGTAAGTTGAGGCCCATAATGCCCTCCTGTTGGTCCTGTGTGACAATGGTTTAAGATTTGACTAGCTTCATCTCCGAATACACATCGGCGTATTATTCCATCGGGACAACTTTTAAACAAATGTGGATCTTCCCAGAAATAGTGTTTTATATCACTAAAGAATTTCTTTCATTTTTGGTACGACAATCCTTTTTCAAGGAATCCACATACTAAGTAGTTTGCATAGTCTGCAAACCATGGAATTTTATTATAATCTATCTTCAATAGATATTCATCAGGAAAGTTGTCTTGTATGGCCGATTCATTTAGAACTTCTAATTCAGGATTTTCAAGACGAGAAAGATGATCAGCGGCGAGATTTTCTGCTCCCTTTTTGTCTCGGATTTCAATATCGAACTCTTGTAAGAGTAAGATCCAACGGATTAATCTTGGTTTGGCATCTTGTTTCGAAAATAGGTATCTAAGAGCAGAATGATCGGTATAGACCACCGTTTTAGCTAGAACGAGATATGAACGAAATTTGTCAAAAGCAAAGACAATAGCAAGGAGTTCTTTTTCAGTAGTTGTATAATTTGTTTGTGCTCCTTGTAACGTCTTACTAGCATAATATATAGGTTGAAATCGTTTTTCAATCCTTTGTCCTAAAACGGCTCCCATTGCAAAATCACTTGCATCGCACATTAGTTCAAACGGTAGATTCCAATTTGGAGTTATCATAATCGGCGCATTAGTGAGTTTTTCTTTAAGAATATTAAAAGATTTGATGCATTCATCTGAAAAGATGAATGGAGCATCCTTTTCTAGGAGTTTATTCATAGGAGTGGCAATTTTAGAAAAATCTTTTATAAAACGTTGATAATGCTAAAAACGAACATATATTTCATAGCATTATTCCTCAAGAAAGACAAGCTTTTAGTTGCAATTGTCCTATTTACAAGTGATATTCGGTTAAATAATAAAAGGTGAAGACAAAAGACAGATTCGACGAATTGAAGACGCAAATGACCAAAAAGCTCAAAAGTACAAAATACAATCAAAGAGGTTCCAATTATTGATGAGAAACGTCTCAAAATTACAAGAGTACAAGATTCAAAATGCAAAGTACAAGATATTAAATTGTACGCAAGGACGTTCGAAAATCCGGAACCAGGACCAGAGTCAACTCTCAACGTTCGACGCAACGAACTAAAAATTACAAGTCAACTATGCACATAAATATAATATAATATTTAAATAATTCTTATAATTATTTATATATTATATAATATATTATAAACCATCGGCAAGCTAGGAGCCAAGGCTGTGTGAGCTATAAAAACAAACTCCGCGAGTTGCGGAGTTTGAAGAAGAAAAATACCGCGAGTCGCGGAGCTTCCCTGGACGAAAATTCCTATAAAAGCCAGTGCAATTCGACGTTTTAAATATCCATAATCTATCTCTCTCTCTCAATATATGTAAACGTATATATATATATATATATATTTATATTTTAATTTTAATTTTAATTTTAAATCCTAATAATAAGGGTATGTTAGCGAATGTTGTAAGGGTGTAAGTCGAAATTCTGTCCGTGTAACCCTACGCTATTTTTAATCATTGTAAGTTATGTTTATATTATTTTCATTAATGTCTCGTAGCTAAGTTATTATTATGCTTATTTAATACCGAAGTAATCATGATGTTGGGCTAAAAATATTAAAATTGGGTAATTGGGCTTTGTACCATAATTGGGGTTTGGATAAAAGAATGACACTTGTGGAAATTAGACTATGGACTATTAATGGGTTTTATATTAACTAAACAATACCTTGTTAATTTAATATACAAACTTATAATTTGACGTATTTATATATAACCACATACGCTTGACTGGGTACGGTGGGCGGGATATCTATAAATACCAATAATTATTCATTTTACCGGACACGAAACTGGATTAATAGTTAATAGACTTGTTGAAACAGGGGTGAATTACATTCAAGGGTAATTGGTGTAATTGTTAACAAAGTAGTAAAACCTTGGTTTACACGCAGTCGATAACCTGGTGTATTCATTAAACAAAGTATTAAAACCTTGTTACAATTCGAATCCCCAATTAGTTGGAATATTTGACTTCGGGAATAAGAATAATTTGACGAAGGCTTTCGCTCTTTATATTTATGACTGATGGACTATTATGGACAAATCCGTATGGAAATATTAAATAATCCAGGACAAAGAACAATTAATCCATGGGCATAAAACTAAAATCAACACGTCAAACATCATGATTACGGAAGTTTAAATAAGCATAATTCTTTTATTTCATATTTAATTTCCTTTATTTTATATTTAATTGCACTTTTAATTATCGCATTTTTTAATTATCGCAAATTTATTTTATCGCACTTTTATTTATTGCAATTTCATTATCGTTATTTATTTTACGCTTTAAATTAAGTCTTTTATTTATTTAATATTTTACATTAGGTTTTAACTGCGACTTAAGTTTTTAAAATCGACAAACCGGTCATTAAACGGTAAAAACCCCCCCTTTTATAATAATAATATTACTTATATATATATTTGTATTTTTATAAAATAAAACTAATATAGCGTTAAACTTTGTCTAAAAGATTCCCTGTGGAACGAACCGGACTTACTAAAAACTACACTACTGTACGATTAGGTACACTGCCTATAAGTGTTGTAGCAAGGTTTAAGTATATCCATTCTATAAATAAATAAATATCTTGTGTAAAATTGTATCGTATTTAATAGTATTTCCTAGTAAAATTTAATAGTATTTTATACCCCTTAGCTTTAACTATCAAGTATTTTTGGCGCCCCTGCCGGGGAACATCTAGCTTAAAAGCCGGAAGCGCAACGCTATATATATAAAAAAAAAAAAAGGATTTTTATTTTAAGTTTACTTTTATTAAAAAAATTACGCTTTCGTAAAAATACGTTTTAAAAAATCCAAAAATATAAAAAGAAAAACAAAAATATAAATATTTTTAAGAGTTTGTTAAATATTTAATTTTTATAAAGTTTCTTTATTTTTATTTTATAAAAATATAAGTTTTATTTAAATATTTTGTGTTTATTTAAAACATAAAAAAACTAAAAAAAATAAAAATAAATATATATAAATCTATTTTTTTAATTTTTATTTATAAAATTATAAGTATTTTATTTCTATCTTAGTTTTTAAAGATAAGTTTTATTTAAATTATATAAATATATTAATTAAATTAAAAATAGAAAAATAAAAAAATATATATATATAAATAAATAAAAAACCGAAACCTGTCGAAACCAGCCTGTCATCTGAATTTTCATTTCCCGCGACTCGCGGTATTTGCTGGTACGTGGCACCGCAACTCGCGGAGCCGTCTGACACGAGCACACAGAAGCCCTAATCAGGCATTAATTACGTATAATTATTATTATTATTATTTATTATTAAATTTAAAACCCTAAATAGGTTTTAATTATTTATTATTTAGTTTAGTTTATTTATTATTTTATATATTTAGTTTAATTAGTTTAATTAGTTTATAAAATTAATAGTTTTAATAAATAAATAATATAAAAATAATATTTTTATAAAAAATTGTACTTTTTACAACTTTTAGTATATTTTTTTATTTTGTCCCTTTTTATTCGTTTTAGCATAATTTTTTGTATTTTTTACCCATATTTAGTTTTAAGCCATAGTTTTTGCCATAGTTATTTTTACTTCTAGATTTTTAGGCTTTGTCGTAAAATTCCTTAAGTGCTTTTTCTTTAGACTAAGATTTAGGTGCTTTAGAATTTTGCGACGCCTTTTTAAGTTTTAGTACCTTTTTAAGATATTGCCATTTGGGATATAGTTTTACTCGTAAGCTTTAATATTTTTAGACGCAACTTTTAATTTTTAGTTTTTAGTTCCTTTTTAAGTTTCAACGCACTACTTTCTTATTTTTTTTTTCGACGCCTTTTACCTATGTATCAATTATCACTCCAATTAGTAATCTCAATTTGCAATTTTAATTTTAAGTTAGTGATAGTAATAAGGTTGGGTTAGTCGAGTGTTTTAAAAGTTTTATAGTCATTATCTCTTTTTCTTTCTTATTTTTTTTTTCGACGCCTTTTATTTTTCAACCCTTTATTTTTCGACCTTTTTCGACGCGCTCTTTTTCTTTCTTATTTCTCACCATTATAGTTTTAGGACATAGATTTTTATTCTACTTCTTATCTAAAATTTCTTTAAATTACGAAAATTTATTTTAAGTGGTTAAATTGATAGACATCAAAATTTTCTGGTTCGTAGTAATAGTTGGATTTGTACGTGGACCGGGTTATTGGAGCCAAAAAGTACTCAATTATATTGAGACCAAACGAATCCTGCCCCTCTGCTACATCTTTTGGCTATTCGAAACGTGGGCAAAATCAGAAAAGTCTATTAATTGGATAACTTATATAATTTTTCTTTCCTTTTAAAAACTAATAGGATATTCAGTGAATGCACCGAGCAAGACATTCACCACCTTTTGTACGTTTACCACCTGTAACTAGATCAAGACATTTAGCAAATATTACCGCCGTTGATTTTTCTTTAGAATCGTCATCCAGTCGACCAAGTACTCCAATTCAAATTTCCGATAATCCATTTTTTGAACCCGACCTCACAATTGAGAATCCGAAGAATATTCAGGGACAATTCATAGATCCTGAACCATTAATTTTTCCTCCGGAATCACCAATCATTCAAACAGAGATTGTTGAGGAACGAACCATTAAATCAGAATCCTCTAGTGATTCAGATTCAACAAATTCAATTATGGAAGTAACAGAACCTTTAAGTATAGAAGACCGAATGCGAGCTAAACGCACTGGCCAAGGTCACGCAATTACTCATCCAGACATTAATGCGCCAGATTATGAAATCAAAGGACAAATTCTACACATGGTGACTAATCAATGCCAATTTAGTGGTGCGCCGAAGGAAGATCCAAATGAACATCTTCGTACCTTTAATAGGATCTGCACACTATTTAAAATAAGAGAAATTGAAGATGAACAGATATATCTCATGTTATTTCCCTGGACTTTAAAGGGAGAAGCCAAAGATTGGTTGAAATCGTTACCTGAAGGGGCGATTGACACATGGGACGTTTTAGTTGAAAAATTTCTTAAACAATTATTTCCTGCATCTAAAGCTGTAAGACTTCAAGGAGAAATTGTTACGTTCACACAGAAACCGAATGAAACTCTATATGAGGCGTGGACTAGATTTGGAAAGTTATTAAGAGGATGTCCGCAACATGGTTTAAACACTTGTCAAATAGTACAAATATTCTACCAAGGATGCGACATCACTACAAGGAAAGACATCGACATAGTAGCTGGTGGTTCCATTATGAAGAAAACCGAAACTGATGCTTATAAAATTATTGATAACACTGCTTCCCACTCACATGAGTGGCACCAAGAAAAAGATATCGTTAGATCATCTAAAGTAGCTAGAGCCGATTCTAGCCATGACTTAGATTCCATTTCCGCAAAGATAGATGCTGTTGAGAGACGAATGGAAAAGATGACTAAAGATATTCACTCAATACGAATTAGTTGTGAGCAGTGTGGAGGACCACATTTGACAAAAGATTGTCTTAGTATTGAACTAACAATGGAACAAAGAGAGAATATTTCATACATAATGAAATGTCCCGTTCTTATTGATTAAAAACGTTCCATATTAATTGATTTCGTTGCGAGGTTTTGACCTCTATATGAGACGTTTTTCAAAGACTGCATTCATTTTTAAAACAAACCATAACCTTTATTTCATAAATAAAGGTTTAAAAAGCTTTACGTAGATTATCAAATAATGATAATCTAAAATATCCTGTTTACACACGACCATTACATAATGGTTTACAATACAAATATGTTACATCGAAATCAGTTTCTTGAATGCAGTTTTTACACAATATCATACAAACATGGACTCTAAATCTTGTCCTTATTTTAGTATGCAACAGCGGAAGCTCTTAGTATTCACCTGAGAATAAACATGCTTTAAACGTCAACAAAAATGTTGGTGAGTTATAGGTTTAACCTATATATATCAAATCGTAACAATAGACCACAAGATTTCATATTTCAATACACATCCCATACATAGAGATAAAAATCATTCATATGGTGAACACCTGGTAACCGACATTAACAAGATGCATATATATAAGAATATCCCCATCATTCCGGGACACCCTTCGGATATGATATAAATTTCGAAGTACTAAAGCATCCGGTACTTTGGATGGGGTTTGTTAGGCCCAATAGATCTATCTTTAGGATTCGCGTCAATTAGGGTGTCTGTTCCCTAATTCTTAGATTACCAGACTTAATAAAAAGGGGCATATTCGATTTTGATAATTCAACCATAGAATGTAGTTTCACGTACTTGTGTCTATTTTGTAAATCATTTATAAAACCTGCATGTATTCTCATCCCAAAAATATTAGATTTTAAAAGTGGGACTATAACTCACTTTCACAGATTTTTACTTCGTCGGGAAGTAAGACTTGGCCACTGGTTGATTCACAAACCTATAACAATATATACATATATATTAAAGTATGTTCAAAATATATTTACAACACTTTTAATATATTTTGATATTTTAAGTTTATTAAGTCAGCTGTCCTCGTTAGTAACCTACAACTAGTTGTCCACAGTTAGATGTACATAAATAAATTGATAAATATTATCTTGAATCAATCCACGACCCAGTGTATACATATCTCAGTATTGATCACAACTCAAACTATATATATTTTGGAATCAACCTCAACCCTGTATAGCTAACTCCAACATTCACATATAGAGTGTCTATGGTTGTTCCGAAATATATATAGATGTGTCGACATGATAGGTCGAAACATTGTATACGTGTCTATGGTATCTCAAGATTACATAATATACAATACAAGTTGATTAAGTTATGGTTGGAATAGATTTGTTACAAATTTTCACTTAGCTAAAATGAGAAAAATTATCCAATCTTGTTTTACCCATAACTTCTTCATTTTAAATCCGTTTTGAGTGAATCAAATTGCTATGGTTTCATATTGAACGCTATTTTATGAATCTAAACATAAAAAGTATAGGTTTATAGTCGGAAAAATAAGTTACAAGTCGTTTTTGTAAAGGTAGTCATTTCAGTCGAAAGAACAACGTCTAGATGACCATTTTAGAAAACATACTTCCACTTTGAGTTTAACCATAATTTTTGGATATAGTTTCATGTTCATAATAAAAATCATTTTCTCAGAATAACAACTTTTAAATCAAAGTTTATCATAGTTTTTAATTAACTAACCCAAAACAGCCCGCGGTGTTACTACGACGGCGTAAATCCGGTTTTACGGTGTTTTTGGTGTTTCCAGGTTTTAAATCATTAAGTTAGCATATCATATAGATATAGAACATGTGTTTAGTTAATTTTAAAAGTCAAGTTAGAAGGATTAACTTTTGTTTGCGAACAAGTTTAGAATTAACTAAACTATGTTCTAGTGATTACGAGTTTAAACCTTCGAATAAGATAGTTTTATATATATGAATCGAATGATGTTATGAACATCATTACTACCTCAAGTTTAGTAGGTAAACCTACTAGAAGTGACAAGAAATGATCTAGCTTCAAAGGATCTTGGATGGCTTGAAAGTTCTTGAAGTAGGATCATGACACAAAAACAAGTTCAAGTAAGATTTTTACTCGAATTAAGATAGTTTATAGTTATAGAAATTGAATCAAAGTTTGAATATGAATATTACCTTGAATAAGAAAGATAACCTACTGTATATAACAAAGGTTTCTTGATCTTAGATGATTACTTGGAATGGATTAGAAAGCTTGGAAGTAAATTAGTAAACTTGAAGGGATTTTTGAAGTGTTCTTGAAGTGTTCTTCCTATGATGATTATAGCTTGATTCTTGAAGTGATTTTTGATGAAGTTGATGATTAACTACTGGAAAAATACGTTCATAATAGTGTGTGTGTGTGTTGAGAGAGAATTAGAAAGAGAATTGGAAGTGAAATGGAGTGAATGATGAGTGGTAATTGGTGAGTGGTGAGTGGGGTTAAAAGGAGTTCTAGTTAGTTGACTAGCTCATGGTAGAAGTTAAAATTGATTAGTAATACATGACATAATCAAGAGTGGAATCCCATGCTAGTTCCTATTGGTATATACTCATAGTAAGTACGTTTTGAAGATGTGTATAATACGGGTAAGAATACGACTAGAATTCTTGATGAAAGAAAAGAATGGAAAAGTAACTGTAACCATTTTCGTTAAGTATGAGTGTTTTGATATATGTCTTGAAGTCTTCCAAAAGTATTTTAATACATCTAAATACACTACATGTATATACATTTTAACTGAGTCGTTAAGTCATCGTTAGTCGTTACATGTAAGTGTTGTTTTGAAACCTTTAAGTTAACGATCTCAATTAATGTTGTTAACCCATTGTTTATTATATCTAATGAGATGTTAAATTATTATATTATCATGATATTATGATATATTAATATATCTTAATATGATATATATACATTTAAATGTCGTTACAACGATAATCGTTACATATATGTCTCGTTTCGAAATCCTTAAGTTAGTAGTCTTGTTTATATGTATATAACTCATTGTTAATATACTTACGGAGATACTTACTTATCATAATCTCATGTTAACCATATGTATATCTATATATATATCGTCATGTCGTTTTTACAAGTTTTAACGTTCGTGAATCGCCGGTCAACTTGGGTGGTCAATTGTCTATATGAAACATATTTCAATTAATCAAGTCTTAACAAGTTTGATTGCTTAACATGTTGGAAACATTTAATCATGTAAATATCAATCTCAATTAATATATATAAACATGGAAAAGTTCGGGTCACTACAGTACCTACCCGTTAAATAAATTTCGTCCCGAAATTTTAAGCTGTTGAAGGTGTTGACGAATCTTCTGGAAATAGATGCGGGTATTTCTTCTTCATCTGATCTTCACGCTCCCAGGTGAACTCGGGGTCCTCTACGAGCATTCCATCGAACCTTAACAATTGGTATCTTGTTTTGCTTAAGTCTTTTAACCTCACGATCCATTATTTCGACGGGTTCTTTGATGAATTGGAGTTTTTCGTTGATTTGGATTTCATCTAACGGAATAGTGAGATCTTCTTTAGCAAAACATTTCTTCAAATTCGAGACGTGGAAAGTGTTATGTACAGTCGCGAGTTGTTGAGGTAACTCAAGTCGGTAAGCTACTGGTCCGACACGATCAATAATCTTGAATGGTCCAATATACCTTGGATTTAATTTCCCTCGTTTACCAAATCGAACAACGCCTTTCCAAGGTGCAACTTTAAGCATGACCATCTCTCCAATTTCAAATTCTATATCTTTTCTTTTAATGTCAGCGTAGCTCTTTTGTCGACTTTGGGCGGTTTTCAACCGTTGTTGAATTTGGATGATCTTCTCGGTAGTTTCTTGTATAATCTCCGGACCCGTAATCTGTCTATCCCCCACTTCACTCCAACAAATTGGAGACCTGCACTTTCTACCATAAAGTGCTTCAAACGGCGCCATCTCAATGCTTGAATGGTAGCTGTTGTTGTAGGAAAATTCTGCTAATGGTAGATGTCGATCCCAACTGTTTCCGAAATCAATAACACATGCTCGTAGCATGTCTTCAAGCGTTTGTATCATCCTTTCGCTCTGTCCATCAGTTTGTGGATGATAGGCAGTACTCATGTCTAGACGAGTTCCTAATGCTTGTTGTAATGTCTGCCAGAATCTTGAAATAAATCTGCCATCCCTATCAGAGATAATAGAGATTGGTATTCCATGTCTGGAGACGACTTCCTTCAAATACAGTCGTGCTAACTTCTCCATCTTGTCATCTTCTCTTATTGGCAGGAAATGTGCTGATTTGGTGAGACGATCAACTATTACCCAAATAGTATCAAAACCACTTGCAGTCCTTGGCAATTTAGTGATGAAATCCATGGTAATGTTTTCCCATTTCCATTCCGGGATTTCGGGTTGTTGAAGTAGACCTGATGGTTTCTGATGCTCAGCTTTGACCTTAGAACACGTCAAACATTCTCCTACGTATTTAGCAACATCGGCTTTCATACCCGGCCACCAAAAATATTTCCTGAGATCCTTGTACATCTTCCCCGTTCCAGGATGTATTGAGTATCTGGTTTTATGAGCTTCTCTAAGTACCATTTCTCTCATATCTCCAAATTTTGGTACCCAAATCCTTTCAGCCCTATACCGGGTTCCGTCTTCCCGAATATTAAGATGCTTCTCCGATCCTTTGGGTATTTCATCCTTTAAATTTCCCTCTTTTAAAACTCCTTGTTGTGCCTCCTTTATTTGAGTAGTAATGTTATTATGAATCATTATATTCATAGATTTTACTCGAATGGGTTCTCTGTCCTTCCTGCTCAAGGCATCGGCTACCACATTTGCCTTCCCCGGGTGGTAACGAATCTCAAAGTCGTAATCATTAAATAATTCAATCCACCTACGCTGCCTCATATTCAGTTGTTTCTGATTAAATATGTGTTGAAGACTTTTGTGGTCGGTATATATAATACTTTTGACCCCATATAAGTAGTACCTCAAAGTCTTTAATGCAAAAACAACCGCGCCTAATTCCAAATCATGCGTCGTATAATTTTGTTCGTGAATCTTCAATTGTCTAGACGCATAAGCAATCACCTTCGTTCGTTGCATTAATACACAACCGAGACCTTGCTTTGATGCGTCACAATAAATCACAAAATCATCATTCCCTTCAGGCAATGACAATATAGGTGCCGTAGTTAGCTTTTTCTTCAATAACTGAAACGCTTTCTCTTGTTCATCCTTCCATTCAAATTTCTTCCCTTTATGCGTTAATGCAGTCAAGGGTTTTGCTATTCTGGAAAAGTCTTGGATGAACCTTCTGTAGTAACCAGCTAGTCCTAAAAACTGGCGTATGTGTTTCGGAGTTTTCGGGGTTTCCCACTTTTCAACAGTTTCTATCTTTGCCGGATCCACCTTAATACCTTCTTTGTTCACTATGTGACCGAGGAATTGAAATTCTTCCAACCAAAATGCACACTTTGAAAATTTAGCGTACAATTCTTCCTTCCTCAATACTTCTAACACCTTTCTCAAATGTTCACCGTGTTCTTGGTCATTCTTTGAGTAAATAAGTATGTCATCAATGAAAACAATGACAAACTTGTCAAGGTATGGTCCACACACTCGGTTCATAAGGTCCATGAACACAGCTGGTGCATTAGTTAAACCAAATGGCATGACCATAAACTCGTAATGACCGTAACGTGTTCTGAAAGCAGTCTTTGGAATATCATCTTCTTTCACCCGCATTTGATGATACCCGGAACGTAAGTCAATCTTTGAATAAATAGACGAGCCTTGTAGTTGATCAAATAAGTCGTCGATTCTCAGTAGTGGGTAGCGGTTCTTGATGGTAAGTTTGTTCAACTCTCGGTAGTCGATACACAACCTGAATGTACCATCTTTCTTCTTGACAAACAAAACAGGAGCTCCCCACGGTGATGTGCTTGGTCGAATGAAACCACGCTCTAAAAGTTCTTGTAATTGGCTTTGCAGTTCTTTCATTTCGCTGGGTGCGAGTCTGTAAGGAGCACGAGCTATTGGTGCAGCTCCTGGTACAAGATCTATTTGAAATTCAACGGATCGATGTGGGGGTAATCCCGGTAATTCTTTCGGAAATACATCAGGAAATTCTTTTGCAATGGGAACATCATTGATGCTCTTTTCTTTAGTTTGTACTTTCTCGACGTGTGCTAGAACAGCATAGCAACCTTTTCTTATTAGTTTTTGTGCCTTCAAATTACTACTAATATGTAGCTTCGTGTTGCCCTTTTCTCCGTACACCATTAAGGGTTTTCCTTTTTCTCGTATAATGCGAATTGCATTTTTGTAACAAACGATCTCTGCTTTCACTTCTTTCAACCAGTCCATACCGATTATCACATCAAAACTCCCTAACTCTAATGGTATCAAATCAATCTTAAATGTTTCGCTAACCAGTTTAATTTCTCGATTCCGACATATATTATCTGCTGAAATTAATTTACCATTTGCTAATTCGAGTAAAAATTTACTATCCAAAGGCGTCAATGGACAACTTAATTTAGCACAAAAATCTCTACTCATATAGCTTCTATCCGCACCCGAATCAAATAAAACGTAAGCAGATTTATTGTCAATAAGAAACGTACCCGTAACAAGCTCCGGGTCTTCCTGTGCCTCTGCCGCATTAATATTGAAAACTCTTCCGCGGCCTTGTCCATTCGTGTTCTCCTGGTTCGGGCAATTTCTAATAATGTGGCCCGGTTTTCCACATTTATAACAAACTACATTGGCATAACTTGCTCCGACACTACTTGCTCCGCCATTACTCGTTCTGACACCATTTGTTCCTTTCGTTCTATTAACCCCTAGTCCGTAGACCTCACACTTCGCCGCGCTATGACCATTTCTTTTACACTTGTTGCAAAATTTGGTGCAGAACCCCGAGTGATACTTTTCACACCTTTGGCATAGCTGCTTCTGATTGTTGTTGTTGTTGTTGCGGTTATTATTGTTGTTGGGATGATTGTTGTAGTTGCTGTTGTTGTTGTTGTTGTTGTTGTTGGGCCGTTTGTTGTAGTTGCGATTGATGTTGCGATTGTTGGGATAATTGTTGCGATTATTGTTGTAATTGCTGTTGTTGTTGTATTGGTGATTCTTATCACCGTTTTCCTCCCACTTTCTTTTGACTTGCTTCACATTGGCCTCTTCAGCAGTCTGTTCTTTAATTCTTTCTTCAATCTGGTTTACTAGTTTGTGAGCCATTCTACATGCCTGTTGTATGGAGGTGGGCTCGTGTGAACTTATATCTTCTTGGATTCTTTCCGGTAATCCTTTCACAAATGCGTCGATCTTCTCTTCCTCATCTTCGAATGCTCCCGGACACAATAGGCACAATTCTGTGAATCGTCTTTCGTACGTGGTAATATCAAATTCTTGGGTTCGTAACCCTCTAAGTTCTGTCTTGAGCTTATTGACCTCGGTTCTGGGACGGTACTTCTCGTTCATCAAGTGCTTGAATGCTGACCACGGTAGTGCGTACGCATCGTCTTGTCCCACTTGCTCTAGATAGGTATTCCACCATGTTAACGCAGAACCTGTGAAGGTATGCGTAGCGTACTTCACTTTGTCCTCTTCAGTACACTTACTTATGGCAAACACCGATTCGACCTTCTCGGTCCACCGTTTCAATCCGATCGGTCCTTCGATTCCATCAAATTCCAAAGGTTTGCAGGCAGTGAATTCTTTGTAGGTGCATCCTACACGATTTCCTGTGCTGCTAGATCCAAGGTTATTGTTGGTATGTAGCGCAGCCTGTACTGCGGCTATGTTTGAAGCTAGAAAAGTACGGAATTCCTCTTCATTCATATTCACGGTGTGTCGAGTAGTCGGTGCCATTTCCTTCAAAATAGTCAAATGGAACAAGTTAATCATACAGAATATTAAGAGTAGTTAATAGTATTTCGTAGCATAATATGAACTCATTTATAAAAGCTTTTTCTTCATATTAGCGTTTTATAAGTTTAAATTCGGGTAGTACCTACCCGTTAAGTTCATACTTAGTAGCTAATATACAATTCAACTACTACAATTCTATATGAAAAACTGATTATAATAATATTTCGCGTTCAAACTTTTATACAATATTTTACAAACTTACAATACCGCTTATTTTACATAAAGCATGAAATATAGCACAATAACTTTGATACAAGATAGTTGTGAAGATAATTCTAGCTAGTACACAAGTCGTTCAGCAAAGGCAATAAAGACACGTAATTCATACGTCCAGAAACAAGTCATGCATTCTGGTTTTACTAGGACTACTTCCCATCCTTGGTCTTGTGGAATATAACCATTATGGCCGTTGATAAGACAGCGTGTTGTAACGTCGTCAAAGGGACGAGGGTTACGTAATGTCCAACAGTCCCGTAACAATCTAAAAACCTCATTTCTTACCCCAATTACCGACTCCGTCACTTGTGGGAACGTTTTGTTTAATAGTTGTAGGCCGATGTTCTTGTTCTCACTTTGGTGAGAAGCGAACATTACTAATCCGTAAGCCTAACATGCTTCTTTATGTTGCATGTTAGCCGCTTTTTCTAAATCACGAAGTCCTATATTCGGATATACTGAGTCAAAATAATTTCTTAACCCGTTGCGTAAAATAGCATTTGGGTTCCCCGCAATATATGCGTCAAAGTAAACACATCGTAACTTATGGATTTCCCAATGTGATATCCCCCATCTTTCGAACGAAAGCCTTTTATAAACCAAGGCATTCTTGGAACGTTCTTCGAATGTCTTACAAACTGATCTCGCCTTAAATAGTTGTGCCGAGGAATTCTGACCAACTCTAGACAAGATTTCATCAATCATGTCTCCGGGTAGGTCTCTTAAAATATTGGGTTGTCTATCCATTTTGTGTTTTTATACTGTAAAATAGACAAGAGTTAGATTCATAAAAAAAATACTTATTAATACAAGCAATTTTTACATATATCATAAAGCATAAGCACACTATATTACATATATTACACCACACGAATACAACTATCTTATTCCGACTCGCTCGTTTCTTCTTGTTCGGTTTTGGTTCGTTTTGCCAAGTTTCTAGGGATATATGATGTTCCCCTAATACGAGCCGTCGTTGTCCACATTGGTTTAGAAAAACCTGGTGGTTTAGAGGTTCCCGGGTCATTGTTACAACTTAAGGACTTCGGGGGTTGACGATACATATAAAGTTCATCGGGGTTGGAATTAGATTTCTCTATTTTTATGCCCTTTCCCTTATTATTTTCTTTTGCCTTTTTAAATTCAGTTGGGGTAATTTATATAACATCATCGGAATTCTCGTCGGAATCCGATTCATCGGAGAATTGGTAATCCTCCCAATATTTTGCTTCCTTGGCGGAAACACCTGAGACGACCCGACCCAATCCATAGTGACGAATACAATAACATATGATAACATTGCGAGGTACTTGACCTCTATATGATACATTTTACAAACGTTGCATTTATTCTTAAAAGGCAAACTATCATTACATCAATATTTGACATTTTCGTCTAACATTTCATAATATCCAAATGACCTAATCTGTCATTTACTTATTTATATTCTCTATTGAACTCCAATGACTCGAATGCAACGTCTTTGTATCATGGCTTAAAAGGTCCCAAGTAGTATCCTTAACATGAGCTAATGCACAGCGGAAGACTTAATTCATACCTGAGAATAACATGCTTTAAAACGTCAACATAAAGTTGGTGAGATATATAGGTTTGATGCTAGCAGCGTTATAACAATGGAACACAAGATTTCATATATAAACATTTTAATAAAAATATTCTAAGTGGTTGAGCACTTGGTAACCATACTTAACATTTAATCACGTCGCATATTCCCTTTATTATGAAATCTTACTACACCGTACCAAGGTGTAGTCACGAAACGAAGTACTGTGCAACCGTTGAATACTGGTCGTCCAGTCCGGTTGGGGTTGTCAGGCCCGATAGATTTATCAACAGGATTCGCGTTTACAATACCGCTGTAAATATTAGTTACCAAGCTACAGGGAAGTATGCCAGTGGTACAACTCAACGTAGAATATATTTTTCAGTTACTTGTGTCCATAGCGTAAAACATAAAATACATGTATTCTCATCCCGAAATATTTAGAGTTTAAAAGTGGGACTATATACTCACTTTTGTCTTGAAGATATGTAATTTCGACTTGGTCTCCGATTGATATCACGAACCTATCCATATATAATATATCAATACCTTTTCTTTTTAAACAATCGTCACATATATATACTTATAATACTTTTAATAATTCCTTAGTCCGTAGTTAGCAGTCCGATGTTAGTAATTCAATTTTAATGGTTCATATTTAGTTGTTTAATAAACCCCCAATGAAATAAATAAAACCCCCATCGTATATGTATTGGTCGAGATTAATCTTGACCCATGGTACCGGTGTTGTCAAATGACGTGTTGCGTACATAAAGTACCGGTGTTGTCAAATGACGTGTTGCGTACAATCATGGGATCTTATGATTAATCTTCTCGTATTGTTTACGGGTGATCCTGAACCATATAAAATTAAATTATGAGTACATATGTATAAAATATCATGTTACTTTAGGAAGATGTGATTTATTTAATTTTCTCCAATTATTTTCGTGGCTAAACTAGTCTTGGATATCCGATTTTGTTTTGGTCATAATTTCTTCGTTACAACTCTGTTTTCGTTGATTCAACTTTCCACTTCCTTGGATCGAGTCCCTCTTTAAGAATATGAACGGTAAATACCTTAGTTTGTATTCAAAATCATAGGTCATAGGTCAAATTTTGGTGAAACTTATGAAGTTAATCATTTTTGTTACAAAAACATCATTTAATGACCATTTTTCTAAAAATACTTATACTATGAATTAAATCATGAAATTTTTATGTGTTAACATATTCATAAGAAATATCATTTTTCCAGAATATAAACCTCCAATTCAAAGTTCAAGATGGTTTTTAATTATCCAACCCAAAACAGCCCCCGGTTGCACTCCGACGTCATAAAAATAGTTTTTTAAGGTATTCTTTGAAAAACCAAGTTATACCTTGTTAAATTAGCATATATTTAAGTTATATTACAGGTCTTGAAGTATTTTAAAAGTTAAGTTAGAAGGATCTATTTAGTTTGCAAACAAGTTTGAAATCATTCAAACTATGTTTTTGTTGTTAAAATTGTATACCATACAATAAGATAGCTATATATATATGAATCGAATAAGGTTATGAACAAAGTTACTACCTCAAGTTACTTGGACAAGATTTCTGTAAAAGAGGAGTAAAAACCTAGAACCAAAAGAGTGATGAAATTGGATGAAAGATTGGAAGCAACTTAAGACATAAACTTGAATTGAAAGTTGTATTTTTGTAGTGTTTTTGTTGATCTTTTTATGGTGGTGTTTAAGGTGATTCTTGAGAGGATTTTTGCTGGAGTTCTTAGAGAGATATGAGGCAAGTAAGTGTGTGTGTTTAGCTAGAGAAATGATGTTCCAAAAATTGAAAATGAATGCATGTATTTATGGTGGTGTAAAAGGTGTATAAATTTGTAATTTTGTGAAAAGATCTTTTAATCATGTGAAATTGTCATACTAAATAACAAAAGTAGTTACCTTATACATAAGGCATGAACAAGGGCTGGTTGGTGGTGATTTGATGTGTATATACCAATAGTAAATACGTATAGAAGCTAGGTATGATACGAGTACATATACTCTAGATATACGTATAGAAATCTTGTGAAAAATGGAATGAGGATTCAAATATAGCTATCTTTTGTGAATATACTTATATTGTTTTATGTATTTAAGTCTTTAAAAGTGATTAAATACATTATATATACGATATATGTATAAACATTATAGGTCGTAAGTATTTATGTCAAATAACGTTACGTATAGTTATCGTTTTGAAAGCTTAAGTTAGTAGTTTCAAAATATACTTATAACTTATTGTTATTAATACAAAATGAGATATTTAAACATCCTTAAATCATGTTAAATATGTATATATACATATATATACACAAACGTATAATTAACATATATTGTATAGTTCGTGATATCATCGGTCAAACTAGACGGTTAAACGTTATGTAAAACTCTTTTCAAAATCATAAATCTCAACAATTTAGATTGCTTATCATGTTGGTAAGTTTTAATTTATGTAAATATTAATCTTATAAGTGTAAAACGATCGGAAAAATCCGGGTCGTTACAGTACCCACCCGTTAAAGAAATTTCGTCCCGAAATTTGGTAGAGGTTGTCATAAATAACAATAGGAATGTTTTCATGACGAATATGAGGTATTAATAGAGTTTTATCATTATTGGAAGATATGGATAAAACGATTCGGTCATGTGAAGCGCACGAGTGAAGCTATCACAAAAGATTGAAATGAGTGAATATAGAATTGTTTTAACCGATGTCGAGATTAGGATTGATTTCCAGAATTTAAGGGATTTAAAGAAAATCTTATGTAATAAGATTTGGTTCTTCGATGATTTAGAAAACAGGATCTCCTTTGATTTAATGCGATAATCTGTTTCGATTTCTTTGTCGGATATTTCACTATAAATCCACCTCCTTCCCTTTCTTACTTCCATACCTCACATCTCTTACTCTTCCTCCTCTAATTCATACCTTAAGGTATCCTTTAAAATGCTTCATCCCGTTCTGATTTTTGTTATACTTCTAACTTTCATATCTTTCATTCTTCTCTTTCATCTACCGCTAGAAGAATCTATTCACTTTTATGATTTTCTTGGAATTATAATGTTTCTAATTCTCCCGTGTCTTTACGTCGCCATACGTATTGATACACACGGTTTGTAGTTTCTGGGTGGTTATTGGGTTTGATATCTTTCCTTATATTTCGATGCTCCTGCTTCTGTTTTCCATAATCATTGTCATCCTTAGTTAATACTCTCTCCTATTTGCTGTAATCTATACCCCAATTTCTATTTTGGGACTTTGTCCCTTCGTTTCTTCTTCCCGTCCTTGAGTCAAGCGATCAATAGTTCGAAATTCGTAGGTATAAAATTCGGAATGAACATAGCTAATGCTCTAAGAAAGGAATGGTAATGGCACGATTTTGATTTGTCAAATTACCAGAATATCCAGGAAAATAGAACTATCAAGATGATTTGTTCTTAATATGTTTCGGAATTGGATAGAATGTAAAAGTCGTGTAACATGGCACATGACGACGGTACTGTGAATCATCATATTCCATTAGAAACTTAACATGACTTACTGTAATATAATGAAGTTGATCAAGTTTCATTATATTATACTAGTTCATGCATCAGTTCCCAACACTGCTTCAGAACATTCCTATTTTAAACTTGAAGGATTTAGAAACTAACACAGTTTCCTTTATATTGTAACGCAGATATTACAGAGAGATAAATGATTTCAGATAAGGATAGTGGTGAAAATATCTTCAGAAATATTGAGGATATTTATAATGAAAGATATGATAATATCTTGGAATTTCTAATGTCGAAGGATGATGATGAAGATTGACCCGTAAGGGTTTAGATTCAGAAGCAAGGTGTTTGCTACAGAATCGTCATAATTCTTTATGTACAAGTTTAGTCCTTGTAACTTGTTCAGAGTCTCCTTCATGGTTTGTTCAATCCGGTTTTCAGTACCAATTTTCTATCGAGCGTTCCTAACACTTCCTTCTTTTATCATCAACATTTGGTCATTAAGACCTTCTACAACATGCTGCTTCGTCAGTATTTTCAAAGTTATCGGATCTGGGTCATTGGTTATCAAACCAAGATGGTTTAAGGAGAATTGTATTTTTAGATGATTAAACACTGATGGTAATATGATGGAATATAAAAGGTTCTCCGGTAACGATGGCGAAAGAACAACGTATATATATATATATCGAGATTGTAATAAGAGTAGTCTTACTGAGATATCGAAGTGGAGCTGTGACAAAATTAGTTAATTGAAAAGGAATCGCTTGATTGTTTTTGCTAATGGATGATAAGGAATTCGATGCGGATACGTTTTAACTATAACTTCGAGTTCAAAAATTTTTAGGTGCATAACTGTATGCATAAATCTTTATTCCGTAGACGAGGTGCGGCTGGTTGAACTTCTCGATCGAGATGTTTTCAAGAATCATGAAAAGTTGTGAATGCGAATTGTAATCGTCAAGATACAAATGAGGTTTAAAATAGAATCAAGTGGCAAACTTGAAGGATTGTTTAGTTTCATATGTAATAATCATCATTTTAACTCATTTTTAATTGTCCAAAGTTAGCAGTCCAATAGTCCGATTGTCCAATGGTTCAATAAATTCATATATGAACTAAATATATAATATTCGAATTACTTAATACGTATCATGACCCGTGTACTGGTCTCGGTGTCGATCATAACTCAAAGTATATATATATTTTGGAATCAACTCCGACCCTGTATAGCCAACTCCCACCTTCACATATAGAGTGTCTATGGTTGTTCCGAAATATATATATAGATGGATCAATATGATAAGTCGAAACCTTGTATACGTGTCCCGTTATTTAAAATGCGTAAAATAAATAAATATATATCATGACCCATTATACAACGTGTTGTCTCAGAATTAATCCGACGTGTTGTTGTACATGTGTCCCGACGGTATGTAAAGTACAGAAATTAAAATTGCAAGAATGTAAATTGCGATAAATTAAATATTAATCAGTTAGCTGGGAACAGTTAGCCGGAACAGTTAGCGTGTAATCCTATCACAATTTCAATTAATTAATTCATCTGTTTCTAACAATTTTTATTTTGCCAATGTTTCTTCATTATGCCACTTGTTGGATTCGGATAGGTAAAAATCCAAATATGAAATTTAAATGGAAATGGTTAATCTGGGGTGAACGGATACGTATATCGGTAATTGTAAGTAGGATAATAAATGATCGTTGAATCAGATTCGAAGAATGTACAGTGTAACTTGTTAATGTGAATTCTAAATATTCCTTGGGTACTACCCACCCGTTAAAATATTTTCATCATTAACAGTTTGTACGAATGAAATTTTTAATTACAATCTTTATGAAAATATATTTGCATATATATTTTCTTCGGAGGTAACTATGAATTTAATGAGTCAATAAAATATTCAACTCATTTGATTTATCGTTATTACTAGATTACATAATCTCCAAAACATTAGAGATTACATAATCGTCATGTCGAACGAAGAACGATACGTAAAGAAGAGGTAATCGGTGTAGAATGATATGTAGAACAAAGATCATATTCGAAGTTCAGATGATGATGTTGAGGTACGTGGTGCGGATGTGATTGTTGGTGGTGGTAATGACACGGTTGGTGTTGATGCTGATGATGTCGTTGACGTCGATGATGCTACTGGTACTGAAGATTGCGAGGTTGATGTTGTTAACGGTACTGGTTATGCTGCTGGTGCTGCTGCTGGTGTTTGTAACCTTCGCACCGTGTTCTCCAAAGCCGTCACACGAGCGCGAAGTTCGTTAATTTCTGCTAGTACACCAGGATGATTGGCGGTTGGAGTGAGCGAATGAACAAGATCCGAAATATGGGATAGGATATAATCGTGACGAGATACTCGAGAAATAAGAGAGAAAATGGTTTCTCAAACAGGTTCGCCGGTAAGTGCTTCAGGTTCGTCGCCAATGGGGCAATTCGGTGGGTGAAAGGGATCACCTTCTTCTTGTCTCCAATAATTTAGTATACTACGAACCCATCCCCAATTCATCCAGAATAGATGATGAGAAATTGGTTGATCCATTCCAGTGACGCTGCCTTCGGAGCCCGAATGGAAATCCATATCAGCGTAGCTGTCGGAGTCGGAGGAATTCGAACTGGACGCGGAGTTCATCTTGTACAGTCGGGGAAATGAATTTTTGGTTTGGAATAGATTATAGGAGTTGGGTTTGGTATTCTTCAATACATAATTTACATATGTATTTATAATACTCAAAATCCCGTGAATTACGGAGAATCTTTGAAATTCGTCAGGCAATGTCTATAGCAACAGATACGCTAGGATACGAATTTTTTTTATACACTATCGATGCACCAAATGCAGTAAGACGTGTCTAGACTTAAGAATACTAAGCAGGCAATTCTTAAGGATGATAAGCAGATGATTTTCGACTAGATATGAGAAGCAAAACTTTTGACATGTAGACACGGTCAAAGTCCAGACTCACTAATGCATCCTAACAACTACCAGTTAGACATACTAATGCAAGGCCTGGTTCGCTAAGACCAACGCTCTGATACCACATGAGACGACCCGACCCAATCCATAGTGACGAATACAATAACATATGATAACATTGCGAGGTACTTGACCTCTATATGATACATTTTACAAACGTTGCA
Organism: Rutidosis leptorrhynchoides; assembly: GCF_046630445.1. Lineage (NCBI taxonomy): Eukaryota > Viridiplantae > Streptophyta > Magnoliopsida > Asterales > Asteraceae > Rutidosis > Rutidosis leptorrhynchoides. The sequence goes on from NC_092333.1 coordinate 561,195,638, forward strand.
TTTATTCTTAAAAGGCAAACTATCATTACATCAATATTTGACATTTTCGTCTAACATTTCATAATATCCAAATGACCTAATCTGTCATTTACTTATTTATATTCTCTATTGAACTCCAATGACTCGAATGCAACGTCTTTGTATCATGGCTTAAAAGGTCCCAAGTAGTATCCTTAACATGAGCTAATGCACAGCGGAAGACTTAATTCATACCTGAGAATAACATGCTTTAAAACGTCAACATAAAGTTGGTGAGATATATAGGTTTGATGCTAGCAGCGTTATAACAATGGAACACAAGATTTCATATATAAACATTTTAATAAAAATATTCTAAGTGGTTGAGCACTTGGTAACCATACTTAACATTTAATCACGTCGCATATTCCCTTTATTATGAAATCTTACTACACCGTACCAAGGTGTAGTCACGAAACGAAGTACTGTGCAACCGTTGAATACTGGTCGTCCAGTCCGGTTGGGGTTGTCAGGCCCGATAGATTTATCAACAGGATTCGCGTTTACAATACCGCTGTAAATATTAGTTACCAAGCTACAGGGAAGTATGCCAGTGGTACAACTCAACGTAGAATATATTTTTCAGTTACTTGTGTCCATAGCGTAAAACATAAAATACATGTATTCTCATCCCGAAATATTTAGAGTTTAAAAGTGGGACTATATACTCACTTTTGTCTTGAAGATATGTAATTTCGACTTGGTCTCCGATTGATATCACGAACCTATCCATATATAATATATCAATACCTTTTCTTTTTAAACAATCGTCACATATATATACTTATAATACTTTTAATACTTTTAATAATTCCTTAGTCCGTAGTTAGCAGTCCGATGTTAGTAATTCAATTTTAATGGTTCATATTTAGTTGTTTAATAAACCCCCAATGAAATAAATAAAACCCCCATCGTATATGTATTGGTCGAGATTAATCTTGACCCATGGTACCGGTGTTGTCAAATGACGTGTTGCGTACATAAAGTACCGGTGTTGTCAAATGACGTGTTGCGTACAATCATGGGATCTTATGATTAATCTTCTCGTATTGTTTACGGGTGATCCTGAACCATATAAAATTAAATTATGAGTACATATGTATAAAATATCATGTTACTTTAGGAAGATGTGATTTATTTAATTTTCTCCAATTATTTTCGTGGCTAAACTAGTCTTGGATATCCGATTTTGTTTTGGTCATAATTTCTTCGTTACAACTCTGTTTTCGTTGATTCAACTTTCCACTTCCTTGGATCGAGTCCCTCTTTAAGAATATGAACGGTAAATACCTTAGTTTGTATTCAAAATCATAGGTCATAGGTCAAATTTTGGTGAAACTTATGAAGTTAATCATTTTTGTTACAAAAACATCATTTAATGACCATTTTTCTAAAAATACTTATACTATGAATTAAATCATGAAATTTTTATGTGTTAACATATTCATAAGAAATATCATTTTTCCAGAATATAAACCTCCAATTCAAAGTTCAAGATGGTTTTTAATTATCCAACCCAAAACAGCCCCCGGTTGCACTCCGACGTCATAAAAATAGTTTTTTAAGGTATTCTTTGAAAAACCAAGTTATACCTTGTTAAATTAGCATATATTTAAGTTATATTACAGGTCTTGAAGTATTTTAAAAGTTAAGTTAGAAGGATCTATTTAGTTTGCAAACAAGTTTGAAATCATTCAAACTATGTTTTTGTTGTTAAAATTGTATACCATACAATAAGATAGCTATATATATATGAATCGAATAAGGTTATGAACAAAGTTACTACCTCAAGTTACTTGGACAAGATTTCTGTAAAAGAAGAGTAAAAACCTAGAACCAAAAGAGTGATGAAATTGGATGAAAGATTGGAAGCAACTTAAGACATAAACTTGAATTGAAAGTTGTATTTTTGTAGTGTTTTTGTTGATCTTTTTATGGTGGTGTTTAAGGTGATTCTTGAGAGGATTTTTGCTGGAGTTCTTAGAGAGATATGAGGCAAGTAAGTGTGTGTGTTTAGCTAGAGAAATGATGTTCCAAAAATTGAAAATGAATGCATGTATTTATGGTGGTGTAAAAGGTGTATAAATTTGTAATTTTGTGAAAAGATCTTTTAATCATGTGAAATTGTCATACTAAATAACAAAAGTAGTTACCTTATACATAAGGCATGAACAAGGGCTGGTTGGTGGTGATTTGATGTGTATATACCAATAGTAAATACGTATAGAAGCTAGGTATGATACGAGTACATATACTCTAGATATACGTATAGAAATCTTGTGAAAAATGGAATGAGGATTCAAATATAGCTATCTTTTGTGAATATACTTATATTGTTTTATGTATTTAAGTCTTTAAAAGTGATTAAATACATTATATATACGATATATGTATAAACATTATAGGTCGTAAGTATTTATGTCAAATAACGTTACGTATAGTTATCGTTTTGAAAGCTTAAGTTAGTAGTTTCAAAATATACTTATAACTTATTGTTATTAATACAAAATGAGATATTTAAACATCCTTAAATCATGTTAAATATGTATATATACATATATATACACAAACGTATAATTAACATATATTGTATAGTTCGTGATATCATCGGTCAAACTAGACGGTTAAACGTTATGTAAAACTCTTTTCAAAATCATAAATCTCAACAATTTAGATTGCTTATCATGTTGGTAAGTTTTAATTTATGTAAATATTAATCTTATAAGTGTAAAACGATCGGAAAAATCCGGGTCGTTACAACACCATTGACCATAATTAACCTTGGTCGGTTAGTTGAGGATTCTCTTTTACTTAACCGTTTTATTATTTCCCCCACCGGTTCTATTTCTTCTTCCGGTTCCGATTCTTCTTCCGGTTCCGATTCTTCTTCCGGTTCCGACTCTTCTTCCGGTTCCTCTTCGGGAACTTGTGAATCAGTCCACGAATCATTCCAATTTACATTTGACTCTTCATTATTATTAGGTGAGTCAATGGGACTTGTTCTAGAGGTAGACATCTATCACATAATATCAAACACGTTAAGAGATTAATATATCACATAATATTCATATGTTAAAAATATATAGTTTCCAACAAAAATGTTAAGCAATCATTTTTAAAGAAAACACGGTCGAAGTCCAGACTCACTAATGCATCCTAACAAACTCGATAAGACATACTAATGCAAATTTTCTGGTTCTCTAAGACCAACGCTCGGATACCAACTGAAATGTCCCGTTCTTATTGATTAAAAACGTTCCATATTAATTGATTTCGTTGCGAGGTTTTGACCTCTATATGAGACGTTTTTCAAAGACTGCATTCATTTTTAAAACAAACCATAACCTTTATTTCATAAATAAAGGTTTAAAAAGCTTTACGTAGATTATCAAATAATGATAATCTAAAATATCCTGTTTACACACGACCATTACTTAATGGTTTACAATACAAATATGTTACATCGAAATCAGTTTCTTGAATGCAGTTTTTACACAATATCATACAAACATGGACTCTAAATCTTGTCCTTATTTTAGTATGCAACAGCGGAAGCTCTTAGTATTCACCTGAGAATAAACATGCTTTAAACGTCAACAAAAATGTTGGTGAGTTATAGGTTTAACCTATATATATCAAATCGTAACAATAGACCACAAGATTTCATATTTCAATACACATCCCATACATAGAGATAAAAATCATTCATATGGTGAACACCTGGTAACCGACATTAACAAGATGCATATATATAAGAATATCCCCATCATTCCGGGACACCCTTCGGATATGATATAAATTTCGAAGTACTAAAGCATCCGGTACTTTGGATGGGGTTTGTTAGGCCCAATAGATCTATCTTTAGGATTCGCGTCAATTAGGGTGTCTGTTCCCTAATTCTTAGATTACCAGACTTAATAAAAAGGGGCATATTCGATTTCGATAATTCAACCATAGAATGTAGTTTCACGTACTTGTGTCTATTTTGTAAATCATTTATAAAACCTGCATGTATTCTCATCCCAAAAATATTAGATTTTAAAAGTGGGACTATAACTCACTTTCACAGATTTTTACTTCGTCGGGAAGTAAGACTTGGCCACTGGTTGATTCACGAACCTATAACAATATATACATATATATTAAAGTATGTTCAAAATATATTTACAACACTTTTAATATATTTTGATGTTTTAAGTTTATTAAGTCAGCTGTTCTCGTTAGTAACCTACAACTAGTTGTCCACAGTTAGATGTACAGAAATAAATTGATAAATATTATCTTGAATCAATCCACGACCCAGTGTATACATATCTCAGTATTGATCACAACTCAAACTATATATATTTTGGAATCAACCTCAACCCTGTATAGCTAACTCCAACATTCACATATAGAGTGTCTATGGTTGTTCCGAAATATATATAGATGTGTCGACATGATAGGTCGAAACATTATATACGTGTCTATGGTATCTCAAGATTACATAATATACAATACAAGTTGATTAAGTTATGGTTGGAATAGATTTGTTACCAATTTTCACGTAGCTAAAATGAGAAAAATTATCCAATCTTGTTTTACCCATAACTTCTTCATTTTAAATCCGTTTTGAGTGAATCAAATTGCTATGGTTTCATATTGAACTCTATTTTATGAATCTAAACAGAAAAAGTATAGGTTTATAGTCGGAAAAATAAGTTACAAGTCGTTTTTGTAAAGGTAGTCATTTCAGTCGAAAGAACGACGTCTAGATGACCATTTTAGAAAACATACTTCCACTTTGAGTTTAACCATAATTTTTGGATATAGTTTCATGTTCATAATAAAAATCATTTTCTCAGAATAACAACTTTTAAATCAAAGTTTATCATAGTTTTTAATTAACTAACCCAAAACAGCCCGCGGTGTTACTACGACGGCGTAAATCCGGTTTTACGGTGTTTTTGGTGTTTCCAGGTTTTAAATCATTAAGTTAGCATATCATATAGATATAGAACATGTGTTTAGTTAATTTTAAAAGTCAAGTTAGAAGGATTAACTTTTGTTTGCGAACAAGTTTAGAATTAACTAAACTATGTTCTAGTGATTACGAGTTTAAACCTTCGAATAAGATAGTTTTATATATATGAATCGAATGATGTTATGAACATCATTACTACCTCAAGTTTAGTAGGTAAACCTACTAGAAGTGACAAGAAATGATCTAGCTTCAAAGGATCTTGGATGGCTTGAAAGTTCTTGAAGTAGGATCATGACACAAAAACAAGTTCAAGTAAGATTTTTACTCGAATTAAGATAGTTTATAGTTATAGAAATTGAATCAAAGTTTGAATATGAATATTACCTTGAATAAGAAAGATAACCTACTGTATATAACAAAGGTTTCTTGATCTTAGATGATTACTTGGAATGGATTAGAAAGCTTGGAAGTAAATTAGTAAACTTGAAGGGATTTTTGAAGTGTTCTTGAAGTGTTCTTCCTATGATGATTATAGCTTGATTCTTGAAGTGATTTTTGATGAAGTTGATGATTAACTACTGGAAAAATACGTTCATAATAGTGTGTGTGTGTGTTGAGAGAGAATTAGAAAGAGAATTGGAAGTGAAATGGAGTGAATGATGAGTGGTAATTGGTGAGTGGTGAGTGGGGTTAAAAGGAGTTCTAGTTAGTTGACTAGCTCATGGTAGAAGTTAAAATTGATTAGTAATACATGACATAATCAAGAGTGGAATCCCATGCTAGTTCCTATTGGTATATACTCATAGTAAGTACGTTTTGAAGATGTGTATAATACGGGTAAGAATACGACTAGAATTCTTGATGAAAGAAAAGAATGGAAAAGTAACTGTAACCATTTTCGTTAAGTATGAGTGTTTTGATATATGTCTTGAAGTCTTCCAAAAGTATTTTAATACATCTAAATACACTACATGTATATACATTTTAACTGAGTCGTTAAGTCATCGTTAGTCGTTATATGTAAGTGTTGTTTTGAAACCTTTAAGTTAACGATCTCAATTAATGTTGTTAACCCATTGTTTATTATATCTAATGAGATGTTAAATTATTATATTATCATGATATTATGATATATTAATATATCTTAATATGATATATATACATTTAAATGTCGTTACAACGATAATCGTTACATATATGTCTCGTTTCGAAATCCTTAAGTTAGTAGTCTTGTTTATATGTATATAACTCATTGTTAATATACTTACGGAGATAATTACTTATCATAATCTCATGTTAACCATATGTATATCCATATATATATATCGTCATGTCGTTTTTACAAGTTTTAACGTTCGTGAATCACCGGTCAACTTGGGTGGTCAATTGTCTATATGAAACATATTTCAATTAATCAAGTCTTAACAAGTTTGATTGCTTAACATGTTGGAAACATTTAATCATGTAAATATCAATCTCAATTAATATATATAAACATGGAAAAGTTCGGGTTACTACACATAAACCAAAGGTCTGGAAATAATTATCAACCGCCAAGACCAATTTACAATCAAAACCAGAATTATAACCGAAATGTTTCATACAACAACCAACAAGGTCCTAGCAATCAACAAGTATCCAATAATACTTACAATCAGCAAAAACCTAATTTTCAAAACAAACCACCACAAACTGATGATAAAAAGCCGAATTTAGAAGATATGATGACGAAGCTAGTTGAAACTCAAACGCAGTTTTTCACATCTCAGAAACAAACCAATGAACAAAATGCTCAAGCATTTAGAAATCAACAAGCTTCTATTCAAAACTTGGAACAAGAAGTAAGTAACCTAGCAAGGTTAATAGGTGAAAGAAAACCGGGAAGTTTACCTAGTGATACAAATGCAAACCCCCGGAATGAAACAGCTAAATCCATTACCACAAGAAGTGGTATGACACTTAAACCACCTGAAATATCTGAAATTTCCGATGAAGCTATTCCTACTCCACAAGAACCACAACCTGAACAAGATAAGGAAAAAGAACCGGTAGTTGAAAAGGTTAATGAAGATAACACATTTAAGGCTAAACCTTATGTTAAACCATACCAACCACCACTTCCTTACCCGAGTAAAATGAAAAAAGAGAAACTTGAAGCCGAGCAATCCAAATTCTTGGATATGTTTAAACAGATAAATGTAAATCTTCCTTTCATTGATGTGATTTCAGGAATGCTTAGATATGCTAAATTTCTGAAAGATCTAATATCAAATAGAAAGAAAACGGAAGAACTCTCGGCCGTTACTATGAATGCTAATTGTTCTGCAGTGTTGTTGAATAAGATACCAGAAAAACTATCTGATCCAGGAAGTTTCATAATTCCATGTTTTCTGGGTAGTCTTAGTTCAATAGAAGCATTGGCAGACTTAGGTGCTAGTATAAATTTAATGCCGTATTCATTATACGCTAAACTAGACCTTAGAGAATTGAAACCAACAAGAATAAGCATACAACTAGCCGATAGATCAATAAAATATCCTAGAGGGATAATGGAGAACATGCTAGTTAAAGTTGGTACTTTAGTATTTCCAGTAGATTTTGTTGTTCTGGACATGGAAGAAGATTCTCAAGTTCCTCTCATATTAGGAAGACCATTCTTAAACACGGCTAAAGCAATGATAGACGTGTTCGGTAAGAAACTGACCCTAAGTATAGAGGATGAGAGTGTTACCTTTTCAGTTGATAGAGCTATGCAACAACCGCAATCTGCAGATGATACATGTTATTATATTCAAACTATAGATTCACATGCAGAATTGTTAGAAGAATTTCCAGAATTACAAGGAACATGAGAATGTTCTTTAGGAGAAGGAACTGAACCAATTGATGAAATTGAAATGTTAGCTACACTAATAGCTAATGGATATGAACCAACAACAGAAGAAATTCAAATGCTAAAAGAAGAAGACAGATATCGATATAAATCATCGATAGAAGAACCTCCGACATTAGAGTTAAAGCCACTTCCAAAGCATTTGGAATACACTTATTTACATGGTGAATCTGAATTACCTGTAATAATATCGTCTTCTCTTACTGAAAATGAAAAATCACAACTCATTTCTGTGTTGAAAGCTCATAAACCAGCCATTGCATGGAAGATTCATGATATTAAAGGAATAAGTCCTTCGTATTGCACACATAAAATCCTTATGGAAGAAGGTCATAAAACGTATGTGCAACGCCAACGAAGACTAAATCCGAATATGCAAGATGTAGTTAAAAAATAAATTATTAAACTGCTAGATGCAGGTTTAATTTATCCAATCTCTGATAGTCCATGGGTAAGCCCAGTTCAATGCGTGCCTAAGAAAGGTGGCATGACTGTCGTTACAAATGAGAAAAATGAGCTTATTCCTACTAGGACTGTAACAGGATGGCGTGTATGTATTGATTATAGAAAATTAAATGACGCCACCAGAAAAGATCACTTTCCCTTACCTTTCATTGATCAAATGTTGGAAAGATTAGCCGGAAATAGTTATTATTGTTTTCTTGATGGATTTTCCGGATATTTTCAAATTCCAATAGCACCCGAAGATCAAGAGAAAACCACATTCACGTGCCCTTATGGTACTTTTGCTTACAAACGCATGCCATTTGGACTTTGCAACGCCCCTGCAACCTTTCAAAGGTGCATGATGGCGATTTTTCACGACATGATAGAATAATGCATGGAAGTTTTCATGGATGACTTTTCAGTCTTCGGTGATATATTTGAAACATGTCTAGTTAATCTTGAACGAATGCTTATTAGATGCGAACAATCAAATCTAGTATTGAATTGGGAGAAATGCCATTTCATGGTTAAAGAAGGCATCGTTCTTGGACATAAAATTTCAAAGGAAGGAATTGAAGTGGATAGAGCAAAAGTAGATGTAATTGCTAAACTTCCACATCCCACCAATGTTAGAGGAGTTAGGAGTTTTCTAGGGCATGCCGATTTTTACCGACGTTTTATAAAAGATTTTTCTAAAATTGCCACTCTTATGAATAAACTCCTAGAAAAGGATGCTCCATTCATCTTTTCAGATGAATGTATCAAATCTTTTAATATTCTTAAAGAGAAACTCACTAATGCGCCGATCATGATAACACCAAATTGGAATTTACCGTTTGAACTTATGTGCGATGCAAGTGATTTTGCAATGGGAGCTATTTTAGGACAAAGGATTTAAAAACGATTTCAACCTATATATTATGCTAGCAAGACCTTACAAGGAGCACAAACGAATTACACAACTACTGAAAAAGAACTCCTTGCAATTGTCTTTGCTTTTGACAAATTTCGATCATATCTCGTTCTAGCTAAAACGGTGGTCTATACCGACCATTATGCTCTTAGATACCTATTTTCGAAACAAGATGCCAAACCAAGATTAATCCGTTGGATCTTACTCTTACAAGAGTTTGATATTGAAATCCGAGATAAAAGAGGAGCAGAAAATCTCGCCGCTGATCATCTTTCTCGTCTTGAAAATCCTGAATTAGAAGTTCTAAATGAATCGGCCATATAAGACAACTTTCCTGATGAATATCTATTGAAGATAGATTAAAATGAAATACCATGGTTTGCAAACTATGCAAACTACTTAGTTTGTGGATTCCTTGAAAAAGGATTATCATACCAAAAATGAAAGAAATTCTTCAGTGATATAAAACACTATTTATGGGAAGATCCACATTTGTTTAAAAGTTGTCCCGATGGAATAATACGCCGATGTGTATTCGGAGATAAAGCCAATCAAATCTTAAACCATTGTCATACAGGACCAACAGGAGGGCATTATGGGCCTCAACTAACAGCAAGAAAAGTTTATGATGCTGGATTCTATTGGCCTACAATTTACAAAGATGCACACCTTCTTTGCAAATCCTGTGATGCTTGTCAAAGGGCCGGAAAAATAAGTCAGCGTGATGAAATGCCACAAAATGTCATTCAAGTATGTAAAGTATTTGACATTTGGGGTATTGACTTTATGGGTCCATTTCCAAAATCTCATAATAATCTCTACATTCTCGTTGCCATTGATTATGTATCTAAATGGGCGGAAACACAAGCTCTCCCAACTAACGATGCACGAGTTGTAGTCAACTTTTTAAAACGTCTTTTTGCAAGGTTTGGAACACCGAAAGCTTTAATAAGTGATCGGGGTACTCATTTCTGTAATAATCAACTTGAGAAAGTTCTTAAAAGATATGGAGTAACTCATAAAATCTCCACCGCTTATCATCCACAAACAAGTGGACAAGTTGAAAATACCAACCAAGCTTTGAAACGTATTCTAGAGAAAACCGTAGGATCAAATCCAAAGGAATGGTCCATTAAGTTGGAGGATGCACTCTGGCTTTTAGAACAGCCTACAAAACTCCAATTGGAACCACACCTTTTAAACTCATTTATAGAAAAGCATGTCATCTTCCAGTAGAAATTGAACACAAAGCATTTTGGGCTTTGAAGACATGTAATCTTGATTTACATGAATCCGAATGTCTACGGTTAAGTCAATTAAACGAATTAGAAGAATTAAGACATGAAGCATATGAAAATTCGTTAATCTATAAGGAAAGAACAAAGAAATGGCATGATAAAAGAATCAGAAGTTCAAAAGAATTTAAAGAAGGAGACAGAGTTCTTCTTTTCAATTCACGATTCAAGCTATTTCCTGGAAAATTGAAATCAAGATGGTCTGGACCATTCATAGTCAAAAGAGTTTTCCCATACGGAACAGTAGAATTAATAAATTTAAATGGGATTGAATTTAAAGTTAATGGTCACAGAGTTAAACATTACATACATGGTCCGATGGAAGTTGACAATGAAGTTAATCATAATTTCACCACCCAAGAAAACCTTCAAAATGAAAACATAAATATGTTATCAACAACATATGAAAAATCAAAATTGGAATATAGGAAGGAGTCAAATTTGAGTGATGAAGAAGAATTCTTATACAAACCTTCCATTCCAAGAAACGAAGAAAAATGTGAACAAGAAGTTCAAATAGAAGTGAAAGAACCAAGAAAAGAACACCCGAAAAAGGTTTACAAACCAACTCGACTTACTAAAGCAGGAGACCCGGGTGAATTTATCATTTCTTGCTTGCTTAATGATGGTGCTATATATAATGGACTCGCAGATTTAGGAGCAAGTGCAAATATTATGCCTCTTTCCTTATACAAAAGATTAGGCATGGGTAAATTAAAACCAACCAAAATAGGTGTTCAATCATTTGACCAAACCATTAAACACCCGGTTGGAATAGCAAATAATTTACTTGTTAACGTGGGAAGTTTGACCTTTATTGCAAACTTCATAGTGATTAATATGGAGAAAAACCTTGATATTCCTCTAATTCTAGGTCGCCCATTTTTAGCAACCACCGAGGCATTCATTGATCTAAGAGAAGGTAGAATGACACTTAGAGATGGTGATACATCGATCACCTTTGTGAACCGAAAGTTTAGATCTCTACCAACCAAAACTGTTAGACCAGTAAAAATGCATAAGTGTGGGGAAGATGAAGAAACACTTAATAATGATCCAATCACAAAGAATGCCGTTGATGATACGAAATTAGATGAACCCATTTTTAACAGTTCAACGAAGAAACTTTATAAACGGATTCTTGATGCTAAGATTAAGGGAAACTTTAAGTTATGTAACCGATTAGTATCCAATTTATCGCCAAAAGAAAAGGCGATGTTAGTTGAATTTGTGAAAGTTACGGAGGAAATCAACAAATGGATTGAAGTAAAAGTCAAAGATATACAAGTTGTTGATGATTCAATTGAAAATAATGTTAATCACAATTTCAACTAAGTGTAGGGAGGTTTATGTATTTCTGTTAGAGTTAGATTTTCTGTTTTCGTGTAGTTCTCGAAAATGGAACCCGAATGGTCTTTCCCTAGCAGACACTAAAGAACTAGTCTTCTCCCCCCATTCTGAATTTTTATTTTTTTTAGATTTTACGAAATGAAGACTTCCTGTGAACTAAACCATGGTCTAATGCTACACGCTTTGATCACTAAACGTAATAATGACACACTTCCAAGTGAAATAGTATCATTAATCAGAGGTAAATTGGACGGAGTAAGAAAAGAATCCAGATGCGAAGATAATAAGTCACAATTTGGTAAAGGAAAATCAAAATCCGCAGCGAAAAGAAGAGCACGACACCTTTAAAAATGTCACAAATGCGGAAAATGGTCACACGAAGGTAAATGTTCAAATAATCAAACCTATTCAAACACCGAATTTGTTACTTTATGCAGAGATGGACCGTTCATATGTTTAGAAGAAAAAACAGTAAATGCTCGAGGTTATGCCTATGTAGCCATAGAAAATCAATTAGTCCGACTATCTTATGAGTGGGCTAGAGCATATCACTAAGAAATATATTTCACAGGTAAGTCTGTACAGTTTTTATTTTTATTTTTATTTTTAACCTTCTGATAATAAACGCTAATTTGTTCGCTATAAAGTATTAAATTGGTATTCGATGAAATTAGGTCTTGCGACCGAAATTATTGATATCATACAAAAATTTATTACATCACTGCGAAATTTAACGTTTATTCTTAAGGTATAAATATCTTTAATCAATCAACACAAAATATTTCAAAAATTCGTCATGAGTTAAATTAGGTCATGGAACCGAAATTACTTTACCGAAAGGGGCGTATATTTTTGATAATATTTGATTGATTAAAGTGGGATAAAAGCCAAAAAGATTTTTAATTTTATTTTTACCATGTTTTTAATTTTGAGTAATCTAGGGTTTGTGTTCTTGAGCAAATTTGGGGCTTTTTGATATAAATAGGTTATGGCCAATTTTTGTCATGAATTATTGCTAAATTAAGTAGTGTAACATGTTTAGGTAGTTAAATGATCCAAACTTTGAGCCTAAACATGATTTTTGAGAATTAAAGTGGACTTTTTCAAGTCTAAAATTCATGAACTTGATTTTTGAGAGATAATGCCATTTGGAACTTGTTTAATTGCTAATAATGATTATTTTGACATGTTATTTGAGTTGAATGTTTATGAACTTGGCGAACATTTTCGTATATGCTTATTTGAAAAAGTGTAGATTTGATAAAAATATGAAAATGAGCATAAGTTTGATATAAATTAAACATGTCATTGTAATTATTTTGATTGATGATTTTGCTGACACTAATGCATATTTGGATGCACAAAAATTGTGTTTGATGTGTTTTGCAGACTGAAAGGGTTGAATCTTCATCCCAAGTTCGCATTGCTCCTCCTGAGAATGCGGAACAACAAGATGTTGATAACTATTACAAACAAGATATACCTCATCCAGTTATGACATTTTCAGATATGCACGTGGAAAATTTGCACCCGAACTTGAGATTAGACAGACGTTGGATAGATTATCCAAAATACCAAAGGGGCTTGCATACTCTTCATTCTAAAGCTGTTGAAGTACCTAGGGTCATAGAATGGGAACCGTTAGAAGCGGTAGAATTGGCCGAGCCAATTAGAGAATTACTTACACAGAGGTATGGTAATTCTACTTTTAACGACTGGGTACGATTATTCAACATGCGTAGACCTGTATATAAAGTATGGTGTGAAGAATTATTGTGTAGTATAGAAATAAATGATCGGGTAGCTAGTTTAAACGAACGAACTTTTATTAGATTTTTGTTAGGAGGTTCGATGCGCCACATGTCTCTACTAGACATGGCTCAGGCCTTACGTATATATACGCCTGAGGAGCTAGCATCTGCCGATTGTCGAGGGTTGATATTAAATGGTAGGAAGATTGATGAAAATTTTGATACGCATGGTGTATGGAGTCAAATGACTAGCCATCACCGATTTAAAGGGGGAAATTACTCTTATCTTGATATTGATAGAGCTGAATTAAGAGTAATCCATAGGTTTTTAGCCAATTAGATTACACAACGAGGTAAGAATAAGGAAAAGGTAAATGAACAGGATTTGTTTTACCACATGTGTATTCGAGACCCACAAAGCGCTATAAGTATACCTTATTGTGTGGGTTATTATTTATCAGCTATGGTTAGGGGGATGAGACCGCACAGTATAATAGGAGGTGGTATATTTATTACATTAATTGCTGAGTATCTCAATGTGGATATAAGTCGGGGGGGATTATTAATCGAAGAACCAGAACCCCACGATACAATTGGTTTAAATGTATATCATGGTGATAAGGTTTTGAAGAGGCGAAATAATGCCGCAGTAACATATAATGGAAGACATTCACATGTTGAGAGAAATCAACAGCCAGGTAATGTGGGAGGGGAAAATGAAATAACAGAAATGCAAAGGTTTATAGCTTCACAAGAGTATGAAAATGCTAGACATCGAGCATTTGAAGATTGGCAAGTTCATCAAAACCAAATCATAGCTCATTGCCAACATGTAGGTAGAAACTATATTCCTACTCCAACGCCCATATTTCCTCCCTGGTCTATAGAGATGCAACCACCGTATCCTACTTATAACCCAGCTGAAGCATTTTATAACATATACGGTTATGCATGGAACCCCTACTGGTATCAGTAACAACCCTAGTTTATTTAGTTTTATTTATTTTATTTTTGTAATGTTACTACATTTAACACTTATGTTGATATTGTAATAGTTTTTTTTTATTTTCTAACTTTTGTTATTAGATTTTAATAATTTTTGAATGTGGGGTAATATACCAAACTTCAAAAATATGTATATATGTTTGCAGTTTATCTTATGTACACAACATGGTAAAACAACGCATTTTCAAAGACTGGCATTAAGTTCAGCAATAGCAACTAATTTTGACAACAAGATGCAAAATATATGTGATGTAACAACAAGACGGAATGAACAAATGATATGCACCATTTATCATTCAGAAAACAAACGCCAATATGTTTGGAAACTTTGGTAAAATTTAATCACTTTTCTACGCTAATCACCCTCAATAATTTAAATTGTTACTGATTTCTTGCAAATGAGGGCATTGCAAGATCTTAAGTGTGGGAAGGGGTTAAATTCTTTCGGATTTTTAAATTTTTTATCTTAAACACTTGGTTACCATTAAAAATACTAGTAAAGCAGTAGTTGTATTAGAATCTAGTGCTCTCTGATAATAAAGAACAACCCTAGTCTTATATACTGACTACCCAATTCTAGTAAAATTTTTCAAAATTTTCAATTAAATGAACTCAAAATCATGTTTATACATATTTATGAACGATAAAACTAGGTGTTAACACCGAAATTATTGTTACCTCGGAAAGGACATAAATTGAGAAACAAACCAAAATGTTAGAATTCATTTAAAATGGAATAGAGGACAATAAAAAGGAAAATAAAAGCCAAGTGTGGGAAAATTTACCAAGTTATTTTAAACATATGTCACATATTTCTGTAACAAATAATTAAAGATACTTTTGCTTTGGACTAAACTAAACAGTTTTACCCGATTTACTGTAAGAAAGATGGATCTACACGATGAATCAATTCCATCATTAAAAGGAAGTAAAGTCTTCCGAAAAAGAAACGTGCTTTTTGATTTAGGTCATGAAGTTGTCGTCCAGACCAGCTGTAGGTTGACGAAAAATCTAGAAAAGTCATCTCTAAAATCAGCAGGAAATCCACGAACCTCAGCATCAAACAGGGTCACCAAGTGGTCAGACTTATCCTAACCATGAGAGGATCTGTCTCGTAAAATAGGGAGGACGCCCTGCAAATTAGCTGGATAAGACTAATGAATCAGATCCCCAGAAAGGATAATCTCCTAAAAGATCAAAAATCAGCTTTTAAGACTGATATTACTCAATCCTTGAGATTGACCTTAAAGATTGAGAATTCAAACTCATGGAATTCAATGATATCTAAACTCGAGCTTGAACGAGAAAATATTTTGATCAAAATTACAAACCGATTTGTTTTCTAAAAACCCATTTTCAATGCGTTCATTACTATTGAACGTAAAATCCTAGGAATTCACCTGGAATTCATTAGGTCATCTGAACCAAATCGGGTGTCAACCGTAAGAACGGTGGTTGCATAGTATGGTCAAAGACAGGACCTTGTGCCAGACCGAAAAATTATAAGGATGAGTTTTACTATTGCTCCTACCAAGGATAGTAATTGCGTCCGACACGTTATAGACCATAATTAAAAGCATGTCAGGGGACATTGCCTTAACAGTTGCTTGTTCAACGCTTTCCTTTACAACCGGACGGTAGTTTACCGAAAGGTAATATACAGAGCAAGTATACTGGACGTGTTGCTTTCCTAATACAAGGTTAGCAAGTGGGTGACACAAAACCACAAGTTTTGAGCTAAAATTTTCAAATCTGAAACCCACCAAACCCATAAAAAGAATTTGCAAACACCGGTGAAGGGTTATTCCGGAAAACATATCTAGGGTAAAAGCAAGATTTAATTTTCAAAAGATCAAATGTTTTCATAAAGATCAAATTTCCTTAATGGATCTAAATTTTTATAGTCATGTGGGACTGTAAACCACATCGTTACTACCATTGTTTATACCGCCGTAAACAAATCACTGATGTACAAAGTGTGAAGAATAAAGAAGTGATTCCAGTATTTCAAAGACTATATTGCTTGAGGACAAGCAACGCTCAAGTGTGGGAATATTTGATAATGCTAAAAACGAACATATATTTCATAGCATTATTCCTCAAGAAAGACAAGCTTTTAGTTGCAATTGTCCTATTTACAAGTGATATTCGGTTAAATAATAAAATGTGAAGACAAAAGACAGATTCGACGAATTGAAGACGCAAACGACCAAAAAGCTCAAAAGTACAAAATACAATCAAAGAGGTTCCAATTATTGATGAGAAACGTCTCAAAATTACAAGAGTACAAGATTCAAAACGCAAAGTACAAGATATTAAATTGTACGCAAGGACGTTCGAAAATCCGGAACCAGGACCAGAGTCAACTCTCAACGCTCGACGCAACGGACTACAAATTACAAGTCAACTATGCACATAAATATAATATAATATTTAAATAATTCTTATAATTATTTATATATTATATAATAGATTATAAACTGTCGGCAAGCTAGGAGCCAAGGCTGTGTGAGCTGTAAAAACAAACTCCGCTAGTTGCGGAGTTTGAAGAAGAAAAATACCGCGAGTCGCGGAGCTTCCCTGGACGAAAATTCCTATAAAAGCCAGCGCAATTCGACGTTTTAAATATCCATAATCTATCTCTCTCTCAATATATGTAAATGTATATATATATATATATATATATATATATATATATATATATATATATATATTTTAATTTTAATTTTAATTTTAATTTTAAATCCTAATAATAAGGGTATGTTAGCGAATGTTGTAAGGGTGTAAGTCGAAATTCTGTCCGTGTAACGCTACGCTATTTTTAATCATTGTAAGTTATGTTTATATTATTTTCATTAATGTCTCGTAGCTAAGTTATTATTATGCTTATTTAATACCGAAGTAATCATGATGTTGGGTTAAAAATATTAAAATTGGGTAATTGGGCTTTGTACCATAATTGGGGTTTGGATAAAAGAATGACACTTGTGGAAATTAGACTATGGACTATTAATGGGTTTTATATTAACTAAACAATACCTTGTTAATTTAATATACAAACTTATAATTTGACGTATTTATATATAACCACATACGCTTGACTGGGTACGGTGGGCGGGATATCTATAAATACCAATAATTATTCATCTTACCGGACACGGAACTGGATTAATAGTTAATAGACTTGTTGAAACAGGGGTGAATTACATTCAAGGGTAATTGGTGTAATTGTTAACAAAGTAGTAAAACCTTGGTTTACACGCAGTCGATAACCTGGTGTATTCATTAAACAAAGTATTAAAACCTTGTTACAATTCGAATCCCCAATTAGTTGGAATATTTGACTTCGGGAATAAGAATAATTTGACGAAGGCTTTCGCTTTTTATATTTATGACTGATGGACTATTATGGACAAATCTGTATGGACATATTAAATAATCCAGGACAAAGAACAATTAACCCATGGGCATAAAACTAAAATCAACACGTCAAACATCATGATTACGGAAGTTTAAATAAGCATAATTCTTTTATTTCATATTTAATTTCCTTTATTTTATATTTAATTGCACTTTTAATTATCGCATTTTTTAATTATCGCAAGTTTATTTTATCGCACTTTTATTTATTGCAATTTCATTATCGTTATTTATTTTACGCTTTAAATTAAGTCTTTTATTTATTTAATATTTTACATTAGGTTTTAACTGCGACTGAAGTTTTTAAAATCGACAAACCGGTCATTAAATGGTAAAAACCCCCCCTTTATAATAATAATATTACTTATATATATATTTGTATTTTTATAAAATAAAACTAATATAGCGTTAAGCTTTGTCTAAAAGATTCCCTGTGGAACGAACCAGACTTACTAAAAACTACACTACTGTACGATTAGGTACACTGCCTATAAGTGTTGTAGCAAGGTTTAAGTATATCCATTCTATAAATAAATAAATATCTTGTGTAAAATTGTATCGTATTTAATAGTATTTCCTAGTAAAATTTAATAGTATTTTATACCCCTTAGCTTTAACTATCAAACGTCGGTAAAAACCGGCATGCCCTAGAAAACTCCTAACTCCTCTAACATTGGTGGGATGTGAAAGTTTAGCAATTACATCTACTTTAGCTCTATCCACTTCAATTCCTTCCTTTGAAATTTTATGACCAAGAACGATGCCTTCTTTAACCATGAAATGGCATTTCTCCCAATTAAGTACTAGATTTGATTGTTCGCATCTAATAAGCATTCGTTCAAGATTAACTAGACATGTTTCAAAAGTATCACCGAAGACTGAAAAGTCATCCATGAAAACTTCCATGCATTCTTCTATCATGTCGTGAAAAATCGCCATCATGCACCTTTGAAAGGTTGCAGGGCGTTGCAAATTCCAAATGGCATGCGTTTGTAAGCAAAAGTACCATAAGGGCACGTGAATGTGGTTTTCTCTTGGTCCTCGGGTGCTATTGGAATTTGAAAATATCCCGAAAAACCATCAAGAAAACAATAGTAACTATTTCCGGCAACATTTGATCAATGAAAGGTAAGGGAAAGTAATCTTTTCTGGTGGCGTCATTTAATTTTCTATAATCAATACAAACATGCCATCCTGTTACAGTCCTAGTAGGAATAAGCTCATTTTTCTCATTTGTGATGACAGTCATGCCACCCTTCTTAGGTACGCATTGAACTGGGCTTACCCATGGACTATCAGAAATTGGATAAATTAAACCTGCATCTAGCAGTTTAATAATTTCTTTCTTAACAACATCTTGCATATTAGGATTTAGTCTTCGTTGGCGTTGCACATACATTTTATGACCTTCTTCCATAAGGATTTTATGTGTGCAATACGAAGGACTTATTCCTTTAATGTCATGAATCTTCCATGCAATGGCTGGTTTATGAGCTTTTAGCACAGAAATGAGTTGAGATTTTTCACTTTCAGTAAGAGAAGACGATATTATTACAGGTAATTCAGATTTACCATGTAAATAAGCGTATTCCAAATGGTTTGGAAGTGGCTTTAACTCTAATGTCGGTGGTTCTTCTATCGATAATTTATATCGATATCTGTCTTCTTCTTTTAGCATTTGAATTTCTTCTATTGTTGGTTCATATCCATTAGCTATAAGTGTAGCTAACATTTTAGTTTCATCAATTGGTTCAGTTCCTTCTCCTAAAGAACATTCTCATGTTCCTTGTAATTCTAGAAATTCTTCTAATAATTCTGCATGTGATTCTATAGTTTGAATATAATAACATGTATCATCCGCAGATTGTGGTTGTTGCATGGCTCTATCAACTGAAAAGGTAACACTCTCGTCCTCTATACTTAGGGTCAGTTTCTTACCAAACACGTCTATTATTGCTTTGGCCGTGTTTAAGAATGGTCTTCCTAATATGAGAGGTACTCGAGAATCTTCTTCCATGTCCAAAATAACAAAATCTACTGGAAATACTAAAGTACCAGCTTTAACTAGCATGTTCTCCATTATCCCTCTAGGATATTTTACTGATCGATCGGCTAGTTGTATGCTTATTCGTGTTGGTTTCAATTCTCCAAGGTCTAGTTTAGCGTATAACGAATACGGCATTAAATTTATACTAGCACCTAAGTCTGCCAATGCTTCTATTGAACTAAGACTACCCAGAAAACATGGAATTGTGAAACTTCCTGGATCAGATAATTTTTCTGGTATCTTATTCAACAGCACTGCTGAACAATTAGCATTCATAGTAACAGCTGAGAGTTCTTCCATTTTCTTTCTATTTGTGATTAGATCTTTCAGAAATTTAGCATATCTAGGCATTCCTGAAATCACATCAATGAAAGGAAGATTTACATTTATCTGTTTAAACATATCCAAGAATTTGGATTGCTCGGCTTCAAGTCTCTCTTTTCTCATTTTACTTGGGTAAGGAAGTGGTGGTTGGTATGGTTTAACATAAGGTTTAGCCTTAACTGTGTTATCTTCATTAACCTTTTCAACTACCGGTTCTTTTTTCTTATCTTGTTCAGATTGTGGTTCTTGTGGAGTAGGAATAGCTTCATCAGAAATTACAGATATTTCAGGTGGTTTAAGTGTAATACCACTTCTTGTGGTAATGGCTTTAGCTGTTTCATTCTGGGGGTCAGCATTTGTATCACTTGGTAGACTTCCCGGTTTTCTTTCACCTATTAACCTTGCTAGGTTGCTTACTTCTTGTTCCAAATTTTGAATAGAAGCTTGTTGATTTCTAAATGCTTGAGCATTTTGTTCATTGGTTTGTTTTTGAGATGTGAAAAACTGAGTTTGAGAATCAACTAGCTTTGACATCATATCTTCTAAATTTGGCTTTTTATCATCGGTTTGTGGTGGTTTATTTTGAAAATTAGGTCTTTGCTGATTGTAAGTATTATTGGATACTTGTTGATTACTTGGACCTCGTTGGTTGTTGTATGGAACATTTCGGTTATAGTTCTGATTTTGATTGTAGATCAGTCTTGGCGGTTGATAATTATTCTGATAATTATTTCCAGGCCTTTGGTTTATGTATGAAACATTCTCTCTTTGTTCCATTGTTAGTTCAATACCGAGACAATCTTTTGTCAAATGTGGTCCTCCACACAGCTCACAACTAATTCGTATTGAGTGGATATCTTTAGTCATCTTTTCCATTCCTCTCTCGACAGCATCTATCTTTGCAGAAATGGAATCTAAGTCATGGCTAGAATCGGCTCTAGCTGCTTTAGATGATCTAACGATATCTTTTTCTTGGTGCCACTCATGTGAGTGGGAAGCAGTGTTATCAATAATTTTATAAGCATCAGTTGCTGTTTTCTTCATAATGGAACTACCAGCTGCTATATCGATGTCTTTCCTTGTAGTGATGTCGCATCCTTGGTAGAATATTTGTACTATTTGACAGGTGTCTAAACCATATTGCGGACATCCTCTCAATAACTTTCCAAATCTTGTCCATGCCTCATATAGAGTTTCATTTGGCTTTTGTGTGAAAGTAACAATTTCTCCTTGAAGTCTTACGGCTTTAGATGCCGGAAAGAATTGTTTAAGAATTTTTTCAACTAAAACGTCCCATGTATCAATCGCCCCTTCAGGTAATGATTCCAACCAATCTTTGGCTTCTCCCTTTAAAGTTCAGGGAAATAACATGAGATATATCTGTTCATCCTCAACTTCTCTTATTTTAAATAGTGTGCAGATCCTATTAAAGGTACGAAGATGTTCATTTGAATCTTCCTTCGGTGCACCACTAAATTGGCATTGATTAGTTACCATATGTAGGATTTGTCCCTTGATTTCATAATCTGACGCATTTATGTCAGATTGAGTAATTGCGTGACCTTGGCCAGTGCGTTTAGCTCTCATTCGATCTTCCATACTTAGAGGTTCCAGATTTTCCATGATTGAATTTGTTGAATCTGAATCACTATAGGATTCTGATTTAATGGTTGGTTCCTCGACAATCTCTGTTTGAATGATTGGTGGTTCTGGAGGAAAGATTAATGGTTCAGGATCTATGAATTGCCCCTGAATATTCTTCGGATTCTCAATTGTGAGGTTGGGTTCAAAAAATGGATTATCGGAAATTTGAATTGGAGTACTTGGTCGACTGGATGACGATTCTAAAGAAAAATCAACGGCGACAATATTTGCTAGATGTCTTGATCGAGTTACAGGTGGTGAACGTACAAAAGGTGGTGAACGTTTTGCTCGGTGCATTCACTGAATATTCTATTAGTTATAAAAATAAGAAAAATTATATAAGTTATCAAATTAATAGACTTTTCTGATTTTGCCCACGTTTCGAATAGCCAAAAGATGCAGCAGAGGGGCAGGATTCGTTTGGTCTCAATATAATTGAGTACTGTTTGGCTCCAATAACCCGGTCCACGTACAAATCCAACTATTACTACGAACCAGAAAATTTTGATGTCTATCAATTTAACCACTTAAAATAATTTTTCGTAATTTAAAGAAATTTTAGAGAAGAAATAGAAAAAAAAAATCTAAGTCCTAAAACTAGAATGTCGAGAAATAAGAAAGAAAAAGAGCGCGTCGAAAAACGTCGAAAAATAAAAGGTCGAAAAATAATAGGTGTCGCAAAATAAAAATAAGAAAGTAGCGCGTCGAAACTTAAAAAGGAACTAAAAACTAAGAATTAAAAGTTGCGTCTAAAAATATTAAAGCTTAAAAGAAAAACTATATCCCAAATGGCAATAACTTAAAAAGGTACTAACACTTAAAAATGGCGTCGCAAAATTCTAAAGCACCTAAATCTTAGTCTAAAGAAAAAGCACTTAAGGGATTTTACGGCGAAGCCTAAAAATCTAGAAATAAAAATAACTATGGCAAAAACTATATCTTAGAATTAAATACGAGCGAAAAATACAAATATTACGCTAAAACGAATAAAAAGAAACAAAATATATAAAAAAATACTTAAAGTTGTAAAAAGTACAATTTTTATAAAAAAATATTATTTTTATATTATTTATTTTATAAAACTATTAATTTTATAATTTATTAAAACTA
Organism: Rutidosis leptorrhynchoides; assembly: GCF_046630445.1. NCBI lineage: Eukaryota > Viridiplantae > Streptophyta > Magnoliopsida > Asterales > Asteraceae > Rutidosis > Rutidosis leptorrhynchoides. Next base: position 561,218,818 of record NC_092333.1, read on the forward strand.
ATTAAACTAATTAAAACAAATTAATTAAAAACTAAACTAAATTAAAAACTAAAAACCTAATTAGGGTTTAAATAATAATAATAATAATAATAATAATAATAATAAACTCCGTAATTAATGCTATTTTAGGGCAACAGTTGGCGTGTCAGACAGGGCCATGCGATCGCATGGTCCTTGCTTTAAAATTCCATGTGATCGCTTGGATTTAGATTTCGGGCCAGGGTTGGGCTGTAACAGTAATCGGGCCGAATGTTTTTTTTTTCAGTTTTCTGTTTTAAATTTCTGTTTTAAATAAATACAAAATATTTAAATAAAATTTATATTTTTACAAACTTAAAAATAAAAATAAAGAAACTTTATAGAACTTATAAATTTAACAAACTCTTAAAAATATTTATATTTTTGTTTTTTCTTTTATATTTTCGGTTTTTAAAATTTAAGACGTATTTTTACAAAAACGTATTTTTACAAAAGGAAACTAAAAATCTTTTTTTTATAGCGTTGTGCTTCCGGCGTTTAAGCAGAATTGTCCCCGGCAGCGGCGCCAAAAATACTTGATGTGTGCGAGGTGTATTAGGAAATAGTATTATTTTTGTAACGAAATACTATTAAATATGATACAATTTTACACAAGATATTTATTTATTTATAGAATGGATATACCTAAACCTTGCTACAACACTTATAGGCAGTGTACCTAATCGTACAGTAGTGTAGTTTTTAGTAAGTCCGGTTCGTTCCACAGGGATACACTTAAACAAGCTTAACGCTATATTAGTTTAACTTATAAAAATACAAAATATATATATATATATATATATATATATATATATATATATATATATATATATATATATATATATAAATAATATTATTATTATAAAAAGGGGGTTTTTACCGTTTAATGACTGGTTTATCGATTTTTAAAACTTTAGTCGCAGTTAAAACCTAATGTAAAATATTAAAAATAAATACAACTTAATTTTAAACGTAAAGTAAATAACGATAATGAAATTGCGATAAATAAAAGTGCGAGAAAATAAAATCTCGATAATTAAAAAGTACGATAATTAAAAGTGCAATTAAATACAATGACAATAAATAAAAGTGCAATAATTAGAAGTGCAATTAAATATGAAAATAAATGAATTATGCTTATTTAAACTTCCATAATCTTGATGTTTGACGTGTTGATTTTAGTTTATTCCAATGGGTTAATTGTCCTTTGTCCTGGATTATTTAATATGTCCGTACGGTTTTTGTCCATAACAGTCCATCAGTCATAAATATAAAGTGCGAGTATCCTCGTCAAATTATCCTTATTTCCGAAGTCAAATATTCCAACTAATTGGGGACTTAAACTGTAACAAGGTTTTAATACTTTGTTTAATAATTACACCAGGTTATCGACTGCGTGTAACCCAAGGTTTTAATACTTTGTTATCAATTATGTCAAGTGTCCTTGTACATAATTTCACCCCTATTTTAATAAGTCTATTAACTATTAATCCATTCCCGTGTTCGGTTAAATGAACGATTATTCGTACATATAAATATCCTGCCCATCGTGTCCGATCGAGTGTATATAGTTATTTCTAGGTACGTCCAATTGTAAATCTTTATATTAAAATTAATAAACTATCATTTAGTTAAACAAATATAAAGCCCATTAATAGCCCATAGTCTAATTTCCACAAGTGTCGTTCTTTTGTCCAAACCCCAATTATGGTACAAAGCCCAATTATTCAATCTTAATAATTTAGCCCAACATCATGATTACTTCGGCATTAAATAAGCATAATAATAACTTAGCTACGAGACATTAATTTAAAAATAACATTAACCATAACTTACAGTGATTAAAAATAGCGTAGCGTTACACGGGCAGAATTTCGACTTACACCCTTACAACATTCACTAACATACCCTTATTATTAGAAATTAAAATTAAAATTAAAATTAAAATTAAAATTAAAATTAAAATTAAAATATAATATATATATATATATATATATATATATATATATATATATATATATATATATATATATATATATATATATATATATATATCGTATGATAGAGAGAAAGAAAAAGATGTGTTTATTTTGGCCAAAACGCGTTGAATTTATAGGACCTGGGCTGGATTTCAGAGCCATACGATCGCATGGCTTTTGTGCCTCCAGGCCATGCGATCGCATGGCCAGCTGGGAGAAGTCACATATCTTTGTTTTCTTTCTTGCCGACGTTTATAAATAATAATATAATATATAAATAATTATAAGAATTATTTAAATATTATATTTTATTTATGTGCATAGTTAACTTGTAATTTTTAGTCCGTTGCGTCGAGCGTTGAGAGTTGACTTTGGTCCCGGTTCCGGATTTTCGAACGTCCTTGCGTACAATTTAATATCTTGTATTTTGCGTTTCGCTTCTCGTACTCTTGTAATTTTGAGACGCTTCTAATCAATAATTGGAACCTCTTTGATTGTATTTTGTACTTTTGAGCTTTTTGGTCATTTGCGTCTTCAATTCGTCGAATCTATCTTTTGTCTTCACTTTTTATTATTTAAACGAATATCACTTGTAAATAGAACAATTGCAACTAAAAGCTTGTCTTTCTTGAGGGATAATGCTATGAAATATATGTTCGTTTTTAGCATTATCATACACCAACAATCTTTAAACCAATTGAACACCAATAATGGTGGTATATATTGACCCTATAGGGAGGTTTTACCGGATTCGTTCACGGACCTCTACCCGGACCACTGCCCGAATGGATGTGTTCCCCGGGTACCGTCGATCGGGTTCGGGTTTTCGCCCGAACGTGTGTGTTATGTGCAAATGATAAGGGTCGTTGAAATAAATGATCTGCTAATGCCAAAATATCGCCGTTCAAAAAAAAAGATACACCAACAATCTTTCTATTTCATCAAAAAATTAAAGCCTACTTAGATCAAACTTGTCTTCACTTTTGACAAGTATTAATTTTCAATGAAATTAATCAACTTCCTATAACTATTTATGAAAGTTGAAATAGTAAGTAGGATGGTGTTCCCATTGCAAAACAATGTTACTAACTTGATCACCCCAAGTTAGAAGCGAACTCATACATTCACATATAACATATTATAAGTGAGATTGAATGCTACCTCTTTGCTTACACCAAATTGAGTAGCTTACAACGTAAACTCCCTAATAATAAGAATTAAGATATAAGTTTACATTGTTTTATCTTGAGTGCATAATAGAATGTTCCTTTAGCTAGTCACATACGGAAACAGTGGCGGAACCAGATTTTTTTTTTCCATATAGGGTGAAAACAATTAAAAGTGTAACAATTTTTTTCGCAAAAATATAGGCTTTTGGGCAAAATATGGAGGCATTTGAATAAAATACGAATACGAATGCTTTTTGGTAAAATATGGTAGCTTTAGGGGCAAAATATGGTGACTTTTGGGTAAATCCATTAGGGCAAAATGAAAAAATTCAATTTTTTTGCATTAAAAATTACAAATCCACTAGGGGCAGGTGCCAACTCCACGCTCCTTGCTAGTTTCGCCAGTGTACGGAAGTGGATGAAATGAAGTCCTATGTGACCATTGTTGTATCTGAATGAAGTTCGTGAGGGGAGAGTCCAACCTTCAAGCTTTAATTATGTCTTCCTTTTATAATCGAATAAATAAGCTTGACAAATTGTTCATGGTCAAGTCACGGTTGACTACAGCCTGGACCGTTGCTAATAATCCAAATAAGATAGTCGTTTAATCAACGGTTCCTCTTTTAAATATGGTTGGATTGTTGCTGAATTTGTGTTACATGCAGAAAGTGTGCAGTAGCCTAGATAAATGCTTTAGGCTTAAAGTGTTTGAATTATCTTTGACTTAACTTTATGAAAGTGAGTTGTAACAGACACTTTGTGCAAGTATTTCTTTCTTACCATTTCATCATGAATACCAATTAAGCTAAGCGCATATTTGGATCATATCCAATTTATAATTCAAACTTTTGTCAAGATCTAGTCGTTTGAGTTTAGGATGACAAAATAATTTTTGCTTTAATCATATACTCGATATTATCAACAAACGACTATAGGCATTAAGCATTGACTTTAAACCTAAGCACACATTTAATCGTATAATCCTAATTGAGTTATATGTATTAGTCATTTATGCAGTAAGTGTGGCAAATATGATCACATGTTTATGACTACGGGTTAGGCATATTAAGATTACTTACTTAACCCAACATGCATTCGTTATTCAAGTATGTTAGCAGTCAACATGTATTGATCGTTTAGGTGTAAAGCAAACATCATGCATTGATCATTTATGCATTAAGCATAAATCATGCTCCTAATGTATGAAGGTGCAAACGCATATGATATTGCTTAGTAAGTTACATCTAACTTGCCAAGTGTTTCTAATCACTTAATCACATATTCATGTAGGCACATAGATTAGTACACTTAGATCAATATTAATATTTGTTGATAAGACCATGTTATATGTATGTTACTCACTCAATGTCATATGGTCTTATTTTGGTTTATCATGTCGTTATTCAAGTACATTTACTCGAGATAGTTTGATTTCAATAAATCAATAAAGACACGATTCGGTATTGTTATAAGTTATCAAAACATATCATATGTTCTAGAAGTTAATTCCATATGGTTTGATCTTATGGTAAATGTTCAATTAAGCACGTATACTTGTAACAAATTACTAGACATAATAACTAATCATGTTAGATAAACATTTAGGCACATAGAAATGTCTAAGCACGTATAAACTAATCATATTAACATCTAAACACATATTAGCTAATCATGTTAGTTTCTAAGCACATAACAATTAAGGTCATATAGCAGCTAATCATGGCAATATCTAAGCATGTAGCATTTAATCATGTTAATGTCTAAGCACGTAAACTAATTTCTAAACACATGTATGTATAAGTGTACAATAATGTACGACTCATGTTTAGAAATGATCTCTTCCTAATTGGGACTTGATGACCGTTCTTAAGATGTCTAAGTATATTTTAAGATTGTGAAAGTTATCAAACATTATGTGTTTTGTGACGATTAGTTATTCTTGAGTAATGGTGATAATTATGTTCAAATATGAATGGGAATGAACCTCGTTAATTATCATTTTGAACACTCATGTGATATACGTTATATGAAGTTTCCACCATTGACAGTCATTGACAATGTCAAACTATTTGAGAATGTATATTTTGTAAAGCGTAGTTTGATCACATAGAGCTACGGTCGATTTGTAGTATAGCCGTTATGTTGACCGTAGTTGACAAAGCATAGACGCTTCATCCAACGGTCCAACCGTGATGTTTGTCGTATGCAAGCATTTGGTTAAAACAACACACTTGGATTTAGACTTTACATGTTCTGGTCGTTTGTTAGAGAAAAGTAGGTCTATGAGCGTAAGTTTTTTACTTTGACATTATTTGTCATTGCTCATGAATGTTGTTATCATCAAAACCTAGATATACGTTTGAATATTAACGTTGGATCTTAAACCAACATAAAAGATTACATAACCAATTGGTCCAACTACACAAAGTTTTACCCAAGCTTTCTACTAATAAAAAGCAAAAGCTGTAATAATATCAAAACATTTACTTTTCCTAAAAAAGAGTCATATAAAATGATGTTTCGTAACATCCATAGCCACCTCAAAGTTGAAGTCATGTATAACCTATTTTTTCGACTTGCGGATCGATTTACTGAAATAACCCATGAAGGTGAGTGCAAAAAGAAATCTTGTGCCGTGTTTAAGAATAACAAAGGATGAAATTGATATATTGATAATTCTAAAGATACATGATTCATTACCTTTCCTAAGCCGCTTAAATAATAATAAAAAAAAAACATATGTACAAAAAAAAGTCTCACAATTCACTCATTTTCATTCTTTTTCTTTTTAGTCAAATAAAAAATGTGTAGTGAAATTTTCAAAATTAAAAATGATAGATTCACCGACTTGTAAAATACACATACTTAATACACAATTATGATGAATTTATCATTTTCAGTAACAATAATATCAATACCCATAAAAGAAGAAGATGCAATCATTCCGTTCAAGAACTCATTCGTCAAAAAAATAAGTGACGGGAAATTAACTTCTTTTTGGCACGAGAAATGGATAGGTGTAGATAAGTTATGCACTCTCTACCCACGACTTTACAGGCTTGAGAATGAGGTAAATGTTACAGTTGTTGATCGCATAGTTGCTGCGCCAATTGCTTGGAATTGGAGACATGATCCTATGGGTCGAGCTTCAGGGGAGTTTGATGATCTTAAAAGGATGATGGAATCGTTTGTGCTTGATCTTAATGCAAAGGACAAATGGACATGGTCTTATGCTTCTGATGGGATCTTCAAGGTTAACATTCTTTCTAAAGAAATAGATGGTAAGTTGCTGCCATCGAGCAATTCTTCTCATAGCACTCTCCGAAATAATCTAGTGCCAAAAAAACTAGAAATTTTTGTTTGGCGAGCGTTATTGAAAAGGTTGCCCGTAAGGCTCGAACTTGACAAACGAGGCATTGATCTTCATAGTGGCTGATGCCCGCTTTGTGACGATGACGTAGAATCCATTGAGCACTCTCTCATCTTTTGCAAATATGCCCTTGATATTTGGGATCATGTTTTCAAATAGTGGGACATTGGGTGCTTCTCTAACTTCAGCCTTCAAGAAAGTTTCAATGGCAACATAAATTGTGCAACGTCGAGTCTAGGTAAGAAAATTTGGCAAGCCTTGGGCTGGGCGTGTTCGTATCTCATTTGGTCAAATCGTAACAAAATGGTTTTCAAAGGAAAATCGTGGTCTCCTCCGGTGGCAATCAATGAAATTCAAGTTAAGTCGTTTGAGTGGATTTCGATTAGGTAGAAAGGTAGAAAGATAGATTGGCTTACGTGGATATCCAACCTGAAAATATACCTCACTGCCTGAGTGCCTGTTAACGTGTACATATTCAGGAGCTGCAGCCTCTGCGTCTCTACTGTTTTCATTTACCTTGTAATCGAGTCTGTATAGTGTTTTCTTATCGTGTTTGTGATACTTAGGTGGGGAATCTGTCTCGTGCTTGTACTGTTTCCATTCCTGTTTTTTCGTGTGTCTGCATAGTCCCTACTATGCTTATGTAATTCGTTTGAGTATATATATATATATATATATATATATATATATATATATATATATATATATATATATATATATATATATATATATATATATATTAGTTTACAGTAATTGAACTATGAACACCAGATTCTCACTTAAACAATAGATATGAATTATTAGTGCAGAAATTGAGAGAACACAATAATAGAATAGAAGACTAATGATATTGATCGTGAAAAGTACATCTTCAAACTAAGCCATACGTCCCTATTTATACAGATAAACACCAAATCTAGGGATTTGGTTTCTAAAACTACTTCGCTATAAATAAGGAAAAGATAAACTAAAAATCAAACAAATTAGCTATTAATTCAAAAGTCAATTCTGGAGATAAAATTGAATCTTCAAATCATATCTTCTTAAACTTTAAGTATATCTCTAGAATAATCTTTAGCTTTGTCTTCAAGAAAACTTCAACCGTTGACTTCAGCAAATTCCAGAGTCTGCAACTTCAGACTCTAAATCTCCAGATTCTAAAATCTACAAAATACTTTTGACTCATCAGATTTTCATTTTTCCAACAATCTCCCCCTATCTGATGATGTCAAAACAACCTGTACACCTAATTAACCACCTTAGCATACTCATTTTCAATAAGCTTACACTTGTTCTTCATGTGAGGAATTTTCTTTAACATATTCAGCTTGCTATACAAGTGTTTCAATAATTGCACCCTAAAAGGAAATGTTTGCTCTGTTTCACACCTGGACAAAAGATTAATTAACATATCAATGCTTGCTTCTTCAAACTGATCACATCTAATCAACATCTTTTGATTTCCAGAAGTCTTTATCATCAAGCCATCCAGGTATTCAACATACTTGTCATCAACAAACTCCAAATGCTCAGGAACAATATATCTTTCAACATGTCCCTTAACTCTTCTCTTCTTCATTTACAGGTTAAAAGTTTCACAAAACACTTCATAATCTTTAATACTGATGATTCCCTCTTCAAATACCAAGTGAACCAACATGCACACTCTCTTTAACACTTCATTCACAATAACTTGATCCCCTGCATACTCCTTGATACAAACAGCAATGCCTCTCCATTCACAAAAACCTAAACGAACAATTTGATTCATTTTTACTCTTAACCTTCTGTCTGGCAAATGTGCCATTGTTAACAGCAAAATCACACCTTCAAACTCAGATTTTTCAACTTCAACTTTCACAACATCACCATCATATCTTCTGAATCTGAACCTCTTGTTCATCTGGGATCTGAGATCACCATCTGCTCTTTATGTAGCAGCAACCAAAACATCACTAGAGTTACCCCGCTTGTCACCAGTACCCTTATCAAAAACATTCTCCCCCTCAATTTGTTGCTCCCCCTCAATGTGAGTCCTCTTAGATTGCTCCCCCTCAACACTTGCAATACCTGCATCTGCAATACCTGCATCTGCAATACCTACATCATCTGACCTCTTTCGTTTCTCCCCCTTTTTGACATCATCTAAAGGCAGAGAAGAGATGAACTTCTAAATTTCAGTCTGTTGATTCTTGAGAGAACAAATATCAGATGCAAACCCAGTAAAACATTGTCTCAGTTCATCAACACCAACCATTCTTTTCTCCAGCTCAGCCAACCTGTGATTAATTTCTGTGACAGACCCTGAACCACATGTACTAGACAACCCCTGCATATCCCCAACCAACCTCCTTACCTTCATCAACTCATCTTTTGAAACAAAATTATTATTAAAGTTAAGATTATTAATCTTAGACTGCACAACAGAGAGCTTGTCATCAAACTCCTTAGTCAACTTGGTCAAAGCCTGATGTAGGATAACCATGGTGACTGGTGCCTCAGTCTGAGAAGTAGTGCCAGTGGATAAGGGTAGGGTTGGTATGTCCTCACAGCCTTCCTGTTGTAAAGAAAGCTGATCTTTGGACATAGAAGATTGTGAGGCCTGTATCTCACCATGTGACATGAGTGTGATATTGGCAGCCTGTGCAAGAAGGTGTAAGGATGGAATATTTTGAGTGGGTAGTGGCAGACTTAAGTCTGGGGTAAAAGTTGGCTTGGTCATTTCAGTAGGTTTTTGGATTTGGTTATTTGAGTCCAGGATTGGGACTTCTTCATGTAAGTCAACTGAGTGGGTTTTCTCAGTGACTGTAATGTGGGTATCCAAGTTAACTAACCTACCAGGTTCAGGTTGGTTCAAAGCACTCCTCTCACCAACCTCTATCAGAGGTGGTGGAGCAGTACGTGCAGCACTCTTCCTAGTGAATTTTTAAGGTGAATCCACAAGTGCTGTAGTATCTAAGGTTTTAGATATGGTGGTATTCTCAGTATGAACTGGTGGGTTCATAAGGTGGGTTGAGTGGGTAATTTGCTCAGCAGCAGTGGGTGAAGATGGGTTAGAGTGAGGTGGGATTTCCTCATCCATGTCTTCAGCATGCTCTGTTTGTGAAACAACATGGGGTGGAGTTTGTGTGGGGGTAGAATCTGATTGCTCAGATTCTAAAGATGGTTGACCATTGTTGTGACCTTCTGCAGACCCTGATTGCTCAGATTCTGAAGAAGATGCCCCTGCAGACCCTAATTGCTCAGAATCTATAGGTTGGTCTGCACGGCCAAGATTGACCCAATGCAACATAGCAGGAGTAAGAGCAACCTCTTGATCATTCACAATGTTGCTGTGAAACATTCTGACACTACATTCTGGAATAAAGGTATACTCATACACACGAAACACTTTAAGCCCATCATACAAAGCAGGAGTCATAGCTTGTTCAAACATTAAACTTAAAAACCTGATAAAAGGCGCATTATGATCTCTTGGAGTTTTTTCAGTGAAAACTAAGAGTTCAATGAAGATTAAACGTGCAAAATCAATATTCCTTCCTGTGACCATAGCATGAAACAGATGTGCCTCAAAATCATTAACCTCAGTCAGACTACCACACTTGAAGCTCAAACTTCTAATGACATTCGACAACAAAAACATCCACCTTGGAGAGAACATACTAATCTTAACAGAAGAATTAGTTAAAGGTTGACCAACTATAGGAAAACATGATCTCACAGCAGACCTTGACACAATTCTAACAAATTTATCCTGAACAGGAAGATTCAAAGCAATTCTTAAATGATTTTCAATAATAGTTAAAGAATTGTTACCATCTCTATAAGTACCAGTGATAGATCTAGCTTCTCTGTTTCCAAAGCAAATATACCAAAATTCTCCTAACATCTCTGAAAACATGATCGTTGTCTTGAAGAAAGCCTCCTTCAAAGGGTGATTTCGCATGAACAATACCAGATCCTCATACCCTTCGTTAGAAAAATTCGCAGGAATAGTAGCACAAGCAACCCTATTGTTAGCCGAAACCTGCACATCCTTCTCTCCTCTGATTTCTTTTGCCCTAATCATGTTATCGGTAGGAACAAGAACAAAAGGAATGAACTTCGTATTTGCCATTAGATTCAATCAAAAACTTGCAAGAACACGAGTGAATTATGAAAACCAAAAGAGGTTTTGAAGAAGATGATGATCGAATAAGAGGAATTAGGGTTTATGTTTGAAGATTAATTTGAAGAAGATTTTGAAAAAGAACAATTAGGAGAGATATAAATACCTCTGACACAAAAATTTCAAAAAGTTACCATTAACCCCCTTCAAAATTTAACTTTTTACTTTAGAAACCCGAATAAAGAAAACCTTTATTGACCAAATAAGAAAACAAGCGTACAATAAAAATACACAACCAGAGTAAACCTTCCCAGACTCTAAATAAGATGATGTCATCCAGACTCTTTTTTTTTTTTTTTACAACAACAGTTTAGAGAGTATCATCACTGGACAACATTTCAATTGATGTATTTAACATTCCAAGTTGCCCAAGAAGATAAAAATGCCTTTCCTCAGGAAGTGCTTTAGTGAAAATATCTGCTAATTGATCCTTAGTGCCAATATGCTTTAAAAACACTTTGCCCTTTTCAACACAATCACTTATAAAATGATGCCTGATTTCAATATGCTTGGTTCTTGAGTGAAACACTGGATTCTCAGTAATAGCAATTGCACTTTCATTGTCACACATTATTGGAGTGTTGGTCAATGTTAACCCAAAATCCAGAAGTTGATGTTGCATCCAAAGTAACTGAGCACAACAACTTCCTGCAGCAACATATTCAGCTTCTGCCGTGGAAGTGGCCACAGAATTCTGCTTTTTACTAGACCAGCTGACCAATTTTCCACCTAGCAATTGACATCCACCAGAAGTGCTTTTTCTATCTAATTTGCAACCTGCATAGTCTACATCTGTGTAACCAATTAGATCAAATCCTGAGTCTTTAGAATACCAAAGACCCAGGTTAGGGGGTACCTTTTAAGTACCTAAAAATTCTTTTCACAGCTTTATAATGAGACTCCCGAGGATCAGATTGGTAACGTGCACAAAGACATGTAGCAAAAATTATATCAGGTCTACTTGCAGTTAAATATAGCAAAGATCCAATCATACCTCTATAGGTTGATTGATAAGTGAGTTTCCCATATTCATCTTTATCAAGCTTTTCAGAAACACTCATTGGAGTTCTTAAAGTAGAACAATTTTTAAAACCATATTTAGTTAACATGTTAGAAATGTAGTTACTTTGGTTAATAAAAATGCTTTCAGAACTCTGTTTTATTTGCAACCCAAGAAAATAGTTTAAAGTACATAAATTACTCATTCTATACTCTTCAGACATAATGTCAGAAAACCATTTTCTTAAGTGTGGATTTGTAGACCTAAAAATAATGTCATCAACATAAATTTGAATAAGTAACACATCACCTTTGTCCTTTTTGATAAACAAAGTCTTGTCAATAGCTCCTCTGAAAAAATTCTTTTCTAGAAGAAATGTTGACAAGGTATCATACCAGGCTCTGGGAGCTTGCTTCAGACCATAAAATGCTTTCTTCAATCTGTAAACATGCTTAGGAAATTTCTTACTTACAAAACCAGGAGGTTGTTTCACATAAACCTCTTCTTGCAATTTACCATTCAGAAAAGCACTCTTCACATTCATTTGAAACACCTTGAAATCTTTGTGAGCAGCATATGCCAGAAACAGTCTAATAGCTTCAATTCTAGCAACAGGAGCAAAAGTCTCATCATAGTCTATTCCTTCTTATTGTCTGTACCCTTGAGCAACCAACCTTGCTTTATTTCTGATTACAATACCATCTTTATCAACCTTGTTTCTAAAAACCCATTTTGTGCCTATTGCAGTTTTATCAGCAGGCTTTGGAACCAATTCTCAAACATCATTCCTTTCAAATTCTGTCAATTCTTCAGTCATAGCCTCAACCCAATCATTGTCAGCCAATGCTTCATATACTTCTTTAGGCTCAATTAGTGAAAGAAAACAAGAAAAGAAGCAGTAATTTGCTATAGCAAAATCAGACACAGGTGTCTGAGAAGAAGAACTAGGTTTAGGCAAACCTGTAAGATCCACAACATAATCCTCAAGATGCTTTGGAGGAACTATGTTTCTAGATGATTTTCTAGTAGGAACAATGAGATCTAAAGTGGTATTTGATGACTGATCACCACTTTCTTGATTGACAACAAATTCTTCTTCCTGTGAAGGTTCTTTTGTGTGAGTATCATCTGCAACTTCATTTCTCAATCCAGACAAATTTGGTTCATCTGACTCAGACTCTGAATCTAGAGTCTGAACACTATTCCCTGAAATTAAATTAGATAATTCACTAAGTGCAGATAGCTCAGTACTACATGACTGATCCATTTTTAAAGAACTTTCATCAAAGGAAACATTAATGGATTCTTCAATCTTCATTCTCCTCTGATTATATGCTCTATAAGCTTTAATACAGAAGAATATCCCAAAAATATACCTTCATCAGACTTTGGCCTCATCTTATCAAGCTGATCTCTTTGATTTAAAATATAGCATTTACACCCAAATACATGGAAGTAATGAATAGTAGGCACCTTTTTATGATATAACTCATAAGGAGTTTTACCATGTTTCTTCACAATCAAAGACCTATTTTGAGTGTAACATGCTGTATTGACAGCTTCAGCCCAGAACCTTAGGGCAACATTTGATTGGCATAGCATGGTTCTGGCTGCTTCAATGAGTGTCCTATTTCTTCTTTCAGCAACTCCATTTTGTTATGGAGTTCTAACAGCGGAGAAATTTTGACCAATTCCAGACTCTACACAAAAATCAATTAATGTAACATTTTTGAACTCAGTACCATGATCACTTCTCAACTGTTTGACAAGAACACCCTTCTGCACCTGCTCTTTCTTGATCAAGTTGATGATTTCTTCAGGAGCATCACTTTTTGCAGCTAAGAAAATAACCCATGTAAATCTGGAATACTCATCAACAATTACCAAAGTATATCTTTTTCCACCCAGACTACTAGTGTTTATTGGACCAAACAGATCCATGTGAAGCATGTGAAGTGGAACACTAATGGTAGCTAGGGTTTTTTTAGGGAAACTTTGTTTTGGTCTGTCTACCCATAATACAAGCAGAACAAGGTTTGTCTTTCTTGAAAGGTTGTTGTGGAAGACCTCTTACAAGCTTCTTTTTGGAAAACTCATTGATATTTTTGAAATTAAGATGAGAAAGTCTTTTGTGCCAAAGCCAATTAAGTTCTGAGACAGTCTGAGAGTACAGACATGTCTCAATTCCAGCATCAACAGATTCTAGATCCATCATATACACATTTTGAAATCTCCATGCCACAAGAGTTGGCCTTCCTTTAGGATCATAAATAATACCAGCTTTCTTCCTAATTCTGATTTCACAGTCTTCATCATTAATTTGGCTCACACTCAGCAGATTATGTTTCAGCCCTTCAACTAAAGCAACTTTCTTAAATGTAACACTTCCAGCTTTAACAGTACCAAAACCAATAGTCTTTGCAACAGAATTATCCCCATATCTTACAGAGGGACCCTTTTCTTCAACAAACTCTACAAGATGCTCTTTGCATCCAGTCATGTGTCTTGAGCAACCACTATCCAGATACCACATATTACCCTGCTGCACAAGACACAAACAAAAGAGAATAATTAGTTTTTAAGGGGAACCCACTTTTCAGTGGGTTCAATTGTAGTGCTCTTCACTCTCCAAACAAAAGCTTTGTTTCCAATCCAGATCAACTTGTCCTTAACAGATTTTAAGACACTTTTCTTCTTAATTTCCTTAGGAAAATAAGATGTTCTTTTAACTGAAGGTTTTTCTTGACTCTTGATTTTTTCATTGAGCTTAGAAATTTCCTTTTTGAGTTTTTGAATAGTCTTAGCTTGTTTTGACTTTGACCTTCTTTTAGTTAACCCTTTTGGATCTGGACAAGTGTCAGTGTCAGAGGATGATTCAGAGTTGTTATTGCAACTTGACTCTTGGGTGTCAGACTCTAGGTCAGAACATTCACTATTATTTTAAGAGACTAAAATGCTAGAGTCTGAAGGTTTCAAAAGTTCAGACTCTAATGGATTTTTACTTTCAAGTATTATAGTCTCAGAAGGTTCAACAGGATCTAATGATCTTACAAAAGCATTGGTTAAAATCTTTTTGTCACCATCAAATTTTACAAATGTGTTTGGTAGAATATCAGGTTTGAATACACTTGGATCAACTTCCACATTATTATCTAATATGTAGTTTTCACCTAGTATAGCTTTGACATCATCTGAAATTTGTTTGGCAATAGCATCAGAATTCTTTTTGAAAGATACACACCAAGATTTACAAATTGATTCATAATGTTTTGACCTTTTAATTGATCTTCCTAATTCAATATTTAACCTTTTAGTTTCTTCTGTGTATGCCATTTTATATGTGTCAAGTTCTACCTCACATTTTTTCAAGATTTTAATTTCAGCATCTTTGTCTTTGATAGTGTTTTTAAGATCAAAAATTTGTGTTCTTTGTGATGACCCGGGAATTTTCGACCAAATTTAAACTTAATTTTACATAGCCTCGACATGATAAGCAAAGTTTATTTAATCGAATCTCAAAAACTTTGAATTATGTTTTTATATCCATCTATACCTTTGACTATTTCCTCGACGATTCACGAACCATTGTTGTAAATTAAAAAAAAAAAAAAAAAGAAAAGAAAAGAAATTATATATATAAAAATAATAAATGTAAATATATAAATAATAAATTAAAGTAATATAATATAATAAAGTCAAATATGTAAATAAGATACAAAAATAATTAAGTATAAGTGAATCAATATATGTATATGATTTCATGTATAATTATTATATGTATATAATTTATACATAATAATTAATCAATAAAAGTTATTATATAATATTATATGATTATTAAATTTTACATAATTAATAACAGATTATGGACAATTTGAAATATAGTTGTTATAGCAATATTATTATTACTTTCATCAATAGCATTATTAGTTAATATATAGACATGAAATTTAATACATCTAAGTTATTATACTAATATTATTATTATCATTACTAATAACATTATTTATAATTTTAGTTATTACTATGTTTAGTATTAATATTAAATATTATTATTATTATCCTTATTATTAAGGATTACTTTTATTATTATTATAAATGTTATTAATATTATTAGTATTCTTATCAAAAAATTGTAATATTAATAGATTTTAATAATAGATTTATATTATTAATTTATATTACAACATTTAACATAAAAGATGTATAAATAATTAGTATATATACACGTACATATTAATACAGATTTATAAACTACAAACACTGATTTGTTACGCGTAATTTTTTTTAATTCAACATAGGATTCAGTTCTTTCTTTTCTTTTTAAATGTATTATGCTATACACCTGTGAAAAGCTATTGATATCTTTTAACCTACTACAAGACTTAATCTATTTGTATTTTGGAAGTTAGCATTTAAACCCTTCCATATAATCTTTCTCAGATAGATACACATAGGAAGTCTTTTATTTATTTATTTATTTATTTATTTTATTTTCTCTCGTTTTGCCATAACCTGGGTCATTTAACCTTCGAATTGATTCGGATCAAATTGAAGAAAACTAAAAATACAGATTTCTTCTCATTCATGTCGTGAAGGTATGTGTATAATTTCAAATTCTAATTTGAGGAAACGAGGAAGAAATTCGAAGTCAAAGGAAAAATTTTAAAAGTCAAATTAATTGTTCTTAGTAAAAATTTGGATTCGTTTTGATATCTTAAATAAAATTGATGATTCCTAAAGATTGTATATATGATTTGCAAACTAATATGGGTAAAAAGTTTCAGTTAAAATGGTTTCAATCTCAAAAATCAATTTATGTTCTTCATTTTTTTTTTATACCCAACAGCGACGGCTGTTTTCATTTTTGTGTATTATATATATATATATATATATATATATATATATATATATATATATATATATATATATATATATATATATATATATATATATATATATATATATATATATATATATATATTTGTTTGATGTAACTAATCTATACAAACTTTGGATACTGAAAAGTTATCAATTTTATATAAATCGTGAAATTAAAGAAATAAGAAATCCATGGTTGATTGAGAAGAAGATGGAGAAACTGAGTTTACGGTTTACATATTTTTATGTTATATATTAAAACAGAAAAACATAAACAGTCAGATGGTTAAGAGTTAGTGCCGGAAAGCTAGAGGTCGTGAGTTCAATCCCTACCTTCACCATTTTTTTTGTTGATTGTTTGTTTTGTTTAATTGAACTTGGGCATAGTTATATCTTTGTTACTGCTGGGCCGAAATCCAAAATAAAAATAAAAATGTTGAGCCGAGTTTACTAGTTGGGCCGATGTGCAACTTGGGCTAACAATGGAGAGGGATAGGAGTTAAATAAATGAATGGGTAACATAAAACAGAATAAGGGCAGCAGCTCAAATGGTTAAGGTGTTAAGCGGGCTAGCAAGTGGTCAAGGGTTCGAGTCCCTTCAGTGACATTTTTTGTGACTATCTTCAAAGGTTGTTATTCCTTATTATTATTATTTCAATTATTATTATTGTTATTATTATTGTTATGGTTATTGTTAATACTAGTATTAGTAATTAAAAATTATTATCATGTACATAAAGATTACTAATATAACTATTATTATACTACTATTAGTATTAGTATTATTATTAT
Source organism: Rutidosis leptorrhynchoides (assembly GCF_046630445.1). Lineage (NCBI taxonomy): Eukaryota > Viridiplantae > Streptophyta > Magnoliopsida > Asterales > Asteraceae > Rutidosis > Rutidosis leptorrhynchoides. The sequence goes on from NC_092333.1 coordinate 561,236,195, forward strand.
TGTTATGATCATTATTATCATTAAGTATTAAAACTATTATTATTAGTATTAACATTGTTATTATTAACATTATATTATTTAAGTAAAGTATCATTTTATTATTAGAACTATTATTATTATTATTATTATTATTAAGTATTTGAATTATTATTAATAAGCACTATGAATGTTACTTATTATTGTTACTACCGTTCATATAAGTAGTAATTACCAACTATTATTATCGTTAACATAATCCTAGTTACAATTATAATTATTATTATTATTGTTATTACTAATAATATTATTATCAATATAGGTATTAATATTAAATAATATGATTATTAATATATTCTTTATTAATCTCAAATACTATCACTTTTAAGCAAATAAATATTTTGTACATAAAATATATTAATTATATATACTACACTTATATTAAAACTCCACATCACTATAAATATAAATAAAACCTACTAAAATTACTTATATAAACACTTACAAACAACAAATTATCAATTTTTAAATATAATATCAAACAAGTACGTATATCAATATATTAATATAACTATAAAAATATAAACCATTTGAATAAACATACAAATTAAAAATATATAATATTAATATAAAAATAATGTAAATAATAAGCTTATATATATATTCATTCGAATACGATTATATGTATTAATGATTATACAAATGATTTAGGTTCGTGAATCCGAGGCCAACCCTGCATTGTTCAGTTGTTCAAAAATAGTCATATGTATTTTTACTACAAAATACATTAGGTGAGTTTCATTTGCCCCTTTTTACTCATTACATTTTTGGGCTGAGAAAACATGCAAATGATTTATTAACTGTTTTACAATATTTATATGCGTGAGTTTCATTTGCCTTTTTACCCTTTATATTTTTGGGCTGAGTATACATGCGCTGCTTTTATAACTGTTTTACGAAATAGACACGAGTAAATGAAACTACATTCTATGGTTGAATTATCGAAATCGAATATGCCCCTTTTTATTAAGTCTGGTAATCTAAGAATTAGGGAACAGACACCCTAATTGACGCGAACTCTAAAGATAGATCTATCGGGCCTAACAAACCCCATCCAAAGTACCGGATGCTTTAGTACTTCGAAATTTATATCATATCCGAAGGGTGTCCCGGAATGATGGGGATATTCTTATATGCATATTGTAAATGTCGGTTACCAGGTGTTCAATCCATATGAATGATTTTTGTCCCTATGCATGGGACGTATATTTATGAGAACTGTATATGAAATCTTGTGGTCTATTAAAATTATGAAATGATTATTTATGTAAACTAATGAACTCACCAACCTTTTGGTTGACACTTTAAAGCATGTTTATTCTCAGGAATGAAAGAAATCTTCCGCTGTGCATTTGCTCACTTTAAAGATGTTACTTGGAGTCATTCATGACATATTTCAAAAGACGTTGCATTCGAGTCGTCGAGTTCATCAAGATTATTATTTAGATAATTATAATTAGATATATTATGAAATGGTATGCATATCGTCAATTTTCGATGTAAGGAAGTTTGTCTTTTCAAAACGAATGCAATGTTTGTAAAATGTATCATATAGAGGTCAAGTACCTCGCGATGTAACCAACTATTGTGAATCGTTTGTAATCGATGTGGACTTTGTCCGGATGGATTAGGACGGGTCCTTTCATTCTTAACCTATCAATATCATCTAAACACCATTGAAAGTCAAGAAGCAAGTACTGAAACATTCTCACTTTTTCATTATCAAGATAGTTTACAAAGTTTTGTACCTTATAAGCAGAAACTTTATTACAAGTAGAGTCTTTATCCATCTTCTCAATAGCTTTCAGATCTTCTTCAAACTTGCTAGAACCACCATCAATAATAGCCATAAGACACTTATCCTCCTCCTCATCAGATGATGAGTCTTCATCTTCCCATGCTTCTGTGTACAAAGCTTTCTCCTGTTCTTTGTTCTTAGATTTTTCTGCTTCACTCTTTAACTTCATGTACTTAAGTTTGTACTTTCTTGCTTTGTCAACAGACTTGTTGGAGTTAGCACCTCCTTCACCCTTAGACCAACAGTCAGCAGCTATGTGTCCTAACTTGCCACACTTAAAGCATTTAGCTTTCTTTGGATCAAAAGTACCCTTGCCTTTACCCTTCTTATAACCAAACTTTCTCTGCTCAATCCTTTGAGTCAAAAGAGCCATCTGGACTTCTAGATCTTTAATCTACTCATCTTCATCAGATTCACTATCATCATCAGAAGTTTCATCACTCTCAGATTCAACCTTGCTAGAATAACTAGAGAATAATTGCTTATTCTTCTTTGTGGTAGCCACCAATGCAGCTTCTGGATCTTTAGCAGTTTTCTTAGCATTGATCTTGTTCTTCAGTTGTGTTTCCTCAAAGTTTGATAGTATACCAAACAATTCACTCAACTCATAGTTATCTATCTTCTCACTAATTACCATAGATGTAATTATAGACTCAAAGTTCGAAGGTAACAATTCAATGAACTTTTGACATAACACTTGTTGTGTTTTCTCTACACCAACACTTTCAAGATCATTTATCAGAACCTGAAATCTTGAATGAAGATCACTTAAAGACTCTTTAGGCTCAGCAGCAAAATTTTCATAGCATCTAATCAGATTCTTCTTCTTCAGAGTCTTAACAACAGTGACTCCTTCATAGTCATTAAGCAACAGATCCCACATAGCTTTAGCAGTCTTGGCGTGACTGATCTTTCTGAGAATTTAAACAGTAACAGCATTCTCAATAATACTCCTTATTTTGCTATCCAGTTTGAACTTGATAGCTTCTGCTTCGGTCCACCTTTCTCTTGGTGTTTCACGAAAATAGGTAGGTTGTGCAGCAACAGTATCTGTGGCAGGAACATCAGCTATCATTGAACCAGGAATAATGGGTCCTGTTGTAAGAACATGCTCAGCTTCTTCATGAATAGATCCTAAAAACCATAGGACTTTCAATTTCCAAGTTGCAAAGTCTGTGCCATCGAATATTGTCACACCTTTTCCCGCCATAACTGGGGTATGAATGGTACTGGTAGACATATTTATAAAAATATGGATCGTTTGTAAAGATTACCGTAATAGGATTTACACCTTACCCGCTCTGATACCAGTTATTAGTTCACAGTAATTGAACTATGAACACCAGACTCTCACTTAAACAATAGATATGAATTATTAGTGCAGAAATTGAGAGAACACAATAATAGAATAGAAGACTAATGATATTGATCGTGAAAAGTACATCTTCAAACTAAGCCATACGTCCCTATTTATACAGATAAACACCAAATCTAGAGATTTGGTTTCCAAAACTACTTCGCTATAAATAAGGAAAAGATAAACTAAAAATCAAACAAATTAGCTATTAATTTAAAAGTCAATTCTGGAGATAAAACTGAATCTTCAAATCATATCTTCTTAAACTTTAAGTATATCTCCAGAATAATCTTTAGCTTTGGCTTCAAGAAAACTTCAACCGTTGACTTCAGCAAATTCCAGAGTCTGCAACTTCATACTCTAAATTTCCAGATTCTAAAATCTACAAAATACTTTTGACTCATCAGATTTTCATTTTCCCAACAATATATATATATATATATATATATATATATATATATATATATATATATATATATATATATATATATATATATATATATATATATAATTGTCTTGGCCTTTCAAAGAAAAAGAATATGATAATGACCTTTATTATTTTTAGTTGAATTCTCTATTTTCTCAGTATAAAAAACTCGAGGATATAGTACAAAGGAACATGTATTTTCATAAATCTTTATTAATTTATTCGAAACTTAGATGTTGCTTTTTTTTTAGATATTATTGTCTAAAGATCTATAAACCACATATGTTGAGAAGATGTGTTATGAAGATCTGTAAGCTGAACATCAAAGACTATTTGTTTTTGTGTAAGTAGTAGTGAGAAACATGTATCTAAGTCGGCAGATTTGCAGACAATAGAAGACATATTTTATCTTTTTTTTTGGTAAAGAGTTTTACCCGATAAATATTATTTAAAAAATAATAACAAATACATAAAAGGACAACGATCACAAACACTCATTGCAACCTCTCTAACAACCAAAAATACATAGATAGAACTACGAAACACATAGTTGGCCCAACAAAACCAAACACCAACGACACACCTAACTTAGAATATTAAACCAAAAAAAAAACCTTCAAATTATAACCATCCCGAATTGGGTTGAAACCTTAGAAACATTCTTCTCAACCATAAACTTGGCAGTTTCTTCTTCGTCAACTTCTACATCGCTCTGCTCATCTACTAGATTATAGTTAAGGTTGTTACGCGCTCGAAACAAATTCCGATTTTTCACTTGATTGTTACCACTTAGACTCGCACTATTTATTGACTCATTGTATGTATACCCATGTTTTTCACACCCTCTTCAATTTTAGTTATATACACCAATTTAAGTTTAAATTTTCAAACATTAAAACCTTCCTTATCCTTTTTAACTGTCACACCTTTATTAGTCTTCCTTTTGACATGCTGATAACCATCGTTATCATTATTAATTACTTTAGTATTCTCAACATGATTATTTTATTGTCCATCCAAACGACCAAAGATACGGCATCAAGAACATCTTAGAGGACTCCATTCATACTCGATCCTAACTGTGTCTAACGTTTTTTGATGCCCTACAAGGCTTGGCATGGAAATAGTTAGAACCTCCTTTAACTCTACTTCGAATGGGATTTCTACCATTGCACGAGCATAGTTCGGTCTACCATAAGCTTTCAAACACATAGTGCTCATAGACGAGTCTACCAATCTTAGAAGTAAACATACCCGAGCCATCCTCTGTGGAAACCCACAACTAAAACATCATACAACTTAACCCATATCAGAACTTTAAACAAATTTTCATTTGTCACAGAAACCACAGTGAACCAACGGTTAAGTATTATGGGCACCATGCGAATCATCCACGACCCACTCCCAAGAACTTCATGCATACCTTCCTCAGTTGCAAACTTAAAAAAGAAGAACCCATTATTGCACCACCGCCGGATACGCAATCCTTTTACCGATAAAGTAACCATACAACGTATTGTTGTATCTACTCGTAGCCTCTTGCACGGAAGATAATAGAAGCTGAACATCTACTCCCTCATCCAGAACGTCATTCGATTCTATAAAATAAAAAGTAACCTTGCCGTTACCTTTTCGAGACGTGTTTCCACTAATTGGGAAAACGTAAGATTTAACCATAACCTCAGCATCATTCAATACCGTTGTATCTTTATTAGCATGCATAACAACATTCTCCCATTGAGTGTAAGTATTAACAAGCTTTGAAGATCAATCTTTCCCGCTAAGATCTGGAAACACATAAGCATGATCACCATGATCGCTACTCTTTAACCCCTCCATATGTTCATGTAAAGGAAATTCAGAATGTATATTCGTATTGAAACCATATTTAACGGGAGATTCATGGATAGGTACCCTTACCTTCCCGTCATTATCATCATAAAAGTTGGAAGAGGTGTGTACAATTTACATTGCCCCTAACATGGAAGGTGCACCCATCAACATATTGTTTCCCCAATTAAAGGCACCTCAGTCGTACACTGCATATCCTTCTTTGATTCATCAATCTTATCATGTAATGAAGTTTTATCTCCAACATTAATACCAGGAACATCATCAATTGGTTTAGAAATTGAATCATCACTAGGTGATTGTTAGATGTGTGAAGGATAACAAAACAAAGGAGGAAATTCGGATATTCTTTAAGGCGCGCCGCGACCACCTTTGGCGCGTCGCAGCCTACACGCGTATAGATGTTTGAGCTGAAGACTTGTTCTGTTCCTAATTTACACTTGGTAGCACGTCGCGGCCCTTTAGGGGAGCGTCGCGGCTTCGACTGAAAGAGGAAACTTCCAGAAATGTTTCTTTCTTGTTCCTTAAGTTGTTTTGTACCTATAAATACATCATATTGTAACCCTAAAGCAGATGTACGAAAATATCAATAAAAATCACTCTAGTTGGCAGTGGACTAAAGCAATCTAACCAATTGCATATAACCACGTAATTTCTTGTGTCGTTTTCTCTACTTTTCTTTATTATCGTTCTTTTGTTATTTCTGAATTGGTGATTGTTGTTTGGCTCCATAAATTCCCAACAACTGGTATCTGGAGCATAGGTTCGATTAAAGGGCACGATGCGCAGACGAATGAAAGTTTACAATTGATCAGTTCGATGGGAAGGATTTTGGGTTTTGGAAGATGCAAATAGAGGATTATTTGTATCTGGAAAAAACTGCACTTACCTTTAAAGGAGAAGAAACTTGATGATGTTAAACAAGAAGATTGGGATCTACTAGATCACTAAGCTTTGGGGGCGATTACGATATCTCTTGCCAAAACGTTGCTTACAACGTTATTAACGAGAAGACTATGTTTGGGTGTATTAACGCACTTACAAACATGCATGAGAAACCTAATGCTGCCAATAAGGTTTTTCTCATGCGTCAATTGTTCAACCAAAAGATAAAAGAGGGTGCTAGTGCTACGGATCATATCAGTGATTTTAACAATCTCATCTCAAGACTTGCTTCAGTGGAGATTGTATTTGATGATGAACTTCAGGTACTGATCTTGCTTTCGTCTTTGCCTGAAAGTTGGTCGGGTACCGTTACGGCAGTTAGTAGTTCTACGGGAATTTTTAAACTCAAGTATGGGGGCATTCGGGATTTGATTATTGAAGAAGATACTCATAGAAGGAATTTCGAGGAATCTTCAGGGTCGCTCTTAAATACTGACAACAGGGGCAGGAAGAACGATAAGGGTACGAAGAAGGGTAAGAAATTCAAGAAGAGGTTTAACTCTAGGGACCGAGAATTAGCGGTTTGTTGGAATTGTAATCAAAAGGGTCATTTTAGCACTCAATGTAAGAATCCGAAAGTGGATGACGCTAGGGTGAACTTTACTTCAGGATATATGGATGACACTTTGGTGTATTGTGTTGAAAATTCGGTGGAAGCTTGGATCACGGATTCGGGTGCATCATTACACGCTAATCCTAGTAAGGAGATGATGAAGAATTTTAAACCGTATTGGGGGAAAGTAAGATTGGTGGATGACAAACCCCTAGACACAAGAGGCATTGGAGACGTGATATTAAAGACATCCCAATGATCATTGGACATTGAAAGATGTGAGGTACATTCCGGATTTAAAATGAAAGCTTAACTCAGTTGGTCAATTGGATGAAGAAGGCAGTCACACTACCTTTGGTGATCGCAAGTGGCAAGTTAAAAAGGATGGTTGTATCGTGGCATCGTGACATAAAAGGGGAACTTTATACATGGTCGAGGTATTCGATGATGATGAGGTGAATGTGAAGAGTAATGTAGGGGCTGATTCTACTCTATGGCACCGTCGTTTAGGGTATATGTGTGAGGAGGGGATGAAGTTGCTAGTTTCTTATGGGAAGATTCCGGATTTAAAGAAAGTGAATATCGGGTTTTGTGAACCATGTACATTGAGGAAGCAAAAGAAAGTGTCTTTTGGGAAATCGGGAATTGCGCCAAAGAAGGAGAAGCTTGAACTTGTTCATCTCGATGTTTATGGACCTACAACGGTCGAGTCACATGGTGGTTCTCGCTACTATGTCAGCTTCATTGATGAATCCACAAGGAAGGTGTGGGTTTACTTTCTTAAGGCTAAATCTGATGTATTTGCATCTTTTAAAGTGTGGAGAGCTGCTGTTGAAAACGAGACTAACTTGAAAGTTAAGTGCTTGAAATTTGACAATGGAGGAGAATACAGCAGCAAAGAGTTTAAAGATTGTTGTGCGGAACATGGTATTCGTATGTTGAAAATAGTTTCAAAAACACCACAACACAATGGGGTTGCCAAACGCATGAACATGACGCTTAATGAGCGGGCTAGGAGTATGCGGTTACATGCGGGTCTACCAAAGATGTTTTGGGCAGATGTGATGAACACGGCAACTTATTTGATTAATAGGGGACCCTCGACACCGTTAGAGTTTCGAATTCCTAAAGAAGAATGGACCGGTAAAAAAGTGAGTTTGGCTCACTTAAGGATATTTGGTTGTAATGTTTATGTGAAGACCAAAGACATTGACTAAGACAAGTTTGATGCAAAATCAAGAAAATGTACATTTATTGTAACATCCTCACCTGGGCCTATCTGTAAGATTACTAAATTGCCCTTAAGTTGTGTTGAGTTATTATATGCTTTTATTTTTATTTAATATTTAATATTATGTAATGATGTGGTTATGATCAGTTTGTGACAAGTGTCACAGAACAGGTTTGTTTACTTAATTTAGACTTCATTTGAGTTGCCAAATAATGTACGAAAGATATCAGATAACTGATAAATACCTGTGTGTTGTACAGTGTGGGACTTTAACCCACTTTAGAAGACTAGTGCTGCTTCTCTCCTCATTTGTTTCCAGATTTTTCTACACACACACACAAACACCTCGTTCTTCATCTCTTCTAACTACCAAACCCTAGATCTTTAATCCTTGTTTTAGAGCTTAAATCATTTGCATCTTTGTGTTCTTTGTGATTTACTGATTCTATCAAGGTAAGAATCAAAACATTTCATGCTTTAATCTTTGAAAAAATTGGGTTTTTGTGTAAAGTTTTACAAAGTGAGTAATTTGGGTCAAAGTGGTTAGATTTGATGTTTTTTGAGTCCAAATCTTGTGGATTTATGTTACTACATGTTTAGTGTCTTCAATTTGGTCAGTTTTGAGGTCATAATCGAGATCTAGAGCAAGAATTGGTCGATTTTAGGTGAAACCCGTAACCTTGTTCATCAGCACCTGCAGATAAACACAGTCGTCCGAGTGTCTCCTGACACTCGACCGACCGATTCGACCATCGATCGAGTGTGTATTGTAGAGACCCATCCAAATCCATCCGGACGAAGTCCATATTGATTATAAACGATTCACAACAGTTGATTACATCGCGAGGTATTGACCTCTATATGATACATTTTACAAACATTGCATTCGTTTTTAAAAGACAAACTTTCATTACATCGAAAGTTGACAGGTATGCATACCATTTCATAATATCCAACTATAAATGACCTAATCCGTCATTTACTTAATAATCTCTAATGAACTTCAATGACTCGAATGCAACGTCTTTTGAAACATGTCATGAATGACTCCAAGTAATGTCTCTAAAATGAGTAAATGCACAGCGGAAGATTTCTTTCAAACCTGAGAATAAACATGCTTTCAAGTGTCAACCAAAAGGTTGGTGAGTTCATTAGTTTATCATAAATATTCATTTCATAATTTTAATAGACCACAAGATTTCATATTTCCATTTCTCATAAACATACGTCCCATGCATAGAGACAAAAATATCATTCATATGGATTGAACACCTGGTAACCGACATTCACAATATGTATATAAGAATATCCCCATCATTCTGGGATCCTCCTTCGGGCATGATATAAATTTCGAAGTACTAAAGCATCCGGTACTTTGGATGGGGCTTGTTGGGCCCGATAGATCTATCTTTAGGATTCGCGTCAATTAGGGTGTCTGTTCCCTAATTCTTAGATTACCAGACTAAAAGGGGCATATTCGATTTCGATCATTCAACCATATAATGTAGTTTCAATTACTTGTGTCTATTTCGTAAAACAGTTACAAAAGCAGCGCATGTATTCTCAGTCCCAAAAATATATATTGCAAAAGCATTTAAAAAGGGAGCAAATGAAACTCACCTAATGTATTTTGTAGTAAAAATACATATGACTATTTTGAACAACTGAACAATGCAGGGTTGGCCTCGGATTCACGAACCTATATCATTTGTGTATATATATATATATATATATATATATATATATATATATATATATATATATATATATATATATATATATATATTAAAACATACACTCGTAGTCGAATAAATCTATATATTATTATTGATGATGTATTTGTTATTTTAATAATTTATAAGTTTCTTTATTTATTTATATATTTTCATTTTTGATATAGAAATATTAATATAGTTAAGTTTTGTAATTTAAATATATATATATATATATATATATATATATATATATATATATATATACACACATAATCTTTATTTATATGCTTATAATCTTAACAACGTTATTAAAACTTTTATTTTTTAATCAATATTATTTTTATAATAATGATATAGTTAATACTTGATAGTAATAAAAATGATAGTTTTTAATTAAAAAGTCAATCTTGTTATATATGAATTTTTATTTTAATATAAATGTTAATCTCAATACTAATATTAATAAGAATGATAATAATTATGATACTTAATATTACTAATAAAGGTATTAATGTTAATAATTATATTAATGTTAATAATAATGATATTTATGATAATAAATGTAAAATTATTAATTTTATTGTTAACGATAGTTATGATAATAATTTTTAGTAATCTACATAATAATACTCATAATAATATAAATAATAATACTTATAACGATAATAATCATAATAATAATATTGATAATAATGAAAATGAAAAATATAAGTAGGTATACCCTTTTGAAAGCTGATCTAAAAATAAATGCCCTGGAACGGGCTCAAACCCATGACCTCTCGCATACCCGACAACACCCACAACCACCCTTCTGCCTCTGTCTTTCCTGATTTAATTCCCACCCGAATTTATTTAACCCAATTTAAATATTCATCATCTTCTTCATAGTTTCAAACGACCAGAGATCTCATATCAATCAAGACAACTATTTACTGGTTTGGTTTAAGCCTTTATATGAAATCGAAATCAACTGAAGATGATTGAATAGTAGAACAGAAATAATAAAATAAAAAAAAATAATAAAACAGTAACAGACCCATTTTCTTTGAACAAGATGAACTAAAAATCACTTTTCCATTTCTAGATTGTTTCAGACAAAATTTATAACATAAAATATACTCTAACTAATTCCTTGAAACTTTTTGATGCATCAATTGGACTTGAAACGTAAACCTGAACTCGAATTTAATCGTTGTTCATATATTTGAATTTTTATATTTAACCTTTGACTTAAAAATTACAGCTCGTTAAAACGAATTGGAACATGAGATTTTTGCAGAGAGTTTGAGAAAAAAAATCCTAACAAGACCACATTAACACATTTTGAAATGGAATTCAGATTCGAGCATTTGATGAAAAGATAATGATACAGGGTACCGACGGTTGTTCTTTAGTATTTTCCTTTTTTTATTTGATCAATTTGCAGTAGATGAATGAAGGTATAGGTTGTAGTAAATGGTAGCAGGTCGAGTGAGTTCAGTATTATTGGAATGAATCGATATATATACATATATATATATATATATATATATATATATATATATATATATATATATATATATATATATATATATATATATATATATATATATATATATATATATATATATATATAAGTATGCGTTTATTTCATCAGACAAGAACAAAAGGATAGATACAAAAATTGATAACGATGTTAAACTGATTTTGGATTACTCTACTATTTTGGGATCGTGATTTGTACTAACTCATATAAAGGAGCAATCAATCACAGTAAGAAAGCCATAGGAAACTGATTCAGATTCTCATTCATATATATATATATATATATATATAATTTTATATAAGTAATACTGTTAATTAATGATTATAATTATATTAATATTAATAATAATAATAATTCTAATAATAATAACTAATAATAATACATTTAAGAGAAAAAAAATATTAGTATTCATAATATCATAAATAATAATAATATCATTAATAATCCAAATATTACTAATAAATCAATATTAGTATTAGTAATCATAATAATTTCGAAATTACAAAAATAATAATTAATGATAAAAGTAATAATGATAATAATTTTTAAATAGAAATGGTTATTTTTAATAACCTTAATAGTATAACAATTTAATTGTATCAAATTATTTTTTTATATATATAATGATATCCATAATACGGGTATTAATATATAAAAAAAATAACCATTTTAATATAATAACTATATTTTATCTTATAATGATATATATATATATATATATATATATATATATATATATATATATATATATATATATATATATATATATATATTAATAATACAACTTGCAATTACATTTAATATAATATACAATATTATATTATATGATAACATTTATTTACTATTTATATATTACAATTAATTATAAATTATATATTTATATATATATTCCTTTTAATAGTAACTTAATTATTTTATTTATTATTTTACATTCTTATTTCAAATTGATTAAAGTGTATTTTGTTAATTCACAATATTATATATACACCTATATTTATATTTAAAAAAAAAATACATATATACATTTTTATTTACAAACTAATGTTCATGAATCTTCGGGCATAGTCAACGGTCAAATGCATTCATGTAAACTGTTCCAATGTTTTCGAGACTTAACATTACAGTCTTTGCTTATCGTGTCGAGATCATATGAAATTAAGTTTAAATTTGGTCGAAAATTTCCGGGTCACTACATGTATGACCCACGGCCGAGTGTGTCTGTGAGAGACCATCGACCGAGTAACTAGACACTCGACCGAGTGAGTGTAGACAGTCGGCTGACTGTCTCTGACAGTCGACCGAGTATCTTTTGCAGTGGAAAATTTTACTAAGTGTTGTTTTCTAGCCGTTATGCTGCCCGTTTGTATATTGATGACCATGATATTATAACTAACTTGTGTATATACCTTTCTCAGGAGAAAAGGAGAAAGAGAAGGTTCATTGATTAGACAGCTGAACACCTTCTCGTTTGCTAGTAAACGGTGAGTGGGAATAACTAGAGTATATAGTATAGAGTAGCATGTTATATTATGAGTGCCATGCTTGTTAGATATACTTGCTACTACAGTTAGTTAGTATGTTGTGATGACTGCATATTAGTTGATGCTTGTCTGCTGAAGCCCAGTACGTCCCTATTGTGTGGTGGCCTCGGTAGGAGAGATCAACTTGCGGGTTGGGTTCCTCATGTGGTGGCCTATACAATCGTGGTGTGTATATATGTAAATGACGCGTCCGTCGCGTGTGGGTTATATATATACATACGGTGGTGGAGGAACTTCTGGTAAACCCCAGTCTGATCAACTGGTGGTTAATGGTTTGGCCGAGCCGTCAGAGTCTCTGTAGAAGGCACTTGTGTGATGTTTATGTGTTAGACTATGTGACATAATTAGTATGACGGTTCCTGTATACTATTGCATGTAGTTAGTTGTACTCACTTAGCTTCGTGCTAATTCCCCTCCATCTCCTCCCTGCAGGTTGATAGCTTTTGTAGATAGTGCTTTTGGGAGAAGACGGGCATGGCGATGTTATGTTTGAAAGGGTTTAACTCTGATGGAGTCTTTTGTCATATGAACTGTGTTCTTTTGTAAACAGAATGTAATTTCGTTTTTTTCCTGTTAATTATGTACTTTATTTTAATGTCACGTGACACCAAATGCATTAGTTTAATGCTAGTTGTCAAATAATTTGGATCTGTAATTAGATATGTTTATGTTATTGAAATGGTTTATTTAAAATTAATGCTTCCGCCACGTATTTTAAAAAAAAAATTTAGCAGCGTCACAAGTTGGTATCAGAACTTGGTTTGGCAGCATGAACACTGTGATCTAAATGTTATGTTCCCAAACTTCGTAGAGTCATGCCAAACATAAAATGCTGGGGATGGGTTAAGTGAGTATTAGGACATGTTGTGTGTTAGTTTTTAGTGCTAACAGAGTTTATACTAAGCCTTAGTGTGAGTGTTGTGGTAGTGCAGTAATGGCAGATAATGAAGTAAACGCTACTGTCCCCACTGTCCTTGAACTGGTACTTTCAGAGCTCCCGATGAAGATGGACACGTGTCATCAGAGGAAGAAACCTCTCAAGAAGTAATAAACCTTCAAAGTCGGTTACTAGAAGCTCAGGAGAAAATTAAGGAATTGGAACAAGAACGGGCACAATGGAACCCTAATACCACTGCGTTGAACGTAACTTTTCCTTTAAACCTGTATACTCAAGCCGGTGGCAGTTCTTAATCACAGTTTCCTCAAACTACCTATCAAAACCTTCAAATACCATACCCATTTAATCAAACCTTTTCGAATCAGATGATCTACCCATTTCAAGTCCCTGAGACAAGAAAGAAGTGTACATATAAACAGTCCCTAGACTGCAAACCTCTAGAATACAACGGTCACACAAACCCTACAATGACCCCTAACTGGCTAAGAGAAGTGGAGAGAGCATTAGAATCATGTTTTTGTAAGCCTGAATCTATAGTGTTATTTGCTAGTAGGCTTCTCAAAGGTGAAGCAATGAAATGGTGAGACTCTATCACTGTATATTTACCCAGAGAACAGATCAGTCAAATAACCTGGGAACAAATTGCTTTTAAGGTTCGTGAGCAGTATTGTTCTGAATATGAAATGGAAGGATTGAAAACCGAGTTTCTGAGTATGAAGATGACAGAAAGTATGACGATTGATGAGGTTTTCAGAGATTTCACATCTAAGTTGAGGTTTGTTCAGTAATGGGTACCAATCGAGAAAGATAAAATTCAGCATTTTATGCGGGTGATTAAGCCGGAATACAGAACCATTGGGAGATTTTTAACCACATTGGTGCAGGCTCATGAGATGGCCAAGATTACTGAAGGTGATATTATGGCCGCGAAAAGAGAAAGTTCAAAAGGTGAATCTTTTAGGGGAAAATCAGAGAGTCAAACTGGTGGTCAGTCTACTCAGCAGTCAAGTAAGCAATCAGGTTTTCATGGTAAAAAGTCAGGTGGGTTTAAACAGAAGAGTAAGCCTGGTATGAGTGAATCTGGTTCAAGTCAGTCTGGTTGGTGTAATGTTTGTAAATCTACTCATGTGGGTCCGTGTTCTACAATGACCAGAAGATGTTTGAAATGCGGGGTATTGGGTCATGAAGCAACAGCTTGTTCCTTTAAATCTCATGTTTGTTGGAGTTGCCATCAGGAGGGGCATAGATCTGCAAGTTGCCCATCTGCGTCAAGAGCCGGTTCTGGGCAGGGTCAGGGGCGAATTCAGTAACTTCTGGGGGATCTTCTGCTTCTACTGCCGGACAGAAGAGAAAGAATCCTCCAACAGCAGAGGCAAGGGCATTTTGAATGTCGGTAGACGCTGCAACCGCTACCGATGACGTCATTACCGATATGTTCTTGGTTAATTCCTTGCCAGCTCGTGTTGTAGAGACCCGTCCTAATCCATCTGGACGAATACATTACATTTGGTTACATCGCGAGGTAACCTCTATATGATGCATTTTACAAACATTGCATTCGTTTTTAAAAGACAAACTTTCATTACATCGAAAGTTGACGGCATGCATACCATTTCATAATATATCCAACTATAATTGACTTAATAATAATCTTGATGAACTCAACGACTCGAATGCAACGTCTTTTGAACTATGTCACGAATGACTCCAAGTAATATCTCTAATATGAGCAAATGCACAACGGAAGATTTCTTTCATACCTGAGAATAAACATGCTTTAAAGTGTCAACCAAAAGGTTGGTGAGTTCATAGGTTTATCATAAGCAATAAAATTTATCATTTTGATAGACCACAAGATTTAAATACAGTACACCTATCTCGTGTACGAAACCATTTTTCATAATGCTTAGCAGAGTAGGTTCGTATCCTTTTTTCCCCCGTAGGTTGCCTCGACCGTACACATATCTCGTGCACAAAAATAACATACACATAAGCTGTGTATAAAATCATTCTCTCGATACATAACATTTACTTTGCATTCATTGCTTGGCTTGGTAACCGATCTTAACATATAATGCGCATCAATAATATCCCCAAAAACAGAACATCTCGTCTGTATAATATATAAACCTCGAAGTACTAAACACCACGCCCACTAACTCTTCCGTCTAGTGAACATTCTGGGTGGGGGTGTTAAACCCAGTAGCTACCTTTAGGATTCGCGTGATTTAGGGCCATACCCGATTCTAATTCTTAGGTTACCAAGCAATAATAATCAGGGAAAAATATCACAACAATTAGTGGCAATTATCACGTCCAACTAATTCAATAATAATCCACATAACTTCTGTCTGCATAATAATTCATTCGAGGAATGTTTTGCTTGTGTATATCTCGTCAAACATTTATAAAAGCATCTCATGTATTCCAAAAATATAGATTGTAAAAGCATTGAATAAAACAGTTGTAAATCAGTTATAAAGCAGTGCATGTATTCTCAGTCTCAAAAATGTAAAGAGTAAAAGGGAATCAAATGAACTCACTATACGATATTTTGTAGTAAAAATATGCATACGACGATACTGAACAATGCAAGGTTGGCCTCGAATTCACGAACCTATATTATTTATATATATATTAACACATAATATGGTAATCGAACGAATTTATATTATTAGTGATATACTTGTTATTTTAATAACTTATATGTTATATGTTTTTTAAATTTAGTGTTAGGTACTAATTGTTAATTGGTAAAATAATACTAATACTAGAAATTAAAAAGTTGTAATCTCTTTATAATGTTAATAATAATGATATCAATAATGTCCATTCAAAATAATAATAAAAATGATAGTTTTATTAATAATGTTATTGTTAATAAAAATATAGTTTTGGTAAAAAAAATGCTAATTTTAACAATAATGATAATAAAATAAAAAGTTGTATTGTTTTTATAATAGAAATTATAATTTTGATAATACCCCTTAATATTAATAATGCTTAATAATAATACTTGATAATAATTAATGTTAATAATAAAAATAATATTAATGATAATAATAGTTATAATATTGATAGTAATAATAAAAATAATAATAATAATAATAATAATAATAATAATAATAATAATAAGTATTAGTAATACTACATTTGAAGAAAAGCCCCAAAAAAAATACAAACTGCCTTAGCCCGGGTTTGAACTCAAGACCCTTTGCTCAACAGATAACACCCTAAACCATTGCTCTACTCATGTTTTTCTGATATTATGCCTAACTTAAATCTATATAACCCGTTTACGTTTTCTTTCTTTTTCCTCTAAATTAATTGACTCTTATCATCATCTAACATCTCTTCATTATCACCATCATACCCACTACTGTAAGTATCATCATCATCATCATCATCATCATAAAATCATGAAGTTATCATCCTCATCATCATAAAATTATCATCATACATTCCAACCGAAACATTCATTGGGTCTCGGCACAAAAAAAATGAATAAAATGCTTGGCCCAAGAGTTAAATTATCTAAGCCCATTAAAAGTCCAAATCTTGTAATTTTCAATTCCTATCGTTAATTTAACAAAAGAAGGAAAAAGAAGCAGGGAACATACTAAGTCACCATCATGTCATCTTCCAATATCACAAGACCACATCATCATTTTTCACGTCACCATCGTAAATACAAAAAACTACAATCGTTGGTCATCATCTTCCATATCCTAATCACCTTTAATCTTCTTCCTTAATAATCATAATCATAGGAGAGAGATCAATCACATCAGTCCGGTATGGTGGTGTTACAGGTGGTTCTCGAATGTGGTGGTGGCGATGATCTCGGTGGTAATGAAGGTTTCATTAAAGGAGAAATAACAAGAAAGGAGTGGTGGTTTGGTCAGAAACAGTAAAATTCGAAATCGTTTGGTTCTATTGGGTTTCATTCTAGTAGAAGGTTTATAGGGTGGGGGTGGAGTGTTTCATGGTGGTGCTCAATCGTCAACAAGAAAGAAGCAGGAAAACGCAAGGTTTAATGGTGGTGGAGATAATTCAAACAAAGAGGGTGGCGGTGAAGACTGTAGCAAAAACATCAAACCGTAATTGAAGGATAATAGAAAATAGTAGCAACCTGTAGTAGTGACGGTTGTAGGTGGTTGTTGTTCGAAATGAAAATAGAAAAACAGTTGCAACAATTGGTGATACTCCGGCGACATTTTAACAGAAAATATGTAGTAATGATGAGAGAGAAAACATGGCAGTTTGTGATGGTATTGCGGGTGGTGTATTACGGCAGTAAACAGTAACGCAGGCGACAGAAATAGGAATGAAAACGAGATGGGTTTCGGTTACAAGAATTGAGAGAGAGAGAGAGAGAGAGAGAGAGAGAGAGAGAGAGAGAGAGAGAGAGAGAGAGAGAAAATGGAGGGTGGTGATGGTTCGATGGGTTTGTGTTAGTGATCATGGTTTCACTAAGGTGGCGGTTGAGTAGTGGCTAAGGGTGGTTGAAGTAGGAGAGGGAATGAAGGGTTGATCGAACATCACTCCCTGCTGCAACAATAACTTTAAATCGAGGTGATTTGGTTCGGGTTTTGACTAATCGTGAAGCAAAATAGATAGGATGTAGCAGCGGGTTTATTTATATCATTATAGTCAAAATATGATGAAGATGAAGGATCAAAGAAAGATGTGAGTGTTAATTTGTGTTGGTGGATTATTCCTGTAACACATGTATATGTATATATAGAATGGATAGAAACTTTACATATAATATATAATTATAATATATATATTAAATATGGTGTCTAATTCATATTGTCAAAAGAATGAACGTGCATTGAACTCATTGGAACTTAAAAAAAATGATTGGAATTTAAGAACAGTAAAGCATCGAATTATTTGTTTGATTATACCGACAGTTTTCACGAATATTATATCGCGCCCCGTTGTTCACTCAGTGGCGAATAAAAGTGTTCAGAAAAATCCCATATTTTTAAATTAACTATATTTATTTATTTTGGTCATTATGGTATAAAATTTGGTCATTAATTATTAAATAAAAGTTACATTAATTATTTACTCCCAACCCCAAGTAAAATATAAAAAGTTTTAAAATTCAACAAATAGTTCCTAAATACATTTTTAATAAGCCTATGATTTGTAAAACTCGTTTTCGGTTAACCGTTTATTTTAAAATCATATAAGTTTGAATTTAACTTGCTTAACATCCATCGAATGGCAATTGAGTGTTACCGTCGTTTACTAAATAGATTCGAAATCACAAAAATATATTTTTAATATACTTTATTTATATATATAGATATATTTTAAATAATAATTATTATAATATCATATTTTTATTTTTAATTTACATAATTACTTTTAATAACAACAACATATAATATTTCAAATTATATTTCCAATTATTATTATTTATATATATATATATACACACACATATCTATTTACAATTAGTTGTTCGTGAATCGTCGGGAATGGTCGAAGGTCAATTGAATTCATGAGACAGTTCAAAATTTTTGAGGCTCAACATTACAGACTTTGCTTATCGTGTCGAAATCATATAAAGATCAAGTTTAAATTTGGTCAGAAATTTCCGGGTCGTCACACTACCTACCCGTTAAAGAAATTTTGTCCCCGAAATTTGATCGTGGTCGTCATGGATAACAATAAGAATGTTTTCATGATGTATATGAGTTGTAAAATAGAGTTTTATCATCATCGAGTAATATGGATAAAACAATTCGATTACACGAAGAGTATAAGTGAAGCTATTACAAAAGAGTGAAATGATTAAATACAGGTTCGTCTTAACCGGTGACGTAGTCAAAGTCGATTTCCTGAATTCAAGGGAAAAGATAGAACTATCAAGATAATATGTTCTTGATATGTTTAGAGGTTAGATAGAATGTAAGAGTCGTGTAACATGGCATATGATGACGTTATAATCTGTGAATCACCACGTTCCATTAGAAACTCAGCATGACTTACTATAATATAATCACGTTGATCAAGTGTCATTATATTATACTAACTCATGCTTCAATTCCCAACACTACTTCAAAAACATTCATAATTTAAACTCGAAGGTTTACAGGATATAGAAACTAAACACTTTCTTATATGACACAATACAGATAGCGTGAAGAGATAAATGATTTCAGATAAGAATAGTTATGAAAATATCTTCAGAAATATCGAGGATATTTATGATGATATTTTGTAATTTCTAAGATAGAAGGTTACTGAAGAAAATTCTTCTGCAAGGATTTAGAATAATTAAGGAGCAAGATATTCGCTAGAGATTTCGCCAGGTACTGAATCGTAGACTGGGTGCTTTTCAGAATTTCATAATTGAAGATCATAATTCTAGGAGATAAATGTTAAATGTATACATATAACTGTTGATGTAGAAAAGCTGCGAGATTCAAAATACTGATTGCTGATTCTCGGTAATTGATATGGCAACTATCATTTTAAGATGTCGATGAGTACATGATAGGGTTTCAATAAATAAGTATAGCGATTTTTCGGAGAGATTTAAGCCAAGGAGCAACGAGGTTGCTGGTACATCTGTTGGTAATATTGCAGAATATAAAAGGTTTCCCGTTAACGATAACAATGGCAAACGTATATATTAAAGTTATAATAAGGTTGATTCAAACAAAAAGTCGAAGTTGACTTGCTGGAGCTGTGACAAAATTGGCTAATTTGAAAAAGAATTGCAATGTTATTTTCGGTAATAACAATGCCAAAGGAGTTAACACAGATACGTGTTGAACATTTACTCAGGTTTCGAGATTTTTTTAGGTGCATAACTATATGCATAAATCTTTACTTTCGTAGATGAAGTGCGGTTGGTTTATCCTCTCGATTGAGGTGTTTTCAAGAATCATGAAAGGTTTGAATGCAGATTGTAATCGTCAGGATACAAATGAGGTTTAAGATGAAATCAAGTGGCAAACTTGAAGAAATGTTTAGTTTCATATGTTATAATCAATATTTTAATTCATTTTAATTGTCCAATGTTATTAGTCCACAGTTAAAAGTCCACAATGAGTAGTTCAACAATTCATATATAGTTTAATATATAATATTCGAATTAATTAATACGTGTCGTGACCAATTATATACATGTCTCAGACTCTATCACAACTCAAAGTATATATATTATTTGAGAATCAACCTCAACCCTGTATAGCTAACTCAAGCATTACTGCATATAGAGTGTCTATGGTTATTCCAAATAATATATATAGATGCGTCGATATGATATGTCAAAACCTTTTATACGTGTCCCGATATTTAAAGTACGTAAAATAAATAACAGAAATTAAATGACGATAAATAAAATTGCGAGAATTAAAATTGCGATAATTAAATATAATAAGGAATTAACAGTTAGCTAGGAACAGTTAGCTAAGATTTTGTTAGCGTGGATTCTTAATAGAATTTGTCATAGTTAATTCGTTTGTTTCTAACAAATTTTATTTTGTCCAATGTTTTCTTCATTATGCCACTTGTTGGATTCTGGTAAGTCAAAAATCCAAATATGAAATTGAATGAAAATGGTTATTTTGTGGTGAACAGATATGTATATCTGTGGATGTAAATAGGATAGTAAATGACCATCGAGTCAGATTCGAAGAATGTACAGTGTAACTTATTAATGTGAAATTTAAATATTCCTCGGGTATTACCTACCCGTTAAAATATTTTCACCATAATCCGTTTGTACAAAAGAATTTTTAATTACAATCTTTATGAAAACATATATACATATTTATTTTCTTCAGATGTAATCATTGATTTAATGAGTTAACATGATATTAATCTCATTTGATTTACGTTAGAACAAGAATATATAATCTCTAAAACATTAGAGATTACATAATCGTCATGTCGAACGAAGATAAAATAGATAGAACGATACGTAGAACGATGATTATGCTCGTGGTACAGAATGTGATATTGAGGCATATGATGTTGAAACTTGGGTTGTTGGTGGTACTGGTGCTGTTACTGATGGTACTGTTGGTGCGGTGATGTTGCTGAAGCTGGTAAATTTTGCACCATATTTTCCAAAGCTATAACTTGGGCGCGAAGCTCGTTGACTTCTGTTATTACTCCGGGATGATTGTCGGTTCGGACGAGAGAATGAATAAGATCTAGAATCCGAGATAGTATATAATCGTGACGAGATACTCTGGAAATGAGGGTGAAAATGGTGTTTCGGATAGGTTCGCCAGTAAGTGCTTCAGGTTCATCGCCAAGAAGTGAATTTAGTTGATGGAAAGGATCGCCCTCTTCTCGTCTCCATTGATTAAGTTGATTACGAACCCATCAGATGAATTGGGGATGGCTGATTGGTTGATTCATTTTGCTGCTTCCGGAGCTTAGGTGAACATCCATGTCGGAATAGCTGTCGAAATTCGAGGGACTTGAACTAATTATGAGTTCCATCAGGTACGGTTAGATAAAGGGTTTTTGATATGAAATGGTTTTCGAATATCGGATGATATTCAAATTACATAAAATACCTATACATAGTACAAAAGATCCCGTAGATTACGGAGGGAATTACGGGAACGTGTCAGATAAAGTCTACAGTAACAGATACGCTAAGATATGGATTAGCAGATACGCTAAGATGTGAATTTTGTCTATACACTATCGATGCACTAAATGCAGCAAATAATTTTCGACAAGAAATGATAAGCAAAACTTTTGACATGCAGACACGGTCGAAGTCCAGACTCACTAATGCATCTAAACATCTATTAGTTAGACACACTAATGCAAGACCTGGTTCGCTAAGACCACCGCTCTGATACCACCTGTAGAGACCCGTCCTAATCCATCTGGACGAATACATTACATTTGGTTACATCGCGAGGTAACCTCTATATGATACATTTTACAAAATTGCATTCGTTTTTAAAAGACAAACTTTCATTACATCGAAAGTTGACGGCATGCATACCATTTCATAATATATCCAACTATAATTGACTTAATAATAATCTTGATGAACTCAATGATTCGAATGCAACATCTTTTGAAATATGTCATGAATGACTTTAAGTAATATCTCTAATATGAGCAAATGCACAACGGAAGATTTCTTTCATACCTGAGAATAAACATGCTGATAGTGCTCTAAATGAACATATATTTAGGCACAATATCCTTCCAATATGTAACACTTTTAGTTGCAATTGTTCCATTTTTATGTAATATTCATTTAAATAAATAAGTGCGAAGACAAAAGAAGAAATCGACGATTTGAAGACGCAAATGATCAAAAAGCTCAAATGAACAAAGATATAATTCAAGTGGTTCAATTTATTGATGAGAAACGCCTAAAAATGACAAGAGTACAAGCTGCGAAACGCAAAGTACAAGATATCTAAGCGTGCGAAAAGGCGTTCGAAAATTCGGAACCGAGACATGAGTCAACTATCAACGCGCGACACAACGGACCTAAAATTACAAATTAACTATGCACATAAATAAAATATAATATATAATTAAATCTATAAAATTATATATATATTTAATTTATATATTAAAAACCGTCGGCAAGCTAGGATCCAAATAATGTGAGCTGGAAATTGGACCTCCACACTCGCGGAGCTGTGAAGCACAAAATCTCTGCACTCGCGGAGCCGTACAGTGAAAAGTGGGCCTATAAAAGGCCGCGAATTCTGCTCGATGAACACACCCTTTTTCTAATCTATATCTCAATCGATATTTATATTTATATTTATAATTTTAATTTTAATTAAAGATTAATAATAATAAGGTTATTTTAGCGAATGTTTTAAGTTTTAAAGTCAGAACTCTGTCCGTGTAACGCTACGCGATAAATAATCACTGTAAGCTATGTTCTTCCTTTTTAAATTAATGTATCGTAACTAAGTTATTATTATGCTTATTTGAGCCGAAGTAATCGTGATGTTGGACTAAATATTTAAGACGGGGTTATTGGATTTTGTACCATAATTAGGGTTTGGACAAAAGACCGACACTTGTGAACATTGGACTTTTGACTATTAATAGGTAGGGGGTATTGTCTAATTGAATGACAACTCATTGGAACCTGTCGAACCTATCTTCAAATTAGTTAATCTAATAATTATTAAAATGATTACGAATGTCCTATTTAGTGACGTTTATACGACATCGTTTACAATCATTTAATTAACCAATTGGATTGGGTAATTGATTATTCATTATGGCCAAAGTAAATAAATTAATATTCATATCTCATTAAAACAGGGGTGGATTACATACAAGGATAATTGGTGTAATTGTTAACAAAGTATTAAAACCTTGGATTACACGCAGTCGATAACCTGGTGTAATTATTAAACAAAGTATTAAAACCTAGTTACAGTTCAAATCCCTAATTAGTTGGAATATTTGACTTCGGGAATAAGGTTAATTTGATGAGCATTTTATAATTATGACCGATGGACTATTATGGACAAAAACCAGATAGGTATCAAATAAATTAGGACAAAGGACAATTAACCCAGATAAATAAATTAAAATCAAAACGTCAAACATCATGATTACGGAAGTTTAAATAAGCATAATACTTTTATTTCATATTTCATCATACCTTTATTTACTGTCATTTTAATTACTGCAATTTACTTTATCGCAATTTAAATTCTGTCATTTATATTATCGTCATTTATCTTTACGCTTTATTTAAAATCGACAAACCGGTCATTAAACGGTAAAACCACCCTTTATAATAATAATACTACTTATATATATATATATATATATATATATATATATATATATATATATATATATATATATATATATATATATATATATATATATATATATATATTTATTTATTTATACAAATATAGTTTAAAATATATATAGCGTTAAACTCAGCTAGCTCCCTGTAGAACGAACCGGACTTACTAAAAACTACACTACTCTACGATTAGGTACACTGCCTATAAGTGTTGTACTAAGGTTTAGGTATATCCATCTATATAAATAAATAAAACTTGTATCATATTTCGCCGTATTTCGTAGTAAAAAATAATACTATTTCGTACCCCTTCGCTTTAACATCAAGTTTTTGGCGCCGCTGCCGGGGAATCGGTGAAAAACGCTATATTTTATTAAAACTATATTTTTGAAAAAATATTTTATTTATTATTTCGTAAAAATATTTTATATTTATAATAAGTGTTAAAAATATTATAAAAAGAAAAAAAAATATATTTTTAAGATTTTATATATAAAATTAACAAGTATTTTTATTTTTTAGATTTTAAATTATAAGTTTATTTTAATTTCTAATATTTTGTAAATTAAAATTTTCGAAAAAAACGAACGTGTTTAAGCCTGCAATCAATCTGAGTCTGCACACATCCGCAGTCGCGGAGTACCTCGGGCACAAATCACCGCACTCGCGGAGCCTGCCAGACTGAAACCTAGTACAACATTAATTACGCAGTTAGGGCTTTAGTTTTTTTATTATTATTAATAATTAATTAAGATTAGGTTTTAATTAAATATTAATTAGTTTTAGTTTTAATTAATTTTGTATTTTAAGTTTTAATTAGTTTTATTACTTTATAAATTAGTACTTTTATAAAATAGTAATATAAAAATAATATTTTTATAAAATTTGTATTTTGTCATTTTAGTTATAATTTATATTTTTATCGTTTATTTCGTAAAATTTGTCGTTCGTAATTAGTTTTAAGTAGTTTTTGCCATAGTTATTTTTATATTTCTAGATTTTTAGTTTTGCCGTAAAATCCTTTAAGTGCTTTTTCTTTAGAATTAAGATATAGGCACTTTAGAATTTTGCGACGCCGTTATAGATTTTAGTACCGATTTAAGTTATTGCCGTATTCCTTATAGAATTGCCTTTTAAGCTTAAATACCTTTAGACGCAACTTTTTAGATTTAATTTTTAGACTTTTAAGATTCGACGTTTTTTTCTTATTTTTATTTTTTGACGTTTTTCGACACGCTTCTTTTTCTTTCTCATTTCTACGCTTTAGTTTTTAAGACATAGATTTTTTTTTATCTTCTTTAAACTTCGACGAAAAATTATTTTAAGCGGTTAAATTGATAGACATCCAAATTTTCTGGTTCGTAGTAATAGTTGGATTTGTTAGTGACGAGTTGTGGGATTCCGATTTAAAGGGTCCTGGCTACTTGCTACATCTATTGGCTATTCGAAACGTGGGCAAAATCAGAAAAGTCTATTAATTTGATAGCTTATATAATTTTTATCTTTTATAACTAATAGGATATTCAGTGAATGCACCGAGCAAAACGTTCACCACCTTTCATACGTTCACCACCTGTAACTCGATCAAGACATCTAGCCAATATTGTCGCCGTTGATTTTTCTTTAGAGTCATCATCTAGTCGAACAAGTACTCCAATTCAAATTTTCGATAATCCATTTTTTGAACCCGACCTCACAATTGAGAACCCGGAGGATATTCAAGGACAATTCCAAGATCCTGAACCAATAATCATTCCTCCTGAACCACAAACCGTTAAATCAGAATCCTCTAGTGATTCGTATTCAACAAATTCAAATATGAAAATAACGGAACCTCTAAGTATGGAAGACCGAATGAGAGCCACACACACTGGCCAAGGTCACACCATTATTAAGCCAGACATTAATGCGCCAAATTATGAAATCAAAGGACAAATCTTTCACATGGTAACTAATCAATGCCAATATAGTGGTACGTCAAAAGAAGATCCAAACGAACATCTTCGAACCTTTAATAGGATCTGTACTCTATTTAAAATCAGAGAAGTTGAGGATGAACATATCTATCTCATGTTGTTTCCCTGGACTTTAAAGGGAGAAGCCAAAGATTAGTTAGAATCGTTACCTGAAGGGGCGATTGATACATGGGATGTTTTAGTTGAAAAATTTCTTAAAAGATTCTTTCTGGCATCTAAAGCCGTGAGACTTCAAGGAGAAATTGTTACGTTCACGCAAAAGTCAAATGAAATATTATATGAGGCGTGGACAAGATTCGGAAAGTTGTTGAGAGGATGTCCTCAACACGGTTTAGATACTTATCAAATAGTGCAAATATTCTACCAAGGTGTCGACGTTGCTACACGAAAAGACATCGACATAGCAGCTGGTGGTTCCATTATAAAGAAAACCGCAACTGAAGCTCACAAAATTATTGATAACACAGCCTCCCACTCACATGAGTGGCACCAAGAAAAAGATATTTTTCGTTCATTTAAAGCGGCTAGAGCCGATTCTAGCCATGACTTTGATTCCATTTCTGCAAAAATATATGCTTTCGAGAGACGAATGGAAAAGATGAATAAAGATATTCACGCAATACGAATCAGTTGTGAGCAATGCGGTGAACCACACTTAACGAAAGATTGTCACATCGAGCAAACGATGGAACAACGTGAGAATGTTTCCTACATGAACCAAAGGCCGGGAAATAATTATCAAAATAATTATCAACCGCCAAGGCCAAACTTCAATCGAAATCAAAACATTCTTTACAATCCAAATGGACCCAACAATAACTCGTACAACCAACAAGGTCCGAATAACCAACCAACTCAAAACAACATTTTCAATCAACAAAGACCTGGCTTGTATAAACCACCACAACAAATCGAAGAGAAGAAGCCAAATCTGGAAGAAATGATGGCAAAGCTAATGGAATCTCAAACACAATTTATTACATCTCAAACCCAAACAAATGAGTGGTTTGATCAGTCATTAAGAACTCAACAAGCTTCCATTTTGAATCTAAAAAAACACATAGGTACTCTTGCTAGCATGATGAGTGAGAGGGAACAAGGAAAGCTACCGAGTAATACTGAAGTAAATCCTCGAAATGAGAATGTTAATATGGTGTCAACAAATTCTGAAAAACCATCATCAGAAGATGGGAAGGTTTTAGATGTGAGTAACAATGAAGAAGTTACAACACCACCACCACCACCCGAGTATGTAAAGCCAGTGGTGGCACCATACAGACCACCCATCCCGTTTCCAAGAAAAGGAGTTGAGTATGAGCAAGTGATAGGTAATAAAGTTTGTGATACCTCTGGAAAGAAGAAGAAGAATAAGAAAGTGCAAGAAACAAAAACCGTAAAAGTAAACCCGGTGAAGACAGTTCCACCAAAACCTCTACCAAGGTTGGGTGATCCGGGTGAATTTATTGTTCCTTGCCTACTTAGTAATTGTGTCATGTATGATGCACTAGCAGATTTAGGTGCGAGTGTGAGTATTATGCCTCTTTCATTATATAAGAGATTAGGAGTAGGTGAGTTAAGTCCAACAGAGATGAGTGTTCGACTCTTTGATCAAACCATTAGGCACCCAGTTGGAATTGCTGACAACCTACCCGTTCAAGTGGGTAATTTAACCTTTCTAGTCGAATTTATTGTCATTGACATAGAAGAGGACCCAAACGTTCCTCTAATTTTAGGACGACCATTCTTAGCGTCCACCGAGGCATTCATTAATGTAAGAGAGGGTAGAATGACACTTAGTGATGGTGAAAAATCGATCACCTTTGTGAGTCGAAAGTCTAAATCTCCACCAACCAAAACCGTTGAACCAATAAAAACGATTGGTAAGAAGCATATTGTTTTACTAACTCCAACTGTAGTGCTTAACAATAATAAAACGCCTAAGTGTGGGGAAGATGAAGTGACACCTAATGATGACTTGATAACAAAGAACCCCGTTGTTGATACAAAATTAAATGACCCCGTTATTAATAGTTCAATGAAGAAACTTATTAAACGGATTCGCGATGCTAGAACCAAGGGGAACTTTAAGTTATGTAACCGGTTAGTATCCAATCTATCGCCTAAAGAAAAGGCAAAACTAGTTGAATTTGTGAATATTACACAGGAATCTGACCAATGGCTTAAAGCAAAAGTCACAGATATGCAAGTTGATTATGGTCCAAGAGAAATTGACAATGAAGTTAATCACAATTTCGACACCACAGCTACCTAAGTGTGGGGAGATTCAAATGTTCTAAAAAGAAAACGCTGTCTAGAGTTAGTTGTTCTGTTCTCGTGTAGTTTCGAGAATGGAATCCGATTGGTCTTTTCCACTAGCAGACACTAAAGAACTAGTTTTCTCCCCCCATTCTGAATTTTTGTTTTGTAGGTTTTGTAGGTTTTGTATGAAATTAATACGCTTTTTAAATTTAAGTTTTGTGTGAATTTAAAAACAAAATTTACTTTATTTCATTAAGTTTAAAAAATGATTTCTAAAATTCGTCGTAAGTTAAAGACTAGATCATAGAATCGAAATTGCTTTACCCGAGGGCGGGGCGAAAAATTTTGTTATCATTATTTTTAATTTTATTGATCTAAAGTATACAAAAAAATAAAAATAAAAAACCCAAAAATCTTTGCTTTTAAAACAATCGCTTTAAAAATGACAAATTTTAAATTTTGTCAAGGGACGGACTAGGTAAACGTACCGAAACTACCGTAAAAGGAAACAAAATTTTAAAAAAATTATTCATTTAAATTGTTTTAATAAATAAATATTTTATAATATATATATATATATATATATATATATATATATATATATATATATATATATATATATATATATATATATATATATTATATGTCTGTAGTTTATCTTATGTACAAAACAGGGTAAAAGAGCGCATTTTCAAAGACTGACATTAAGTTCAGCAAAAGCTACTAATTTTGACGACAAGACGCAAAATATCAAATGTTTGCAAACTCGGTATTTTTAATCACTTTTCTACACTAATCACCCTCATGAATTTATAATTATAGTCCGATTTCATGCAAATGAGGGCATTGCATGATCTCAAGTGTGGGGAAGGGTTATAAATTCTCTCGGGTTTACACTTATTTTAATTTCCAAATTTTGTGAAAATTTGAAAAATTTTCAATTAAATGAATTCAAAATCATGTTTATACATATTTATTAACGATAAAACTAGGTGATAATACCGAAATTATTGTTACCTCGGAAAGGACATAAATTGAGAAACAACCCAAAACGCTTGAATTCATTTAAAATGGAATAGAAGAGAATAAAAAAGCAAAGAAAAGAATAAATAAAAGCTAAGTGTGGGAAGAATGCACCAAGTTCTTTAAAACATATATCACATATTTTGTACAAGATTATTGCAGGTACTTTTGCTTTGGACTAAACTAATCAGTTTTACCCGATTTACTGTAATATATTTGAAAGAAAGATGGATCTACACAATGAATCAATTCCATCATTAAAAGGAAGTAAAGTCTTCCGAAAAAGATACGCGCTTCTTGATTTAGGTCAGGAAGTTGTCGTCCAGACCAGCTGTAGGTTGACGAAAAATCTAGAAAAGTCATCTCTAAAATCAGCAGGAAATCCACGGACCTCAGCATCAAACAGGGTCGCCATGTGGTCAGACTTATCCTAACCATGAGAGGATCTGTCTCGTAAAATGGGGAGAGCGCCGTGCAAATTAGCTTAATAAGACTAATGAATCAGACCTCCAGAAAGGATAATCTCCTTAAAGATCAAAAATCAGCTTTTAAGACTGATATTACTCAATCCTTGTGATTGACTTTAAAGATTGAGAATTACAAACTCATGGAATTCAATGATATCTAAACTCGAGCTTGAACGAGAAAATATTTTGATCAAATTAAAACCGATTTGTTTTCTGAAAACTCATTTTCAATGCGTTCATTACCATTGAACGTAAAATCCTAGGAATTCACCTGAAATTCATTAGGTCACCTGAATTAAATCAGGTGTCAACCGTAAGAACGGTGGTTACATAGCATGGTCGATGACAGGACCTTGTGCCACACCGAAAAATTATAGGGTGATCTTTACTATTTCTCCTACAAAGGATAGTAATTGCATCCGACACGTTTTTGACCATAATTATCTGCATGTCATGGGACATTGCCTTAACATTTGCTTATTCATCGCTTTCCTTTACAACCGGACGGTAGTTTACCAAAAGGTAATATACGGAGCAAGTATACTGGACGTGTTGCTTTCCTAATACAAGGTTAGCAAGTGGGTGACACAAAACCGCAAGTTTTGAGCTAAAATTTTCAAATCTGAAACCCACAAAATCCACAAAAGCATTTTGCAAACACCGGTGAAGGGTTATTCCGGAAAACTTATCTAGGGTAAAAACTAGATTGAATTTTCAAAAGATCAAATGTTTTCATAAAGATCCAATTTCCTTAAAGGATCTAAAATTTCATAGTCATGTGGGACATAAAAAAGTGATTCAAGTGAAGTGTGATTTAATTTCAAGTTCTGTATTGCTTGATGACAAGCAACGTTCAAGTATGGGGATATTTGATAGTGCTCCAAATGAACATATATTTAGGCACAATATCCTTCCAATATGTAAAGATTTTAGTTGCAATTGTTCCATTTTTATGTAATATTCGTTTAAATAAATAAGTGCGAAGACAAAAGAAGAAAATGAGGATTTGAAGACGCAAATGACCAAAAAGCTCAAATGAACAAAGATATAATTCAAGTGGTTCAATTTATTGATGAGAAACGCCTAAAAATGACAAGAGTACAAGCCGCGAAACGCAAAGTACAAGATATCTAAGCGTGCGAAAAGGCGTTCGAAAATTCGGAACCGAGACATGAGTCAACTATCAACGCGCGACGCAACGGACCTCAAATTACAAATTAACTATGCACATAAATATAATATACGTAGTAATATATAATTAAATCTATAAAATTATATATATATATATTAAAAACCGTCGGCAAGCTAGGATCCAAATAATGTGAGCTGGAAATTGGACCTCCACACTCGCGGAGCTGTGAAGCACAAAAGCTCCGCACTCGCGGAGCCGTACAGTGAAACGTGGGCCTATAAAAGGCCGCGAATTCTGCTCGATGAACACACCCTTTTTCTAATCTATATCTCAATCTATATTTATATTTATATTTATAATTTTAATTTTAATTAAAGATTAATAATAATAAGGTTATTTTAGCGAATGTTTTAAGTTTTAAAGTCGGAACTCTGTCCGTGTAACGCTACGCGATAAATAATCACTGTAAGCTATGTTCTTCCTTTTTAAATTAATGTATCGTAACTAAGTTATTATTATGCTTATTTGAGCCGAAGTAATCGTGATGTTGGACTAAATATTTAAGACGGGGTTATTGGATTTTGTACCATAATTAGGGTTTGGACAAAAGACCGACACTTGTGAACATTGAACTTTTGACTATTAATAGGTAGGGGGTATTGTCTAATTGAATGACAACTCATTGGAACCTGTCGAACCTATCTTTAAATTAGTTAATCTAATAATTATTAAAATGATTACGAATGTCCTATTTAGTGACGTTTATACGACATCGTTTACAATCATTTAATTAACCAATTGGATTGGGTAATTGATTATTCATTATGGCCAAAGTGAATAAATTAATATTCATATCTCATTAAAACAGGGGTGGATTACATACAAGGATAATTGGTGTAATTGTTAACAAAGTATTAAAACCTTGGATTACACGCAGTCGATAACCTGGTGTAATTATTAAACAAAGTATTAAAACCTTGTTACAGTTCGAATCCCTAATTAGTTGGAATATTTGACTTCAGGAATAAGGTTAATTTGACGAGCATTTTATAATTATGACCGATGGACTATTATGGACAAAAATCAGATAGGTATCAAATAAATCCAGGACAAAGGACAATTAACCCAGATAAATAAATTAAAATCAAAACGTCAAACATCATGATTACGGAAGTTTAAATAAGCATAATACTTTTATTTCATATTTCATTGTACCTTTATTTACTGTCATTTTAATTACTGCAATTTACTTTATCGCAATTTAAATTCTGTCATTTATATTATCGTCATTTATCTTTACGCTTTATTTAAAATCGACAAACCGGTCATTAAACGGTAAAATATATATAGTGTTAAACTCAGCTAGCTCCCTGTGGAAAGAACCGGACTTACTAAAAACTACACTACTCTACGATTAGGTACACTGCCTATAAGTGTTGTAGCAAGCTTTAGGTATATCCATCTATATAAATAAATAAAACTTGTATCATATTTCACCGTATTTCGTAGTAAAAAATAATACTATTTTGTACCCCTTCGCTTTAACATCACATGCTTTAAAGTGTCAACCAAAAGGTTGGTGAATTCATAGGTTTATCATAAGCAATAAAATTCATCATTTTAATAGACCACAAGATTTACATACAGTACACCTATCTCGTGTACGAAACCATTTTTCATAATGCTTAGCAGAGTAGGTTCGTATCATTTTCTCCCCCGTAGGTTGCCTCACGATTTTTAATAATCGTACACATATCTCGTGCACAAAAATAACATACACATAACCTGTGTATAAAATTATTCTCTCGATACATAACATTCACTTTGCATTCATTGCTTGGCTTGGTAACCGACCTTAACATATAATGCGCATCAATAATATCCCCAAAAACAGAACATCTCATCTGTATAATATATAAACCTCGAAGTACTAAACACCACACCCACTAGCTCTTTCGTCTAGTGAACATTCTGGGCGGGGGTGTTAAACCCGGTAGCTACCTTTAGGATTCGCGTGAATTAGGGCCATACCCGATTCTAATTCTTAGGTTACCAAGCAATAATAATCAGGGGAAAATATTCACAACAATTAGTGGCAATTATCACGTCCAACTAATTCAATAATAATCCACAGAACTTCTGTCTGCATAACAATTCATTCGAGAAATGTTTTGCTTGTGTCTATCTCGTCAAACATTTATAAAAGCATCTCATGTATTCCAAAAATATAGATTGTAAAAGCATTGAATAAAACAGTTGTAAATCAGTTATAAAGCAGCGCATGTATTCTCAGTCCTAAAAATGTAAAGAGTAAAAGGGAATCAAATGAACTCACTATACAATATTTTGTAGTAAAAATATGCATACGACGATACTGAACAATGCAAGGTTGGCCTCGGATTCACGAACCTATATCATTTATATATATATTAACACATAATATGGTAATCGAACGAATTTATATTATTAGTGATATACTTGTTATTTTTAATAACTTCTATGTTATATGTTTTTAAATTTAGTGTTAGGTACTAATTGTTAATTGGTAAAATAATACTAATACTAGAAATTAAAAAGTTGTAATAATAATGATATCAATAATGTCAATTCAAAATAATAATAAAAATGATAGTTTTATTAATAATGTTATTGTTAATAAAAATATAGTTTTGGTAAAAAAAAATACTAATTTTAACAATAATGATAATAAAATAAAAAGTTATATTGTTTTTACAATAGAAATTATAATTTTGATAATACCCCTTAATATTAATAATGCTTAATAATAATACTTGATAATAATTAATGTTAATAATAAAAATAATATTAATGATAATAATAGTTATAATATTGATATTGATAGTAATAATAATAATAATAATAATAATAATAATAATAATAATAATAATAATAAGTAATACTACCTTTGAAGAAAAGCTCCAAAAAAATACAAACTGCCTCAGCCCGGATTTAAACTCAAGAACCCTTGCTCAATAGACAACACCCTAAACCATTGCTCTACTCATGTTTTTCTGATATTATGCCTAACTTAAATCTATATAACCCGTTTACGTTTTCCTTCTTCCTCTAAATTAATTGACTCTTATCATCATCTAACATCTCTTCATTATCACCATCATACCCACTACTGTAAGTATCATCATCATCATCATCATCATCATCATCATCAAATCATGAAGTTATCATCCTCATCATCATAAAATCATCATCATACATTCCAACCGAAACATACATTGGGTCTCGGCATAACAACATGAATAAAATGCTTGGCCCAAGAGTTAAATTATCTAAGCCCATTAAAAGTACAAATCTTGTAATTTTCAATTCCTATCGTCAATTTAACAAAAGAAGGAAAAAGAAGCAGGGAACATACTAAGTCACCATCATGTCATCTTCCAATATCACAAGACCACATCATCATTTTTCACGTCACCATCGTAAATAAAAAAAAAATACAATCGTTGGTCATCATCTTCCATATCCTAATCACCTTTAATCTCCTTCCTTAATAATCATAATCGTAGCAGAGAGATCAATCACAGCAGTCCGATATGGTGGTGTTACAGGTGGTTCTCGAATGTGGTGGTGGCGATGATCTCGGTGGTAATGAAGGTTTCGTTAAAGGTGAAATAACAAGAAAGGAGTGGTGGTTTGGTCAGAAACAGTAAAATTCGAAGTCGTTTGGTTCTATTGGGTTTTATTCTAGTAGAAGGTTTATAGGGTGGTGGTGGAGTGTTTCATGGTGGTGCTCAAACGTCAACAAGAAAGAAGCAGGAAAACGCAAGGTTTAATGGTGGTGGAGATAATTCAAACAAAGAGGGTGGCGGTGAAGACTGTAGCAAAAACATCAAACCGTAATTGAAGGGTAACAAAAAATAGTAGCAACCTGTAGTAGGGACGGTTGTAGGTTGTTGTTGTTCGAAATGAAAACAGAAAAATAGTTGCAACAATTGGTGATACTCCGGCGATGTTTTAACAGAAAATATGTAGTAATGATGAGAGAGAAAACGTGGCGGTTTGTGATGGTATTGCGGGTGGTGTATTACGGCAGTAAACAGTAACGCATGCGACAGAAATAGGAATGAAAACGAGATGGGTTTCGGTTACAAGAATTAAGAGAGAGAGAGAGAAAAATGGAGGATGGTGATGGTTCGATGGGTTTGTGTTGGTGATCACGGTTTCACTAAGGTGGCAGTTGAGTAGTGGCTGAGGGTGGTCGAAGTAGGAGAGGGAATGAAGGGTTGATCGAACATCACTCCCTGCTGCAACAATAACTTTAAATCGAGGTGATTTGGTTCGGGTTTTGACTAATCGTGAAGCAAAATAGATAGGATGTAGCAGCGGGTTTATTAATATCATTATAGTCAAAATATGATGAAAATGAAGGATCAAAGAAAGATGTGTGTGTTAATTTGTGTTGGTGGATTATTCCTGTAACACATGTATATGTATATATAGAATGGATAGAAACTTTACATATATATATATATATATATATATATATATATATATATATATATATTAAGGGGGATGATTCCCACACACACTTTTTTGATCCTCACACACTAATTGAGTATTATTAGAAGAGTAAAAAGTTAAAATAGGTGTGTGAGGATCAAAAAAGTGTGTGTGAGAATCATCGTCAAAAGAATGAACGTGCATTGAACTCATTGGAACTTAAAAAAATGATTGGAACTTTAAGAACAGTAAATCATCGAATTATTTGTTTGATTATACCGAAAGTTTTGACGGATATTATATCGCGCCCCGTTGTTCACTCAGTGGCGAATAAAAGTGTTCAGAAAAATCCCATATTTTTAAATTAACTATATTTATTTATTTTTATCATTATGGTATAAAATTTGGTCATTAATTATTAAATAAAAGTTACATTAATTATTCACTCCCAACCCCAAGTAAAATATAAAAAGTTTTAAAATTCAACAAATAGTTCCTAAATATATTTTTAATAAGCCTATGATTTGTAAAACTCATTTTCGGTTAACCGTTTATTTTAAAATCATATAAGTTTGAATTTAACTTGCTTAACATCCATCAAATGACAATTGAGTGTTACCGTCGTTTACTAAATAGATTCGAAATCACAAAAATATATTTTTAATATACTTTATTTATATATATAGATATGTTTCAAATAATAATTATTATAATATCATATTTTTATTTTTATTTTTAATTTACATAATTACTTTTAATAACAACAACATATAATATTTCAAATTATATTTCCAATTATTATTATTTATATATATATATATATATATACACACATATCTATTTACAATTAGTTGTTCGTGAATCGTCGGGAATGGTCGAAGGTCAATTGAATTCATGAGACAGTTCAAAATTTTTGAGGCTCAACATTATAGACTTTGCTTATCGTGTCGAAATCATATAAAGATCAAGTTTAAATTTGGTCGGAAATTTCCCGGTCGTCACACGTGTGTTATTAGATTCAGGAGCGAATCAATCTTTTATGTCCTTAGGCTTCTGTGATAAGTTGAACTTGCCTGTTAGGATGTTAGATGCACTTTTGGGAATAGAAGTAGCTGATGGTAAAATGGTTCCATGCACATCATCTGTGTCTGGAGTTACCATCGAGATTGATGGCCATCTTTTCCCTTTAACCTGTTTGTTGATGCCTATACCTAGCTTTGATATAGTCATAGGCATGAATTGGTTAAGAGCTAATAGGGCAAATATTAAGTGTGATACAAAGATAATTTCTTTTCGTTTGGCTGATGGATTCCGAGTAATAGCTAGGGGGAGCACAGTGGATTTAATTTCCCTATGGTTTCCCTAATGAAAGCTCAGAAAGCGATATCGAAAGGGTGTAATTCCTTCTTAGCCTACGTAATTGATGTTAAGAAAGAAAAGAAGCAGGTGACCGATATTCCCGTTGTGTCAGAATTTTCCGAAGTGTTTCCAGATGATCTACCAGGGTTACCTCCAGTACGTGAAGTAGAGGATAAAATTGATTTGGTTCCAGGTGCTACGTCAGTTGCAAAAGCTCCTTATAGATTAGCACCATCAGAAATCCGAGAAATGATGTCTCAGATTCAGGAACTGTTAGATAAGGGGTTTATTCGACCAAGTTCTTCACCATGGGGTGCTCCTGTTTTATTTGTGAAAAAGAAAGACGGGTCGCTTCGTATGTGTATAGATTATCGCGATTTGAATAAGAGAACAATAAAGAATAAATATCCGTTACCGAGAATAGATGATTTATTCGATCAGTTATAGGGTGCTTCTTACTTTTCAAAGATTGATTTACGTTCGTAGTATCATCAGGTACGTGTTGCAGAGACCGATATACAGAAAACAGCGTTTAGAACCTGATATGGCCACTATGAGTTTCTAGTTATGCCGTTTAGATTAACAAACGCGCCAGCAGTGTTTATGGATCTAATGAACAGAGTGTGTCGTCAATATCTCGACAAGTTTGTGATTGTTTTCATAGATGATATTTTGATATATTCGAAAACCGAGAAGGATCATGCTACACATCTGAGATTGGTGTTAGAACTATTGAAACATGAACAGTTGTACGCTAAGTTCTCCAAGTGTAAATTTTGGTTGCGTGAAGTACAGTTTTTGGGTCATGTAATTTGTGAACAGGGTATCAAAGTAGATCAGTCTAAGATAGAAGCTGTAATGAATTGGAACTCACCGAAAACGCCGACAGAAATCAAGAGTTTTCTGGGTTTGCAGGTTATTACCGCCGATTTATCAAAGAATTTTCTAAAATAGCAGGTCCGTTGAATAAGTTAACCAGAAAAGATATAGCCTTTCGATGGACTGATGAATAAGAAAAGGCTTTTCAGACTCTTAAGCAGTTGTTATGTCAAGCGCCTGTTTTAGCTTTACCTGAGGGATCAGAAGATTTCGTGGTTTATTGTGATGCGTCACGCGCTGGACTGGGTTGTGTTTTAATGCATAGTAATAAAGTTATAGCGTATGCTTCATGACAATTGAAAGATCATGAACGAAACTACCCTACTCATGATTTAGAATTAGCCGCAATTGTTTTAGCCTTGAAGCTTTGGAGACATTATTTGTATGGTACACATTATGAAATCTATACAGATCATAAGAGTCTTTAGTATATCTTTGCGCAGAAAGAATTAAATGTGCATCAACGAAGATGGCAAGAATTGATTAAAGACTATGATTGTGAGATTAAATACCATCCGGACAAAGAAAATGTGGTCGCAGATGCTGTGAGTCGTAAGAAAACAGTCAAAAATGTCAAATTTATGAGAATTGAGATAGTTTCGGACTTGATCGATCGATTGAAAATAGTTCAGTTAGCAGCATTAAATGATGAAAACTAAAAGACTGAGCAAATGACCTAAAGAAAATTTGACCTATGCAATGATTCTAGAGGATTAAAGATCTATAAAGACCGAATTTGGGTGCCTATGCTTGGAGAATTGAGGGATTTGTTTCTTACAGAAGCGCATAAGTCTAGGCTAACAGTGCATCCAGGTAGTACTAAGATGTACAGAGATTTGAAAACGTTGTATCGGTGGCCGACAATGAAAACAGATATTGCAAATTTCGTCAAAAAATGTCATATTTGTGCGCAAGTTAAAGCAGAACATCAGAAGCCGTATGGGTCTCTACGACAGTTAGAAATTCCTCAGTGGAAATGGGATCATATAACAATGAATTTTGTAACCAAGTTACCCCGAACCCAGAAGGGACACGACATGATCTGGGTTATAGTGGATCATTTAACCAAGAGTGCTCACTTCTTAGCTACTCGTGAAATAGCTTCGTTAAGTGATTTGGCATAATTGTGCTTGAAAGAGATCGTTAGTCGTCATGGTGTACCGTTATCAATAGTTTCCGACAGGGATACTAGGTTTGTATCTAACTTCTGGAACAGTTTGCAGCATAATCTAGGTACACATGTGAATCTAAGTACAACTTATAACCCACAAACAACAGAGTGAACGAACAATTCAGACACTAGAAGATATGTTAAGAGCGTGTGTCTTAGAATATGGTGTTTCTTGGGATTCACATCTACCATTAATAGAGTTTGCTTACAACAATTCGTATCATTCGAGTATCGGAATGCCGCCGTATGAAATTTTGTATGGTCGCAAGTGCAGAACTCTTACATGTTGGTTAGTAGCAGGTGAAAAACAATTTGCAGGTCCTGAAATTGTTTAGATAACCGCAGAGAAGGTCGAAATTGTACGTGAGAAGTTAAAAGCAGCCAGAGACCGACAAAGGATGTATGATGATCCGCGTAGACGTCTGGTAAATTTTAATGTAGGTGATCGTGTATACCTGAAGGTATCACCGTGGAAAGGTGTGATCAGATTTGGTAAACGTGGTAAACTAGCACCGAGGTTTATTGGGCCATTTCCAATCAAAGAAATTCTGAATGATCAAACTGTTGTTTTAGATCTTCCTTCAAAGTTAGCAGGAATTCATAACACGTTCAATGTGTGTTATTTAAGAAAATGTAAAGTAGATGACGAAAGTCTGATTCTTCCATTGAAAGATTTGAAAGTTGACTTGACTAAGAAGTTAGTCAAAGAGCCGATTAGATTAGTGGACAAGAAAGTTACGAAGTTAAGAAAGAAATAGATTCCAATGGTGTTAGTAGAATGGCGACATAGCTTAGGTTCCAACCTAACATGGGAAACTGAGGAGTTAATGACGGCACACTATCCCTATTTGTTTGACCTTGACCAGATTCAGAGGACGGAATCTTCTTAAGGGGGTAGATTTGTGAAACAACCCAACCCGTATTCCATACGATAATTTTTTTTAAATGATACACATTTACGCGCCAATTAAATATGTAAACCATTCCACAAGTTCCATTTAAAACGTACCACAATTTAAATGTTTACAAGGCACGAAGGACATTAATTAAGTTTAATACAAGTTCGACCCACTACAAATGATAGTTTATAATCCAAACGACACTTCAAGCATGGTTTGGGATTAAACTACCCAAAACGTTAGGCCAACTTCTAAAAGCTCCTACGAAACATCATCAAAGGACACCTAGTGCCCAACGACCCCTTTTCCCCTATCCGCACATGCATCTAAAAAGATAAACAACGAGAGGGGTAAGCTAAAGCTTAGTGAATGCAATAATTATACATGTTCATATATAACCTACTTACTTGCAATCACTTATCATACCGCATACAAGCTAGCAATTCGATAACCATGCAAACATCACGCATAAACTACTATCCACAATTCACAAGAAGCTAGCAACAACAATAGCATATAGTTCATAATTTAATATGCTAGATACGAATTCTCACAACCATGGTTAACCAATCGTACAAGGGAACGGTACTCGTAAAAGACCGTCGAAGTTCATAACATCCATTAGTGTTACTTAAACACCGCATAATCACTAATCCCCCGGGTGATGTCTTGAACACCGCGACTAACTCACCCCCATGACAATGTGGCATCTTGAACACCGCGACAATTCCACATGTCAATCCAAATAATGAGTGGTGCCTTGAACACCGCGACATCCACTCCCATGACAATGTGGTGTCTTAAACACCGCGACAATACCATATGTCAATCAAACAATGAGTAGTGTCTTGAACACCGCGACAATACTACTCGTTACATAGAATGTGGTGTCTTGAACACCGCGACAATGCCACATTCATACTACACAATAAATACATTATATACGTACACGCATAATTATTCCACTTACCTTAATACAAGGATGATGATTATGCACTTCCGAATTTCAAAGCAATGTACCTAATACATTAAGTACACTTTCAATACACAAACTAGTAGAACTTGCCATATTACTTACACTTGAGTATTTAATGACCCAATTTGCATTAAATAACTCAACTACACCAAAACCGCCCATAAATGGCCAAGACTCGACTTCAATCACTAAAGCTAGTGAATTAAAGTCTACTAATTTAAACCAACACAAACTTAGGGTAATTCATACCCATTTCACCCAAACTAGGTCAACATCACTATTTTGACCCATAACAACACTTAAACTTACAATTTTAGTCAAACATGACCCATTTACAATTCTTCCTTCAATTACAAGTGTATTAGTGACTAAAAACACCATTTAACACTTACAATCTCAAATCATAAGACCAAACCCTAGGTTATGGCCATTAGGGTTTTCTTTCATCAACATGACCCAAATCCACCCATATTACCCCCAAATGGGTCTTACAAGTTCCAAATGAACCAAACCCTAACATAAACTAATTAAAACTCAAAACATGGAGTTAGGACTTACCAACACTATCCTCTTGTAGCTAAGAACAAGGAGAACAACTTTAATTCTTGCTCCAAGGTTTGATTCACAAATCTCCACTCTCAAATCTCACTTGAAATCAAATGGATTTTTAAGTTTTGAGAGCAATTAGAGAAAGAAAATGAAAAAGAAATGAATAATAGAGGATAAGTGGCTGAGACTTAAAGTCTCCATCAGATCTATACATGAAAAGATCATTTTGCCCTTGCACCACTTATTTAAAAAAACAAAATCCGGAACCAGTTCACCCAGTGGGTCGCGGCGCGGCCTCAATTGTCGCGGCGCGACAATTAACGTATTTTACGAGCTTTCTTAAATCATTCCTGACTAAGATTCTAGTTATTGGTCGAGGCGCGACATTTAAAGGAAAACTCGACCCTTCTTATCATGCCTCCTGACTCTGGTTTGAGTTCAATGTCGCGGCGCGACAAAGGCTTTCGCGGCACGACAATTGCCTTCAACTGAGCCATTCGACAACTTACAAAACTTAACGATTTATTCAACTTGTACACTTTGTTCACACTTCCTATGCACGTCTAAACTTCATCTTTTAGTCTCACAAGACTTAACATCAACAAGGACTCATGCATATACCTATACATGCATAAATTCTAAACACATATATATATACATACATATTCGTATATATATATTTACACAATGACTAGCACTTAGGTCTTTTAATCACATAAACGCACAAGTTATAAGCGTACTAATAAATAAGTTTGTACCTTTAAATATGTACGGGAAAAACGGGATGTTACAACTCTCCCCCACTTGAATCGGAGCGCGTCCTCGCGATCCAAGCCGCATGACATGCCGGAAGGTAGACCAAAACAAACTCTTCGAATTCCCACGTAAACTCGGAACCCTTTCGATGACGCCATTGCACCTTGGAAGTTCTAACTTCTTTGTTACGCAACAATTTAACCTTTTCATCATGAATGGCTATCGGCTCTTCGGCGTATTCTAGCTTATTATTCAACGTAATTTCATCTAACGGCACCCAAGTCGAGTCATCCGCAAGACACCTACGAAGATGGGAAACATGAAACGTGTTATGGATCCCCGCAAGCTCTTTGGGCAACTCTAGTCTATAAGCAACCTCACCAACACGTTCTAAAACCTTGAAAGGGTCAATAAATCGAGGAGCTAACTTTCCTCGCTTTCGAAACCGAATAACACCCTTCCATGGAAAAACCTTAAGCATCACCATGTCACCTTCTTGAAATTCGATCGCTCGTCTACCTTTATCGGCATAAGATTTTTTTCTATCTTGCGCCACCTTAAGTCGAGCCCGAATCATCTCAATA
Source organism: Rutidosis leptorrhynchoides (assembly GCF_046630445.1). Lineage (NCBI taxonomy): Eukaryota > Viridiplantae > Streptophyta > Magnoliopsida > Asterales > Asteraceae > Rutidosis > Rutidosis leptorrhynchoides. The sequence goes on from NC_092333.1 coordinate 561,279,382, forward strand.
TTACTATTCGTCTCTAGGACCAAATCGGTACTCCCGATTTCTTGTTGTCCCACTTCACCTCAATAAATAGGAGTTCGACACCTACGCCCATAAAGCGTCTCATAAGGTGGCATTCCAATACTAGTGTGGTAACTATTATTGTACGAGAATTCCACCAATGGTAAGTGCTCATCCCAACTACCACCAAAATCAATAATACATGCCCTTAACATATCCTCCAACGTTTGGTTCGTACGCTCAGTTTGACCGTCCGTTTGAGGATGATACGCCGTGCTCATTTTCAATTGAGTACCCATATCCTCATGAAACTTATTCCAAAACCGAGACGTGAAACGAGTATCTCGATCCAAAACAATAGATATCGGAACCCCATGCCTCGATATCACCTCCTTGATAAACAACTTAGACAAAGTCTCCGATGATATCATTTCCCGAATGGAAAGAAACAAAGCACTCTTCGTCAATCGATCAACTATTACCCAAATCATATCGTATTGGGTCCTCGCCGTCTTTGGTAACTTGGTAATGAAGTCCATGGTAATGTGCTCCCATTTCCATTTCGGGACTTCCAATGGTTGAAACTTACCGTACGGCTTTTGGTGTTCGACTTTAACTTGCAAACACGTGACGCATTGTTCAACATACTTAACAACATCATGTTTCATGCCCGGCCACCAATACTCCTTCTTTAAATCAAGGTACATTTTCATTGCACCCGGATGAATGGAATACTTTGACTTATGTGCTTCATCAAGGAGCACTTGTCGCTAACCACCCATCTTAGGCACCCACACTCTTCTTTGAAAAGACAACAAACCATGCGAACCTAATGTAATAAACTCCGTTTGTACCATGATTCGTTCCTCATGCTTATTGTTAACAAAAGCTTCGATTTGAATCTCACCAAGCTTTACAAGGAAATCGTTAGTAATAATCATGTGTAACGATCCTACTTGTATTGCCGGATGTTGACTCTTTCGACTTAGCGCATCTGCGACCACGTTCGTCTTCCCCGGATGATAAAGTATTTCACAATCAAAATCCTTTACCACATCTATCCACCTACGTTGACGATAATTCAAATCTCGTTGATCAAAGAGATGTTTCAAACTCTTATGATCCGAATAAATCGTACACTTGACACCATACAAGTAGTGGTGCCAAATTTTCAACGCATGTACCACCGCCGCCAATTCAAGATCATGAGTCGGGTATTTCTTTTCGTGTTCCTTTAATTGTCAAGAGGCGTAAGCGATGACTTTACCCCTTTGCATTAGAACACACCCGAGCCCATTTAAAGAAGCATCACAATAAACCATCATGTCTTCTACCCCTTCCGGCAACACTAACACCGGAGCTTGACACAACTTCTCTTTTAACAATTGAAAAGCAATTTCTTGCTCGTTTTCCCAATTGAACCTTACGTTCTTCCTTGTAAAATTCGTCAAAGGAGAAGCAATATTAGAAAAGTCTTGGATAAACCGATGATAATAACCGGCCAATCCGAGAAAACTTCGGATTTCCGTAGGCGTAGTCAGTTTCCCCCAACTCTTTACCGTCTCAATCTTCCCCGGATCTACTTGGATATCTTCTTTATTCATGATATGGCCAAGGAATTGAACTTCCCTTAGCCAAAATTCACATTTGGAGAATTTTGCATGCAACTTCTCCTTTCGCAACGTCTTCAATACTTCGCGCAAATGGTGCTCATGTTCCTTCATACTCTTAAAATAAACAAGTATGTCGTCAATGAACACAATTACCGACTTGTCTAACATAGGTTGGCACACTCGGTTCATTAGATCCATGAATGCCGTCGGTGCATTTGTAAGACCAAAAGGCATAACTACAAACTCAAAATGCCCATAACGCGTTCGAAAAGCCGTTTTCTCTATGTCTTCCTCACAGACCCGTACTTGATGATAGCCAGACCGTAAGTCAATCTTAGAAAAATACGTTGCACCTTGGAGTTGGTCAAACAAATTTTCAATTCGAGGTAATGGATAACGATTCTTGATCGTCACTTTGTTCAACTCCCGATAATCGATGCACATCCGCATACTACCGTCTTTCTTCTTCACAAATAAAACCGGAGCACCCCATGGCGAGGAACTCGGTCGAATAAAACCCTTTTCAAGAAACTCTTGGGTTTGATTTAATAACTCTTGCATTTCCGTTGGCGCTAAATGATAAGGAGTTTTAGCAATGGGGGTAGCTCCCGGAACCAACTCAATGCGAAATTCAACTTGTCTTTCCGCCGGTACACCCAGTAACTCATCTAGAAAAACGTCTTCAAATTCATTTACCATCGGAATGTCACGAATGGGTGGTGGCTCATCACGAGTATCAACAATATGGGCAAAACGACGTGCCCGTGCAAAATTGGGTCTTGGACAAAAACACGGATTTGAGAGTGTTCAAATCCATCGAACCTTGCCTCAAGGAACATAACTCGTCCTTAAGCCTAGTAAGATCGACCGGAGTTCGGTATTCATCGAAAAACTCTGCCTTGAACTCGTCCCAAGTAAAATCCATGCATTGTTCTTCACCATAGACTTGGATTTTCGCGTCCCACCACAATTTAGAATCGCCTCTTAACATGCTACAACCATATCTTGTCTTTTTATCGAGAGGGTATTCACATGTACGAAAGGCTCCCTCCATATTGGAGATCCAACGGGCACTCTTAAGTGGGTCCCGTTCACCATCGAAGGTGGGAGGTTGAGAGTCCTTGAAATTCTTATAAAAGAAGTCCCGTCTCCCCACATTATCCCCTTGTAGAACAAGCTTAACTTGTTCCCTAACCACATTAACTAGTTGCTCGTCGATCGTATCTAGAAACTTCTTCTTGACGTCTTTAAGAAACTACGCTTTTTGACGTTTAAAGATGGCCTTAACTTTGGCCGTGAACTCGGGGTCCTCGCTCGTGCCCCCATTATCGGTGTCGTGTCTATTTCTCATCTTCATTCTATAAAACGAAAGAGGTTAAACAACGAATGAAAAGACATGACACGCATATATATATATATATATATATATATATATATATATATATATATATATATATATATATATATATACACACCTTACCGCCCCATCTTGCTCAACAATCGTCGTACATTGCTTGTTTAACATGATTTGCACCCGTAACAATGGTAGCTAGTCATTGCTATGCGAGCACGTCGTATTAACTCGTTAGTACAACGTCTATCTTGCTTGATGATTACAACCACAACGCAAAACAATTAGTGAATGGTTAGATCACATAAACCTAAGCACTAACAATTCCCGATCTGACCCGAAGTCCTACAAGTCCCCCATAAAGCGCACACACAATAAAGTCTAAGTCTAGGCACCTATCTCAAGTTGCCTAAACCCCTTAGACCATGCTCTGATACCACTTGAAACAACCCAACCGGTATTCCATACGATATTTTTTTTTAAACGATACACATTTACGCACCAATTAAATATGTAAACCATTCCACAAGTTCCATTTAAAACGTACCACAATTTAAATGTTTACAAGGCACGAAGGCCATTAATTAAGTTTAATACAAGTTCGACCCACTACAAATGATAGTTTATAATCCAAACGACACTTCAAGCATGGTTTGGGATTAAACTACCCAAAACGTTAGGCCAACTTCCAAAAGCTCCTACGAAACATCATCAAAGGACACCTAGTGCCCAACGACCCCTTTTCCCCTATCCGCACATGCATCTAAAAAGATAAACAATGATAGGGGTAAGCTAAAGCTTAGTGAATGCAATAATTATATATGTTCATATATAACCTACTTACTTGCAATCACTTATCATACAGCATACAAGCTAGCAATTCGATAACCATGCAAACATCACGCATAAACTACTATCCACAATTCACAAGAAGCTAGCAACAACAATAGCATATAGTTCATAATTTAATATGCTAGATATGAATTCACACAACCATGGTTAACCAATCGTACAAGGGAACGGTACTCGTAAAAGACCGTCGAAGTTCATAACATCCATTAGTGTTACTTAAACACCGCGTAATCACTAATCCCCCGGGTGATGTTTTGAACACCGCGACTAACTCACCCCCATGACAATGTGGCATCTTGAACACCGCGACGATTCCACATGTCAATCTAAACAATGAGTGGTGCCTTGAACACCGCGACATCCACTCCCATGACAATGTGGTGTCTTAAACACCGCGACAATACCATATGTCAATCAAACAATGAGTAGTGTCTTGAACATCGCGACAATACTACTCGTTACATAGAATGTGGTGTCTTGAACACCACGACAATGCCACATTCATACTACACAATAAATACATTATATACGTACACGCATAATTATTCCACTTACCTTAATACAAGGATGATGATTATGCACTTCTGAACTTCAAAGCAATGTACCTAATACATTAAGTACACTTTCAATACACAAACAAGTAGAACTAGCCATATTACTTACACTTGAGTATTTAATGACCCAATTTGCATTAAATAACTCAACTACACCAAAACCGCCCATAAATGGCTAAGACTCAACTTCAATCACTAAAGCTAGTGAATTAAAGTCTACTAATTTAAACCAACACAAACTTAGGGTAATTCATACCCATTTCACCCAAACTAGGTCAACATCACTATTTTGACCCATAACAACACTTAAACTTACAATTTTAGTCAAACATGACCCATTTACAATTCTTCCTTCAATTACAAGTATATTAGTGACTAAAAACACCATTTAACACTTACAATCTCAAATCATAAGACCAAACCCTAGGTTATGGCCATTAGGGTTTTCTTTCATCAACATGACCCAAATCCACCCATATTACCCCCAAATGGGTCTTACAAGTTCCAAATGAACCAAACCCTAACATAAACTAATTAAAACTCAAAACATGGAGTTAGGACTTACCAACACTATCCTCTTGTAGCTAAGAACAAGGAGAACAACTTTAATTCTTGCTCCAAGGTTTGATTCACAAATCTCCACTCTCAAATCTCACTTGAAATCAAATGGGTTTTTAAGTTTTGAGAGAAATTAGAGAAAGAAAATGAAAAAGAAATGAATAATAGAGGATAAGTGGCTGAGACTTAAAGTCTCCATCAGATCTATATGCGAAAAGACGATTTTGCCCTTGCACCACTTATTTAAAAAAAAAAAATCCGAAACTAGTTCACCCAGTGGGTCGCGGCGCGGCCCCAATTATCGCAGCGTGACAATTAACGTATTTTACGAGCTTTCTTAAATCATTCCTGACTCAGATTCTAGTTAATGGTCGCGGCGCGGCCTTCTTCTCCGCGGCGCGACATTTAAAGGAAAACTCGACCCTTCTTATCATGCCTCCTGACTCTGGTTTGAGTTCAATGTCGCGGCGCGACAAAGGCTTCCGCGACGCGACAATTGCCTTCAACTGAGCCATTCGACAACTTACACAACTTAACGATTTATTCAACTTGTACACTTTGTTCACGCTTCCTATGCACGTCTAAACTTCATCTTTTAGTCTCACAAGACTTAACATCAACAAGGACGCATGCATATACCTATACATGCATAAATTCTAAACACATATATATACATACATATTCGTATATATATATTTACACAATGACTAGCACTTAGGTCTTTTAATCACATAAACGCACAAGTTATAAGCATACTAATAAATAAGTTTGTGCCTTTAAATATGTACGGGAAAAATGGGATGTTACAATTTGTAACATCCTCACCTGGGACTAGCTGTAAGATTACTAAATTGCCCTTAATTTGTGTTGAGTTATTATATGCTTTTATTTTTATTTAATATTTATTATTATGTAATGATGTGGTTAGGACCAGTTTGCGACAAGGGTCACAGAACATGTTTGTTTACTTAATTTAGACTTCGTTTGAGTTGCCAAATGATGTACGAAAGATATCAGATAACTGATAAATACCCGTGTGTTGCACAATGTGGGATTTTAACTGATATCGGCTAAAAAGTCATGTTTTTACCCCCAATATTGAGTCCCAAAAGTATAAAGTTCAAAAATTTGTCTGCAAAATAATCTTTTTTCGGTTAAATTTGTAGATAAAGTAATTACAAAGACGATGCAAAAAGAATCAAGAGAAACGGAGCTAAAACGAATATTCTAGAGCAAAAACGGTGAAAGACAAGAGATCAAGTTACGATCCAGGAAAATCAGCTGACCAGGCAAGCCAAACGGCCTGCCAAACAGCTTGCCTGGCTTACAAACGGCCTGCCAAACGGCCAGGGCAAACGGCCCCTGCAAACGGGCTGGTATGGCAAACGGCCCCTGTAAACGGCCTGCCAAACGGCCTGCCAGCCATTTGCAGGCAAAATCCAAGTCTATTTAAAGGTTTTTTGTCATCCAATTTCAACACACCTCTCCTCACTCTCTCACTACAATACACTTTCTCTCACTAGAGCTTTCAAGGTCTTCTCACCTTTGAGCGGAAAATTAAGTACCCGGAGGTGAACGCTGAAGATTGTAATAGGAGCGGTCTAGAGGATGTCAGCACTTGTAATGGTCCAGATCTCATCTGTAAACATTGAACACTTTCCTTAATTTAATGAAGGTATCTTGTTATCTTATGTTGCTTTCATCTTACATGCCTATCTATCTGTTACAAATGTTTATTATATGTTGAATAATTTATTTGAAACTTATCCTATTGTTATGCTGAAACCCTGATGGTTTAGAAGTTTAATTTACGGATCACCTTTTCTGCTTATTCACGTAGCTATAACCTAGTATTAGGACCTGATCAACCCTAGGATATAAGGTAAGTAGTTATGTGTGCTTAACGTCATAATAGGGATATAGTACCTACGTACGAATAACCATTTATTCATTAAAGAAGAGCTGCCCATTTAGTTTGTGATTAGAGTAGGCATCATAGAGTTCAGTGAACACTAGCTCACTCAAAAGCATGATTCGCGTCAGAAGCAACGTTCTTGAGATGTTGTAAAATGATCCGGGGTTGAATAAGTGATCGCAAAGGAGAGACCTCTAATCCAATTAGCAGTACCTTAGAATATCTAAGATTGCATGTCTGTTAATGTTAAGGCATAGCGTAGTGTTAAGCGGTGGAATATTGCTTTAGTTAGACCAACTAGGATTAAGAAAAGCTGAGACTTTCCTTTATGGGTATACCACTTCGTTCATGTACCTAGGATTCTATCCATAAGGTCGTTTAAACCCTTTTAGGTTAACGTTGGGTGTAGGGATATCCGTCTTAGCCAGAATCTTAAAAGCCTAAACTCTTAGTGACAAATCAGTTAGGTTCATAGCCCAGTTGATTGAGGTTTAGTGTTTATTCTAGGAAGTTGAACTCTTGTGATAATTCCCCATCAAAATTCTATTCTCCATACCTATCTATCGTTATCTTTACAAGTTGAATTATCATTTTATTAGTTAATCTTAACTCTATCACCTCTTGTCACTAGGGTTAACTACATAGGCACTTTTGTCCCATGTTACTGAGCAAACATACAAAAATACGAACCTGAGTTATATTTACCACTTACTCGTTAAAAGGAAGACAAGTAGGTGAGATATATCTAGGAAACCCCAGCTAAATATAAATGATAAAACCCTTACTCTCTTTTGGTAGCTGATTCTGACATGCTGTGACCTAACGACACCGCACAAATAAAATCGTCCGTTTTGGCCTATCATAAGTAGAAGTAAAGTTTTTGGCGCCGCTTCCGGGGACCTTATTTTTTGTCTGTTAAGGTAATCGTTGATTCTGTCAAAATATCTGAAACTCTTGAGTGGTGTCTAAGAAAGACAATTATACACGGACTTGGTTGTTGGATATTTCGAACAGTCTCCAATTATATTGGAACCAAAAGGATCATGCCTCTCCGTTGTCGGCCTGACCACTTGTTTCAAAGATAAATTGATAAGAAACACACAAGCTTAAGAAACAGGGAGTTTGTCGGTATAGTATTTAAAGTCGCCATTATAGTAAACCCCTTTTAAAACTATAAAAAGTAAAATATTAATTATGGTATTAATTTCTGTAGATTCCAGTTCAAACTTAACCGACTACGAAGTAAGTGTGAAAGGCAGTTGCTCTCCCACGACTTTAAAAACCGGCGAAGTTTTCCTTTATAAAATCAAAACAAATCTAAACCCTGATGAATCTCATCAAGAATTAGTTCTTGATCCTTGTAGTCCAAGAAGCCGGATAATTTCATCTAACTTAGAGATTTCATTGCTTTTGAATAAGTTTTACTCAAATGAACCAGGATTCAACCCTCTTCACGATCCAAAAGGGAGGCTCAGTCTTAACGAACTCCTGATTATGGAAGATGACATACGGGAAGAATATCCGACTATTTTCAATTATCCAGACTTGTTTGAATTTAATCCCAAAGAGAAATGACACATTGATAAAACAAAAGCTCCGTTTATTGGAAATCTGTTAAATCATAGTAGAAGGTTAGACGTCTATAGAGAATTCATTAGGCACCTCTATTCCTCAGACTTCCCGTTCTCAATATTTCAAAACAATCTATTAAAAGAGCTGCATTCTCAAGTTCGTTCTCTTCACAAACTGTTAAAAGGATGTGAGGATGATATTTTTGTCAAGTATCGGGATGCAGAAATTGATTTCAAATTCGATCTAGAGTCATTCGTCAGTTTTCTCCCTCACTTCAGCAATAAGGAAGTCTCTCCAATCCATATAAACCGTTATGTCGCCGCGAGGATTTCTGAATTAGAATTTTGGATTGAAAGCAAGACACATAACCCTATTTCAAAATATGAAAACTGAGATTTCTTCTAGTTTGATCCAGCCTCATTTCTCATCAAAAGATTAATTGAAGTTTTTTCGGATTCCACCGAGGAAAGGAAACATCAGAATTTCTTCGCAAAAAGAAAGGAAATATATGCTGAACTCGTACAAATTCTCACTATGTCAAAATTTCCATTTACAACTCCGCAAAGAAGGATCATTCGGGAAATATCTGAAAATTTTAAATTTTCTATCGGTGATCCTAACTGCGCGGAAGATCTTTTATTTCAAGACACGGTGTCAAAACTTCTCTTTTATACTGGACGATATCGGAGATTTACAAAAGCGTAAGCTCAAAATGCTAAGTGATTTTGAAATATTTTCAGTACACGCCGCTGATCTACTCTGGATGGTCAAAGAAGCTTTAAACTTGTCTTTCGTTCCGCGTCATTTCTGGAACTTAGTTGTGGAACATGTGTAATTTGTGTTTTTAATAAAAAAATAAAAAATTAATTTTACTCCGTCCATTTGTCTTTTTCTTTTAAATTTTAGTAAAATAACCGGATTAAAATCCGAAGCAAAATTTTATTTATCTTTTATTAACCTAGTTAAAATTTTAAAATTTGAAAAAGTTAAAGAAAAATTCGCGAGTCGGGTCGAGGAAATAAGCCCGTGAGCCGCACGGGCCCATCTTTTTCTTCTTCTTTTCTCTCCTCCTTTCCTTTTCTCCTTCATTTTTTTTCTCTTTTTTCTTCTTCTCCCTGTGACCTACGGCCGACGACACCATCACCACCACACCAAGCTCAAATGTTGACCATTTTTGACAAATCAAAGCTCAAATCCAACTCTCTCGTGCCTCCTAAACACGTTTCCATCATCAATTTGGTGTAAAAGGTACTCTTTCACGGTTAAAATTCGAGTTTTTACTTAAAGTCAAATTTTTAACTTTTGAGAAAAATTGTGTTTTATTCTCAATTTTGAATTCCTTTATGCTTAGTTAGATAATGTGACTGTTATGTGTTAGTTTTTAGGTTTGATTGAAGTATTTTGGATAGTTTTTAGCTCTCGATTCGTTAGTTGAGGTTTTAGGCTAGAAATTGGTGAAATTTTTGGAAACTTGATGTTTTGCTAGCTTATTTAAGCTTAGTGATTCATTTGGGATGCTTAGAAACTAATTTTGGAACAATGTAGGCTTGTTTGCTTGAATTGGACGTTTTGGTAAAACTACACTTAATTAGGATTAGGGTATTTCCTTTAGTTAAAACGTTTTTAAAACTTATGATTGCCTTAAAACTAGCCCAAATGAAGATATCATTGACTTGCTAATGATAATGTAGCCTAGTCTTTGACTTTTCTTATTTTGTACGTTTTTAACAAAATGATTATTTTTCGGTAAAACGGTCTTAATCCTTGACTTAAGAATGTTATAGCTCAAGTTTGATGATTAAAAATATTTAAGGTAATAATAAATGGTTATTATAATCATTATATGCTTAAAAATCATCAATTTTTAAACAAAATTGCCTATTACGACTAACTTACTATAATTATTATTTTTAGCTATTTATTGCAATCACGGGTACGCTTTGAATTTTGCTTGAAAATAAGTTTGTAGTAAGATTAGATATTGTTTGTGGTAATTTTGGCTATAATTGACTATAACAGGAATTTGGAAAATGCCATTTTTAAAGAACTCATTACGATTTTTTTCGAAAAATATATGCATTTTTAAATTCTAAGTATTATTTTAAGTCTTAATATTTTGGAACATAACCTATGTTACTTGACCTTTGCAGATGGCTAATTATATACCAGCAGAATATGAGTTGCCCCATTACCTTCTTGGGAAAGATGATCCAGCAGACAATGAACCGTTTATGAGAAACTGGATTAATCGGCAAAAAGGGGCCAACAAATATATTAACTGGGTAATAATGGAACAGTGTGGATGGGCCGATGAGCTTAGAGCAATTTTGAACGTTACAGCATACGGGAAAACAAACAGAGCCTGGCAAAAGTTGTTTGAAATAAATGAAAAGGTGTATGAGGAGCCATACGCAGAATTTATGGCAACTTGGAGATTTGAGTCGAACGTTGATCAGGAGGATTACAACGATCATGAGTGCATCCATTTCCGCCATCAAAATCAGACGTATCACCTATCTCTTGCGCAGTTCGCAAGGCATCCGGAACTGTACAAGACATCACACCTTAACCGTTCTGTATTCAAGAGAGGGTATACTACCCTGGACAACATAGATCATCAAGATTTCTGGCACGCCTACACCTTCGATAATGAACCATGGAGGTCAAGTAAAAAGGCTTCAAAATTCACTAATCCCGTACACCGCATTCTTCACCACCTCATCACCAAAACCCTTCATCTAAAAAGCCAACATGGTGGTGCCGTCACCATTAATGATATGCGCTTGATGCACGCCATGATTCACAACTAGAATATGCAAGTTGCACACCTTCTAGCCCAGGCATTCACCATTGAAAAGAATGCCGCGAGAATAGTTGTGCCGGTTTTGGGATCCGTTGTTACCAAGCTCCTTCGTAGGATGCATGCTTTGGGGAGTGTTGAGAGATTTGGATATAGGATCGGAGCTGAGTCAGAAGAGATAGGGTATAGGTTACTGAACACTTGGGAGTACATTCGTATCGAGGGTGAATAGTTGTGCCGGCAATACCTGACTCAGAGGACCGAACAGTACCAGGTGTAGTGACCCGAACTTTTCCATGTTTATATATTTATATATTAAATGAAATTGATATTTATATGATTAAATGTTTCTAACATGTTAAGCAATCAAACTTTTTAAGACTTGATTAATTGAAATAGGTTTCATATAGACAATTGACCACCCAAATTGACCGGCGATTCAAGAACGTTACAAATTCGTAAAAACTACATGATGTTATATGTATAGACCTATATATGGTTAACATGAGATTATGATAAGTAAGTATCTCACTAAGTATATTAACAATGAGTGATATACATAAAAATGAGTTTATTGAATTAAGAAACTCGAAACGATATATATAACGATTATCGTTATAACGACGTATTACTAAATACATATGAATCATACTAAGATATTGTTACACTATGTTTAAATATGATAAATGATAAGTAAACATATCATTAAGTGTATTAATAATGAACTACATATGTAAAAACAAGACTACTAACTTAAGGGTTTCGAAACGAGACATATATGTAACGATTATCGTTGTAACGACATTTAAATGTATATATGTCATATTAAGATATATTAACACATCATATTATCATGATAATAGAATAATTTAACATCTCATTAGATATAATAAACAATGGGTTAACAACATTTAACAAGATCGTTAACTTAAAGGTTTCAAAACAACACTTACATGTAACGACTAACGATGACTTAACGACTCAGTTAAAATGTATATACATGTAGTGTTTCAATATGTATTCATACACTTTTGAAAGACTTTAAGACACTTATCAAAGTACTTCTACTTAACAAAAATGCTTACAATTACATCCTCATTCATTTTCATCAATAATTCTACTCGTATGCACTCGTATTCGTACTCGTACAATACCCAGCTTCTAAATGTATTTACTATTAGTATATACACTTCAATGATCAGCTATTAGCAGCCCTTGTGAGTCACCTAACACATTTGGGAACCATCATTTGGCAACTAGCATGAAATATCTAACAAAACAACAAAGTAATGGAGCCTATATGGACTCCATTTTCACGCCTCATTTCACCAACCACAAACACACTTTGATTTCCATTTTTATGCATCAAATTACTCTCTCTCAATTACTTTCTTAGTGTTCTAAGTGTTATTCATCATTTTCTTCATAATCTAGCTCAATCTAGGTAACCTAGATCAACATACAAAACAACTACTCAAGAAAACATCAAGAACACTTTCAAGTTTGCTAGCTTACTTTCAATCTTGCAAATCCATTTTAAGTAATCATCAAACCTCAAGAAATCTTTCTTATTTATAGTAAGATATCTCTCTAATTCAAGGTAATACTCATACTCAAACTTTGATTCAATTTCTATAACTATAACAATCTTATTTCAAGTGAAAATATTACTTGAACTTGTTTTCGTGTCATGATTCTACTTCAAGAACTTTCAAGCCATCCAAGGATCCTTTGAAGCTAGATCTATTTTTCTCATTTCCAGTAGGTTTATCCACAAAACTTGAGGTAGTAATGATGTTCATAACATCATTCAAATCATATATATAAAACTATCTTATTCAAAGGTATAAACTTGTAATCACTAGAACATAGTTTAGTTACTTCTAAACTTGTTTGCAAACAAAAGTTAATCCTTCTAACTTGACTTTTAAAATCAACTAAACACATGTTCTATATCTATATGATATGCTAACTTAATGATTTAAAACCTGGAAACACGAAAAACACCGTAAAACCGGACATACGCCGTTGTAGTAACACAGCGGGCTGTTTTGGGTTAGTTAATTAAAAACTATGATAAACTTTGATATAAAAGTTGTTCTTCTGGGAAAATGATTTTTCTTATGAACATGAAACTATATCCAAAAATCATGGTTAAACTCAAAGTAGAAGTATGTTTTTCAAAATGGTCATCAAGACGTCGTTCTTTCGACTGAAATGACTACCTCTTACAATATTGACTTGTAACCTATATTTCCAACTATAAACTTATACTTTTTATATTTATTTTCATAAATTTCAGTTCATTATGAAACCATAGCAACTTGAAACACTCAAAACGGATTTAAAACGAAGAAATTATGGGTAAAACAAGATTGGATAATTTTGCTTGTTGTAGCTACGTGAAATTTGTAACAAATCTATACAAATCATAACTTAACTAACTTATATTGTATTATACATATATTCTAACATATATTATGTAATCTTGGGATACCATAGACACGAATACAATGTTTTTACATATCATATATATATATATATATATATATATATATATATATATATATATATATATATATATATATATATATATATATATATATATATATATTTGGAACAACCATAGACACTCTATATGCAGTAATGATTGAGTTAGCTATACAGGGTTGAGGTTGATTCCAAAATAATATATATACTTTGAGTTATGATCGAGTCTGAGACTTGTAGACCCTGGGTCGTGGATTGATTCGAGATAATATATATTGCTTTATTTCTGTACATCTAACTGTGGACAACTAGTTGTAGGTTACTAACGAGGACTGCTGACTTAACAAACTCAAATCATTAAAATGTAATAAAAATGTTGTAATTATATTTTGAACATACTTTGATCTATATGTACATATTTGTTATAGGTTCGTGAATCGACTAGTGGCCAAGTTTTACTTCCCGACGAAGTAAAAATCTGTGAAAGTGAGTTATAGTCCCACTTTTAAAAATTTAATATTTTTTGGGATGAGAATACATGCAGTTTTATAAATGCTTTACGAAATAGACACAAGAAATCAAAACTACATTATATGGGTGAATGATCGAAGCCGAATATGCCCCCTTTTGCTTGGTAGCCTAAGAATTAGGGAACATCACTAATTTTTGAGAATTAGTGCACCCCTAATTGATGCGAATCCTAAAGATAGATCTATTGGGCCTAACAAACCCCATCCAAAGTACCGGATGCTTTAGTACTTCGAGTTTTTTTATCATGTCCGATGGATGTCCCGGAATGATGGGGATATTCTTATATGCATCTTGTTAATGTCGATTACCAGGTGTTCACCATATGAATGATTTTTATCTCTATGTATGGGATGATGTTTATGAAAAATGAAAATATGAAATCTTGTGGTCTATTATTACGATTGATAAATATATAGGTTAAACCTATAACTCACCAACATTTTTATTGACGTTTTAAGCATGTTTATTCTTAGGTAATTGTTAAGAGCTTCCGCTGTTGCATACTAAATTAAGGACAAGATTTGAAGTCCATGGTTGTTTAATATTGTTTGAAAACTGCATTCGAAGACATATATTGTTGTGTAATATTATTGCAAACTATTATGTAATGGTCGTGTGAAAACGCTATATTTTTTATTATCATTTTAAACCTTTATCGATAAAATAGAGGTTATGGTTTGTTTTAAAATCGAATGCAGTCTTTGAAAAATGTCTCATATAGAGGTCAAAACTTCGCAACGAAATCAATTAATATGGAACGTTTATAATCAATATGAACGGGACATTTTAGTTGGTATCCGAGCGTTGGTCTTAGAGAACCAGAATATTGCATTAGTGTGTCTTACCGAGTTTGTTAGGATGCATTAGTGAGTCTGGACTTCGACCGTGTTTTCTTTAAAAACGATTGCTTAACGGTTTTTTTTAGAAACTATATATTATTAACATGTAAATATTATGTAATATATTAATCTCTTAACGTGTTTGATATTGTGTGATAGATGTCTACCTCTAGTACAAATCCCATCGACTCACCTAATAATAATGAAGAGTCGAATATATTTTGGGAAGATTCACAAATTCCAGAGGAAGAACCGGAAGAGGAAAAACCGGAAGAGGAAGAACAGAAGAGGAGGAACCGGAAGAAGAAGAGGTTTCGGAGGATGAAATATTAATACCTACAGTAAAACGATTAAATAAAAGAAAATCCTCAACCAATGGACCAAAGTTAAAAATGGTCAATGGTGTTTCCGCCAAGGAAGCAAAATATTGGGAAAATTACCAATTTTCTGATGAATCGGATCCCGAAGAGGATTTCGATGATGTTATAGAAATTACCCCAACTCAATTTAATAAGGAAAAAGAGAATAATAAGGGAAAAGGCATCAAAATAGAGAAACCTGATTCCGACCCCGATGAACTTTATATGTATCGTAAACGCCCGTATTTCTTAGATTTTAACAATAATCTGGGAACATCTAGGCCACCAGGTTTTTCTAAACCATTTGTGAAAATGACGGCTCGTATTAGAGGATCACCATGTATCCCTAGGAAATTAGCCAAACGAACTAAGTCCGAAGAAGAAGAAACAAGTGAGTCGGAATAAAGAGTTGTAATCATGCTGTGTAATATATGTATTGTTGTGTGCTTGTACTTTTAAGATTTATGTAAAAATTGCTTGTATTATTTGTTAATTATCTTTTACGAATCTAATCCTTGTTTATTTTACAGTATAAAAACAAAAATGGACGTTAAGGATACACAACCAAAAATTTTAGAAGACCTACTAGGGGATATGATTGATGAAATCTTGTCTAGAGTCGAGCAGAATTCATCAGCACAATTATTTACGGCAAAATTAGTTTGTCGAATGTTCGAAAGACATTCCAGGCATGCCTTAGTTTATAAAAGGCTTTCCTATGAAAGATGGGGCATATCACATTGGGATGACTTTAAGTTACACCAAGTTTTCTTTAAGGCATTTAGTGCGGGAAACTTAGATGCAATTTTACGCTACGGGTTACGAACCTATTTTGACTCAACATGTCCTGACATAGGACTCCGTTAGTTAGAAAGAGCTTCTAACATGTAACATAAAGAAGCATGTTATGCTTATGGGCTAATAATGTTCACTTCTCATCAAATTGAGAAAAAGAACATTGGGTTACAACTTTTAAATAAAACCTTCCCACAAGTGATGGACTCGGTAGTTGAGGTGAGAAACAAGGTTTTTAGATTGTTACGGGGCTGTTGGGCATTACGTAACCCTCGTCCTTTTGATGACATTACAACATGCTGCCTAGCCAACGGTCACAATGGTTATTTTCCACAAGATCAAGGATGAGAAATAATACTAGTAAAACCCAAATGCATGACTTGTTTATGGACTTATGAATTACGTGTCTTTATTTCTTTTACTGAACGACTTGCGTATTAACTAGAATTGCCTTTATAGCTGCCGAGTAGCAAAGTTATTATGTGCTATATTTCATCCTATATGTATAATAGTGGTATTGTATGTTTGTAAAATATTGTATATAAGTTTGAACGCGAAATATTATTGTAATAAGTTTTTCATATAGAAGTGTAGTAGTTAAATTGTATAGTAGCTACTAAGTATGAACTTAACAGGTAGGTACTACCCGAATTAAAACTATAAAATACTAATATGAAGAAAAAGCTTTTATAAATAAGTTCATATTATGCTACGAAATACTATTGACTACTCTTAAATTCTATATGATTAACTCAATTCTTTTGGCTATTTTTGAAGGAAATGGCTCCGACGACTCGTCAGAACTTGAACATGAGCGAGGAAGATTTCCGTGTTATCCTTGCAGCAAACATAGCCGCAGTACAGGCTGCGATGCAAAATAACAATAACTCTGGATCTGGCAGTGGAACTAATTCCACAAGAAATCGTGTAGGATGCTCCTACAAAGAATTCACTGCCTACAAACCTCTGGAATTCGATGGAACCGAGGGTCCAATTGGATTAAAATGGTGGACCGAGAAGGTCGAATCGGTGTTTTCCATAAGTAAGTGTACTGAAGAGGACAAGGTTAAGTACGGTACGCATACCTTCACAGGTACTGCGTTAACGTGGTGGAACACCTATCTTGAACAGGTAGGACAAAATGCTGCTTACGCACTACCGTGGTCAGCATTCAAGCACTTGATGAACGAGCAGTACCATCCTAGAAACGAGGTCAATAAGCTCAAGTCAGAGCTTAGAGAATTACGAACATAAGGGTTCGACATTACCACGTATGAACGACGATTCACAGAGTTGTGCCTATTGTGTCCGGGAACGTTCGAAGATGAAGAAGAGAAGATTGACGTGTTTGTAAACGGATTACCAGAAAGGATTCAAGAAAATGTGAGTTCACACAAGCCCGCTTCCATACAAAAAGCAAGTCGAATGGCTCATAAACTCATAAATCAGATTGAGGGAAGAATTAAAGAGCAGGCGGCCGAAGAAGCCAACACGAAACAACTCAAGAGGAAGTGGGAGGAAAACAGTGACAAGAGTCACCAGCACAACAACAACAACAATTACAACCACAATCGCAACAACTATCCCAACAACTGCAACATAAATCGCAATAACAACAATTGCAATCCCAACAACAACTATAACAAACGTCCCAACAACAACAATTATAATAATTGTCCCAACAATAATAACAACCGCAACAACAACAATAATCAGAAACAACCATGCCAAAGGTGTGAAGAGTATCATCCGGGGTTCTGCACAACATTTTGCAACAGGTGTAAAAGAAATGGTCATAGTGCAACAAAGTGTGAGGTCTACGGACCAATGTATAATAGAACTAAAGGAACGAATAATGTCGGAACGATTAATGTCGGAACAAGTAGTGTCGGAGCAAGTAATGCCAACGTAGTCTGTTATAAATGTGGAAAACCGGGCGACATTATTAAAAATTGCCCGAATCAGGGGAATACTAATGGGCAGGGCCACGAAAGAGTTTTCAATATTAATACGGCAGAAGCACAAGAAGACCCGGAGCTTGTTACGGGTACGTTTCTTATTGACAATAAATCTGCTTATGTTTTATTTGATTCGGGTGCGGATAGAAGTTATATGAGTAGAGATTTTTATGCTAAATTAAGTTGTCCATTGACACCTTTGGATAATAAATTTTTACTCGAATTAGCAAACGGCAAATTAATTTCGACATTTAATATATGTCGGAACGAGAAATTAAACTGGTTAGCGAAACATTTAAGATTGATTTGATACCAGTAGAGTTAGGGAGTTTTGATGTGATAATCGGTATGGACTGGTTGAAAGAAGTGAAAGCAGAGATCGTTTGTTACAAAAATGCAATTCGCATTATACGAGAAAAAGGAAAACCCTTAATGGTGTACGGAGAAAAGGGCAACGCGAAGTTAAATCTTATTAGTAACCTGAAGGCATAAAAACTAATAAAAAAAGGTTGCTATGCTAAGCTAGCACACGTCGAGAAAGTCAATTCCGAAGGAAAGAACATCAATGATGTTCCCGTCACAAAAGAATTTCTCGATGTATTTCCGAAAGAATTACCGGGACTACCTCCACACCGATCCGTTGAATTTCAAATAGACCTTGTATCGGGAGCTACACCAATAGCTCGTGCTCCATACAGACTCGCACCCAGTGAAATGAAGGAACTTCAGAGCCAATTACAAGAACTTTTAGAGCGTGGTTTCATTCGACCAAGCACATCACCGTGGGGGGCTCCTGTTTTGTTTGTCAAGAAGAAAGATGGTACATTTAGGTTGTGTATCGACTACCGAGAGTTGAACAAACTTACCATCAAGAACCGCTACCCACTACCGAGAATCGACGACTTATTTGATCAACTACAAGGCTCATCGGTTTATTCGAAGATTGATTTACGTTCTGGGTATCATCAAATGCGGGTGAAGGAGGATGATATTCCAAAGACTGCTTTTAGGACGCGTTACGATCATTACGAGTTTATGGTTATGCCGTTTGGGTTGACTAACGCACCAGCTGTGTTCATAGACCTCATGAATTGAGTGTGTGGACCATACCTTGACAAGTTTGTCATTGTTTTCATTGATGACATACTTATTTACTCAAAAAATGACCAAGAGCACGAAGAACATTTGAGAAAACTGCTAGAGTTGTTAAGGAAAGAAAAACTGTATGCTAAGTTTTGAAAGTGTGCATTTTGGTTGGAAGAAGTTCAATTCCTCGGACACATAGTGAACAAAGAAGGTATTCAAGTGGATCCAGCAAAGATTGAAACCGTAGAAAAGTGGGAAACCCCGAAAACTCCGAAGCATATACGCCAATTTTTAGGACTGGATGGTTACTACAGAAGGTTCATCCAAGATTTTTCCCAAATAGCAAAACCCTTGACTGCATTAACGCATAAAGGGAAGAAATTTGAATGGAAGGATGAGCAGGAGAAAGCGTTTCAATTGTTGAAGAAAAAGTTAACTACGGCACCTATATTGTCATTGCCTGAAGGGAATGATGATTTTGTGATATATTGTGACGCCTCAAAGAAAAGCCTCGGCTGTGTATTAATGTAACGAACGAAAGTGATTGCTTATGCGTCCAGACAATTGAAGATTCACGAGCAAAATTATATGACTCACGATTTGGAATTGCGCGCTGTTGTTTTTGCATTAAAGACTTGGAGGCACTACTTATATGAGGTCAAAAGTATTATATATACCGACCACAAAATTCTCCAACATATATTTAATCAGAAACAACTGAACATGAGACGGCGTAGGTGGATTGACCTGTTGAATGATTACGATTTTGAGATTCGTTACCACCCGAGGAAGGCAAATGTGGTAGCCGACGCCTTGAGCAGAAAGGATAGAGAACCTATAAGAGTAAAAGCTATGAATATGATTATTCATACTAACCTTACTACTCAAATAAAGGAGGCACAACAGGGAATTTTAAAAGAGAGAAATTTGAAGAATGAAATACCCAAAGGATCGGAGAAACATCTTAATATTCGGGAAGACGGAACCCGGTATAGGGCTGAAAGAATTTGGGTACCAAAGTTTGGAGATGTGTGAGAAATGGTACTTAAGGAAGCACATAAAATCAGATACTCAATATATCCCGGAGCAGGAAAGATGTACAAAGATCTCAAAAAGCACTTTTGGTGGCCGGGTATGAAAGCCGATATTGCAAGATATGTAGGAGATGCTTGACATGTTCTAAGGTCAAAGCTGAACATCAGAAACCATCAGGTCTACTTCAAAAACCTGAAATCCCGGAATGGAAATGGGAAAACATTACCATGGATTTCATTACTAAATTGCCAAGGACTGCAAGTGGTTATGATACTATTTGGGTAATAGTCGATCGTCTCACCAAATCAGCACACTTTCTGCCAATGAGAGAAGATGATAAAATGGAGAAGTTGGCTCGATTATATTTGAAGGAAGTTGTCTCCAGACATGGAATACCAATCTCTATTATCTCTGATAGGGATGGCAGATTTGTTTCAAGGTTTTGACAGACATTACAGCAAGCATTGGGAACTCGTTTAGATATGAGTACTGCCTATCATCCACAAACTGATGGGCAGAGTGAAAGGACGATACAGACACTTGAAGACATGCTACGAGCATGTGTTATTGATTTTGGAAACAGTTGGGATCGACATCTACCGTTAGCAGAATTTTTCTACAACAACAGTTACCATTCAAGTATTGAGATGGCGCCGTTTGAAGCACTTTATGGTAGAAAGTGCAGGTCTCCGATTTGTTGGAGTGAAGTGTGTAGTGACCCGAACTTTTCCATGTTTATATATGTTAATTGAGATTGATATTTACATGATTAAATGTTTCCAACATGTTAAGCAATCAAACTTGTTAAGACTTGATTAATTGAAATATGTTTCATATAGACAATTGACCACCCAAGTTGACCGGTGATTCACGAACGTTAAAACTTGTAAAAACTATACGATGACATATATATGGTTATATATATAGTTAACATGTTTTTATTATAAGTATGTATCTCATTAGGTATTTTAACAATGAGTTATATACATAAAAATGAGACTATTAATTTAAGAAACTCGAAAACGATATATATAACGATTATCGTTATAACAACGTCTTACTAGGTACATATGAATCATATTAAGATATTGATACACTTGGTTAATTATGTTAAATGATAAGTAAATATATTATTAAGTGTATTAACAATGAAATACATATGTAAAAATAAGGCTACTAACTTAATGATTTCGAAACGAGACATATATGTAACGATTATCGTTGTAACGACATTTAACTGTATATACATCATACTAAGATATATTATATATCATAATATCATGATAATATAATAATTTAACATCTCATTTGTTATAATAAACAATGGGTTAACAACATTCAACAAGATCGTTAACCTAAAGGTTTCAAAACAACATTTACATGTAACGACTAACGATGACTTAACGACTCAGTTAAAATGTATATACATGTAGTGTTTTAATATGTATTCATACACTTTTGAAAGACTTCAAGACACTTATCAAAATACTTCTACTTAACAAAAATGCTTACAATTACATCCTCGTTCAGTTTCATCAACAATTCTACTCGTATGCACCCGTATTCGTACTCGTACAATACACAGCTTTTAGATGTATGTACTATTGGTATATACACTCCAATGATCAGCTATTAGCAGACCATGTGAGTCACCTAACACATGTGGGAACCATCATTTGGCAACTAGCATGAAATATCTCATAAAATTACAAAAATATGAGTAATCATTCATGACTTATTTACATGAAAACAAAATTACATATCCTTTATATCTAATCCATACACCAACGACCAAAAACACCTACAAACACTTTCATTCTTCAATTTTCTTCATCTAATTGATCTCTCTCAAGTTCTATCTTCAAGTTCTAAGTGTTCTTCATAAATTTCAAAAGTTCTAGTTTCATAAAATCAAGAATACTTTCAAGTTTGCTAGCTCACTTCCAATCTTGGAAGAAGTTCAATTCCTCGGTCACATAGTGAACAAAGAAGGTATTAAGGTGGATCCGGCAAAGATAGAAACTGTTGAAAAGTGGGAAACCCCGAAAACTCCGAAACACATACGCCAGTTTTTAGGACTAGCTGGTTACTACAGAAGGTTCATCCAAGACTTTTCCAGAATAGCAAAACCCTTGACTGCATTAACGCATAAAGGGAAGAAATTTAAATGGAATGATGAACAAGAGAAAGCGTTTCAGTTATTGAAGAAAAAGCTAACTACGGCACCTATATTGTCATTGCCTGAAGGGAATGATGATTTTGTGATTTATTGTGACACATCAAAGCAAGGTCTCGGTTGTGTATTAATGCAACGAACGAAGGTGATTGCTTATGCGTCTAGACAATTGAAGATTCACGAACAAAATTATACGACGCATGATTTGGAATTAGGCGCGGTTGTTTTTGCATTAAAGACTTGGAGGCACTACTTATATGGGGTCAAAAGTATTATATATACCGACCACAAAAGTCTTCAACACATATTTAATCAGAAACAACTGAATATGAGGCAGCGTAGGTGGATTGAATTGTTGAATGATTACGACTTTGAGATTCGTTACCACCCGGGGAAGGCAAATGTGGTAGCCGATGCCTTGAGCAGGAAGGACAGAGAACCCATTCGAGTAAAATCTATGAATATAATGATTCATAATAACCTTACTACTCAAATAAAGGAGGCGCAACAAGGAGTTTTAAAAGAGGGAAATTTAAAGGATGAAATACCCAAAGGATCGGAGAAGCATCTTAATATTCGGGAAGATGGAACCCGGTATAGGGCTGAAAGGATTTGGGTACCAAAATTTGGAGATATGAGAGAAATGGTACTTAGAGAAGCTCATAAAACCAGATACTCAATACATCCTGGAACGGGGAAGATGTACAAGGATCTTAGGAAATATTTTTGGTGGCCGGGTATGAAAGCCGATGTTGCTAAATACGTAGGAGAATGTTTGATGTGTTCTAAGGTCAAAGCTGAGCATCAGAAACCATCAGGTCTACTTCAACAACCCGAAATCCCAGAATGGAAATGGGAAAACATTACCATGGATTTCATCACTAAATTGCCAAGGACTGCAAGTGGTTTTGATACTATTTGGGTAATATTTGATCGTCTCACCAAATCAGCACACTTCCTGCCAATAAGAGAAGATGACAAGATGGAGAAGTTAGCACGACTGTATTTGAAGGAAGTCATATCCAGACATGGAATACCAATCTCTATTATCTCTGATAGGGATGGCAGATTTATTTCAAGATTCTGGCAGACATTACAGCAAGCATTAGGAACTCGTCTAGACATGAGTACTGCCTATCATCCACAAACTGATGGGCAGAGCGAAAGGACGATACAAATGCTTGAAGACATGCTACGAGCATGTGTTATTGATTTCGGAAACAGTTGGGATCGACATCTACCGTTAGCAGAATTTTCCTACAACAACAGCTACCATTCAAGCATTGAGATGGCGCCATTTGAAGCACTTTATGGTAGAAAGTGCAGGTCTCCGATTTGTTGGAGTGAAGTGGGGGATAGACAGATTACGGGTCCGGAGATTATACAAGAAACTACCGAGAAGATCATCCAAATTCAACAACGGTTGAAAACCGCCCAAAGTCGACAAAAGAGCTACGCTGACATTAAAAGAAAAGATATAGAATTTGAAATTGGAGAGATGGTCATGCTTAAAGTTACACCTTGGAAAGGCGTTGTTCGATTTGGTAAATGAGGGAAATTAAATCCAAGGTATATTGGACCATTCAAGATTATTGATCGTGTCGGACCAGTAGCTTACCGACTTGAGTTACCTCAATAACTCGTGGCTGTACATAACACTTTCCACGTCACGAATTTGAAGAAATGTTTTGCTAAAGAAGATCTCACTATTCCGTTAGATGAAATCCAAATCAACGAAAAACTTCAATTCATCGAAGAACCCGTCGAAATAATGGATCGTGAGGTTAAAAGACTTAAGCAAAAAAAGATACCAATTGTTAAGGTTCGATGGAATGCTCGTAGAGGACCCGAGTTCACCTGGGAGCGTGAAGATCAGATGAAGAAGAAATACCCGCATCTATTTCCAGAAGATTCGTCAACACCTTCAACAGCTTAAAATTTCGGGACGAAATTTATTTAACGGGTAGGTACTGTAGTGACCCGAACTTTTCCATGTTTATATATATTAATTGAGATTGATATTTACATGATTAAATGTTTCCAACATGTTAAGCAATCAAACTTGTTAAGACTTGATTAATTGAAATATGTTTCATATAGACAATTGACCACCCAAGTTGACCGGTGATTCACGAACGTTAAAACTTGTAAAAACTATACGATGACATATATATGGTTATATATATAGTTAACATGTTTTTATTATAAGTATGTATCTCATTAGGTATTTTAACAATGAGTTATATACATAAAAATGAGACTATTAAATTAAGAAACTCGAAAACGATATATATAACGATTATCGTTATAACAACGTCTTACTAGGTACATATGAATCATATTAAGATATTGATACACTTGGTTAATTATGTTAAATGATAAGTAAATATATTATTAAGTGTATTAACAATGAAATACATATGTAAAAATAAGGCTACTAACTTAATGATTTCGAAACGAGACATATATGTAACGATTATCGTTGTAACGACATTTAACTGTATATACATCATACTAAGATATATTATATATCATAATATCATGATAATATAATAATTTAACATCTCATTTGTTATAATAAACAATGGGTTAACAACATTCAACAAGATCGTTAACCTAAAGGTTTCAAAACAACATTTACATGTAACGACTAACGATGACTTAACGACTCAGTTAAAATGTATATACATGTAGTGTTTTAATATGTATTCATACACTTTTGAAAGACTTCAAGACACTTATCAAAATACTTCTACTTAACAAAAATGCTTACAATTACATCCTCGTTCAGTTTCATCAACAATTCTACTCGTATGCACCCGTATTCGTACTCGTACAATACACAGCTTTTAGATGTATGTACTATTGGTATATACACTCCAATGATCAGCTCTTAGCAGCCCATGTGAGTCACCTAACACATGTGGGAACCATCATTTGGCAACTAGCATGAAATATCTCATAAAATTACAAAAATATGAGTAATCATTCATGACTTATTTACATGAAAACAAAATTACATATCCTTTATATCTAATCCATACACCAACGACCAAAAATACCTACAAACACTTTAATTCTTCAATTTTCTTCATCTAATTGATCTCTCTCAAGTTCTATCTTCAAGTTCTAAGTGTTCTTCATAAATTTCAAAAGTTCTAGTTTCATAAAATCAAGAATACTTTCAAGTTTGCTAGCTCACTTCCAATCTTGTAAGGTGATCATCCAACCTCAAGAAATCTTTGTTTCTTACAGTAGGTTATCATTCTAATACAAGGTAATAATCATATTCAAAATTTGGTTCAATTTCTATAACTATAACAATCTTATTTCAAGTGATGATCTTACTTGAACTTGTTTTCGTGTCATGATTCTGCTTCAAGAACTTCGAGCCATCCAAGGATCCGTTGAAGCTAGATCCATTTTTCTCTTTTCCAGTAGGTTTATCCAAGGAACTTAAGGTAGTAATGATGTTCATAACATCATTCGATTCATACATATAAAGCTATCTTATTCGAAGGTTTAAACTTGTAATCACTAGAACATAGTTTAGTTAATTCTAAACTTGTTCGCAAACAAAAGTTAATCCTTCTAACTTGACTTTTAAAATCAACTAAACACATGTTCTATATCTATATGATATGCTAACTTAATGATTTAAAACCTGAAAACACGAAAAACACCGTAAAACCGGATTTACGCCGTCGTAGTAACACCGCGGGCTGTTTTGGGTTAGTTAATTAAAAACTATGATAAACTTTGATTTAAAAGTTGTTATTCTGAGAAAATGATTTTTATTATGAACATGAAACTATATCCAAAAATTATGGTTAAACTCAAAGTGGAAGTATGTTTTCTAAAATGGTCATCTAGACGTCGTTCTTTCGACTGAAATGACTACCTTTACAAAAACGACTTGTAACTTATTTTTCCGACTATAAACCTATACTTTTTCTGTTTAGATTCATAAAATAGAGTTCAATATGAAACCATAGCAATTTGATTCACTCAAAACGGATTTAAAATGAAGAAGTTATGGGTAAAACAAGATTGGATAATTTTTCTCATTTTAGCTACGTGAAAATTGGTAACAAATCTATTCCAACCAAAACTTAATCAACTTGTATTGTATATTATGTAATCTTGAGATACCATAGACACGTATACAATGTTTCGACCTATCATGTCGACACATCTATATATATTTCGGAACAACCATAGACACTCTATATGTGAATGTTGGAGTTAGCTATACAGGGTTGAGGTTGATTCCAAAATATATATAGTTTGAGTTGTGATCAATACTGAGATACGTATACACTGGGTCGTGGATTGATTCAAGATAATATTTATCGATTTATTTCTGTACATCTAACTGTGGACAACTAGTTGTAGGTTACTAACGAGGACAGCTGACTTAATAAACTTAAAACATCAAAATATATTAAAAGTGTTGTAAATATATTTTAAACATACTTTGATATATATGTATATATTGTTATAGGTTCGTGAATCAACCAGTGGCCAAGTCTTACTTCCCGACGAAGTAAAAATCTGTGAAAGTGAGTTATAGTCCCACTTTTAAAATCTAATATTTTTGGGATGAGAATACATGCAGGTTTTATAAATGATTTACAAAATAGACACAAGTACGTGAAACTACATTCTATGGTTGAATTATCGAAATCGAATATGCCCCTTTTTATTAAGTCTGGTAATCTAAGAATTAGGGAACAGACACCCTAATTGACGCGAATCCTAAAGATAGATCTATTGGGCCTAACAAACCCCATCCAAAGTACCGGATGCTTTAGTACTTCGAAATTTATATCATATCCGAAGGGTGTCCCGGAATGATGGGGATATTCTTATATATGCATCTTGTTATTGTCGGTTACCAGGTGTTCACCATATGAATGATTTTTATCTCTATGTATGGGATGTGTATTGAAATATGAAATCTTGTGGTCTATTGTTACGATTTGATATATATAGGTTAAACCTATAACTCACCAACATTTTTGTTGACGTTTAAAGCATGTTTATTCTCAGGTGAATATTAAGAGCTTCCGCTGTTGCATACTAAAATAAGGACAAGATTTGGAGTCCATGTTTGTATGATATTGTGTAAAAACTGCATTCAAGAAACTGATTTCGATGTAACATATTTGTATTGTAAACTATTATGTAATTGTCGTGTGTAAACAGGATATTTTAGATTATCATTATTTGATAATCTACGTAAAGCTTTTTAAACCTTTATTTATGAAATAAAGGTTATGGTTTGTTTTAAAAATGAATGCAGTCTTTGAAAAACGTCTCATATAGAGGTCAAAACCTCGCAACGAAATCAATTAATATGGAACGTTTTTAATCAATAAGAACGGGACATTTCAGTTGGTATCCGAGCGTTGGTCTTAGAGAACCAGAAAATTTGCATTAGTGTGTCTTATCGATTTTGTTAGGATGCATTAGTGATTCTGGACTTCGACCGTGTTTTCTTTAAAAATGATTGCTTAACATTTTTGTTGGAAACTATATATTTTTAACATATGAATATTATGTGATATATTAATCTCTTAACGTGTTTGATATTATGTGATAGATGTCTACCTCTAGAACAAGTCCCATTGACTCACCTAATAATAATGAAGAGTCAAATGTAAATTGGAATGATTCATGGACTGATTCACAAGTTCCCGAAGAGGAACCGGAAGAAGAGTCGGAACCGGAAGAAGAATCGGAACCGGACGAAGAATCAGAACCGGAAGAAGAATCGGAACCGGTGGGGGAAATAATAAAACGGTTAAGTAAAAGAGAATCCTCAACCAACCGACCAAGGTTAATTATGGTCAATGGTGTTTCCGCCAAGGAAGCAAAATATTGGGAGGATTACCAATTCTCCGATGAATCGGATTCCGACGAGAATTCCAATGATGTTATAGAAATTACCCCAACTGAATTTAAAAAGGCAAAAGAAAATAATAAGGGAAAGGGCATAAAAATAGAGAAATCTAATTCCAACCCCGATGAACTTTATATGTATCGTCAACCCCCGAAGTTCTTAAGTTGTAACAATGACCCGGGAACCTCTAAACCACCAGGTTTTTCTAAACCAATGTGGACAACGACGGATCGTATTAGGGGAACATCATATATCCCTAAAAACTTGGCAAAACGAACCAAAACCGAAGAAGAAGAAACGTGCGAGTCGGAATAAGATAGTTGTATTCGTGTGGTGTAATATATGTAATATAGCGTTCTTATGCTTTATGATATATGTAAAAATTGCTTGTATTAATAAGTATTTTTTATGAATCTAACTCTTGTCTATTTTACAGTTTAAAAATACAAAATGGATAGACAACCCAATATTTTAAGAGACCTACCCGGAGACATGATTGATGAAATATTGTCTAGAGTCGGCCAGAATTCCTCGGCACAACTATTTAAGGCGAGATCAGTTTGTAAGACATTCGAAGAACGTTCCAAGAATGTCTTGGTTTATAAGAGACTTTCGTTTGAAAGATGGGGGATATCACATTGGGAAACCCATAAGTTACGATGTGTTTACTTTGACGCATATATTGCGGGGAACCCAAATGCTATTTTACGCAACGGGTTAAGAAATTATTTTGACTCAATATATCCGAATATTGGACTTCGTGATTTAGAAAAAGCGGCTAACATGCAACATAAAGAAGCATGTTATGCTTACGGATTAGTAATGTTCGCTTCTCACCAAAGTGAGAACAAGAACATCGGGCTACAACTATTAAACAAAACGTTTCCACAAGTGACGGAGTCGGTAATTGGGGTAAGAAATGAGGTTTTTAGATTATTACGGGACTGTTGGACATTACGTAACCCTCGTCCCTTTGATGACGTTACAACACGCTGTCTTATCAACAACCATAACGGTTATGTTGCACAAGACCAAGGATGGGAAGTAGTCCTAGTAAAACCAGAATGCATGACTTGTTTCTGGACGTATGAATTACGTGTCTTTATTGCCTTTGCTGAACGACTTGTGTACTAGCTAGAATTGTCTTCACAACTATCTTGTATCAAAGTTATTGTGTGCTATATTTCATGCTTTATGTAAAATAAGCGGTATTGTAAGTTTGTAAAATATTGTATAAAAGTTTGAACGCGAAATATTATTATAATCAGTTTTTCATATAGAATTGTAGTAGTTGAATTGTATATTAGCTACTAAGTATGAACTTAACGGGTAGGTACTACCCGAATTTAAACTTATAAAACGCTAATATGAAGAAAAAGCTTTTATAAATGAGTTCATATTATGCTACGAAATACTATTAACTACTCTTAATATTCTGTATGATTAACTTGTTCCATTTAACTATTTTGAAGGAAATGGCACCGACTACTCGACACACCGTGAATATGAATGAAGAGGAATTCCGTACTTTTCTAGCTTCAAACATAGCCGCAGTACAGGCTGCGCTACATACCAACAATAACCTTGGATCTAGCAGTACAGGAAATCATGTAGGATGCACCTACAAAGAATTCACTGCCTGCAAACCTTTGGAATTTGATGGAACCGAAGGACCGATCGGATTGAAACGGTGGACCGAGAAGGTCGAATCGGTGTTTGCCATAAGTAAGTGTACTGAAGAGGACAAAGTGAAGTACGCTACGCATACCTTCACAGGTTCTGCGTTAACATGGTGGAATACCTATCTAGAGCAAGTGGGACAAGACGATGCGTACGCACTACCGTGGTCAGCATTCAAGCACTTGATGAACGAGAAGTACCGTCCCAGAACCGAGGTCAATAAGCTCAAGACAGAACTTAGAGGGTTACGAACCCAAGGATTTGATATTACCACGTACGAAAGACGATTCACAGAATTGTGCCTATTGTGTCCGGGAGCATTCGAAGATGAGGAAGAGAAGATCGACGAGTTTGTGAAAGGATTACCGGAAAGAATCCAAGAAGATATAAGTTCACACGAGCCCGCCTCCATACAACAGGCATGTAGAATGGCTCACAAACTAGTGAACCAGATTGAAGAAAGAATTAAAGAACAGACTGCTGAAGAGGCCAATGTGAAGCAAGTCAAAAGAAAGTGGGAGGAAAACGGTGATAAGAATCACCAATACAACAACAACAGCAATTACAACAATAATCGCAACAATTATCCCAACAATCGCAACATCAATCGCAACTACAACAAACGGCCCAACAACAACAACAACAACAACAACAACAACAACAGCAACTACAACAATCATCCCAACAACAATAATAACCGCAACAACAACAACAATCAGAAGCAGCTATGCCAAAGGTGTGAAAAGAATCACTCGGGGTTCTGCACCAAATTTTGCAACAAGTGTAAAAGAAATGGTCATAGCGCGGCGAAGTGTGAGGTCTACGGACCAGGGGTTAATAGAACGAAAGGAACAAATGGTGTCGGAACGAGTAATGGCGGAGCAAGTAGTGTCGGAGCAAGTTATGCCAATGTAGTTTGTTATAAATGTGGAAAACCAGGCCACATTATTAGAAATTGCCCGAACCAGGAGAACACGAATGGACAAGGCCGTGGAAGAGTTTTCAATATTAATGCGGTAGAGGCACAGGAAGACCCGGAGCTTGTTACGGGTACGTTTCTTATTGACAATAAATCTGCTTACGTTTTATTTGATTCGGGTGCGGATAGAAGCTATATGAGTAGAGATTTTTGTGCTAAATTAAGTTGTCCATTGACGCCTTTGGATAGTAAATTTTTACTCGAATTAGCAAATGGTAAATTAATTTCAGCAGATAATATATGTCGGAATCGAGAAATTAAACTGGTTAGCGAAACATTTAAGATTGATTTGATACCAGTAGAGTTAGGGAGTTTTGATGTGATAATCGGTATGGACTGGTTGAAAGAAGTGAAAGCGGAGATCGTTTGTTACAAAAATGCAATTCGCATTATACGAGAAAAAGGAAAACCCTTAATGGTGTACGGAGAAAAGGGCAACACGAAGCTACATTTTATTAGTAATTTGAAGGCACAAAAACTAATAAGAAAAGGTTGCTATGCTGTTCTAGCACACGTCGAGAAAGTACAAACTGAAGAAAAGAGCATCAATGATGTTCCCATTGCAAAAGAATTTCCCGATGTATTTCCGAAAGAATTACCGGGATTACCCCCACATCGATCCGTTGAATTTCAAATAGATCTTGTATCAGGAACTGCACCAATAGCTCGTGCTCCTTACAGACTCGCACCCAGCGAGATGAAAGAACTACAAAGCCAATTATAAGAACTTTTAGAGCGTGGTTTCATTCGACCAAGCACATCACCATGGGGAGCTCCTGTTTTGTTTGTCAAGAAGAAAGATGGTACATTCAGGTTGTGTATCGACTACCGAGAGTTGAACAAACTTACCATCAAGAACCGCTACCCACTACCGAGAATCGACGACTTATTTGATCAACTACAAGGCTCGTCTGTTTATTCAAAGATTGACTTACGTTCCGGGTACCATCAAATGCGGGTGAAAGAAGATGATATTCCAAAGACTGCTTTCAGAACACGTTACGGTCATTACGAGTTTATGGTCATGCCGTTTGGTTTAACTAATGCACCAGCTGTGTTCATGGACCTTATGAACCGAGTGTGTGGACCATACCTTGACAAGTTTGTCATTGTTTTCATTGATGACATACTTATTTACTCAAAGAATGACCAAGAACACGGTGAACATTTGAGAAAGGTGTTAGAAGTATTGAGGAAAGAAGAATTGTACGCTAAGTTTTCAAAGTGTGCATTTTGGTTGGAAGAAGTTCAATTCCTCGGTCACATAGTGAACAAAGAAGGTATTAAGGTGGATCCGGCAAAGATAGAAACTGTTGAAAAGTGGGAAACCCCGAAAACTCCGAAACACATACGCCAGTTTTTAGGACTAGCTGGTTACTACAGAAGGTTCATCCAAGACTTTTCCAGAATAGCAAAACCCTTGACTGCATTAACGCATAAAGGGAAGAAATTTGAATGGAATGATGAACAAGAGAAAGCGTTTCAGTTATTGAAGAAAAAGCTAACTACGGCACCTATATTGTCATTGCCTGAAGGGAATGATGATTTTGTGATTTATTGTGACACATCAAAGCAAGGTCTCGGTTGTGTATTAATGCAACGAACGAAGGTGATTGCTTATGCGTCTAGACAATTGAAGATTCACGAACAAAATTATACGACGCATGATTTGGAATTAGGCGCGGTTGTTTTTGCATTAAAGACTTGGAGGCACTACTTATATGGGGTCAAAAGTATTATATATACCGACCACAAAAGTCTTCAACACATATTTAATCAGAAACAACTGAATATGAGGCAGCGTAGGTGGATTGAATTGTTGAATGATTACGACTTTGAGATTCGTTACCACCCGGGGAAGGCAAATGTGGTAGCCGATGCCTTGAGCAGGAAGGACAGAGAACCCTGATGTCGAACGAGGTGTATATAAAATAGTTATTATTTTACTAGGAAAAACTATTAAATACGATACAATTTTACACAAGATATTTATTTATTTATAGAATGGATATACTTAAACCTTGCTACAACACTTATAGGCAGTGTACCTAATCGTACAGTAGTGTAGTTTTTAGTAAGTCCGGTTCGTTCCACAGGGAAATCTTTGAACAAAGCTCAACGCTATATTAGTTTACTTTTATAAAAATACAAATATATATATAAGTAATATTATTGTTATAAAGGGGGGTTTTTACCGTTTAATGACCGGTTTGTCGATTTTAAAACTTTAGTCGCAGTTAAAACCTAATGTAAAATATAAATACAAGACTAAAATTAAAGCGTAAAGTAAATAACGATAATGAAATTGCGAATAATAAAAATGCGATAAAATAAAATTGCGATAATTAAAAAGTACGATAATTAAAAGTGCGATAAAATAAAATAAAGGAAATTAAATATGAAATAAAAGAATTATGCTTATTTAAACTTCCGTAATCATGATGTTTGACGTGTTGATTTTAGTTTTATGCCCATGGGTTAATTGTCCTTTGTCCTGGATTATTCAATATGTCCGTCTGGTTTTTGTCCATAACAGTCCATCAGTCATAAATATAAATTGCAAGTGTCCTTGTCAAATTATTATTATACCCGAAGTTAAATATTCCAACTAATTGGGGATTCGAATTGTAACAAGGTTTTAATACTTTGTTTAATGAATACACCAGGTTATCGACTGCGTGTAAACCAAGGTTTTACTACTTTGTTAACAATTACACCAATTACCCTTGAATGTAATTTCACCCCTGTTTTAATTATTCTAGTGGCTATTAATCCATTCCCGTGTCCGGTTAAATGAACGATTATTCGTACATATAAATACCCCGCCCATCGTGTCCGATCGAGTGTATATGGTAATTTATAGGGACGCCCAATTGTAAATCTTTATATTAACATTAACAAATTTTCATTTAGTTAAACAAATATAAAGCCCATTAATAGCCCATAGTCTAATTTCCACAAGTGTCGTTCTTTTGTCCAAACCCCAATTATGGTACAAAGCCCAATTACCCAATTTTAGTAATTAGCCCAATATCATGATTACTTCGTTTTAAATAAGCATAATAATAACTTAGCTACGAGACATTAATGTAAAAAGGTTGAACATAACTTACAATGATTAAAAATAGCGTAGCGTTACACGGACAGAATTTCGACTTACACCCTTACAACATTCGCTAACATACCCTTATTATTAGAATTATAATTAAAATTAAAATATAAATTATAAATATAAATATATTTACGTATGAAGAGGAAGAAAAAAAAAGATGATTAAAACTCGGCAGAAAACTGGCTTTATATAGGACCTGACCAGCAATCTCACTCCATGCGACTCGCATAG
Source organism: Rutidosis leptorrhynchoides (assembly GCF_046630445.1). Taxonomy (NCBI): domain Eukaryota; kingdom Viridiplantae; phylum Streptophyta; class Magnoliopsida; order Asterales; family Asteraceae; genus Rutidosis; species Rutidosis leptorrhynchoides. The sequence continues at coordinate 561,313,770 of NC_092333.1, forward strand.
ATTTGTGCTTCTGGCCATGCGAGTCGCATGGCCACCCTGGATCCAGCCAAATTGCTTTGTTTTCTTCTTGCCGACGTAATATAATAATAATAATATATATAATATATAATTATATATAATTATATATATATTATATTATATTCTTGTGCATAGTAGACTAGATATTTTTGGTCCGTTGCGTCGGGCGTTTCTTCTTGGCTCAGGTCCCGGTTCCGGATTTTCGGACGTCCTTGCGTACAATTTTATATTTTGTATTTTGCGTTTTGAATCTTGTACTCTTGTGATTTCGAGACGTTTCTTATCAATAATTGGAACCTTTTTGATTGTCTTTTGTACTTTTGAGCTTTTTGGTCGTTTGCGTCTTCAATTCGTCGAATCTGTCTTCACCTTTTATTATTTAAACGAATATCTCTTGTAAATAGAACAATTGCAACTAAAAGCTTGTCTTTCTTGAGGAATAATGCTATGAAATATATGTTCGTTTTTAGCATTATCAAATATTCCCACACTTGAGCGTTGCTTGTCCTCAAGCAATATTGTCTTGAAATACTAGAATCACTTCTTTATTCTTCACACTTTGTACATCAGTGATTTCAATACGGCGGTATGAACAATGGTAGTAACGATGTGGTTTACAGTCCCACATGACTATAAAAATTTAGATCCATTAAGGAAATTGGATCTTTATGAAAACATTTGATCTTTTGAAAATTAAATCTAGTTTTTACCCTAGATAAGTTTTCCGGAATAACCCTTTACCGGTGTTTGCAAAATATTTTTGTGGGTTTGGTGGGTTTCAGATTTGAAAATTTTAGCTCAAAACTTGCGGTTTTGTGTCACCCACTTGCTAACCTTGTATTTGGAAAGCAACACGTCCAGTTTACTTGTTCGTATATTACCTTTCGGCAAACTACCGTCCGGTTGTAAAGGTAAGCGTTGAACAAGCAACTGTTAAGGCAATGTCCCGTGACATGCTTTTGATTATGATCTAATTAACGTGTCGGATGCTAGAACTATCCTTGGTAGGAGCAATAGTAATGATCATCCTTTGATTTTTCGGTCTGGCACAAGGTCCTGTCTTCGACCATGCTATGCAACCACCGTTCTTACGGTTGACACCCGATTTGGTTCAGGTGACCTAATGAATTCCAGGTGAATTCCTAGGATTTTACGTTCAATGGTAATGAACGCATTGAAAATGGGTTTTCAGAAAACAAATCGGTTTGTATTTTTGATCAAAATATTTTCTCGTTCAAGCTCGAGTTTAGATATCATTGAATTCCATGAGTTTGTAATTCTCAATCTTTAAGGTCAATCTCAAGGATTGAGTAATATCAGGCTTAAAAGCTGATTTTTAATCTTTAAGGAGATTATCCTTTCTGGGGATCTGATTCATTAGTCTTATCAAGCTAATTTGCACGGTGCCCCCCCATTGTACGAGATAAATCCTTCTCATGGTTAGGATAAATCTGACCACTTGGCGACCCTGTTTGATGCTGAGGTCCGTGGATTTCCAGCCGATTTTAGTGATGACTTTTCTAGATTTTTCGTCAACCTACAGCTGGTCTGGACGACAACTTCATGACCTAAATCAAGAAGCGCGTGTCTTTTTTGGAAGACTTTACTTCCTTCTAATGATGGAATTGATTCATCGTGTAGATCCATCTTTCTTTCAAAAGTATCACAATAAACCGGGTAAAACTATTAATTTAGTTCAAAACAAAAGCACCTGCAATAACTTTACAGAAACATGTGATAGATAATTTTTAATTGAATAACTTGGTACATTCTCCCCACACTTAGTTTATTTCTTTGCCTTTTTATCGTCCTCTATTCCATTTTAAATGAATTTTGACATTTTAGTTTGTTTCTCAATTTATGTCCTTTCCGAGGTAACAATAATTTCGGTGTTAAAACCTAGTTTTATCGTTCATAAATATGTATAAACATGATTTTGAATTCATTTAATTGAAAATTTTGAAAAATTTTACTAGAATTGGGTAGTCAGTATATAAGACTAGGGCTGTTCTTTTTTATCAGAGAGCACTAGATTCTAATACAACTACTGCTTTACTAGTATTTTTAATGGTAACCAAGTGTTTAATATAAAAATTTTAAAATCCGAAAGAATTTAACCCCTTCCCACACTTAAGATCTTGCAATGCCCTCATTTGCAAGAAATCAGTAACAATTTAAATTATTGAGGGTGATTTGTGTGAAAATGATTAAATTTTTACCAAAGTTTCCAAATATATTGGCGTTTGTTTGCTGAATGATAAATGGTGCACGTCATTTGTTCATTCCGTCTTGTTGTTATTTCACATACATTTTGCATCATTGTCGTCAAAATTACTTGCTTTTGCTGAACTTAATGCCAGTCTTTGAAAACGCTTTGTTTTTCCCTGTTTTGTGCATAAAATTGAATACATACAATACAAATATAATCATACATGTAATTTGAAATGGAACTTTGGCATCCCACTTTCAAACTATAAGAAAAATATTAGTACACAATAATAATAGAAATATCAAACATTACATAAATGTAATTAAAATGTTAAGTGTTTAAAATAATAAAAATATAAATTACCAACTTATCTCTACTGATCAGGAGGTGGGTTAGGAGGATAATTAGGATAGGGATCCCAATTCATGTTCGCGTCCGGGTTCCATGGCTGATTATAGGTGAACTGGTATGCTGCGTCATAATCATATGAATCATAGGGTGGTCTCATTTCTGGCTGATGTGCGGGATAGTATGCGGGTCGGGTCGGATAATACATCTCGCCAGGCTGCAACTGGCTTATAATTTGGCGCTGATGATAATCCCATCGGCCATGCTCTCGTTGCCGGGAATGCTCGTAGTCATTCCGACGTTGCCATGCCTCGTACTGCATATGCCTATCATAGTTCGTCATGTATTCATCCTCCATACGAACGCCTAAATCAAGAGCAGTCTCCCGAACAACTCCTATAATGTTGTTCGCCTCTTCCATTTCATCATCCGAACCTCTTTCTACCTGTCGCTGAGGTCCCTCGTATCGATATACCCGACCACGTCTCATCAATAATACCCTTGCACCGTGATAAAGGTTTGAACTTATAGTTTCACCTCCGTCCTCTATTTCGTTCATTGGACCCCCTTGGTGCTTATCTACACCTAAATACTCTCCAATGAGAGTAATGAAAATACCACCACCTATAATACTCCCCGATTTCATCCCCGAAACTACATTAGCGAGATAATAACCAACACAATAGGGAATGTTAACGAAACTCCTCGGGTCTCTAATACACTTGAGGTAGAACAAATCGTTTACGGTCAATTTCTCCTTATTCCTACCCCTTTGTGTAATTGTGTTTGCTAAGAATCTATGAATCACCCGGAGTTCAGCTCTGTCTATATCTAAGTATGTATGATTTCCACTGGCGTGAAATTCATTAAAGTGGGACATACGCCTCCAGATGGCGTTAATATCAAATTCCCTATCTACCCTTTCTCCTTGGGCAATCAGGCTATTACAGTCGGGGCTCAAAAGTTCAGCAGGGGTGTAAATCTGTAAGGCCCTGGCTAAATCTATCATGGACATTCTGTACATGCGTCCACCTAACAGAAATCTAATAAAGCTTCTATCATCTATCCTCCTAACATCACTGTTTAACTTAATAGTACTAAGTAATTCTATACACCATTCCCTATATATGGTTCTACGAATGGAAAATAGGCGCATCCAATCGTTAAACTGAGAATTACCATACCTTTGCACCAATAATTCCCGAATCGGTTCGGCAAGGTTAACTGTTTCCAAAGGTACCCAGTCAATTGCCCTTGGCATTTCAACAACCTTAAAGTAGAGAATGTGCATGTTCTTTTGATAATCTGGATACTCTATCCAACATCGATCAAATCTTAGATTTGGGTGTAACTGATCTTCATTAATGTCTAAGCTCAGAATCCTTTGATGTGGAGCGAATTGACGAAACTGATTCATGAATAATTGATCTTGATCGTGATATGGAATATGTTGCTCCTCCTGTTCTTCTTCTTCTTGTTGCATATGTTGTTCTTGTTCATGAAACATTTCCGGTTCGGGCTCTGGTTGCCTGGACGATGATGCACCTGAACCTCCAGTATCGGCTCTCTGTAAAACACATTAAACACAAAAATTGTGCATCCAAATATGCATTAGTGTTAGCAAAATAATAACTTGAAACAATTATGATGACATGTTCAATTCATAACACATTTTATACACATTTTCTTAACAATAACAATTCTACATTTTTACATACGAAAATGTGTACAATGTTTTATCACATTTAAACTCTTAAACATGTCAACAATAATTATTATAACAATTAAACACTTGTTACATTGCATTCAAATCAAACTAGTGCTCATTTTCATATTTTTGTCAAGTCTACACTTTGTCAAATAAGCATATACGAAAAATGTACATCAAGTTCATAAGCATTTATCTTAAATAACATGCCAAAATGATCACTACTAGCAATGAAACAAGTTTCAAATGGCCTTTATATCAAATTATCCAAGTTCATGAATTTTTAGACTTAAAAAGCCCACTTTAATTCTCAAAAACATGTTTAGGCTCAAAGTTTGGATCAATTAACTACCTAAACATGTTACACTACTTAATTTAGCAACAATTCATGACAAAAATCGGCCATAACCTGTTTATATCAAAAAGCCCCAAATTGCTCAAGAACACAAACCCTAGATTCTTAAAAATTTGAAGTTTTTAGCTTCAATTCATGTTAAATAGCTTCTATCTAGGATATACATGCATAATATAACAACAATTTAGCTCTAATTACACCTAAATTTAACAAAATCAAAATATAAATTTTCTAGCTCAAGAACACAAAAATTCGAATTTAAAGAGATTAGGGGTGAAATCTTTACCTTTCTCCTGAAGGGGTTGAGACTACTGAATCTAGGCATAATTGTTGTGAAGTTTTGCAAGAAATTTGGTGAAAAATGATGAATTTTTGAGAGGGTTTTGGAGTAAGTTCGTGTTTGTGTATGTGTGTTGTGAAAAAGAGCAGCTCGGCTGGAATTTTGAACCTGACCAGTTTTTGGCTCCCATGCGACTCGCATGGTATAAGCCTTTCCCCCATGCGAGTCGCATGGGGGTATTTTCCAGGTATTTTTAATTTTTTTTTTTTTTTTTTTTTTTTTTTTTTTTTTATAAAAACCTTATACTTTTAAAACATAAAATTTAATAAAATTTTTAAAAATTTTGTTTCTTTTTAAGACGAGGTCGTTTCGGGACGATGCCCTAGTCCGTCCCTCGACAAAATTTTAAAATTTGTCAATTTCAAGCAATTGTTTTAAAAGCTTAGATTTTTGGGTTTTTTAATGTTTTTGGCATACTTTAAATCAAAAAGATTAAAAATAATGATAATAAAAGTTCTCGTCCCTCCCTCGGGTAAAGCAATTTCGGTTCAAAGACCTAGTCTTCAACTTACGACGAATTTTAAAAATCATATTCTTAACTTAATGAGATAAATTAAATTTTTGTTTTTAAATTCACACAACTTAAATATAAAATTAAAAATTCACACGTCATATTTTATAGCATTATTAAAAATACTTGAAGATTTAAAATAGTTGAAGACGAGGTGTATATAAAAAAAAAAAATTAAAAATACCTGGAAAATACCCCCATGCGACTCGCATGGGGGAAAGGCTTATACCATGCGAGTCGCATGGGAGCCAAAAACTGGTCAGGTTCAAAATTCCAGCCGAGCTGCTCTTTTTCACAACACACATACACAAACACGAACTTACTCCAAAACCCTCTCAAAAATTCATCATTTTTCACCAAATTTCTTGCAAAACTTCACAACAATTATGCCTAGATTCAGTAGTCTCAACCCCTTCAGGAGAAAGGTAAAGATTTCACCCCTAATCTCTTTAAATTCGAATTTTTGTGTTCTTGAGCTAGAAAATTTATATTTTGATTTTGTTAAATTTAGGTGTAATTAGAGCTAAATTGTTGTTATATTATGCATGTATATCCTAGATAGAAGCTATTTAACATGAATTGAAGCTAAAAACTTCAAATTTTTAAGAATCTAGGGTTTGTGTTCTTGAGCAATTTGGGGCTTTTTGATATAAACAGGTTATGGCCGATTTTTGTCATGAATTGTTGCTAAATTAAGTAGTGTAACATGTTTAGGTAGTTAATTGATCCAAACTTTGAGCCTAAACATGTTTTTGAGAATTAAAGTGGGCTTTTTAAGTCTAAAAATTCATGAACTTGGATAATTTGATATAAAGGCCATTTGAAACTTGTTTCATTGCTAGTAGTGATCATTTTGGCATGTTATTTAAGATAAATGCTTATGAACTTGATGTACATTTTTCGTATATGCTTATTTGACAAAGTGTAGACTTGACAAAAATATGAAAATGAGCACTAGTTTGATTTGAATGCAATGTAACAAGTGTTTAATTGTTATAATAATTATTGTTGACATGTTTAAGAGTTTAAATGTGATAAAACATTGTACACATTTTCGTATGTAAAAATGTAGAATTGTTATTGTTAAGAAAATGTGTATAAAATGTGTTATGAATTGAACATGTCATCATAATTGTTTCAAGTTATTATTTTGCTAACACTAATGCATATTTGGATGCACAATTTTTGTGTTTAATGTGTTTTACAGAGAGCCGATACTGGAGGTTCAGGTGCATCATCGTCCAGGAAACCAGAGCCCGAACCGGAAATGTTTCATGAACAAGAACAACATATGCAACAAGAAGAAGAAGAACAGGAGGAGCAACATATTCCATATCACGATCAAGATCAATTATTCATGAATCAGTTTCGTCAATTCGCTCCACATCAAAGGATTCTGAGCTTAGACATTAATGAAGATCAGTTACACCCAAATCTAAGATTTGATCGATGTTGGATAGAGTATCCAGATTATCAAAAGAACATGCACATTCTCTACTTTAAGGTTGTTGAAATGCCAAGGGCAATTGACTGGGTACCTTTGGAAACAGTTAACCTTGCCGAACCGATTCGGGAATTATTGGTGCAAAGGTATGGTAATTCTCAGTTTAACGATTGGATGCGCCTATTTTCCATTCGTAGAACCATATATAGGGAATGGTGTATAGAATTACTTAGTACTATTAAGTTAAACAGTGATGTTAGGAGGATAGATGATAGAAGCTTTATTAGATTTCTGTTAGGTGGACGCATGTACAGAATGTCCATGATAGATTTAGCCAGGGCCTTACAGATTTACACCCCTGCAGAACTTTTGAGCCCCGACTGTAATAGCCTGATTGCCCAAGGAGAAAGGGTAGATAGGGAATTTGATATTAACGCCATCTGGAGGCGTATGTCCCACTTTAATGAATTTCACGCCAGTGGAAATCATACATACTTAGATATAGACAGAGCTGAACTCCGGGTGATTCATAGATTCTTAGCAAACACAATTACACAAAGGGGTAGGAATAAGGAGAAATTGACCGTAAACGATTTGTTCTACCTCAAGTGTATTAGAGAACCGAGGAGTTTCGTTAACATTCCCTATTGTGTTGGTTATTATCTCGCTAATGTAGTTTCGGGGATGAAATCGGGGAGTATTATAGGTGGTGGTATTTTCATTACTCTCATTGGAGAGTATTTAGGTGTAGATAAGCACCAAGGGGGTCCAATGAACGAAATAGAGGACGGAGGTGAAACTATAAGTTCAAACCTTTATCACGGTGCAAGGGTATTATTGATGAGACGTGGTCGGGTATATCGATACGAGGGACCTCAGCGACAGGTAGAAAGAGGTTCGGATGATGAAATGGAAGAGGCAAACAACATTATAGGAGTTGTTCGGGAGACTGCTCTTGATTTAGGCGTTCGTATGGAGGATGAATACATGACGAACTATGATAGGCATATGCAGTACGAGGCATGGCAACGTCGGAATGACTACGAGCATTCCCGGCAACGAGAGCATGGCCGATGGGATTATCATCACCGCCAAATTATAAGCCAGTTGCAGCCTGGCGAGATGTATTATCCGACCCGACCCGCATACTATCCCGCACATCAGCCAGAAATGAGACCACCCTATGATTCATATGATTATGACGCAGCATACCAGTTCACCTATAATCAGCCATGGAACCCGGACGCGAACATGAATTGGGATCCCTATCCTAATTATCCTCCTAACCCACCTCCTGATCAGTAGAGATAAGTTGGTAATTTATATTTTTATTATTTTAAACACTTAACATTTTAATTACATTTATGTAATGTTTGATATTTCTATTATTATTGTGTACTAATATTTTTCTTATAGTTTGAAAGTGGGATGCCAAAGTTCCATTTCAAATTACATGTATGATTATATTTGTATTGTATGTATTCAATTTTATGCACAAAACAGGGAAAAACAAAGCGTTTTCAAAGACTGGCATTAAGTTCAGCAAAAGCAAGTAATTTTGACGACAATGATGCAAAATGTATGTGAAATAACAACAAGACGGAATGAACAAATGACGTGCACCATTTATCATTCAGCAAACAAACGCCAATATATTTGGAAACTTTGGTAAAAATTTAATCATTTTCACACAAATCACCCTCAATAATTTAAATTGTTACTGATTTCTTGCAAATGAGGGCATTGCAAGATCTTAAGTGTGGGAAGGGGTTAAATTCTTTCGGATTTTAAAATTTTTATATTAAACACTTGGTTACCATTAAAAATACTAGTAAAGCAGTAGTTGTATTAGAATCTAGTGCTCTCTGATAAAAAAGAACAGCCCTAGTCTTATATACTGACTACCCAATTCTAGTAAAATTTTTCAAAATTTTCAATTAAATGAATTCAAAATCATGTTTATACATATTTATGAACGATAAAACTAGGTTTTAACACCGAAATTATTGTTACCTCGGAAAGGACATAAATTGAGAAACAAACTAAAATGTCAAAATTCATTTAAAATGGAATAGAGGACGATAAAAAGGCAAAGAAATAAACTAAGTGTGGGGAGAATGTACCAAGTTATTCAATTAAAAATTATCTATCACATGTTTCTGTAAAGTTATTGCAGGTGCTTTTGTTTTGAACTAAATTAATAGTTTTACCCGGTTTATTGTGATACTTTTGAAAGAAAGATGGATCTACACGATGAATCAATTCCATCATTAGAAGGAAGTAAAGTCTTCCGAAAAAGACACGCGCTTCTTGATTTAGGTCATGAAGTTGTCGTCCAGACCAGCTGTAGGTTGACGAAAAATCTAGAAAAGTCATCACTAAAATCGGCTGGAAATCCACGGACCTCAGCATCAAACAGGGTCGCCAAGTGGTCAGATTTATCCTAACCATGAGAAGGATTTATCTCGTACAATGGGGGGGCACCGTGGAAATTAGCTTGATAAGACTAATGAATCAGATCCCCAGAAAGGATAATCTCCTTAAAGATTAAAAATCAGCTTTTAAGCCTGATATTACTCAATCCTTGAGATTGACCTTAAAGATTGAGAATTACAAACTCATGGAATTCAATGATATCTAAACTCGAGCTTGAACGAGAAAATATTTTGATCAAAAATACAAACCGATTTGTTTTCTGAAAACCCATTTTCAATGCGTTCATTACCATTGAACGTAAAATCCTAGGAATTCACCTGGAATTCATTAGGTCACCTGAACCAAATCGGGTGTCAACCGTAAGAACGGTGGTTGCATAGCATGGTCGAAGACAGGACCTTGTGCCAGACCGAAAAATTAAAGGATGATCTTTACTATTGCTCCTACCAAGGATAGTTCTAGCATCCGACACGTTAATTAGATCATAATCAAAAGCATGTCACGGGACATTGCCTTAACAGTTGCTTGTTCAACGCTTTCCTTTACAACCGGACGGTAGTTTGCCGAAAGGTAATATACGGAACAAGTAAACTGGACGTGTTGCTTTCCAAATACAAGGTTAGCAAGTGGGTGACACAAAACCGCAAGTTTTGAGCTAAAATTTTCAAATCTGAAACCCACCAAACCCACCAAAATATTTTGCAAACACCGGTAAAGGGTTATTCCAGAAAACTTATCTAGGGTAAAAACTAGATTTAATTTTCAAAAGATCAAATGTTTTCATAAAGATCCAATTTCCTTAATGGATCTAAATTTTTATAGTCATGTGGGACTGTAAACCACATCGTTACTACCATTGTTCATACCGCCGTATTGAAATCACTGATGTACAAAGTGTGAAGAATAAAGAAGTGATTCTAGTATTTCAAGACAATATTGCTTGAGGACAAGCAACGCTCAAGTGTGGGAATATTTGATAATGCTAAAAACGAACATATATTTCATAGCATTATTCCTCAAGAAAGACAAGCTTTTAGTTGCAATTGTTCTATTTACAAGAGATATTCGTTTAAATAATAAAAGGTGAAGACAAAAGACAGATTCGACGAATTGAAGACGCAAACGACCAAAAAGCTCAAAAGTACAAAAGACAATAAAAAAGGTTCCAATTATTGATAAGAAACGTCTCGAAATCACAAGAGTACAAGATTTAAAACGCAAAATACAAAATATAAAATTGTACGCAAGGACGTCCGAAAATCCGGAACCGGGACCTGAGCCAAGAAGAAACGCCCGACGCAACGGACCAAAAATATCTAGTCTACTATGCACAAGAATATAATATAATATATATATAATTATATATAATTATATATTATATATATTATTATTATTATATTACGTCGGCAAGAAGAAAACAAAGCAATTTGGCTGGATCCAGGGTGGCCATGCGACTCGCATGGCCAGAAGCACAAATCCATGCGAGTCGCATGGAGTGAGATTGCTGGTCAGGTCCTATATAAAGCCAGTTTTCTGCCGAGTTTTAATCATCTTTTTTTTTCTTCCTCTTCATACGTAAATATATTTATATTTATAATTTATATTTTAATTTTAATTATAATTCTAATAATAAGGGTATGTTAGCGAATGTTGTAAGGGTGTAAGTCGAAATTCTGTCCGTGTAACGCTACGCTATTTTTAATCATTGTAAGTTATGTTCAACCTTTTTACATTAATGTCTCGTAGCTAAGTTATTATTATGCTTATTTAAAACGAAGTAATCATGATATTGGGCTAATTACTAAAATTGGGTAATTGGGCTTTGTACCATAATTGGGGTTTGGACAAAAGAACGACACTTGTGGAAATTAGACTATGGGCTATTAATGGGCTTTATATTTGTTTAACTAAATGAAAATTTGTTAATGTTAATATAAAGATTTACAATTGGGCGTCCCTATAAATTACCATATACACTCGATCGGACACGATGGGCGGGGTATTTATATGTACGAATAATCGTTCATTTAACCGGACACGGGAATGGATTAATAGCCACTAGAATAATTAAAACAGGGGTGAAATTACATTCAAGGGTAATTGGTGTAATTGTTAACAAAGTATTAAAACCTTGTTACAATTCGAATCCCCAATTAGTTGGAATATTTAACTTCGGGTATAATAATAATTTGACAAGGACACTTGCAATTTATATTTATGACTGATGGACTGTTATGGACAAAAACCAGACGGACATATTGAATAATCCAGGACAAAGGACAATTAACCCATGGGCATAAAACTAAAATCAACACGTCAAACATCATGATTACGGAAGTTTAAATAAGCATAATTCTTTTATTTCATATTTAATTTCCTTTATTTTATTTTATCGCACTTTTAATTATCGTACTTTTTAATTATCGCAATTTTATTTTATCGCATTTTTATTATTCGCAATTTCATTATCGTTATTTACTTTACGCTTTAATTTTAGTCTTGTATTTATATTTTACATTAGGTTTTAACTGCGACTAAAGTTTTAAAATCGACAAACCGGTCATTAAACGGTAAAAACCCCCCTTTATAACAATAATATTACTTATATATATATTTGTATTTTTATAAAAGTAAACTAATATAGCGTTGAGCTTTGTTCAAAGATTTCCCTGTGGAACGAACCGGACTTACTAAAAACTACACTACTGTACGATTAGGTACACTGCCTATAAGTGTTGTAGCAAGGTTTAAGTATATCCATTCTATAAATAAATAAATATCTTGTGTAAAATTGTATCGTATTTAATAGTTTTTCCTAGTAAAATAATAACTATTTTATATACACCTCGTTCGACATCAAGTATTTTTCCGGATTCTCAATTGTGAGGTTTGTTTCAAAAACTGGATTATCGGAAATTTGAACTGAAGTACTTGGTCGATTGGATGACGATTCTAAAGAAAAATCAACGGCGGTTATATTTGTTAAATGATGTCTTGATCGAGTTACAGGTGGTGAACGTACAAAAGGTGATGAACGTCTTGCTCGGTGCATTCACTGAATATCCTATTAGTTTTTAAAAGGAAAGAAAAATTATAATAAGTTATCCAATCAATAGACTTTTCTGATTTTGCCCACGTTTCGAATAGCCAAAAGATGCAGCAGAGGGGCAGGATTCGTTTGGTCTCAATATAATTGAGGACTGTTTGGCTCCAATAACCCGGTCCACGTACAAATCCAACTATTACTACGAACCAGAAAATTTTGATGTCTATTAATTTAACCACTTAAAATAAATTTTCGTAATTTTAAGAAATTTAGATAAGAAGTAGAAAAAATTCTAAGTCCTAAAAACTAGAATAGCGAGAAATAAGAAAGAAAAAGAGTTCGTCGAAAAAGGTCGAAAAAGGAAAAAATGGTTGAAAAATAAAAGGTGACGGAAAAATAAAAGAAACTTGTAAAAACTTAAAAATACTTAACTAACCTAACCTTATTACTACAACTAACTTAAAATTATAATCGCAAATTGAAATTACTAATTGGAATGATAATTGATACATAGTAAAAGGTCTAAAAATATTAAAGCTTACAGGAAAAACTAAATCCCAAATGGAAATAACTTAAAAAGAAACTAAAACTTAAAAAGGCGTCGCAAAATTCTAAAGCACCTAAATCTTAGTCTAAAGAAAAAGCACTTAAGGAATTCTACGGCAAAACCTAAAAATATAGGAGTAAAAATAACTATAGCAAAAACTAAGTTTAAAATTAAATATGAGCTAAAAATACAAAAGTTACGCTACAACGATTAAAAAGGGACAAAATATAAAAGTTATAAAAAGTTATAAAAATATTAGATTTTATAAAAATATTATTTTTATATTTTATATATTTTTGTATTAAATATTATCTATAATAAAACTAGTTTTTAAGTTAATTAAAATAAACTAAAAACTTAAATATAATAATAATAGATAATAGATTAGGGTTAGTTAATAATATTAATATATTATCCGTAATAAATGCGTGATTAGGGTTTGTTTGTGGCCCTGTCAGACCCCTCATGCGAGTCGCATGATTTAAGGGGGTGGGTCATGCGAGTCGCATGGACACCCTGAACTGGTTCAATTGGACTGGTTCAAATGACAGGTCACGTAATATTTATTATTTATTTATATTTTTCTGTTTTATATTTAAAAGATAAATATATATATAATTAAAATAAAACTTAATTTTAAAAACTAAAAATAAACTTAAAATACTTTATAATTTTGTAAGAATAAAAGAAAAACTTAAAAATATATTTAAAATACTTTTTTTTTTTCGATTTTAAAAGCTTTTTTTTTTTTTATATATTTTTTAATTTTTAAACAAAAATATAAATTTTACAAAAACTAATTATAACTTAAAAATTAAAAATATGGCGTTTCGCTTCGGCGAAAAGTCCCCGGCAGCGGCGCCAAAAATACTTGATGTCGAACGAGGTGTATATAAAATAGTTATTATTTTACTAGGAAAAACTATTAAATACGATAAAATTTTACACAAGATATTTATTTATTTATAGAATGGATATACTTAAACCTTGCTACAACACTTATAGGCAGTGTACCTAATCGTACAGTAGTGTAGTTTTTAGTAAGTCCGGTTCGTTCCACAGGGAAATCTTTGAACAAAGCTCAACGCTATATTAGTTTACTTTTATAAAAATACAAATATATATATAAGTAATATTATTGTTATAAAGGGGGGTTTTTACCGTTTAATGACCGGTTTGTCGATTTTAAAACTTTAGTCGCAGTTAAAACCTAATGTAAAATATAAATACAAGACTAAAATTAAAGCGTAAAGTAAATAACGATAATGAAATTGCGAATAATAAAAATGCGATAAAATAAAATTGCGATAATTAAAAAGTACGATAATTAAAAGTGCGATAAAATAAAATAAAGGAAATTAAATATGAAATAAAAGAATTATGCTTATTTAAACTTCCGTAATCATGATGTTTGACGTGTTGATTTTAGTTTTATGCCCATGGGTTAATTGTCCTTTGTCCTGGATTATTCAATATGTCCGTCTGGTTTTTGTCCATAACAGTCCATCAGTCATAAATATAAATTGCAAGTGTCCTTGTCAAATTATTATTATACCCGAAGTTAAATATTCCAACTAATTGGGGATTCGAATTGTAACAAGGTTTTAATACTTTGTTTAATGAATACACCAGGTTATCGACTGCGTGTAAACCAAGGTTTTACTACTTTGTTAACAATTACACCAATTACCCTTGAATGTAATTTCACCCCTGTTTTAATTATTCTAGTGGCTATTAATCCATTCCCGTGTCCGGTTAAATGAACGATTATTCGTACATATAAATACCCCGCCCATCGTGTCCGATCGAGTGTATATGGTAATTTATAGGGACGCCCAATTGTAAATCTTTATATTAACATTAACAAATTTTCATTTAGTTAAACAAATATAAAGCCCATTAATAGCCCATAGTCTAATTTCCACAAGTGTCGTTCTTTTGTCCAAACCCCAATTATGGTACAAAGCCCAATTACCCAATTTTAGTAATTAGCCCAATATCATGATTACTTCGTTTTAAATAAGCATAATAATAACTTAGCTACGAGACATTAATGTAAAAAGGTTGAACATAACTTACAATGATTAAAAATAGCGTAGCGTTACACGGACAGAATTTCGACTTACACCCTTACAACATTCGCTAACATACCCTTATTATTAGAATTATAATTAAAATTAAAATATAAATTATAAATATAAATATATTTACGTATGAAGAGGAAGAAAAAAAAAGATGATTAAAACTCGGCAGAAAACTGGCTTTATATAGGACCTGACCAGCAATCTCACTCCATGCGACTCGCATGGATTTGTGCTTCTGGCCATGCGAGTCGCATGGCCACCCTGGATCCAGCCAAATTGCTTTGTTTTCTTCTTGCCGACGTAATATAATAATAATAATATATATAATATATAATTATATATAATTATATATATATTATATTATATTCTTATGCATAGTAGACTAGATATTTTTGGTCCGTTGCGTCGGGCGTTTCTTCTTGGCTCAGGTCCCGGTTCCGGATTTTCGGACGTCCTTGCGTACAATTTTATATTTTGTATTTTGCGTTTTGAATCTTGTACTCTTGTGATTTCGAGACGTTTCTTATCAATAATTGGAACCTTTTTGATTGTCTTTTGTACTTTTGAGCTTTTTGGTCGTTTGCGTCTTCAATTCGTCGAATCTGTCTTTTGTCTTCACCTTTTATTATTTAAACGAATATCTCTTGTAAATAGAACAATTGCAACTAAAAGCTTGTCTTTCTTGAGGAATAATGCTATGAAATATATGTTCGTTTTTAGCATTATCAAATATTCCCACACTTGAGCGTTGCTTGTCCTCAAGCAATATTGTCTTGAAATACTAGAATCACTTCTTTATTCTTCACACTTTGTACATCAGTGATTTCAATACGGCGGTATGAACAATGGTAGTAACGATGTGGTTTACAGTCCCACATGACTATAAAAATTTAGATCCATTAAGGAAATTGGATCTTTATGAAAACATTTGATCTTTTGAAAATTAAATCTAGTTTTTACCCTAGATAAGTTTTCCGGAATAACCCTTTACCGGTGTTTGCAAAATATTTTTGTGGGTTTGGTGGGTTTCAGATTTGAAAATTTTAGCTCAAAACTTGCGGTTTTGTGTCACCCACTTGCTAACCTTGTATTTGGAAAGCAACACGTCCAGTTTACTTGTTCCGTATATTACCTTTCGGCAAACTACCGTCCGGTTGTAAAGGAAAGCGTTGAACAAGCAACTGTTAAGGCAATGTCCCGTGACATGCTTTTGATTATGATCTAATTAACGTGTCGGATGCTAGAACTATCCTTGGTAGGAGCAATAGTAAAGATCATCCTTTGATTTTTCGGTCTGGCACAAGGTCCTGTCTTCGACCATGCTATGCAACCACCGTTCTTACGGTTGACACCCGATTTGGTTCAGGTGACCTAATGAATTCCAGGTGAATTCCTAGGATTTTACGTTCAATGGTAATGAACGCATTGAAAATGGGTTTTCAGAAAACAAATCGGTTTGTATTTTTGATCAAAATATTTTCTCGTTCAAGCTCGAGTTTAGATATCATTGAATTCCATGAGTTTGTAATTCTCAATCTTTAAGGTCAATCTCAAGGATTGAGTAATATCAGGCTTAAAAGCTGATTTTTAATCTTTAAGGAGATTATCCTTTCTGGGGATCTGATTCATTAGTCTTATCAAGCTAATTTGCACGGTGCCCCCCCATTGTACGAGATAAATCCTTCTCATGGTTAGGATAAATCTGACCACTTGGCGACCCTGTTTGATGCTGAGGTCCGTGGATTTCCAGCCGATTTTAGTGATGACTTTTCTAGATTTTTCGTCAACCTACAGCTGGTCTGGACGACAACTTCATGACCTAAATCAAGAAGCGCGTGTCTTTTTCGGAAGACTTTACTTCCTTCTAATGATGGAATTGATTCATCGTGTAGATCCATCTTTCTTTCAAAAGTATCACAATAAACCGGGTAAAACTATTAATTTAGTTCAAAACAAAAGCACCTGCAATAACTTTACAGAAACATGTGATAGATAATTTTTAATTGAATAACTTGGTACATTCTCCCCACACTTAGTTTATTTCTTTGCCTTTTTATCGTCCTCTATTCCATTTTAAATGAATTTTGACATTTTAGTTTGTTTCTCAATTTATGTCCTTTCCGAGGTAACAATAATTTCGGTGTTAAAACCTAGTTTTATCGTTCATAAATATGTATAAACATGATTTTGAATTCATTTAATTGAAAATTTTGAAAAATTTTACTAGAATTGGGTAGTCAGTATATAAGACTAGGGCTGTTCTTTTTTATCAGAGAGCACTAGATTCTAATACAACTACTGCTTTACTAGTATTTTTAATGGTAACCAAGTGTTTAATATAAAAATTTTAAAATCCGAAAGAATTTAACCCCTTCCCACACTTAAGATCTTGCAATGCCCTCATTTGCAAGAAATCAGTAACAATTTAAATTATTGAGGGTGATTTGTGTGAAAATGATTAAATTTTTACCAAAGTTTCCAAATATATTGGCGTTTGTTTGCTGAATGATAAATGGTGCACGTCATTTGTTCATTCCGTCTTGTTGTTATTTCACATACATTTTGCATCATTGTCGTCAAAATTACTTGCTTTTGCTGAACTTAATGCCAGTCTTTGAAAACGCTTTGTTTTTCCCTGTTTTGTGCATAAAATTGAATACATACAATACAAATATAATCATACATGTAATTTGAAATGGAACTTTGGCATCCCACTTTCAAACTATAAGAAAAATATTAGTACACAATAATAATAGAAATATCAAACATTACATAAATGTAATTAAAATGTTAAGTGTTTAAAATAATAAAAATATAAATTACCAACTTATCTCTACTGATCAGGAGGTGGGTTAGGAGGATAATTAGGATAGGGATCCCAATTCATGTTCGCGTCCGGGTTCCATGGCTGATTATAGGTGAACTGGTATGCTGCGTCATAATCATATGAATCATAGGGTGGTCTCATTTCTGGCTGATGTGCGGGATAGTATGCGGGTCGGGTCGGATAATACATCTCGCCAGGCTGCAACTGGCTTATAATTTGGTGCTGATGATAATCCCATCGGCCATGCTCTCGTTGCCGGGAATGCTCGTAGTCATTCCGACGTTGCCATGCCTCGTACTGCATATGCCTATCATAGTTCGTCATGTATTCATCCTCCATACGAACGCCTAAATCAAGAGCAGTCTCCCGAACAACTCCTATAATGTTGTTCGCCTCTTCCATTTCATCATCCGAACCTCTTTCTACCTGTCGCTGAGGTCCCTCGTATCGATATACCCGACCACGTCTCATCAATAATACCCTTGCACCGTGATAAAGGTTTGAACTTATAGTTTCACCTCCGTCCTCTATTTCGTTCATTGGACCCCCTTGGTGCTTATCTACACCTAAATACTCTCCAATGAGAGTAATGAAA
This sequence comes from Rutidosis leptorrhynchoides, assembly GCF_046630445.1. Taxonomy (NCBI): domain Eukaryota; kingdom Viridiplantae; phylum Streptophyta; class Magnoliopsida; order Asterales; family Asteraceae; genus Rutidosis; species Rutidosis leptorrhynchoides. Next base: position 561,332,238 of record NC_092333.1, read on the forward strand.
ATACCACCACCTATAATACTCCCTGATTTCATCCCCGAAACTACATTAGCGAGATAATAACCAACACAATAGGGAATGTTAACGAAACTCCTCGGGTCTCTAATACACTTGAGGTAGAACAAATCGTTTACGGTCAATTTCTCCTTATTCCTACCCCTTTGTGTAATTGTGTTTGCTAAGAATCTATGAATCACCCAGAGTTCAGCTCTGTCTATATCTAAGTATGTATGATTTCCACTGGCGTGAAATTCATTAAAGTGGGACAACACTTAAACCACCTGAAATACCTGTAACTTCTGATGAAACTATTCCTACTCCACAAGAACCACAACCTGATCAGGATAAGGAAAAAGAACCGGTAGTTGAAAAGGTTAATGAAGATAACACAGTTAAGGATAAACCTTATGTTAAACCATACCAACCACCACTTCCTTACCCGAGTAAAATGAAAAAAGAAAAACTTGAAGCCGAGCAATCCAAATTCTTGGATATGTTTAAACAGATAAATGTAAATCTTCCTTTCATTGATGTGATTTCAGGAATGCCAAGATATGCTAAATTCTTGAAAGATCTGATCACAAATAGAAAGAAAATGGAAGAACTCTCGGCTGTTACTATGAATGCTAATTGTTCAGCAGTGCTGTTGAATAAGATACCAGAAAAACTATCTGATCCAGGAAGTTTCACAATTCCATGTTTTCTGGGTAGTCTTAGTTCAATAGAAGCATTGGCAGACTTAGGTGCTAGTATAAATCTAATGCCGTATTCACTATACGCTAAACTAGACCTTGGAGAATTGAAACCAACCAGAATAAGCATACAACTAGCCGATAGATCAATAAAATATCCTAGAGGGATAATGGAGAACATGCTAGTTAAAGTTGGTACTTTAGTATTTCCAGTAGATTTTGTTGTTTTGGACATGGAAGAAGATTCTCAAGTTCCTCTCATATTAGGAAGACCATTCTTAAACACGGCTAAAGCAATGATAGACGTGTTCGGTAAGAAATTGACCCTAAGTATAGAGGATGAGAGTGTTACCTTTTCAGTTGATAGAGCAATGCAACAACCACAATCTGCAGATGATACATGTTATTATATTCAAACTATAGCGGCGCCAAAAATACTTGATGTCGAACGAGGTGTATATAAAATAGTTATTATTTTACTAGGAAAAACTATTAAATACGATACAATTTTACACAAGATATTTATTTATTTATAGAATGGATATACTTAAACCTTGCTACAACACTTATAGGCAGTGTACCTAATCGTACAGTAGTGTAGTTTTTAGTAAGTCCGGTTCGTTCCACAGGGAAATCTTTGAACAAAGCTCAACGCTATATTAGTTTACTTTTATAAAAATACAAATATATATATAAGTAATATTATTGTTATAAAGGGGGGTTTTTACCGTTTAATGACCGGTTTGTCGATTTTAAAACTTTAGTCGCAGTTAAAACCTAATGTAAAATATAAATACAAGACTAAAATTAAAGCGTAAAGTAAATAACGATAATGAAATTGCGAATAATAAAAATGCGATAAAATAAAATTGCGATAATTAAAAAGTACGATAATTAAAAGTGCGATAAAATAAAATAAAGGAAATTAAATATGAAATAAAAGAATTATGCTTATTTAAACTTCCGTAATCATGATGTTTGACGTGTTGATTTTAGTTTTATGCCCATGGGTTAATTGTCCTTTGTCCTGGATTATTCAATATGTCCGTCTGGTTTTTGTCCATAACAGTCCATCAGTCATAAATATAAATTGCAAGTGTCCTTGTCAAATTATTATTATACCCGAAGTTAAATATTCCAACTAATTGGGGATTCGAATTGTAACAAGGTTTTAATACTTTGTTTAATGAATACACCAGGTTATCGACTGCGTGTAAACCAAGGTTTTACTACTTTGTTAACAATTACACCAATTACCCTTGAATGTAATTTCACCCCTGTTTTAATTATTCTAGTGGCTATTAATCCATTCCCGTGTCCGGTTAAATGAACGATTATTCGTACATATAAATACCCCGCCCATCGTGTCCGATCGAGTGTATATGGTAATTTATAGGGACGCCCAATTGTAAATCTTTATATTAACATTAACAAATTTTCATTTAGTTAAACAAATATAAAGCCCATTAATAGCCCATAGTCTAATTTCCACAAGTGTCGTTCTTTTGTCCAAACCCCAATTATGGTACAAAGCCCAATTACCCAATTTTAGTAATTAGCCCAATATCATGATTACTTCGTTTTAAATAAGCATAATAATAACTTAGCTACGAGACATTAATGTAAAAAGGTTGAACATAACTTACAATGATTAAAAATAGCGTAGCGTTACACGGACAGAATTTTGACTTACACCCTTACAACATTCGCTAACATACCCTTATTATTAGAATTATAATTAAAATTAAAATATAAATTATAAATATAAATATATTTACGTATGAAGAGGAAGAAAAAAAAAGATGATTAAAACTCGGCAGAAAACTGGCTTTATATAGGACCTGACCAGCAATCTCACTCCATGCGACTCGCATGGATTTGTGCTTCTGGCCATGCGAGTCGCATGGCCACCCTGGATCCAGCCAAATTGCTTTGTTTTCTTCTTGCCGACGTAATATAATAATAATAATATATATAATATATAATTATATATAATTATATATATATTATATTATATTCTTATGCATAGTAGACTAGATATTTTTGGTCCGTTGCGTCGGGCGTTTCTTCTTGGCTCAGGTCCCGGTTCCGGATTTTCGGACGTCCTTGCGTACAATTTTATATTTTGTATTTTGCGTTTTGAATCTTGTACTCTTGTGATTTCGAGACGTTTCTTATCAATAATTGGAACCTTTTTGATTGTCTTTTGTACTTTTGAGCTTTTTGGTCGTTTGCGTCTTCAATTCGTCGAATCTGTCTTTTGTCTTCACCTTTTATTATTTAAACGAATATCTCTTGTAAATAGAACAATTGCAACTAAAAGCTTGTCTTTCTTGAGGAATAATGCTATGAAATATATGTTCGTTTTTAGCATTATCAAATATTCCCACACTTGAGCGTTGCTTGTCCTCAAGCAATATTGTCTTGAAATACTAGAATCACTTCTTTATTCTTCACACTTTGTACATCAGTGATTTCAATACGGCGGTATGAACAATGGTAGTAACGATGTGGTTTACAGTCCCACATGACTATAAAAATTTAGATCCATTAAGGAAATTGGATCTTTATGAAAACATTTGATCTTTTGAAAATTAAATCTAGTTTTTACCCTAGATAAGTTTTCCGGAATAACCCTTTACCGGTGTTTGCAAAATATTTTTGTGGGTTTGGTGGGTTTCAGATTTGAAAATTTTAGCTCAAAACTTGCGGTTTTGTGTCACCCACTTGCTAACCTTGTATTTGGAAAGCAACACGTCCAGTTTACTTGTTCCGTATATTACCTTTCGGCAAACTACCGTCCGGTTGTAAAGGAAAGCGTTGAACAAGCAACTGTTAAGGCAATGTCCCGTGACATGCTTTTGATTATGATCTAATTAACGTGTCGGATGCTAGAACTATCCTTGGTAGGAGCAATAGTAAAGATCATCCTTTGATTTTTCGGTCTGGCACAAGGTCCTGTCTTCGACCATGCTATGCAACCACCGTTCTTACGGTTGACACCCGATTTGGTTCAGGTGACCTAATGAATTCCAGGTGAATTCCTAGGATTTTACGTTCAATGGTAATGAACGCATTGAAAATGGGTTTTCAGAAAACAAATCGGTTTGTATTTTTGATCAAAATATTTTCTCGTTCAAGCTCGAGTTTAGATATCATTGAATTCCATGAGTTTGTAATTCTCAATCTTTAAGGTCAATCTCAAGGATTGAGTAATATCAGGCTTAAAAGCTGATTTTTAATCTTTAAGGAGATTATCCTTTCTGGGGATCTGATTCATTAGTCTTATCAAGCTAATTTGCACGGTGCCCCCCCATTGTACGAGATAAATCCTTCTCATGGTTAGGATAAATCTGACCACTTGGCGACCCTGTTTGATGCTGAGGTCCGTGGATTTCCAGCCGATTTTAGTGATGACTTTTCTAGATTTTTCGTCAACCTACAGCTGGTCTGGACGACAACTTCATGACCTAAATCAAGAAGCGCGTGTCTTTTTCGGAAGACTTTACTTCCTTCTAATGATGGAATTGATTCATCGTGTAGATCCATCTTTCTTTCAAAAGTATCACAATAAACCGGGTAAAACTATTAATTTAGTTCAAAACAAAAGCACCTGCAATAACTTTACAGAAACATGTGATAGATAATTTTTAATTGAATAACTTGGTACATTCTCCCCACACTTAGTTTATTTCTTTGCCTTTTTATCGTCCTCTATTCCATTTTAAATGAATTTTGACATTTTAGTTTGTTTCTCAATTTATGTCCTTTCCGAGGTAACAATAATTTCGGTGTTAAAACCTAGTTTTATCGTTCATAAATATGTATAAACATGATTTTGAATTCATTTAATTATTTTTGTGTTCTTGAGCTAGAAAATTTATATTTTGATTTTGTTAAATTTAGGTGTAATTAGAGCTAAATTGTTGTTATATTATGCATGTATATCCTAGATAGAAGCTATTTAACATGAATTGAAGCTAAAAACTTCAAATTTTTAAGAATCTAGGGTTTGTGTTCTTGAGCAATTTGGGGCTTTTTGATATAAACAGGTTATGGCCGATTTTTGTCATGAATTGTTGCTAAATTAAGTAGTGTAACATGTTTAGGTAGTTAATTGATCCAAACTTTGAGCCTAAACATGTTTTTGAGAATTAAAGTGGGCTTTTTAAGTCTAAAAATTCATGAACTTGGATAATTTGATATAAAGGCCATTTGAAACTTGTTTCATTGCTAGTAGTGATCATTTTGGCATGTTATTTAAGATAAATGCTTATGAACTTGATGTACATTTTTCGTATATGCTTATTTGACAAAGTGTAGACTTGACAAAAATATGAAAATGAGCACTAGTTTGATTTGAATGCAATGTAACAAGTGTTTAATTGTTATAATAATTATTGTTGACATGTTTAAGAGTTTAAATGTGATAAAACATTGTACACATTTTCGTATGTAAAAATGTAGAATTGTTATTGTTAAGAAAATGTGTATAAAATGTGTTATGAATTGAACATGTCATCATAATTGTTTCAAGTTATTATTTTGCTAACACTAATGCATATTTGGATGCACAATTTTTGTGTTTAATGTGTTTTACAGAGAGCCGATACTGGAGGTTCAGGTGCATCATCGTCCAGGCAACCAGAGCCCGAACCGGAAATGTTTCATGAACAAGAACAACATATGCAACAAGAAGAAGAAGAACAGGAGGAGCAACATATTCCATATCACGATCAAGATCAATTATTCATGAATCAGTTTCGTCAATTCGCTCCACATCAAAGGATTCTGAGCTTAGACATTAATGAAGATCAGTTACACCCAAATCTAAGATTTGATCGATGTTGGATAGAGTATCCAGATTATCAAAAGAACATGCACATTCTCTACTTTAAGGTTGTTGAAATGCCAAGGGCAATTGACTGGGTACCTTTGGAAACAGTTAACCTTGCCGAACCGATTCGGGAATTATTGGTGCAAAGGTATGGTAATTCTCAGTTTAACGATTGGATGCGCCTATTTTCCATTCGTAGAACCATATATAGGGAATGGTGTATAGAATTACTTAGTACTATTAAGTTAAACAGTGATGTTAGGAGGATAGATGATAGAAGCTTTATTAGATTTCTGTTAGGTGGACGCATGTACAGAATGTCCATGATAGATTTAGCCAGGGCCTTACAGATTTACACCCCTGCTGAACTTTTGAGCCCCGACTGTAATAGCCTGATTGCCCAAGGAGAAAGGGTAGATAGGGAATTTGATATTAACGCCATCTGGAGGCGTATGTCCCACTTTAATGAATTTCACGCCAGTGGAAATCATACATACTTAGATATAGACAGAGCTGAACTCCGGGTGATTCATAGATTCTTAGCAAACACAATTACACAAAGGGGTAGGAATAAGGAGAAATTGACCGTAAACGATTTGTTCTACCTCAAGTGTATTAGAGACCCGAGGAGTTTCGTTAACATTTCCTATTGTGTTGGTTATTATCTCGCTAATGTAGTTTCGGGGATGAAATCGGGGAGTATTATAGGTGGTGGTATTTTCATTACTCTCATTGGAGAGTATTTAGGTGTAGATAAGCACCAAGGGGGTCCAATGAACGAAATAGAGGACGGAGGTGAAACTATAAGTTCAAACCTTTATCACGGTGCAAGGGTATTATTGATGAGACGTGGTCGGGTATATCGATACGAGGGACCTCAGCGACAGGTAGAAAGAGGTTCGGATGATGAAATGGAAGAGGCGAACAACATTATAGGAGTTGTTCGGGAGACTGCTCTTGATTTAGGCGTTCGTATGGAGGATGAATACATGACGAACTATGATAGGCATATGCAGTACGAGGCATGGCAACGTCGGAATGACTACGAGCATTCCCGGCAACGAGAGCATGGCCGATGGGATTATCATCAGCGCCAAATTATAAGCCAGTTGCAGCCTGGCGAGATGTATTATCCGACCCGACCCGCATACTATCCCGCACATCAGCCAGAAATGAGACCACCCTATGATTCATATGATTATGACGCAGCATACCAGTTCACCTATAATCAGCCATGGAACCCGGACGCGAACATGAATTGGGATCCCTATCCTAATTATCCTCCTAACCCACCTCCTGATCAGTAGAGATAAGTTGGTAATTTATATTTTTATTATTTTAAACACTTAACATTTTAATTACATTTATGTAATGTTTGATATTTCTATTATTATTGTGTACTAATATTTTTCTTATAGTTTGAAAGTGGGATGCCAAAGTTCCATTTCAAATTACATGTATGATTATATTTGTATTGTATGTATTCAATTTTATGCACAAAACAGGGAAAAACAAAGCGTTTTCAAAGACTGGCATTAAGTTCAGCAAAAGCAAGTAATTTTGACGACAATGATGCAAAATGTATGTGAAATAACAACAAGACGGAATGAACAAATGACGTGCACCATTTATCATTCAGCAAACAAACGCCAATATATTTGGAAACTTTGGTAAAAATTTAATCATTTTCACACAAATCACCCTCAATAATTTAAATTGTTACTGATTTCTTGCAAATGAGGGCATTGCAAGATCTTAAGTGTGGGAAGGGGTTAAATTCTTTCGGATTTTAAAATTTTTATATTAAACACTTGGTTACCATTAAAAATACTAGTAAAGCAGTAGTTGTATTAGAATCTAGTGCTCTCTGATAAAAAAGAACAGCCCTAGTCTTATATACTGACTACCCAATTCTAGTAAAATTTTTCAAAATTTTCAATTAAATGAATTCAAAATCATGTTTATACATATTTATGAACGATAAAACTAGGTTTTAACACCGAAATTATTGTTACCTCGGAAAGGACATAAATTGAGAAACAAACTAAAATGTCAAAATTCATTTAAAATGGAATAGAGGACGATAAAAAGGCAAAGAAATAAACTAAGTGTGGGGAGAATGTACCAAGTTATTCAATTAAAAATTATCTATCACATGTTTCTGTAAAGTTATTGCAGGTGCTTTTGTTTTGAACTAAATTAATAGTTTTACCCGGTTTATTGTGATACTTTTGAAAGAAAGATGGATCTACACGATGAATCAATTCCATCATTAGAAGGAAGTAAAGTCTTCCGAAAAAGACACGCGCTTCTTGATTTAGGTCATGAAGTTGTCGTCCAGACCAGCTGTAGGTTGACGAAAAATCTAGAAAAGTCATCACTAAAATCGGCTGGAAATCCACGGACCTCAGCATCAAACAGGGTCGCCAAGTGGTCAGATTTATCCTAACCATGAGAAGGATTTATCTCGTACAATGGGGGGCACCGTGCAAATTAGCTTGATAAGACTAATGAATCAGATCCCCAGAAAGGATAATCTCCTTAAAGATTAAAAATCAGCTTTTAAGCATGATATTACTCAATCCTTGAGATTGACCTTAAAGATTGAGAATTACAAACTCATGGAATTCAATGATATCTAAACTCGAGCTTGAACGAGAAAATATTTTGATCAAAAATACAAACCGATTTGTTTTCTGAAAACCCATTTTCAATGCGTTCATTACCATTGAAAGTAAAATCCTAGGAATTCACCTGGAATTCATTAGGTCACCTGAACCAAATCGGGTGTCAACCGTAAGAACGGTGGTTGCATAGCATGGTCGAAGACAGGACCTTGTGCCAGACCGAAAAATCAAAGGATGATCTTTACTATTGCTCCTACCAAGGATAGTTCTAGCATCCGACACGTTAATTAGATCATAATCAAAAGCATGTCACGGGACATTGCCTTAACAGTTGCTTGTTCAACGCTTTCCTTTACAACCGGACGGTAGTTTGCCGAAAGGTAATATACGGAACAAGTAAACTGGACGTGTTGCTTTCCAAATACAAGGTTAGCAAGTGGGTGACACAAAACCGCAAGTTTTGAGCTAAAATTTTCAAATCTGAAACCCACCAAACCCACAAAAATATTTTGCAAACACCGGTAAAGGGTTATTCCGGAAAACTTATCTAGGGTAAAAACTAGATTTAATTTTCAAAAGATCAAATGTTTTCATAAAGATCCAATTTCCTTAATGGATCTAAATTTTTATAGTCATGTGGGACTGTAAACCACATCGTTACTACCATTGTTCATACCGCCGTATTGAAATCACTGATGTACAAAGTGTGAAGAATAAAGAAGTGATTCTAGTATTTTAAGACAATATTGCTTGAGGACAAGCAACGCTCAAGTGTGGGAATATTTGATAATGCTAAAAACGAACATATATTTCATAGCATTATTCCTCAAGAAAGACAAGCTTTTAGTTGCAATTGTTCTATTTACAAGAGATATTCGTTTAAATAATAAAAGGTGAAGACAAAAGACAGATTCGACGAATTGAAGACGCAAACGACCAAAAAGCTCAAAAGTACAAAAGACAATCAAAAAGGTTCCAATTATTGATAAGAAACGTCTCGAAATCACAAGAGTACAAGATTCAAAACGCAAAATACAAAATATAAAATTGTACGCAAGGACGTCCGAAAATCCGGAACCGGGACCTGAGCCAAGAAGAAACGCCCGACGTAATGGACCAAAAATATCTAGTCTACTATGCACAAGAATATAATATAATATATATATAATTATATATAATTATATATTATATATATTATTATTATTATATTACGTCGGCAAGAAGAAAACAAAGCAATTTGGCTGGATCCAGGGTGGCCATGCGACTCGCATGGCCAGAAGCACAAATCCATGCGAGTCGCATGGAGTGAGATTGCTGGTCAGGTCCTATATAAAGCCAGTTTTCTGCGGAGTTTTAATCATCTTTTTTTTTCTTCCTCTTCATACGTAAATATATTTATATTTATAATTTATATTTTAATTTTAATTATAATTCTAATAATAAGGGTATGTTAGCGAATGTTGTAAGGGTGTAAGTCGAAATTCTGTCCGTGTAACGCTACGCTATTTTTAATCATTGTAAGTTATGTTCAACCTTTTTACATTAATGTCTCGTAGCTAAGTTATTATTATGCTTATTTAAAACGAAGTAATCATGATATTGGGCTAATTACTAAAATTGGGTAATTGGGCTTTGTACCATAATTGGGGTTTGGACAAAAGAACGACACTCGTGGAAATTAGACTATGGGCTATTAATGGGCTTTATATTTGTTTAACTAAATGAAAATTTGTTAATGTTAATATAAAGATTTACAATTGGGCGTCCCTATAAATTACCATATACACTCGATCGGACACGATGGGCGGGGTATTTATATGTACGAATAATCGTTCATTTAACCGGACACGGGAATGGATTAATAGCCACTAGAATAATTAAAACAGGGGTGAAATTACATTCAAGGGTAATTGGTGTAATTGTTAACAAAGTAGTAAAACCTTGGTTTACACGCAGTCGATAACCTGGTGTATTCATTAAACAAAGTATTAAAACCTTGTTACAATTCGAATCCCCAATTAGTTGGAATATTTAACTTCGGGTATAATAATAATTTGACAAGGACACTTGCAATTTATATTTATGACTGATGGACTGTTATGGACAAAAACCAGACGGACATATTGAATAATCCAGGACAAAGGACAATTAACCCATGGGCATAAAAGTAAAATCAACACGTCAAACATCATGATATAGTTTTGGCTAATAACTATTTTTCCACAAGTGTCGTTCTTTTGTCCAAACCCCAATTATGGTACAAAGCCCAATTACCCAATTTTAGTAATTAGCCCAATATCATGATTACTTCGTTTTAAATAAGCATAATAATAACTTAGCTACGAGACATTAATGTAAAAAGGTTGAACATAACTTACAATGATTAAAAATAGCGTAGCGTTACACGGACAGAATTTCGACTTACACCCTTACAACATTCGCTAACATACCCTTATTATTAGAATTATAATTAAAATTAAAATATAAATTATAAATATAAATATATTTACGTATGAAGAGGAAGAAAAAAAAAAGATGATGTAGCGTGAGGGTACGAAATAGTATTATTTTTACTAGGAAATACTACAAAATATGACACAAGTTTTATTAATTTACGGATGGGATATACCTAAACCTTGCTACAACACTATAGGCAGTGTACCTAATCGTAGAGTAGTGTAGTTTTTAGTAAGTCCGGTTCGTTCCACAGGGAGCTAGTGATTACGTACTATATTTTTATAAAACTATATTTATATAAATATATATATATAAGTAGTAATATTATTATAAAAGGGGGGGTTTTTACCGTTTAATGACCGGTTTGTCGATTTTATATTTTTAAGCGTAAAGATAAATGACAATAATTAAAGTGCGTAAAATAAATAAATGACGATAAATAAAATAACAGTAAATAAAATTGCGAGTAATAAAATGACAGTAAATAAAGATACGATGAGAAATATAATAAAAGAATTATGCTTATTTAAACTTCCGTAATCATGATGTTTGACGTGTTGATTTTAATTTATTACCATGGGTTAATTGTCCTTTATCCTGGTTTATTTGATACGTCTATCTGGTTTTTGTCCATAATAGTCCATCGGTCATAAAAATAAAGTGCGAGTATCCTCGTCAAATTACCCTTATACCCGAAGTCAAATATTCCAACTGATTAAGGATTTAAACTGTGACGCAGTTATCACTTCTGTCAACAATCACACCAGTTATCACTGTATGTAATCCACCCCTGTTTTAATTAGTTTATGAATATTAATTCATCCACTTGATCAGAATGAATAATCAATTACCCAACCCAATTGATTAATTAAATGATTATAACAGATTCCATATGAACATCACTAAATAGGACAACCATAATCATTATTAATTATTAGGTTAATTAATTTGAAGATAGGTTCGACAGACTCCAATGAGTTGTCACTCAATTAGACAATACCCCCCATCTATTAATAGTCAATAGTTCAATTTCCACAAGTGTCGGTCTTTTGCCCAAACCTTAATTATGGTCCAAAGTTCAATAACCCCTTCTTAATATTTTAGCCCAACATCACGATTACTTCGGCTCAAATAAGCATAATAATAACTTAGTTACGATACATTAATGTAAAAAGGTTGAACATAACTTACAATGATTAAAAATAGCGTAGCGTTACACGGACAGAATTTCGACTTACACACTCAAACGATCTCTATCATAAATCTTATTATTATCATAATTTAAAATTAAAATTAAGATTATTGTTATATCTTATTAAGTTAACATTATGATAGAGATATAGAATATAGATATTGATAATTGATATTGATAAATAAGAAAAAGATAGAAAAATGTGTGTTTTTACATTACGATTACAAAGCCTTTTATAGGCGAATTTAGAAATTGAATTTTCACTTATGACCCCTGAACTATGCTCAATTAACAACTTTTTATTATTTAATATTATTCTTATTATGAATTATTTAAATATTATATTTTATTCTTGTGCATAGTTGACTCGTAATTTTTACACCGTTGCGTCGAGTGTTGAGAGTTGACTCTGGTCCCGGTTCCGGATTTTCGAACGTCCTTGCGTACAATTTTATATTTTGTACTTTGCGTTTTGTAACTTGTACTCTTGTCATTTTTAGACGTTCCTCATCAATAATTTGAACCTTTTTGATTGTATCTTGTACTTTTGAGCTTTGTGGACCTTTGTGTCTTCAATTCGTCGTTTTCGCCTTTTGTCTTCGCACTTATTTAAAATAAACGAATATTACTTGAAAATGGAACAATTGCAACTAAAATCTTGTCTTTCTTGGGGGATTTTGCTATGAAATATATGTTCCTTTTTAGCCTTATCAATATCCCCACACTTGAGCGTTGCTTGTCCTCAAGCAATACAGTCTTGAAATAATATAATACATCACACGAATCACTTCTTTATTCTTCACACTTTGTACATCAGTGATTTTGATAGAGCGGTATAAACAATGATAGTAACGATATGGTTAAAGGTGGGTGTGTCATCCACAGTTGCCTTGGGTTTAGGACAACGACACTTGCAATCAAATAGCCGATTTACTTTCGGTTTCCAAAGCAAAGTGCACATTTGAAAGGCGGTTTACAGTCCCACATGACTATAAAAATTTAGATCCTTTAAGGAAATTGGATCTTTATGAAAACATTTGATCTTTTGAAAATTCAAGCTAGATTTTACCCTAGACAAGTTTTCTGATTTGATCCATCATCGGTGTTGCAAAATATATTTGTGGATCAATATTTTGGCTAAAACTTTTAGGTTCGTGTAATCCACTGCTATCCCGGTATCGGAAAGTACACATCCAGTTTACTTGTTCCGTATATTATCTTTCGGTAAACTACCGTCCGGTTGTAAAGGAAAGCGATGAACAAGAAACTGTTAAGGCAATGTCCCGTGACATGCAGATGATTATGGTCTTTTAACATGTCAGATGCTAGAACTATCCTTGGTAGGAGCGATAGTAAAGATCATCCTATGATTTTTCGGTCTGGCACAAGGTCCTGTCTCCGACCATGCTATGCAACCACCGTTCTTACGGTTGACACCCGATTTTGTTCAGGTGACCTAATGAATTCCAGGTGAATTTCTAGGATTTTACGTTCAATGGTAATGAATGCATTGAAAATGGGTTTTCAGAAAACAAATCGGTTTGTATTTTTGATCAAAATATTTTCTCGTTCAAGCTCGAGTTTAGATATCATTGAATTCCATGAGTTTGAATTCTCAATCTTTAAGGTCAATCTCTAGGATTGAGTAATATCAGTCTTAAAAGCTGATTTTTAATCTTTAAGGAGATTATCCTTTCTGGGGATCTGATTCATTAGTCTTATCAAGCTAATTTGCACGGTGCCTCCCCATTGTACGAGATAAATCCTTCTCATGGTTAGGATAAATCTGACCACTTGGCGACCCTGTTTGATGCTGAGGTCCGTGGATTTCCTGCTGATTTTAGAGATGACTTTTCTAGATTTTTCGTCAACCTACAGCTGGTCTAGACGACAACTTCATGACCTAAATCAAGAAGCGCGTTTCTTTTTCGGAAGACTTTACTTCCTTTTAATGATGGAATTGATTCATCGTGTAGATCCATCTTTCTTACAGTAAATCGGGTAAAACTGATTAAAATCGTCCAAAACAAAAGTACCTGCAATAACTTTACAGAAACATGTGATAGATAGTTTTTAATTGAATAACTTGGTACATTCTCCCCACACTTAGTTTCTTTCTTTGCTTTTTTTATTCTCCTTTATTCCATTTTAAATGAATTCAATCGTTTTAGGGTGTTTCTCAATTTATGTCCTTTCCGAGGTAACGATAATTTCGGCATTAACACCTAGTTTTATCGTTCATAAATATGTATAAACATGATTTTGAATTCATTTAGTTAAAAAATTTTAAAATTTTCATAATATTTAGAAAATAAGCCAAGTATAAACCCGAGAGAATTTATAACCCTTCCCCACACTTGAGATCATGCAATGCCCTCATTTGCATGAAATCAGACTATAATTATTAATTCATGAGGGTGATTAGTGTAGAAAAGTGATTAAAAATACCCAGTTTGTAATTACAAAGCTCGTCGAATGATAGATGGCGCGCCTCATCGTTCATTCCTTCATTTATTATATCACATTTGTTGTTTTGCATCTTGTCGTCAAAATCAGTACCTTTTGCTGAACTTAATGTTAGTCTTTGAAAGTGCGTTGTTTTACCCTGTTGTTTACATGATAAAATACGAACATATATACATATTTTTAAAGTTGGGTATATTACCCCACGTTCAAAAATTTATAAAATCAAATATATTTTTTTTTGGCATACTTTAAATCAATAAAATTAAAAATAATGATGAAAAAATTTTTCGCCCCGCCCTCGGGTAAAGTAATTTCGGCTCAACGGCCTAGTCTTCAACTCACGACGAATTTTAGAAATCATTTTTTTTCAACTTAATGAAATAAAGTAAATTTTTGTTTTTAAATTCACACAAAACTTAAAAAGAAAACATATTAATTTCATATAAAACCTAAAAAACAAAAAAAATTCAGAATGGGGGGAGAAAACTAGTTCTTTAGTGTCTGCTAGCGGAAAAGACCAATCGAATTCCATTCTCGGAACTACACGAGAACAGAACAACTAACTCCAAACAGCATTTTCTTTTTAGAATATTTGAATCTCCTCACACTTAGGTAGATGTGGTGTCGAAATTGTGATTAACTTCATCGTCAATTTCTCTTGGACCATAATCAACTTGCATATCTGTGACTTTTGCTTTAAGCCAGTGACCAGCTTTTTCCGTAATATCCACAAATTCAACTAGCTTCGCCTTTTCTTTAGGCGACAGATTGGATACTAACCGGTTATATAACCTAAAGTTTCCCTTACTTTTAGCATCAATAACCCGTTTAAAAAGTTTCTTCATTGAACTGTTAATAACGGGGTTATTTAATTTCGTATCAACTATGGGGTTCTTTATTATCAAGTCATCATTAGGTGTTACTTCATTTTCCCCACACTTAGGCGTTCTATTATTGTTAAGCATTACCGTTGGAGTTGGTAAAACAACATGGTTCTTACCAATCGTTTTTGTCGGTTCAACGGTTTTGGTTTGTGGATATTTAGACTTTCGAATCATAAAGGTGATCGATTTCTCATCATTACTAAGTGTCATTCTACCCTTTCTTACATCAAATAACGCCCCGGTGGACGCTAAGAATGGTCGACCTAAAATTAGAGGAACGTTTGAGTCCTCTTCTATGTCAATGACAATGAATTCGACTAGAAAGGTTAAATTACCTACTTGAACGGGTAGGTTGTCAGCAATTCCAACTGGGTGCTTAATGGTTTGATCAAGGAGTCGAACACTCATATCCGTTGGAGTTAACTCACCTACACCTAATCTCTTATATAATGAAAGAGGCATAACACTCACACTTGAACCTAAATCTGCTAGTGCATCATACATGACACAATCACTAAGTAGACAAGGAACAATAAATTCACCCGGATCACCTACCCTAGGTGGAGGTTTTGGTGGAACTGTCTTCACCGGGTTTATATTTACGGCTTTTGTTTCTTGCACTTTCTTATTCTTTTTCTTCTTCTTCTTTCCAGAGGTATCACAATCTTTATTACCTATCACTTGCTCATACTCAACTCCTTTTCTTGGAAACGGGATGGGTGGTTTGTATGGTGCCACCACTGGCTTTACATACTCGGGTGGTGGTGGTGTAACTTCTTCATTGTTACTCTCATCTAAAACTTTCCCATCTTCTGGTATTGGTTTTTCAGAATTTGTTGATATCATGTTAACATTTTCATTCCGAGGATTTACTTCATTATTACTCGGTAGCTTTCCTTGTTCCCTTTCACTCATCAATCTAACAAGAGTACCTACTTGTTTTTCTAGATTCAAAATGGAAGCTTGTTGAGTTCTAAATGACTGCTCAAACCTCTCATTCGTTTGGGTTTGAGTTTCAATAAATTGTGTTTGAGATTCAACTAGCTTAAATACCACTTCTTCCAGATTTGACTTCTTCTCGTCGGTTTGTTGTGGTGGTTTATACAAGCCAGGTCTTTGTTGATTGAAAGTGTTGTTTTGAGTTGGTTGGTTATTCGGACCTTGTTGGCTATACGAGTTATTGTCGGGTCCTTTTGGATTGTAAAGAATGTTTTGATTTCGATTGAAGTTTGGCCTTGGCGGTTGATAATTATTCTGATAACTATTTTCCATCATTTGGTTCATGTAGACAACATTCTCACGTTGTTCCATCGTTTGTTCAATGTGACAGT
Source organism: Rutidosis leptorrhynchoides (assembly GCF_046630445.1). NCBI lineage: Eukaryota > Viridiplantae > Streptophyta > Magnoliopsida > Asterales > Asteraceae > Rutidosis > Rutidosis leptorrhynchoides. The sequence continues at coordinate 561,348,721 of NC_092333.1, forward strand.
CTTTCATTAAGTGTGGTCCACCGCATTGCTCACAACTGATTCGTATTGCGTGAATATCTTTATTCATCTTTTCCATTCGTCTTTCGAAAGCATCTATTTTTGCGGAAACGGAATCAAAGTCATGGCTAGAATCGGCTCTAGCCGCTTTAGATGAACGAAAAATATCTTTTTCTTGATGCCACTCATGAGAGTGGGAGGCTGTGTTATCAATAATTTTGTAAGCTTCAGTTGCGGTTTTCTTCATAATGGAACCACCAGCTGTTATGTCGATGTCTTTTCGTGTAGCAACGTTGACACCTTGGTAGAATATTTGTACTATTTGATAAGTGTCTAAACCGTGTTGAGGACATCCTCTCAACAACTTTCCAAATCTTGTCCACGCCTCATATAGAGTTTCATTTGGCTTTTGCGCGAACGTAACAATTTCTCCTTGAAGTCTCACGGCTTTGGATGCCGGAAAGAATTGTTTAAGAAATTTTTCAACTAAAACATCCCATGTGTCAATCGCCCCTTCAGGTAACGATTCTAACCAATCTTTGGCTTCTCCCTTTAAAGTCCAGGGAAACAACATGAGATAGATCTGCTCATCTTCCACTTCTCGGATTTTGAATAGTGTACAAATTCTTTTAAACGTACGAAGGTGTTCGTTAGGATCTTCATTCGGTGCACCACTGAATTGGCATTGGTTAGTTACCATGTGTAGAATTTGTCCTTTGATTTCATAATCTGGCGCATTAACTTCTGGCTTAATAATGGCGTGACCTTGGCCCGTGCGTGTGGCTCTCATTCGATCTTCCATACTTAGAGGTTCCGTTACTTCCATAATTGAATTTGTTGAATACGAATCACTAGAGGATTCTGATTTAATGGTTTGTGGCTCAGGAGGAATAATTAGTGGTTCAGGATCTTTGAATTGTCCTTGAATATGCTCCGGGTTCTTAATTGTGAAGTCGGGTTCAAAAGATGGATTATCGGAAATTTGAGTTGGAGTTCTTGTTCGACTAGATGACGATTCTAAAGAAAAATCAACGGCGACAATATTTGCTAGATGTCTTGATCGAGTTACAGGTGGTGAACGTATGAAAGGTGGTGAACGTTTTGCTCGGTGCATTCACAGAATATCCTATTAGTTATAAAAATAAGAAAAACTTATATAAGTTGTCCAATCAATAGACTTTTCTGATTTTGCCCACGTTTCGAATAGCCAAAAGATGCAGCAGAGGGGCAGGATTCGTTTGGTCTCAATATAATTGAGTACTGTTTGGCTCCAATAACCCGGTCCACGTACAAATCCAACTATTACTACGAACCAGAAAATTTTGATGTCTATCAATTTAACCACTTAAAATAAATTTTCGTAATTTTAAGAAATTTAGAGAAGAAGTAGAAAAAAATCTAAGTCCTAAAAACTAGAATGGCGAGAAATAAGAAAGAAAAAGATTGCGCGTCGAAAAAGGTCGAAAAATAAAAAGGTCGAAAAATAGGCGTCGAAAAATAAAAATAAGAAAGTAGTGCGAAATACGGCGTCGTAAAATTCTAAAGCACCTAAAACTTAATCTAAGGAATAAGCACTTAAGGGATTTTACGGCAAAGCCTAAAAATTCTAGAAGTAAAAATAACTATGACAAAACTAAACTTAATACTAAAAGTTGCGACTATAGTCTAAAAATCTAAAGGTAATAAAACTAAAAAAAAAACAATTTTTTTTTTTATAGACAAAATCTTAAAAAATATATATATTTTTTTTAATAATTTTTTTTTTTTTTTTACGTTTTTTTTTTTTACGTTTTTGTTTTTTTTTACGTTTTTTTTTTTTTTTTAAGTTTTTTTTTTTTTAAAACGAATTTTTTTTCTAAAAAAAAACGTTTTTTTTTTACAATTTTTTTTTTTTTTTAAAAAAAAAATGATTTTTTTTACAAATTAATACTTTTTTTTATAATTATTATTTTTTTTTCAAAACTTTTTTTTTAATTCATTTACTATTCATGAATAGTAAATGAAAAGAAATTAATTAATTTACTATTCACATGAAAGCGACATGATAGAAATTATTAATTACAATTTACATAATATACCCCTGAAGTATTTAATAAATACGACTTTTTAAAACTTTTACGATTCAAAATATATTCTAAAATATTATTATATTATTATATTCTATTTCAATATTATTATATTATTATATTCTATTTCAATATTATTATATTATTATATTTTATTTCAATATTATTATAATTAAAAATATAGCGTTTTAGCGCTCCCCGGCAGCGGCGCCAAAAACTTGATGATGTAGCGTGAGGGTACGAAATAGTATTATTTTTACTAGGAAATACTACAAAATATGACACAAGTTTTATTAATTTACGGATGGGATATACCTAAACCTTGCTACAACACTATAGGCAGTGTACCTAATCGTAGAGTAGTGTAGTTTTTAGTAAGTCCGGTTCGTTCCACAGGGAGCTAGTGATTACGTACTATATTTTTATAAAACTATATTTATATAAATATATATATATATAAGTAGTAATATTATTATAAAAGGGGGGGTTTTTACCGTTTAATGACCGGTTTGTCGATTTTATATTTTTAAGCGTAAAGATAAATGACAATAATTAAAGTGCGTAAAATAAATAAATGACGATAAATAAAATAACAGTAAATAAAATTGCGAGTAATAAAATGACAGTAAATAAAGATACGATGAGAAATATAATAAAAGAATTATGCTTATTTAAACTTCCGTAATCATGATGTTTGACGTGTTGATTTTAATTTATTACCATGGGTTAATTGTCCTTTGTCCTGGTTTATTTGATACGTCTATCTGGTTTTTGTCCATAATAGTCCATCGGTCATAAAAATAAAGTGCGAGTATCCTCGTCAAATTACCCTTATACCCGAAGTCAAATATTCCAACTGATTAAGGATTTAAACTGTGACGCAGTTATCACTTCTGTCAACAATTACACCAGTTATCACTGTATGTAATCCACCCCTGTTTTAATTAGTTTATGAATATTAATTCATCCACTTGATCAGAATGAATAATCAATTACCCAACCCAATTGATTAATTAAATGATTATAACAGATTCCATATGAACATCACTAAATAGGACAACCATAATCATTATTAATTATTAGGTTAATTAATTTGAAGATAGGTTCGACAGACTCCAATGAGTTGTCACTCAATTAGACAATACCCCCCATCTATTAATAGTCAATAGTTCAATTTCCACAAGTGTCGGTCTTTTGCCCAAACCTTAATTATGGTCCAAAGTTCAATAACCCCTTCTTAATATTTTAGCCCAACATCACGATTACTTCGGCTCAAATAAGCATAATAATAACTTAGTTACGATACATTAATGTAAAAAGGTTGAACATAACTTACAATGATTAAAAATAGCGTAGCGTTACACGGACAGAATTTCGACTTACACACTCAAACGATCTCTATCATAAATCTTATTATTATCATAATTTAAAATTAAAATTAAGATTATTGTTATATCTTATTAAGTTAACATTATGATAGAGATATAGAATATAGATATTGATAATTGATATTGATAAATAAGAAAAAGATAGAAAAAGGTGTGTTTTTACATTACGATTACAAAGCCTTTTATAGGCGAATTTAGAAATTGAATTTTCACTTATGACCCCTGAACTATGCTCAATTAACAACTTTTTATTATTTAATATTATTCTTATTATGAATTATTTAAATATTATATTTTATTCTTGTGCATAGTTGACTCGTAATTTTTACACCGTTGCGTCGAGCGTTGAGAGTTGACTCTGGTCCCGGTTCCGGATTTTCGAACGTCCTTGCGTACAATTTTATATTTTGTACTTTGCGTTTTGTAACTTGTACTCTTGTCATTTTTAGACGTTCCTCATCAATAATTTGAACCTTTTTGATTGTATCTTGTACTTTTGAGCTTTGTGGACCTTTGTGTCTTCAATTCGTCGTTTTCGCCTTTTGTCTTCGCACTTATTTAAAATAAACGAATATTACTTGAAAATGGAACAATTGCAACTAAAATCTTGTCTTTCTTGGGGGATTTTGCTATGAAATATATGTTCCTTTTTAGCCTTATCAATATCCCCACACTTGAGCGTTGCTTGTCCTCAAGCAATACAGTCTTGAAATAATATAATACATCACACGAATCACTTCTTTATTCTTCACACTTTGTACATCAGTGATTTTGATAGAGCGGTATAAACAATGATAGTAACGATATGGTTAAAGGTGGGTGTGTCATCCACAGTTGCCTTGGGTTTAGGACAACGACACTTGCAATCAAATAGCCGATTTACTTTCGGTTTCCAAAGCAAAGTGCACATTTGAAAGGCGGTTTACAGTCCCACATGACTATAAAAATATGGCGTTTCGCTTCGGCGAAAAGTCCCCGGCAGCGGCGCCAAAAATACTTGATGTCGAACGAGGTGTATATAAAATAGTTATTATTTTACTAGGAAAAACTATTAAATACGATACAATTTTACACAAGATATTTATTTATTTATAGAATGGATATACTTAAACCTTGCTACAACACTTATAGGCAGTGTACCTAATCGTACAGTAGTGTAGTTTTTAGTAAGTCCGGTTCGTTCCACAGGGAAATCTTTGAACAAAGCTCAACGCTATATTAGTTTACTTTTATATAAATACAAATATATATATAAGTAATATTATTGTTATAAAGGGGGGTTTTTACCGTTTAATGACCGGTTTGTCGATTTTAAAACTTTAGTCGCAGTTAAAACCTAATGTAAAATATAAATACAAGGCTAAAATTAAAGCGTAAAGTAAATAACGATAATGAAATTGCGAATAATAAAAATGCGATAAAATAAAATTGCGATAATTAAAAAGTACGATAATTAAAAGTGCGATAAAATAAAATAAAGGAAATTAAATATGAAATAAAAGAATTATGCTTATTTAAACTTCCGTAATCATGATGTTTGACGTGTTGATTTTAGTTTTATGCCCATGGGTTAATTGTCCTTTGTCCTGGATTATTCAATATGTCCGTTTGGTTTTTGTCCATAACAGTCCATCAGTCATAAATATAAATTGCAAGTGTCCTTGTCAAATTATTATTATACCCGAAGTTAAATATTCCAACTAATTGGGGATTCGAATTGTAACAAGGTTTTAATACTTTGTTTAATGAATACACCAGGTTATCGACTGCGTGTAAACCAAGGTTTTACTACTTTGTTAACAATTACACCAATTACCCTTGAATGTAATTTCACCCCTGTTTTAATTATTCTAGTGGCTATTAATCCATTCCCGTGTCCGGTTAAATGAACGATTATTCGTACATATAAATACCCCGCCCATCGTGTCCGATCGAGTGTATATGGTAATTTATAGGGACGCCCAATTGTAAATCTTTATATTAACATTAACAAACTATCATTTAGTTAAACAAATATAAAGCCCATTAATAGCCCATAGTCTAATTTCCACAAGTGTCGTTCTTTTGTCCAAACCCCAATTATGGTACAAAGTCCAATTACCCCGTCTTTAATATTTAGTCCAACATCATGATTACTTTGGCTCAAATAAGCATAATAATAACTTAAGTACGAGACATTAATTTAAAAAGGAGAACATAACTTACATTGAGTATTTATCGCGTAGTGTTACACGGACAGAATTTCGAATTCAAAACCCGTAAAATAACCTTTACATAACTTGAACTAATCTAATATAAAACTACCCTGTACTATATATATTATATATATATATATATTTATTTATTTATTTATTTATTACAGAGTATTATTATGTATTTATGTGTGTGGTGTTAAAAACGAACGAAAAACTGGCAATTTATAGAATGTGAGCTGATTCTGATCCTCATGCGACTCGCATGGGTTTATGCCTATTTGCCATGCGACTCGCATGGCCACGCTGGACAGCTCACATATCTTTTGTCTTCTTGTTCGTCGACATATTTATTAAATATATATAAAATATAAATAATTTTAATAATTATTTATATATTATATTATATTTATGTGCATAGTAGACTAGATATTTTTGGTCCATTGCGTCGGGCGTTTCTTCTTGGCTCGGGTCCCGGTTCCGGATTTTCGGACGTCCTTGCGTACTATTTTATATCGTGTACTTTGCGTTTCATAACTTGTACTCTTGTTATTTTTAGACGTTCCTCATCAATAATTTGAACCATTTTAATTGTATCTTGTACATTTGAGCATTTTGGACCTTTCCGTCTTCAAATCTCGTTTTCGCCTTTTGTCTTCGCACTTATTTAATATAAACGAATATTACTTTAATATGGAACAATTACAACTAAAATCTTGTCATTTTGGAAGGATATTGATACTAAATATATGTTCATTTAGAGCACTATCAAATATCCCCACACTTGAACGTTGCTTGTCCTCAAGCAATACAGTCTTGAAATAAAAACATACGAATCACTTCTTTATTCTTCACACTTTGTACATCAGTGATTTTGATAGAGCGGTATAAACAATGTTAGTAACGATGTGGTTAAAGGTGGGTGTGTCTTTTATAGTTGCCTCGGGTTTAGGTCAACGACACTTGCAATCAAATAGCCGATTTACTTTCGGTTTCCAAAGCAAAGTGCACATTTAAAAGGCGGTTTACAGTCCCACATGACTATAAAAATGTAGATCCTTTAGAAAATTGGATCTTTATGAAAACATTTGATCTTTTAAAAATTCAAGCTAGATTTTACCCTAGACAAGTTTTCTGATTTGACCCACCATCGGTGTTGCAAAATATATTTGTGGATCAATATTTTGGCTAAAAACATTTAGGTTCGTGTAATCCACTGCTATCCCGGTATCGGAAAGCACACATCCAGTTTACTTGTTCCGTATATTACCTTTCGGTAAACTACCGTCCGGTTGTAAAGGAAAGCGATGAACAAGAAACTGTTAAGGCAATGTCCCGTGACATGCATTTGTTCATGGTCTAATTACGTGTCGGATGCTAGTACTATCCTTGGTAGGAGAAACAGTAAAGATCATCCTATGATTTTTCGGTCTGGCACAAGGTCCTGTCTCCGACCATGCTATGCAACCACCGTTCTTACGGTTGACACCCGATTTGGTTCAGGTGACCTAATGAATTCCAGGTGAATTCCTAGGATTTAACGTTCAATGGTAATGAACGCATTGAAAATGGATTTTCAGAAAACAAATCGGTTTGTATTTTTGATCAAAATATTTTCTCGTTCAAGCTCGAGTTTAGATATCATTGAATTCCATGAGTTTGAATTCTCAATCTTTAAGGTCAATCTCAAGGATTGAGTAATATCAGTCTTAAAAGCTGATTTTTAATCTTTAAGGAGATTATCCTTTCTGGGGATCTGATTCATTAGTCTTATCAAGCTAATTTGCACGGTGCCCCCCCATTGTACGAGATAAATCCTTCTCATGGTTAGGATAAATCTGACCACTTGGTGACCCTGTTTGATGCTGAGGTCCGTGGATTTCCAGCCGATTTTAGTGATGACTTTTATAGATTTTTCGTCAACCTACAGCTGGTCTGGACGACAACTTCATGACCTAAATCAAGAAGCGCGTGTCTTTTTCAGAAGACTTTACTTCCTTCTAATGATGGAATTGATTCATCGTGTAGATCCATCTTTCTTTCAAAAGTATCACAATAAACCGGGTAAAACTATTAATTTAGTTCAAAACAAAAGCACCTGCAATAACTTTACAGAAACATGTGATAGATAATTTTTAATTCAATAACTTGGTACATTCTCCCCGCACTTAGTTTATTTCTTTGCCTTTTTATTCTCTTCTATTCCATTCTTAAATGAATTCAAGCGTTTTGGGTTGTTTCTCAATTTATGTCCTTTTTAAGGTAACGATAATTTCGGTATTAACACCTAGTTTTCATCGTTCATAAATATGTATAAACATGATTTTAAATTCATTTAGTTGAAATTTTTTTCAAATTTTCACAAAATTTGGCAAATAAACCAAGTGTAAACCCGAGAGAATTTATAACCCTTCCCCACACTTGAGATCATGCAATGCCCTCATTTGCATGAAATCAGACTCTAATTATAAATTCATGAGGGTGATTAGTGTAGAAAAGTGATTAAGAATACCTAGTTTGTACTTACAAAGCTCGACGAATGATAGATGGCGCGCCTCATCGTTCATTCCTTCTTATTTTATCACACATGTTTTTCTTCAAAAATGGTTGCTTTTTTGAACAGTTTGCTAATCTTTGAAAATGCGTCTTTTACCCTAACTTATCATGCATGTTTATTAACGAGTTATGCACTAACCCGAACCCCTAATTTAACGTTAAGTGGGGTTAGACTTCCCTACACTTTAGCTGACGATATGTGAAGTCAGTGGAATAAGTTCCTCGAATTAAAATAGTGAGCCAGTTATTTATATCTCGGGTGGTGTATAATATATCAATGGGTTTAAATTTTAGACTCACCCGTTGATCGTCACTACTTAATTCTTTTTTAAGTGTAGCTTTTAGTAAATGGATATGTCTCTTTTCTGGTTCTTGGTCAAATGGATCGTTATATACTGACATACATATTCCTATAGGGTGGTCAATTCCTAACATTTCCTTCCGTTCATTCTCGGGATCAAAGTTTTCACCTCTATTACCCATTTAGGTAAAATTTGAGGTGTCATTATCTATTACAGTTCTTAGTTCATCTTCGGTAGATGATTTGTCTATTGAGAATATTGGGTTGGAAGGTTGTGGAATGGTGAATTTCGGGATCGAAGTAGATTCTTCTTCATTAATGGTACTTATCGGTCCCACCACTTTGGTCTCGGGGGTAACGTTATCGTTTTCCCAAGAGTACCAATTTGTCACCCTTACTTCTTCTTCATCCATTGGTGGATCGATGATTTCGTCGGTAGAGGCTAATGTGTCGATATGTTGTGAAATTGGTAAAACTGAATAAAAAGTATCATCGGGATAGTTGGTGATTTCGGAGCTCTCGAATTCATCAAAATTCGATGATTTGAGATTTTCTTGAACAATACTCCTCAGATCAACAGGTGTGTAGTCTGATAGAGTTTCAGCTTGCCGGTTTACAAACTCGCTCATTTGTTCATTTTGAGCATCGAGTTCTTCGAGTTTGATTTTCATATGATCTAAAGAATTTTCGGACACGTAATTTTCCTCGTCTTCTGGTTGTTGAGTTTGGATATATTCTTGGGAATAATCCCAGTTTGAATTGCGTTCTTCATAATCGTTCCATGCAGGTTCTGTGGGTGCGTAATTTTCCATAGGAACGTAATAGTAACATTCCCATGTTGAGTGATAATCTCCACAGATTTCACAACCAGTTATTGTTTCGTCGTTCGCGATCCAAGATTGACTGACCGAATTGTCATCAACACTCATTTGAGAGTATTGATTTAATTGATTTCGGAGTTCAAAAAGAGTTTCCAAGGCTTTGTTTTCAAATTTTTCCATTTTATTGCGATGGCCAAATTTTAGCTACAATGTGGTGCATTCACGAATTATCCTATTAGTTATAAAAAATAGAAAAACTTATCTAAGTTGTCCAATTAATAGACTTTTCTGATTTTTGCCCACGTTTCGAATAGCCAAAAGATGCAGCAGGTAGCCAGGACCCTTTAAATCGGAAGCCCACAACTAGCCACTAACAAATCCAACTATTACTACGAACCAGAAAAATGTCAACGTCCATTAATTTAACCACTTAAATAATTTTTCTTTCCGTTTGAGAATTAGATAAGAAGTAGAGAAAATTTCTAAGTCCTAGAAAACTAAAGCGTCGAGAAATAAGAAAGAAATAGATTGCGCGTCGAAAAGTGTCGAAAAATAAAAAGGTAGAAAAATAGGCGTCGAAAAATAAAAATAACAAAATAAAACGTCGGAACTTAAAAGTCTAAAAACTAAAAGTTGTGCCTAAAAGTATTAAGGCTTAGAAGCAATTCTATAGGAAATCCGCAATTACTTAAAGGCACTAAAATCTATTTAAAACTAAAGCGAAAAAACGGCGTCGCAAAATTCTAAAGCACCTAAATCTTAGTCTAAGGAATAAGCACTTAAGGGATTTTACGGCAATGCCTAAAAATTCTAGAAATAAAAATGAAACTACGGCAAAAACTAGACTTAAAACTAAGCACGAATGATAAAAATACAAAAATTACGCTAAAAATAAATAAAAGATACAAAATATAAAGGAAAATAAAAAGTTGATAAAATTATATATTTTTATAAAAATATTATTTTTATATTTATATTATAAAAGTATTAATTTTAAATAAAATAAAACTAATTATAAGTAATAATAACTAATTAAAAACTGAAATATAATAATAATAAATAGATTAGGGTTTATAATAATAATAATAATAAAATCCGTAATAAATGTGAAATTAGGGTAGAATGGTGGCCTGTCAGAAGACCTCATGCGACTCGCATGGGGTTCAGTTGAAATATCATGCGACTCGCATGGTGTTCGGATCCAGGCCAAAAGTTGGGCTGCTACAGTACCTTGGCCCGATTACTTATTATTTTTTTTTATTTTTTTCTGTTTTTCTATTTTTTAATTTTTCTGTTTTAAAATTTAATATAAAATATTTATATAGTTTAAATAAAAACTTATATTTTTATAAAACTAAAAATAGAAATATTTGATAATTTTGTAAATAAAAATCTTAAAAATATATATAAGTATATTTTTTTTTTCGGTTTTAAATTTTTTTTTTTTTTTTTTTTTTTTTTAGATTTTATATTGTTTTTTCTAAAAATGTAAATAAATATTTCGCCGACTCCCCGGCAGCGGCGCCAAAAATACTTGATGTCGAACGAGGTGTATATAAAATAGTTATTATTTTACTAGGAAAAACTATTAAATACGATACAATTTTACACAAGATATTTATTTATTTATAGAATGGATATACTTAAACCTTGCTACAACACTTATAGGCAGTGTACCTAATCGTACAGTAGTGTAGTTTTTAGTAAGTCCGGTTCGTTCCACAGGGAAATCTTTGAACAAAGCTCAACGCTATATTAGTTTACTTTTATAAAAATACAAATATATATATAAGTAATATTATTGTTATAAAGGGGGGTTTTTACCGTTTAATGACCGGTTTGTCGATTTTAAAACTTTAGTCGCAGTTAAAACCTAATGTAAAATATAAATACAAGACTAAAATTAAAGCGTAAAGTAAATAACGATAATGAAATTGCGAATAATAAAAATGCGATAAAATAAAATTGCGATAATTAAAAAGTACGATAATTAAAAGTGCGATAAAATAAAATAAAGGAAATTAAATATGAAATAAAAGAATTATGCTTATTTAAACTTCCGTAATCATGATGTTTGACGTGTTGATTTTAGTTTTATGCCCATGGGTTAATTGTCCTTTGTCCTGGATTATTCAATATGTCCGTCTGGTTTTTGTCCATAACAGTCCATCAGTCATAAATATAAATTGCAAGTGTCCTTGTCAAATTATTATTATACCCGAAGTTAAATATTCCAACTAATTGGGGATTCGAATTGTAACAAGGTTTTAATACTTTGTTTAATGAATACACCAGGTTATCGACTGCGTGTAAACCAAGGTTTTACTACTTTGTTAACAATTACACCAATTACCCTTGAATGTAATTTCACCCCTGTTTTAATTATTCTAGTGGCTATTAATCCATTCCCGTGTCCGGTTAAATGAACGATTATTCGTACATATAAATACCCCGCCCATCGTGTCCGATCGAGTGTATATGGTAATTTATAGGGACGCCCAATTGTAAATCTTTATATTAACATTAACAAATTTTCATTTAGTTAAACAAATATAAAGCCCATTAATAGCCCATAGTCTAATTTCCACAAGTGTCGTTCTTTTGTCCAAACCCCAATTATGGTACAAAGCCCAATTACCCAATTTTAGTAATTAGCCCAATATCATGATTACTTCGTTTTAAATAAGCATAATAATAACTTAGCTACGAGACATTAATGTAAAAAGGTTGAACATAACTTACAATGATTAAAAATAGCGTAGCGTTACACGGACAGAATTTCGACTTACACCCTTACAACATTCGCTAACATACCCTTATTATTAGAATTATAATTAAAATTAAAATATAAATTATAAATATAAATATATTTACGTATGAAGAGGAAGAAAAAAAAAGATGATTAAAACTCGGCAGAAAACTGGCTTTATATAGGACCTGACCAGCAATCTCACTCCATGCGACTCGCATGGATTTGTGCTTCTGGCCATGCGAGTCGCATGGCCACCCTGGATCCAGCCAAATTGCTTTGTTTTCTTCTTGCCGACGTAATATAATAATAATAATATATATAATATATAATTATATATAATTATATATATATTATATTATATTCTTGTGCATAGTAGACTAGATATTTTTGGTCCGTTGCGTCGGGCGTTTCTTCTTGGCTCAGGTCCCGGTTCCGGATTTTCGGACGTCCTTGCGTACAATTTTATATTTTGTATTTTGCGTTTTGAATCTTGTACTCTTGTGATTTCGAGACGTTTCTTATCAATAATTGGAACCTTTTTGATTGTCTTTTGTACTTTTGAGCTTTTTGGTCATTTGCGTCTTCAATTCGTCGAATCTGTCTTTTGTCTTCACCTTTTATTATTTAAACGAATATCTCTTGTAAATAGAACAATTGCAACTAAAAGCTTGTCTTTCTTGAGGAATAATGCTATGAAATATATGTTCGTTTTTAGCATTATCAAATATTCCACCTCCTGATCAGTAGAGATAAGTTGGTAATTTATATTTTTATTATTTTAAACACTTAACATTTTAATTACATTTATGTAATGTTTGATATTTTCAACACAAAAACTTGATGTGTGTAGCGTGGTGTACGAAATAGTTATATATTTTTAATGCGGAATGCTACAAATTATGACAAGTTTTAATTATTTATTTATCGAGTGGGATATACCAAAACCTTGCTACAACACTATAGGCAGTGTACCTAGTCGCGGAGTAGTATAGTTTTTAGTAAGTCCGGTTCGTTCCACAGGGAGACGGGCTTATGAAACACTTATTTTTATATGAATATTTTTGTACAACAATATATAATAATATATAAAAGTGGGGTTTTACCGTTTAATGACCGGTTTGTCGATTTTATATTTTAAGTCACAATTAAAATCTAATACAAAATTTAAATGACGATAATTAAAGTGCGTAAAATAAGTAAAATAAAATAATTATTATGCTTATTTAAACTTCCATAATCATGATATTGGCGTATCGATTTTAATTTAGTTCAATGGGTTAATTGTCCTTTGTCCTGGATTATTCAATATGTCCGTCTGGTTTTTGTCCATAACAGTCCATCAGTCATAAATATAAAGTGCGAGTGTCCTCGTCAAATTATTATTATACCCGAAGTTAAATATTCCAACTAATTGGGGATAAGAATTGTAACAAGGTTTTAATACTTTGTTTAATGAATACACCAGGTTATCGACTGCGTGTAAACCAAGGTTTTACTACTTTGTTAACAATTACACCAATTACCCTTGAATGTAATTTCACCCCTGTTTTAATTATTCTAGTGGCTATTAATTCATTCCCGTGTCCGGTTAAATGAACGATTATTCGTACATATAAATACCCCGCCCATCGTGTCCGATTGAGTGTATATGGTAATTTATAGGGACGCCCAATTGTAAATCTTTATATTAACATTAACAAACTTTCATTTAGTTAAACAAATATAAAGCCCATTAATAGCCCATAGTCTAATTTCCACAAGTGTCGTTCTTTTGTCCAAACCCCAATTATGGTACAAAGTCCAATTACCCAATTTTAGTAATTAGCCCAACATCATGATTACTTCGGCTCAAATAAGCATAATAATAACTTAGTTACGAGACATTAATTTAAAAAAAGAGAACATAACTTACATTGAGTATTTATCGCGTAGTGTTACACGGACAGAATTTCGACTTCAAAAACCCGTAAAATAACCTTTACATAACCCGAACTAATCTAATATAACACTAATCTATACTATATATATATATATTACATTATTCTTACAGAGTATTATTATGTATTTGTGTGTGTGGTGTTAAAAACGAACGAAAAACTGGCAATTTATAGAATGTGAGCTGATTCTGATCCTCATGCGACTCGCATGGGTTTATGCCTATTTGCCATGCGACTCGCATGGCCACGCTGGACAGCTCACATATCTTTTGTCTTCTTGTTCGTCGACATATTTATTAAATATATATAAAATATAAATAATTTTAATAATTATTTATATATTATATTATATTTATGTGCATAGTAGACTAGATATTTTTGGTCCATTGCGTCGGGCGTTTCTTCTTGGCTCGGGTCCCGGTTCCGGATTTTCGGACGTCCTTGCGTACTATTTTATATCGTGTACTTTGCGTTTCATAACTTGTACTCTTGTTATTTTTAGACGTTCCTCATCAATAATTTGAACCATTTTAATTGTATCTTGTACATTTGAGCATTTTGGACCTTTCCGTCTTCAAATCTCATTTTCGCCTTTTGTCTTCGCACTTATTTAATATAAACGAATATTACTTTAATATGGAACAATTACAACTAAAATCTTGTCATTTCGGAAGGATATTGATACTAAATATATGTTCATTTAGAGCACTATCAAATATCCCCACACTTGAACGTTGCTTGTCCTCAAGCAATATAGTCTTGAAATAAAAACATACGAATCACTTCTTTATTCTTCACACTTTGTACATCAGTGATTTTGATAGAGCGGTATAAACAATGTTAGTAACGATGTGGTTAAAGGTGGGTGTGTCTTTTATAGTTGCCTCGGGTTTAGGTCAACGACACTGGCAATCAAATAGCCGATTTACTTTCGGTTTCCAAAGCAAAGTGCACATTTGAAAGGCGGTTTACAGTCCCACATGACTATAAAAATTTAGATCCTTAAGGAAATTGGATCTTTATGAAAACATTTGATCTTTTGAAAATTCATTCTAGCTTTTACCCTAGACAAGTTTTCTGATTTGACCCACCATCGGTGTTGCAAAATATATTTGTGGATCAATATTTTGGCTAAAAACTTTTAGGTTCGTGTAATCCACTGCTATCCCGGTATCGGAAAGCACACATCCAGTTTACTTGTTCCGTATATTACCTTTCGGTAAACTACCTTCCGGTTGTAAAGGAAAGCGATGAACAAGAAACTGTTAAGGCAATGTCCCGTGACATGCATTTGTTCATGGTCTAATTACGTGTCGGATGCTAGTACTATCCTTGGTAGGAGCAATAGTAAAGATCATCCTATGATTTTTCGGTCTGGCACAAGGTCCTGTCTCCGACCATGCTATGCAACCACCGTTCTTACGGTTGACACCCGATTTGGTTCAGGTGACCTAATGAATTCTAGGTGAATTCCTAGGATTTTACGTTCAATAGTAATGAACGCATTGAAAATAGGTTTTCAGAAAACAAATCGGTTTGTAATTTTGATCAAAATATTTTCTCGTTCAAGCTCGAGTTTAGATATCATCGAATTCCATGAGTTTGAATTCTCAATCTTTAAGGTCAATCTCAAGGATTGAGTAATATCAGGCTTAAAAGCTGATTTTTAATCTTTAAGGAGATTATCCTTTCTGGGGATCTGATTCATTAGTCTTATCAAGCTAATTTGCACGGTGCCTCCCCATTGTACGAGATAAATCCTTCTCATGGTTAGGATAAATCTGACCACTTGGCGACCCTGTTTGATGCTGAGGTCCGTGGATTTCCTGCTGATTTTAGAGATGACTTTTCTAGATTTTTCGTCAACCTACAGCTGGTCTGGACGACAACTTCTTAACCTAAATCAAGAAGCGTGTGTCTTTTTCGGAAGACTTTACTTCCTTTTAATGATGGAATTGATTCATCGTGTAGATCCATCTCTCATTACAGTAAATCGGGTAAAACAGTTAATTTAGTCCAAAACAAAACACCTGCAATAACTTTACAGAAACATGTGATAGATAGTTTTTAATGGAATAACTTGGTACATTCTCCCCACACTTAGTTTCTTTCTTTGCCTTTTTATTCTCCTTTATTCCATTTTAAATGAATTCAAGCGTTTTAGGTTGTTTCTCAATTTATGTCCTTTTCGAGGTAACGATAATTTCGGTATTAACACCTAGTTTTCATCGTTCATAAATATGTATAAACATGATTTTGACTTCATTTAATTGAAAATTTTTCAAATTTTCACAAAATTTGGCAAATAAACCAAGTGTAAACCCGAGAGAATTTATAACCCTTCCCCACACTTGAGATCATGCAATGCCCTCATTTGCATGAAATCAGACTCTAATTATAAATTCATGAGGGTGATTAGTGTAGAAAAGTGATTAAGAATACCTAGTTTATACTTACAAAGCTTGTCGAATGATAGATGGCGCGCCTCATCGTTCATTCCTTCTTATTTTATCACACATGTTTTTCTTCAAAAATGGTTGCTTTTTTGAACAGTTTGCTAATCTTTGAAAATGCGTCTTTTACCCTAACTTATCATGCATGTTTATTAACGAGTTATGCACTAACCCGAACCCCTAATTTAACGTTAAGTGGGGTTAGACTTCCCTACACTTTAGCTGACGATATGTGAAGTCAGTGGAATAAGTTCCTCGAATTAAAATAGTGAGCCAGTTATTTATATCTCGGGTGGTGTATAATATATCAATGGGTTTAAATTTTAGACTCACCCGTTGATCGTCACTACTTAATTCTTTTTTAAGTGTAGCTTTTAGTAAATGGATATGTCTCTTTTCTGGTTCTTGGTCAAATGGATCGTTATATACTGACATACATATTCCTATAGGGTGGTCAATTCCTAACATTTCCTTCCGTTCATTCTCGGGATCAAAGTTTTCACCTCTATTACCCATTTGGGTAAAATTTGAGGTGTCATTATCTATTACAGTTCTTAGTTCATCTTCGGTAGATGATTTGTCTATTGAGAATATTGGGTTGGAAGGTTGTGGAATGGTGAATTTCGGGATCGAAGTAGATTCTTCTTCATTAATGGTACTTATCGGTCCCACCACTTTGGTCTCGGGGGTAACGTTATCGTTTTCCCAAGAGTACCAATTTGTCACCCTTACTTCTTCTTCATCCATTGGTGGATCGATGATTTCGTCGGTAGAGGCTAATGTGTCGATATGTTGTGAAATTGGTAAAACTGAATAAAAAGTATCATCGGGATAGTTGGTGATTTCGGAGCTCTCGAATTCATCAAAATTCGATGATTTGAGATTTTCTTGAACAATACTCCTCAGATCAACAGGTGTGTAGTCTGATAGAGTTTCAGCTTGCCGGTTTACAAACTCGCTCATTTGTTCATTTTGAGCATCGAGTTCTTCGAGTTTGATTTTCATATGATCTAAAGAATTTTCGGACACGTAATTTTCCCCGTCTTCTGGTTGTTGAGTTTGGATATATTCTTGGGAATAATCCCAGTTTGAATTGCGTTCTTCATAATCGTTCCATGCAGGTTCTGTGGGTGCGTAATTTTCCATAGGAACGTAATAGTAACATTCCCATGTTGAGTGATAATCTCCACAGATTTCACAACCAGTTATTGTTTCGTCGTTCGCGATCCAAGATTGACTGACCGAATTGTCATCAACACTCATTTGAGAGTATTGATTTAATTGATTTCGGAGTTCAAAAAGAGTTTCCTTAATGGATCTAAATTTTTATAGTCATGTGGGACTGTAAACCACATCGTTACTACCATTGTTCATACCGCCGTATTGAAATCACTGATGTACAAAGTGTGAAGAATAAAGAAGTGATTCTAGTATTTCAAGACAATATTGCTTGAGGACAAGCAACGCTCAAGTGTGGGAATATTTGATAATGCTAAAAACGAACATATATTTCATAGCATTATTCCTCAAGAAAGACAAGCTTTTAGTTGCAATTGTTTTATTTACAAGAGATATTCGTTTAAATAATAAAAGGTGAAGACAAAAGACAGATTCGACGAATTGAAGACGCAAACGACCAAAAAGCTCAAAAGTACAAAAGACAATCAAAAAGGTTCCAATTATTGATAAGAAACGTCTCGAAATCACAAGAGTACAAGATTCAAAACGCAAAATACAAAATATAAAATTGTACGCAAGGACGTCCGAAAATCCGGAACCGGGACCTGAGCCAAGAAGAAACGCCCGACGCAACGGACCAAAAATATCTAGTCTACTATGCACAAGAATATAATATAATATATATATAATTATATATAATTATATATTATATATATTATTATTATTATATTACGTCGGCAAGAAGAAAACAAAGCAATTTGGCTGGATCCAGGGTGGCCATGAGACTCGCATGGCCAGAAGCACAAATCCATGCGAGTCGCATGGAGTGAGATTGCTGGTCAGGTCCTATATAAAGCCAGTTTTCTGCCGAGTTTTAATCATCTTTTTTTTTCTTCCTCTTCATACGTAAATATATTTATATTTATAATTTATATTTTAATTTTAATTATAATTCTAATAATAAGGGTATGTTAGCGAATGTTGTAAGGGTGTAAGTCGAAATTCTGTCCGTGTAACGCTACGCTATTTTTAATCATTGTAAGTTATGTTCAACCTTTTTACATTAATGTCTCGTAGCTAAGTTATTATTATGCTTATTTAAAACGAAGTAATCATGATATTGGGCTAATTACTAAAATTGGGTATTGGGCTTTGTACCATAATTGGGGTTTGGACAAAAGAACGACACTTGTGGAAATTAGACTATGGGCTATTAATGGGCTTTATATTTGTTTAACTAAATGAAAATTTGTTAATGTTAATATAAAGATTTACAATTGGGCGTCCCTATAAATTACCATATACACTCGATCGGACACGATGGGCGGGGTATTTATATGTACGAATAATCGTTCATTTAACCGGACACGGGAATGGATTAATAGCCACTAGAATAATTAAAACAGGGGTGAAATTACATTCAAGGGTAATTGGTGTAATTGTTAACAAAGTAGTAAAACCTTGGTTTACACGCAGTCGATAACCTGGTGTATTCATTAAACAAAGTATTAAAACCTTGTTACAATTCGAATCCCCAATTAGTTGGAATATTTAACTTCGGGTATAATAATAATTTGACAAGGACACTTGCAATTTATATTTATGACTGATGGACTGTTATGGACAAAAACCAGACGGACATATTGAATAATCCAGGACAAAGGACAATTAACCCATGGGCATAAAACTAAAATCAACACGTCAAACATCATGATTACGGAAGTTTAAATAAGCATAATTCTTTTATTTCATATTTAATTTCCTTTATTTTATTTTATCGCACTTTTAATTATCGTACTTTTTAATTATCGCAATTTTATTTTATCGCATTTTTATTATTCGCAATTTCATTATCGTTATTTACTTTACGCTTTAACTTTAGTCTTGTATTTATATTTTACATTAGGTTTTAACTGCGACTAAAGTTTTAAAATCGACAAACCGGTCATTAAACGGTAAAAACCCCCCTTTATAACAATAATATTACTTATATATATATTTGTATTTTTATAAAAGTAAACTAATATAGCGTTGAGCTTTGTTCAAAGATTTCCCTGTGGAACGAACCGGACTTACTAAAAACTACACTACTGTACGATTAGGTACACTGCCTATAAGTGTTGTAGCAAGGTTTAAGTATATCCATTCTATAAATAAATAAATATCTTGTGTAAAATTGTATCGTATTTAATAGTTTTTCCTAGTAAAATAATAACTATTTTATATACACCTCGTTCGACATCAAGTATTTTTGGCGCCGCTGCCGGGGACTTTTCGCCGAAGCGAAACGCCATATTTTTAATTTTTAAGTTATAATTAGTTTTTGTAAAATTTATATTTTTGTTTAAAAATTAAAAAATATATAAAAAAAAAAAAAAAGCTTTTAAAATCGAAAAAAAAAAGTATTTTAAATATATTTTTAAGTTTTTCTTTTATTCTTACAAAATTATAAAGTATTTTAAGTTTATTTTTAGTTTTTAAAATTAAGTTTTATTTTAATTATATATATATATTTATCTTTTAAATATAAAACAGAAAAATATAAATAAATAATAAATATTACGTGACCTGTCATTTGAACCAGTCCAATTGAACCAGTTCAGGGTGTCCATGCGACTCGCATGACCCACCCCCTTAAATCATGCGACTCGCATGAGGGGTCTGACAGGGCCACAAACAAACCCTAATCACGCATTTATTACGGATAATATATTAATATTATTAACTAACCCTAATCTATTATCTATTATTATTATATTTAAGTTTTTAGTTTATTTTAATTAACTTAAAAACTAGTTTTATTATAGATAATATTTAATACAAAAATATATAAAATATAAAAATAATATTTTTATAAAATCTAATATTTTTATAACTTTTTATAACTTTTATATTTTGTCCCTTTTTAATCGTTGTAGCGTAACTTTTGTATTTTTAGCTCATATTTAATTTTAAACTTAGTTTTTGCTATAGTTATTTTTACTCCTATATTTTTAGGTTTTGCCGTAGAATTCCTTAAGTGCTTTTTCTTTAGACTAAGATTTAGGTGCTTTAGAATTTTGCGACGCCTTTTTAAGTTTTAGTTTCTTTTTAAGTTATTTCCATTTGGGATTTAGTTTTTCCTGTAAGCTTTAATATTTTTAGACCTTTTACTATGTATCAATTATCATTCCAATTAGTAATTTCAATTTGCGATTATAATTTTAAGTTAGTTGTAGTAATAAGGTTAGGTTAGTTAAGTATTTTTAAGTTTTTACAAGTTTCTTTTATTTTTCCGTCACCTTTTATTTTTCAACCATTTTTTCCTTTTTCGACCTTTTTCGACGAACTCTTTTTCTTTCTTATTTCTCGCTATTCTAGTTTTTAGGACTTAGAATTTTTTCTACTTCTTATCTAAATTTCTTAAAATTACGAAAATTTATTTTAAGTGGTTAAATTAATAGACATCAAAATTTTCTGGTTCGTAGTAATAGTTGGATTTGTACGTGGACCGGGTTATTGGAGCCAAACAGTCCTCAATTATATTGAGACCAAACGAATCCTGCCCCTCTGCTGCATCTTTTGGCTATTCGAAACGTGGGCAAAATCAGAAAAGTCTATTGATTGGATAACTTATTATAATTTTTCTTTCCTTTTAAAAACTAATAGGATATTCAGTGAATGCACCGAGCAAGACGTTCATCACCTTTTGTACGTTCACCACCTGTAACTCGATCAAGACATCATTTAACAAATATAACCGCCGTTGATTTTTCTTTAGAATCGTCATCCAATCGACCAAGTACTTCAGTTCAAATTTCCGATAATCCAGTTTTTGAAACAAACCTCACAATTGAGAATCCGGAAAATATTCAGGAACGGTTCGTAGATCCTGAACCATTAAACTTTCCTCCGGAACCACCAATCATTCAAACAGAGATTGTTGAGGAACGAACTATTAAATCAGAACCATCTAGTGATACCGATTCAACAAATTCAATTATGGAGAATCTGGAACCTTTAAGTATGGAAGACCGAATGAGAGCTAAACGCACTGGCCAAGGTCACGCAATTACTCATCCAGACATTAATGCGCCAGATTATGAAATCAAAGGACAAATTCTACACATGGTGACTAATCAATGCCAATTTAGTGGTGCGCCGAAGGAAGATCCAAATGAACATCTACGTACCTTTAATAGGATTTGCACACTATTTAAAATACGAGAAGTGGAGGATGAACAGATATATCTCATGTTATTTCCCTGGACTTTAAAGGGAGAAGCCAAAGATTGGTTGGAATCGTTACCTGAAGGGGCGATCGATACATGGGACGTTTTAGTTGACAAATTTCTTAAACAATTTTTTCCTGCATCTAAAGCCGTAAGACTTCAAGCAGAAATTGTTACGTTCACACAGAAGCCAAATGAAACTCTATATGAGGCGTGGACAAGATATGGAAAGTTATTAAGAGGATGTCCGCAACATGGTTTAGACACCTGTCAAATAGTACAAATATTCTACCGAGGATGCGACATCACTACAAGAAAAGACATAGATATAGCAGCTGGTGGTTCGATTATGAAGAAAACCGAAACTGATGCTTACAAAATTATTGATAACACTGCTTCCCACTCGCATGAGTGGCACCAAGAAAAAGATATCATTAGATCATCTAAAGCAGCTAGAGCTGATTCTAGCCATGACTTAGATTCCATTTCCGCAAAGATAGATGCTTTCGAGAGACGAATGGAAAAGATGACTAAAGATATTCATGCTATAGGAATTAGTTGTGAGCAGTGTGGAGGACCACATTTGACAAAAGATTGTCTAAGTATTGAATTAACAATGGAACAAAGAGAGAATATTTCATACATAAACCAAAGGCCTGGAAATAATTATCAGAATAATTATCAACCACCAAGACCGATTTACAATCAAAACCAGAATTATAACCGAAATATTCCATACAACAACCAACAAGGTCCTAGCAATCAACAATTATCCAATAATACTTACAATCAGCAAAGACCTAATTTTCAAAACAAACCACCACAACAAACCGATGATAAAAAGCCGACTTTAGAAGATATGATGACGAAGCTAGTTGAAACTCAAACGCAGTTTTTCACATCTCAAAAACAAACCAATGAACAAAATGCTCAAGCATTTAGAAATCAACAAGCTTCTATTCAAAATCTGGAACAAGAAGTGAGTAACCTAGCAAGGTTAATAGGTGAAAGAAAACCGGGAAGTTTACCTACTGATACAAATGCTAACCCCCGGAATGAAACAGCTAAAGCTATTACCACAAGAAGTGGTACAACACTTAAACCACCTGAAATACCTGTAACTTCTGATGAAACTATTCCTACTCCACAAGAACCACAACCTGATCAGGATAAGGAAAAAGAACCGGTAGTTGAAAAGGTTAATGAAGATAACACAGTTAAGGATAAACCTTATGTTAAACCATACCAACCACCACTTCCTTACCCGAGTAAAATGAAAAAAGAAAAACTTGAAGCCGAGCAATCCAAATTCTTGGATATGTTTAAACAGATAAATGTAAATCTTCCTTTCATTGATGTGATTTCAGGAATGCCAAGATATGCTAAATTCTTGAAAGATCTGATCACAAATAGAAAGAAAATGGAAGAACTCTCGGCTGTTACTATGAATGCTAATTGTTCAGCAGTGCTGTTGAATAAGATACCAGAAAAACTATCTGATCCAGGAAGTTTCACAATTCCATGTTTTCTGGGTAGTCTTAGTTCAATAGAAGCATTGGCAGACTTAGGTGCTAGTATAAATCTAATGCCGTATTCACTATACGCTAAACTAGACCTTGGAGAATTGAAACCAACCAGAATAAGCATACAACTAGCCGATAGATCAATAAAATATCCTAGAGGGATAATGGAGAACATGCTAGTTAAAGTTGGTACTTTAGTATTTCCAGTAGATTTTGTTGTTTTGGACATGGAAGAAGATTCTCAAGTTCCTCTCATATTAGGAAGACCATTCTTAAACACGGCTAAAGCAATGATAGACGTGTTCGGTAAGAAATTGACCCTAAGTATAGAGGATGAGAGTGTTACCTTTTCAGTTGATAGAGCAATGCAACAACCACAATCTGCAGATGATACATGTTATTATATTCAAACTATAGATGCACATGCAGAATTATTAGAAGAATTTCCAGAATTACAAGGAACAGGAGAATGTTCTTTAGGAGAAGGTAATGAACCAATTGATGAAGCTGAAATGTTAGCTACACTTATAGCTAATGGATATGAACCAACAACAGAAGAAATACAAATGCTAAAAGAAGAAGACAGATATCGATACAAATCATCGATAGAAGAACCTCCGAAATTAGAATTAAAGCCACTTCCAAACCATTTGGAATACGCTTATTTACATGGTGAATCTGAATTACCTGTAATAATATCGTCTTCTCTTACTGAAAATGAGAAATCACAACTCATTTCTGTGTTGAAAGCTCATAAACCAGCCATTGCATGGAAGATTCATGATATTAAAGGAATAAGTCCTTCGTATTGCACACATAAAATCCTTATGGAAGAAGGTCATAAAACGTATGTGCAACGCCAACGAAGACTAAATCCTAATATGCAAGATGTAGTTAAGAAAGAGATTATTAAACTGCTAGATGCAGGTTTGATATATCCAATTTCTGATAGTCCATGGGTAAGCCCAGTTCAATGCGTACCTAAGAAGGGTGGCATGACTGTCATTACAAATGAGAAAAATGAGCTTATTCCTACTAGGACTGTAACAGGATGGCGTGTATGTATTGATTATAGAAAATTAAATGACGCCACCAGAAAAGATCACTTTCCCTTACCTTTCATAGATCAAATGTTGGAAAGATTAGCCGGAAATAGTTACTATTGTTTTCTAGATGGATTTTCCGGATATTTTCAAATTCCAATAGCACCCGAGGATCAAGAGAAAACCACATTCACGTGCCCATATGGTACTTTTGCTTACAAACGCATGCCATTTGGACTTTGCAACGCCCCTGCAACCTTTCAAAGGTGTATGATGGCAATTTTTCACGACATGATAGAAGAATGCATGGAAGTATTCATGGATGACTTTTCAGTCTTCGGTGATACATTTAAATCATGTCTAGTTAATCTGGAACGAATGCTAATTAGATGCGAAAAATCAAATCTAGTACTTAATTGGGAGAAATGTCATTTCATGGTTAAAGAAGGCATCGTTCTTGGACATAAAATTTCAAAAGAAGGAATTGAAGTGGATAGAGCTAAAGTAGATGTAATTGCTAAACTTCCACATCCCACCAATGTTAGAGGAGTTAGGAGTTTTCTAGGGCATGCCGGTTTTTACCGACGTTTTATAAAAGATTTTTCTAAAATTGCCACTCCTATGAATAAACTCCTAGAAAAGGATGCGCCATTCATCTTTTCAGATGAATGTATCAAATCTTTTAATATTCTTAAAGAGAAACTAACTAATGCACCGATCATGATAACACCAAATTGGAATCTACCATTTGAACTAATGTGCGATGCAAGTGATTTTGCAATGGGAGCCGTTTTAGGACAAAGGATTGAAAAACGATTTCAACCTATATATTATGCTAGTAAGACATTACAAGGAGCACAAACGAACTATACAACTACTGAAAAAGAACTCCTTGCTATTGTCTTTGCTTTTGACAAATTTCGATCATATCTCGTTCTAGCAAAAACGGTGGTCTATACAGACCATTCTGCTCTTAGATACCTATTTTCAAAACAAGATGCTAAACCAAGATTAATCCGTTGGATCTTACTCTTACAAGAGTTTGATATTGAAATCCGAGATAAAAGAGGAGCAGAAAATCTCGCCGCTGATCATCTTTCTCGTCTTGAAAATCCCGAATTAGAAGTTCTGAATGAATCAGCCATACAAGACAACTTTCCTGATGAATATCTATTGAAGATAGATTATAAAGAAATCCCATGGTTTGCAGACTATGCAAACTACTTAGTTTGTGGATTCCTTGAAAAAGGATTATCGTACCAAAGACGAAAGAAATTCTTCAGTGATATAAAACACTATTTCTGGGAAGATCCACATCTGTTTAAAAGTTGTCCCGATGGAATAATACGCCGATGTGTATTTGGAGATGAAGCTAGTAAAATTTTAAACCATTGTCACACAGGACCAACAGGAGGGCATTATGGGCCTCAACTAACAGCAAGAAAAGTTTATGAAGCTGGATTCTATTGGCCTACAATTTACAAAGACGCACACCTTCTTTGCAAATCCTGTGATGCATGTCAAAGGGCCGGAAAAATAAGTCAACGTGATGAAATGCCACAAAATGTCATCCAAGTATGTGAAGTATTTGACATTTGGGGTATTGACTTTATGGGTCCATTTCCAAAATCTCATAATAATCTATATATACTCGTAGCCATTGATTATGTATCTAAATGGGCGGAAGCACAAGCTCTCCCAACTAACGATGCACGAGTTGTAGTCAACTTTTTAAAACGTCTTTTTGCAAGGTTTGGAACACCGAAAGCTTTAATAAGTGATCGGGGAACTCATTTTTGTAATAATCAACTTGAGAAAGTTCTTAAAAGATATGGAGTAACTCATAAAATCTCCACCGCATATCATCCACAAACAAGTGGACAAGTTGAAAATACCAACCGAGCTTTAAAACGTATTCTAGAGAAAACCGTAGGATCAAATCCGAAGGAATGGTCCATTAAATTGGAGGATGCACTCTGGGCTTTTAGAACAGCCTACAAAACTCCAATTGGAACCACACCTTTTAGACTTGTTTATGGAAAAGCATGTCATCTTCCAGTAGAAATTGAACACAAAGCATTTTGGGCTTTGAAGACATGTAATCTTGATTTACATGAAGCTGGACGTCTACGATTAAGTCAACTAAACGAATTAGAAGAATTAAGACATGAAGCATACGAAAATTCGTTAATCTATAAAGAAAGAACGAAGAAATGGCATGATAAAAGAATCAGAAGTTCAAAAGAATTCAAAGAAGGAGACAGAGTTCTTCTTTTCAATTCACGATTCAAGCTATTTCCTGGAAAATTGAAATCAAGATGGTCTGGACCATTCATAGTCAAAAGAGTTTTCCCATACGGAACGATAGAATTGATAAATTCAAATGGGATTGAATTTAAAGTTAATGGTCACAGAGTTAAACATTACATACATGGTCCGATGGAAGTCGACAACGAAGTTAATCACAATTTCGATACCACAGCTAACTAAGTGTGGGGAGAATCAAGTCTTTAAAGGATAATATGTATTTCTGTTAGAGTTAGATTGTCTGTTTTCGTGTAGTTCTCGAAAATGGAACACGTATGGTCTTTCCCTAGCAGACCCTAAAGAACTAGTCTTCTCCCCCCATTCTGAATTTTTATTTTTTTTAGGTTTTTACAAAATGAAGACTGCCTGTGAATTAAACCATGGTCTAATGCTACACGCTTTGATCACTAAAAGAAATAATGATATACTACCGAGCGAATTAGTATCAGTAATCAGAGAAAGAATGGACGGAGTTAGAAAAGGATCCAGATGCGAAGATAATAAGTTACAATTTGGTAAAGGAAAATCAAAATCCGCAGCGAAAAGAAGAGCACGACACCTAGAAAGATGTCACAAATGCGGAAAATGGTCACATGGAGGTAAATGTTCAAATAATCAAACCTATTCAAATACCGAATTTGTTACTTTATGCAGAGACGGACCGTTCATATGTTTAGAAGAAAAGACAATGAATGCTCGAGGTTACGCCTATGCAGCCATGGAAAACCAATTAAACCGACTATCTTATGAATATAATAGATCATATAACTAAGAAATCTATTTCACAGGTATGTCTGTACAGTTTTTATTTTTATTTTTAACCTTTTGATAATAAACGATAATTTGTTCGCTAAAAAGTATGAAATTGGTATTAAATAAAATTAGGTTTGGCGACCGAAATTATTGATATCGTTCAAAAATTTATTACATCACTGCGAAATTTAACGTTTATTCTTAAGGTATAAATATCTTTAATCAATCAACCCAAAATATTTCAAAAATTCGTCATGAGTTAAATTAGGTCTTGGAACCGAAATTACTTTACCGAAAAGAGGGACGCATATTTTTGATAATATTTGATTGATTAAAGTGGGATAAAAAGACAAAAAGATTTTTAAATTTATTTTTACCATGTTTTTAAAATTAATATTTAAATCTTAAGTTAATATTGTAAACTTTATAAAAACAATATATTTAAAATTGTAAATATTTGAAAAATTAATATAAGTTTGATATGAATTTATGAATTTTTAAATTAAGTTTGGTGTGAATTTTTAATTTTATATTTAAGTTGTGTGAATTTAAAAACAAAAATTTAATTTATCTCATTAAGTTAAGAATATGATTTTTAAAATTCGTCGTAAGTTGAAGACTAGGTCTTTGAACCGAAATTGCTTTACCCGAGGGAGGGACGAGAACTTTTATTATCATTATTTTTAATCTTTTTGATTTAAAGTATGCCAAAAACATTAAAAAACCCAAAAATCTAAGCTTTTAAAACAATTGCTTGAAATTGACAAATTTTAAAATTTTGTCGAGGGACGGACTAGGGCATCGTCCCGAAACGACCTCGTCTTAAAAAGAAACAAAATTTTTAAAAATTTTATTAAATTTTATGTTTTAAAAGTATAAGGTTTTTATAAAAAAAAAAAAAAAAAAAAAAAAATTAAAAATACCTGGAAAATACCCCCATGCGACTCGCATGGGGGAAAGGCTTATACCATGCGAGTCGCATGGGAGCCAAAAACTGGTCAGGTTCAAAATTCCAGCCGAGCTGCTCTTTTTCACAACACACATACACAAACACGAACTTACTCCAAAACCCTCTCAAAAATTCATCATTTTTCACCAAATTTCTTGCAAAACTTCACAACAATTATGCCTAGATTCAGTAGTCTCAACCCCTTCAGGAGAAAGGTAAAGATTTCACCCCTAATCTCTTTAAATTCGAATTTTTGTGTTCTTGAGCTAGAAAATTTATATTTTGATTTTGTTAAATTTAGGTGTAATTAGAGCTAAATTGTTGTTATATTATGCATGTATATCCTAGATAGAAGCTATTTAACATGAATTGAAGCTAAAAACTTCAAATTTTTAAGAATCTAGGGTTTGTGTTCTTGAGCAATTTGGGGCTTTTTGATATAAACAGGTTATGGCCGATTTTTGTCATGAATTGTTGCTAAATTAAGTAGTGTAACATGTTTAGGTAGTTAATTGATCCAAACTTTGAGCCTAAACATGTTTTTGAGAATTAAAGTGGGCTTTTTAAGTCTAAAAATTCATGAACTTGGATAATTTGATATAAAGGCCATTTGAAACTTGTTTCATTGCTAGTAGTGATCATTTTGGCATGTTATTTAAGATAAATGCTTATGAACTTGATGTACATTTTTCGTATATGCTTATTTGACAAAGTGTAGACTTGACAAAAATATGAAAATGAGCACTAGTTTGATTTGAATGCAATGTAACAAGTGTTTAATTGTTATAATAATTATTGTTGACATGTTTAAGAGTTTAAATGTGATAAAACATTGTACACATTTTCGTATGTAAAAATGTAGAATTGTTATTGTTAAGAAAATGTGTATAAAATGTGTTATGAATTGAACATGTCATCATAATTGTTTCAAGTTATTATTTTGCTAACACTAATGCATATTTGGATGCACAATTTTTGTGTTTAATGTGTTTTACAGAGAGCCGATACTGGAGGTTCAGGTGCATCATCGTCCAGGCAACCAGAGCCCGAACCGGAAATGTTTCATGAACAAGAACAACATATGCAACAAGAAGAAGAAGAACAGGAGGAGCAACATATTCCATATCACGATCAAGATCAATTATTCATGAATCAGTTTCGTCAATTCGCTCCACATCAAAGGATTCTGAGCTTAGACATTAATGAAGATCAGTTACACCCAAATCTAAGATTTGATCGATGTTGGATAGAGTATCCAGATTATCAAAAGAACATGCACATTCTCTACTTTAAGGTTGTTGAAATGCCAAGGGCAATTGACTGGGTACCTTTGGAAACAGTTAACCTTGCCGAACCGATTCGGGAATTATTGGTGCAAAGGTATGGTAATTCTCAGTTTAATGATTGGATGCGCCTATTTTCCATTCGTAGAACCATATATAGGGAATGGTGTATAGAATTACTTAGTACTATTAAGTTAAACAGTGATGTTAGGAGGATAGATGATAGAAGCTTTATTAGATTTCTGTTAGGTGGACGCATGTACAGAATGTCCATGATAGATTTAGCCAGGGCCTTACAGATTTACACCCCTGCTGAACTTTTGAGCCCCGACTGTAATAGCCTGATTGCCCAAGGAGAAAGGGTAGATAGGGAATTTGATATTAACGCCATCTGGAGGCGTATGTCCCACTTTAATGAATTTCACGCCAGTGGAAATCATACATACTTAGATATAGACAGAGCTGAACTCCGGGTGATTCATAGATTCTTAGCAAACACAATTACACAAAGGGGTAGGAATAAGGAGAAATTGACCGTAAACGATTTGTTCTACCTCAAGTGTATTAGAGACCCGAGGAGTTTCGTTAACATTCCCTATTGTGTTGGTTATTATCTCGCTAATGTAGTTTCGGGGATGAAATCGGGGAGTATTATAGGTGGTGGTATTTTCATTACTCTCATTGGAGAGTATTTAGGTGTAGATAAGCACCAAGGGGGTCCAATGAACGAAATAGAGGACGGAGGTGAAACTATAAGTTCAAACCTTTATCACGGTGCAAGGGTATTATTGATTAGACGTGGTCGGGTATATCGATACGAGGGACCTCAGCGACAGGTAGAAAGAGGTTCGGATGATGAAATGGAAGAGGCGAACAACATTATAGGAGTTGTTCGGGAGACTGCTCTTGATTTAGGCGTTCGTATGGAGGATGAATACATGACGAACTATGATAGGCATATGCAGTACGAGGCATGGCAACGTCGGAATGACTACGAGCATTCCCGGCAACGAGAGCATGGCCGATGGGATTATCATCAGCGCCAAATTATAAGCCAGTTGCAGCCTGGCGAGATGTATTATCCGACCCGACCCGCATACTATCCCGCACATCAGCCAGAAATGAGACCACCCTATGATTCATATGATTATGACGCAGCATACCAGTTCACCTATAATCAGCCATGGAACCCGGACGCGAACATGAATTGGGATCCCTATCCTAATTATCCTCCTAACCCACCTCCTGATCAGTAGAGATAAGTTGGTAATTTATATTTTTATTATTTTAAACACTTAACATTTTAATTACATTTATGTAATGTTTGATATTTCTATTATTATTGTGTACTAATATTTTTCTTATAATTTGAAAGTGGGATGCCAAAGTTCCATTTCAAATTACATGTATGATTATATTTGTATTGTATGTATTCAATTTTATGCACAAAACAGGGAAAAACAAAGCGTTTTCAAAGACTGGCATTAAGTTCAGCAAAAGCAAGTAATTTTGACGACAATGATGCAAAATGTATGTGAAATAACAACAAGACGGAATGAACAAATGACGTGCACCATTTATCATTCAGCAAACAAATGCCAATATATTTGGAAACTTTGGTAAAAATTTAATCATTTTCACACAAATCACCCTCAATAATTTAAATTGTTACTGATTTCTTGCAAATGAGGGCATTGCAAGATCTTAAGTGTGGGAAGGGGTTAAATTCTTTCGGATTTTAAAATTTTTATATTAAACACTTGGTTACCATTAAAAATACTAGTAAAGCAGTAGTTGTATTAGAATCTAGTGCTCTCTGATAAAAAGAACAGCCCTAGTCTTATATACTGACTACCCAATTCTAGTAAAATTTTTCAAAATTTTCAATTAAATGAATTCAAAATCATGTTTATACATATTTATGAACGATAAAACTAGGTTTTAACACCGAAATTATTGTTACCTCGGAAAGGACATAAATTGAGAAACAAACTAAAATGTCAAAATTCATTTAAAATGGAATAGAGGACGATAAAAAGGCAAAGAAATAAACTAAGTGTGGGGAGAATGTACCAAGTTATTCAATTAAAAATTATCTATCACATGTTTCTGTAAAGTTATTGCAGGTGCTTTTGTTTTGAACTAAATTAATAGTTTTACCCGGTTTATTGTGATACTTTTGAAAGAAAGATGGATCTACACGATGAATCAATTTCATCATTAGAAGGAAGTAAAGTCTTCCGAAAAAGACACGCGCTTCTTGATTTAGGTCATGAAGTTGTCGTCCAGACCAGCTGTAGGTTGACGAAAAATCTAGAAAAGTCATCACTAAAATCGGCTGGAAATCCACGGACCTCAGCATCAAACAGGGTCGCCAAGTGGTCAGATTTATCCTAACCATGAGAAGGATTTATCTCTTACAATGGGGGGGCACCGTGCAAATTAGCTTGATAAGACTAATGAATCAGATCCCCAGAAAGGATAATCTCCTTAAAGATTAAAAATCAGCTTTTAAGCCTGATATTACTCAATCCTTGAGATTGACCTTAAAGATTGAGAATTACAAACTCATGGAATTCAATGATATCTAAACTCGAGCTTGAACGAGAAAATATTTTGATCAAAAATACAAACCGATTTGTTTTCTGAAAACCCATTTTCAATGCGTTCATTACCATTGAACGTAAAATCCTAGGAATTCACCTGGAATTCATTAGGTCACCTGAACCAAATCGGGTGTCAACCGTAAGAACGGTGGTTGCATAGCATGGTCGAAGACAGGACCTTGTGCCAGACCGAAAAATCAAAGGATGATCTTTACTATTGCTCCTACCAAGGATAGTTCTAGCATCCGACACGTTAATTAGATCATAATCAAAAGCATGTCACGGGACATTGCCTTAACAGTTGCTTGTTCAACGCTTTCCTTTACAACCGGACGGTAGTTTGCCGAAAGGTAATATACGGAACAAGTAAACTGGACGTGTTGCTTTCCAAATACAAGGTTAGCAAGTGGGTGACACAAAACCGCAAGTTTTGAGCTAAAATTTTCAAATCTGAAACCCACCAAACCCACAAAAATATTTTGCAAACACCGGTAAAGGGTTATTCCGGAAAACTTATCTAGGGTAAAAACTAGATTTAATTTTCAAAAGATCAAATGTTTTCATAAAGATCCAATTTCCTTAATGGATCTAAATTTTTATAGTCATGTGGGACTGTAAACCACATCGTTACTACCATTGTTCATACCGCCGTATTGAAATCACTGATGTACAAAGTGTGAAGAATAAAGAAGTGATTCTAGTATTTCAAGACAATATTGCTTGAGGACAAGCAACGCTCAAGTGTGGGAATATTTGATAATGCTAAAAACGAACATATATTTCATAGCATTATTCCTCAAGAAAGACAAGCTTTTAGTTGCAATTGTTCTATTTACAAGAGATATTCGTTTAAATAATAAAAGGTGAAGACAAAAGACAGATTCGACGAATTGAAGACGCAAATGACCAAAAAGCTCAAAAGTACAAAAGACAATCAAAAAGGTTCCAATTATTGATAAGAAACGTCTCGAAATCACAAGAGTACAAGATTCAAAACGCAAAATACAAAATATAAAATTGTACGCAAGGACGTCCGAAAATCCGGAACCGGGACCTGAGCCAAGAAGAAACGCCCGACGCAACGGACCAAAAATATCTAGTCTACTATGCACAAGAATATAATATAATATATATATAATTATATATAATTATATATTATATATATTATTATTATTATATTACGTCGGCAAGAAGAAAACAAAGCAATTTGGCTGGATCCAGGGTGGCCATGCGACTCGCATGGCCAGAAGCACAAATCCATGCGAGTCGCATGGAGTGAGATTGCTGGTCAGGTCCTATATAAAGCCAGTTTTCTGCCGAGTTTTAATCATCTTTTTTTTTCTTCCTCTTCATACGTAAATATATTTATATTTATAATTTATATTTTAATTTTAATTATAATTCTAATAATAAGGGTATGTTAGCGAATGTTGTAAGGGTGTAAGTCGAAATTCTGTCCGTGTAACGCTACGCTATTTTTAATCATTGTAAGTTATGTTCAACCTTTTTACATTAATGTCTCGTAGCTAAGTTATTATTATGCTTATTTAAAACGAAGTAATCATGATATTGGGCTAATTACTAAAATTGGGTAATTGGGCTTTGTACCATAATTGGGGTTTGGACAAAAGAACGACACTTGTGGAAATTAGACTATGGGCTATTAATGGGCTTTATATTTGTTTAACTAAATGAAAATTTGTTAATGTTAATATAAAGATTTACAATTGGGTGTCCCTATAAATTACCATATACACTCGATCGGACACGATGGGCGGGGTATTTATATGTACGAATAATCGTTCATTTAACCGGACACGGGAATGGATTAATAGCCACTAGAATAATTAAAACAGGGGTGAAATTACATTCAAGGGTAATTGGTGTAATTGTTAACAAAGTAGTAAAACCTTGGTTTACACGCAGTCGATAACCTGGTGTATTCATTAAACAAAGTATTAAAACCTTGTTACAATTCGAATCCCCAATTAGTTGGAATATTTAACTTCGGGTATAATAATAATTTGACAAGGACACTTGCAATTTATATTTATGACTGATGGACTGTTATGGACAAAAACCAGACGGACATATTGAATAATCCAGGACAAAGGACAATTAACCCATGGGCATAAAACTAAAATCAACACGTCAAACATCATGATTACGGAAGTTTAAATAAGCATAATTCTTTTATTTCATATTTAATTTCCTTTATTTTATTTTATCGCACTTTTAATTATCGTACTTTTTAATTATCGCAATTTTATTTTATCGCATTTTTATTATTCGCAATTTCATTATCGTTATTTACTTTACGCTTTAATTTTAGTCTTGTATTTATATTTTACATTAGGTTTTAACTGCGACTAAAGTTTTAAAATCGACAAACCGGTCATTAAACGGTAAAAACCCCCCTTTATAACAATAATATTACTTATATATATATTTGTATTTTTATAAAAGTAAACTAATATAGCGTTGAGCTTTGTTCAAAGATTTCCCTGTGGAACGAACCGGACTTACTAAAAACTACACTACTGTACGATTAGGTACACTGCCTATAAGTGTTGTAGCAAGGTTTAAGTATATCCATTCTATAAATAAATAAATATCTTGTGTAAAATTGTATCGTATTTAATAGTTTTTCCTAGTAAAATAATAACTATTTTATATACACCTCGTTCGACATCAAGTATTTTTAAACCAGCCATTGCATGGAAGATTCATGATATTAAAGGAATAAGTCCTTCGTATTGCACACATAAAATCCTTATGGAAGAAGGTCATAAAACGTATGTGCAACGCCAACGAAGACTAAATCCTAATATGCAAGATGTAGTTAAGAAAGAGATTATTAAACTGCTAGATGCATGTTTGATATATCCAATTTCTGATAGTCCATGGGTAAGCCCAGTTCAATGCGTACCTAAGAAGGGTGGCATGACTGTCATTACAAATGAGAAAAATGAGCTTATTCCTACTAGGACTGTAACAGGATGGCGTGTATGTATTGATTATAGAAAATTAAATGACGCCACCAGAAAAGATCACTTTCCCTTACCTTTCATAGATCAAATGTTGGAAAGATTAGCCGGAAATAGTTACTATTGTTTTCTAGATGGATTTTCCGGATATTTTCAAATTCCAATAGCACCCGAGGATCAAGAGAAAACCACATTCACGTGCCCATATGGTACTTTTGCTTACAAACGCATGCCATTTGGACTTTGCAACGCCCCTGCAACCTTTCAAAGGTGTATGATGGCAATTTTTCACGACATGATAGAAGAATGCATGGAAGTATTCATGGATGACTTTTCAGTCTTCGGTGATACATTTAAATCATGTCTAGTTAATCTGGAACGAATGCTAATTAGATGCGAAAAATCAAATCTAGTACTTAATTGGGAGAAATGTCATTTCATGGTTAAAGAAGGCATCGTTCTTGGACATAAAATTTCAAAAGAAGGAATTGAAGTGGATAGAGCTAAAGTAGATGTAATTGCTAAACTTCCACATCCCACCAATGTTAGAGGAGTTAGGAGTTTTCTAGGGCATGCCGGTTTTTACCGACGTTTTATAAAAGATTTTTCTAAAATTGCCACTCCTATGAATAAACTCCTAGAAAAGGATGCGCCATTCATCTTTTCAGATGAATGTATCAAATCTTTTAATATTCTTAAAGAGAAACTAACTAATGCACCGATCATGATAACACCAAATTGGAATCTACCATTTGAACTAATGTGCGATGCAAGTGATTTTGCAGTGGGAGCCGTTTTAGGACAAAGGATTGAAAAACGATTTCAACCTATATATTATGCTAGTAAGACATTATAAGGAGCACAAACGAACTATACAACTACTGAAAAAGAACTCCTTGCTATTGTCTTTGCTTTTGACAAATTTCGATCATATCTCGTTCTAGCAAAAACGGTGGTCTATACAGACCATTCTGCTCTTAGATACCTATTTTCAAAACAAGATGCTAAACCAAGATTAATCCGTTGGATCTTACTCTTACAAGAGTTTGATATTGAAATCCGAGATAAAAGAGGAGCAGAAAATCTCGCCGCTGATCATCTTTCTCGTCTTGAAAATCCCGAATTAGAAGTTCTGAATGAATCAGCCATACAAGACAACTTTCCTGATGAATATCTATTGAAGATAGATTATAAAGAAATTCCATGGTTTGCAGACTATGCAAACTACTTAGTTTGTGGATTCCTTGAAAAAGGATTATCGTACCAAAGACGAAAGAAATTCTTCAGTGATATAAAACACTATTTCTGGGAAGATCCACATCTGTTTAAAAGTTGTCCCGATGGAATAATACGCCGATGTGTATTTGGAGATGAAGCTAGTAAAATTTTAAACCATTGTCACACAGGACCAACAGGAGGGCATTATGGGCCTCAACTAACAGCAAGAAAAGTTTATGAAGCTGGATTCTATTGGCCTACAATTTACAAAGACGCACACCTTCTTTGCAGATCCTGTGATGCATGTCAAAGGGCCGGAAAAATAAGTCAACGTGATGAAATGCCACAAAATGTCATCCAAGTATGTGAAGTATTTGACATTTGGGGTATTGACTTTATGGGTCCATTTCCAAAATCTCATAATAATCTATATATACTCGTAGCCATTGATTATGTATCTAAATGGGCGGAAGCACAAGCTCTCCCAACTAACGATGCACGAGTTGTAGTCAACTTTTTAAAACGTCTTTTTGCAAGGTTTGGAACACCGAAAGCTTTAATAAGTGATCGGGGAACTCATTTTTGTAATAATCAACTTGAGAAAGTTCTTAAAAGATATGGAGTAACTCATAAAATCTCCACCGCATATCATCCACAAACAAGTGGACAAGTTGAAAATACCAACCGAGCTTTAAAACGTATTCTAGAGAAAACCGTAGGATCAAATCCGAAGGAATGGTCCATTAAATTGGAGGATGCACTCTGGGCTTTTAGAACAGCCTACAAAACTCCAATTGGAACCACACCTTTTAGACTTGTTTATGGAAAAGCATGTCATCTTCCAGTAGAAATTGAACACAAAGCATTTTGGGCTTTGAAGACATGTAATCTTGATTTACATGAAGCTGGACGTCTACGATTAAGTCAACTAAACGAATTAGAAGAATTAAGACATGAAGCGTACGAAAATTCGTTAATCTATAAAGAAAGAACGAAGAAATGGCATGATAAAAGAATCAGAAGTTCAAAAGAATTCAAAGAAGGAGACAGAGTTCTTCTTTTCAATTCACGATTCAAGCTATTTCCTGGAAAATTGAAATCAAGATGGTCTGGACCATTCATAGTCAAAAGAGTTTTCCCATACGGAACGATAGAATTGATAAATTCAAATGGGATTGAATTTAAAGTTAATGGTCACAGAGTTAAACATTACATACATGGTCCGATGGAAGTCGACAACGAAGTTAATCACAATTTCGATACCACAGCTAACTAAGTGTGGGGAGAATCAAGTCTTTAAAGGATAATATGTATTTCTGTTAGAGTTAGATTGTCTGTTTTCGTGTAGTTCTCGAAAATGGAACACGTATGGTCTTTCCCTAGCAGACCCTAAAGAACTAGTCTTCTCCCCCCATTCTGAATTTTTATTTTTTTTAGGTTTTTACAAAATGAAGACTGCCTGTGAATTAAACCATGGTCTAATGCTACACGCTTTGATCACTAAAAGAAATAATGATATACTACCGAGCGAATTAGTATCAGTAATCAGAGAAAGAATGGACGGAGTTAGAAAAGGATCCAGATGCGAAGATAATAAGTTACAATTTGGTAAAGGAAAATCAAAATCCGCAGCGAAAAGAAGAGCACGACACCTAGAAAGATGTCACAAATGCGGAAAATGGTCACATGGAGGTAAATGTTCAAATAATCAAACCTATTCAAATACCGAATTTGTTACTTTATGCAGAGACGGACCGTTCATATGTTTAGAAGAAAAGACAATGAATGCTCGAGGTTACGCCTATGCAGCCATGGAAAACCAATTAAACCGACTATCTTATGAATATAATAGATCATATAACTAAGAAATCTATTTCACAGGTATGTCTGTACAGTTTTTATTTTTATTTTTAACCTTTTGATAATAAACGATAATTTGTTCGCTAAAAAGTATGAAATTGGTATTAAATAAAATTAGGTTTGGCGACCGAAATTATTGATATCGTTCAAAAATTTATTACATCACTGCGAAATTTAACGTTTATTCTTAAGGTATAAATATCTTTAATCAATCAACCCAAAATATTTCAAAAATTCGTCATGAGTTAAATTAGGTCTTGGAACCGAAATTACTTTACCGAAAAGAGGGACGCATATTTTTGATAATATTTGATTGATTAAAGTGGGATAAAAAGACAAAAAGATTTTTAAATTTATTTTTACCATGTTTTTAAAATTAATATTTAAATCTTAAGTTAATATTGTAAACTTTATAAAAACAATATATTTAAAATTGTAAATATTTGAAAAATTAATATAAGTTTGATATGAATTTATGAATTTTTAAATTAAGTTTGGTGTGAATTTTTAATTTTATATTTAAGTTGTGTGAATTTAAAAACAAAAATTTAATTTATCTCATTAAGTTAAGAATATGATTTTTAAAATTCGTCGTAAGTTGAAGACTAGGTCTTTGAACCGAAATTGCTTTACCCGAGGGAGGGACGAGAACTTTTATTATCATTATTTTTAATCTTTTTGATTTAAAGTATGCCAAAAACATTAAAAAACCCAAAAATCTAAGCTTTTAAAACAATTGCTTGAAATTGACAAATTTTAAAATTTTGTCGAGGGACGGACTAGGGCATCGTCCCGAAACGACCTCGTCTTAAAAAGAAACAAAATTTTTAAAAATTTTATTAAATTTTATGTTTTAAAAGTATAAGGTTTTTATAAAAAAAAAAAAAAAAAAAAAAAAAAAATTAAAAATACCTGGAAAATACCCCCATGCGACTCGCATGGGGGAAAGGCTTATACCATGCGAGTCGCATGGGAGCCAAAAACTGGTCAGGTTCAAAATTCCAGCCGAGCTGCTCTTTTTCACAACACACATACACAAACACGAACTTACTCCAAAACCCTCTCAAAAATTCATCATTTTTCACCAAATTTCTTGCAAAACTTCACAACAATTATGCCTAGATTCAGTAGTCTCAACCCCTTCAGGAGAAAGGTAAAGATTTCACCCCTAATCTCTTTAAATTCGAATTTTTGTGTTCTTGAGCTAGAAAATTTATATTTTGATTTTGTTAAATTTAGGTGTAATTAGAGCTAAATTGTTGTTATATTATGCATGTATATCCTAGATAGAAGCTATTTAACATGAATTGAAGCTAAAAACTTCAAATTTTTAAGAATCTAGGGTTTGTGTTCTTGAGCAATTTGGGGCTTTTTGATATAAACAGGTTATGGCCGATTTTTGTCATGAATTGTTGCTAAATTAAGTAGTGTAACATGTTTAGGTAGTTAATTGATCCAAACTTTGAGCCTAAACATGTTTTTGAGAATTAAAGTGGGCTTTTTAAGTCTAAAAATTCATGAACTTAGATAATTTGATATAAAGGCCATTTGAAACTTGTTTCATTGCTAGCAGTGATCATTTTGGCATGTTATTTAAGATAAATGCTTATGAACTTGATGTACATTTTTCGTATATGCTTATTTGACAAAGTGTAGACTTGACAAAAATATGAAAATGAGCACTAGTTTGATTTGAATGCAATGTAACAAGTGTTTAATTGTTATAATAATTATTGTTGACATGTTTAAGAGTTTAAATGTGATAAAACATTGTACACATTTTCGTATGTAAAAATGTAGAATTGTTATTGTTAAGAAAATGTGTATAAAATGTGTTATGAATTGAACATGTCATCATAATTGTTTCAAGTTATTATTTTGCTAACACTAATGCATATTTGGATGCACAATTTTTG
Source organism: Rutidosis leptorrhynchoides (assembly GCF_046630445.1). Lineage (NCBI taxonomy): Eukaryota > Viridiplantae > Streptophyta > Magnoliopsida > Asterales > Asteraceae > Rutidosis > Rutidosis leptorrhynchoides. The sequence continues at coordinate 561,389,019 of NC_092333.1, forward strand.
TGTTTAATGTGTTTTACAGAGAGCCGATACTGGAGGTTCAGGTGCATCATCGTCCAGGCAACCAGAGCCCGAACCGGAAATGTTTCATGAACAAGAACAACATATGCAACAAGAAGAAGAAGAACAGGAGGAGCAACATATTCCATATCACGATCAAGATCAATTATTCATGAATCAGTTTCATCAATTCGCTCCACATCAAAGGATTCTGAGCTTAGACATTAATGAAGATCAGTTACACCCAAATCTAAGATTTGATCGATGTTGGATAGAGTATCCAGATTATCAAAAGAACATGCACATTCTCTACTTTAAGGTTGTTGAAATGCCAAGGGCAATTGACTGGGTACCTTTGGAAACAGTTAACCTTGCCGAACCGATTCGGGAATTATTGGTGCAAAGGTATGGTAATTCTCAGTTTAACGATTGGATGCGCCTATTTTCCATTCGTAGAACCATATATAGGGAATGGTGTATAGAATTACTTAGTACTATTAAGTTAAACAGTGATGTTAGGAGGATAGATGATAGAAGCTTTATTAGATTTCTGTTAGGTGGACGCATGTACAGAATGTCCATGATAGATTTAGCCAGGGCCTTACAGATTTACACCCCTGCTGAACTTTTGTGCCCCGACTGTAATAGCCTGATTGCCCAAGGAGAAAGGGTAGATAGGGAATTTGATATTAACGCCATCTGGAGGCGTATGTCCCACTTTAATGAATTTCACGCCAGTGGAAATCATACATACTTAGATATAGACAGAGCTGAACTCCGGGTGATTCATAGATTCTTAGCAAACACAATTACACAAAGGGGTAGGAATAAGGAGAAATTGACCGTAAACGATTTGTTCTACCTCAAGTGTATTAGAGACCCGAGGAGTTTCGTTAACATTCCCTATTGTGTTGGTTATTATCTCGCTAATGTAGTTTCGGGGATGAAATCGGGGAGTATTATAGGTGGTGGTATTTTCATTACTCTCATTGGAGAGTATTTAGGTGTAGATAAGCACCAAGGGGGTCCAATGAACGAAATAGAGGACGGAGGTGAAACTATAAGTTCAAACCTTTATCACGGTGCAAGGGTATTATTGATGAGACGTGGTCAGGTATATCGATACGAGGGACCTCAGCGACAGGTAGAAAGAGGTTCGGATGATGAAATGGAAGAGGCGAACAACATTATAGGAGTTGTTCGGGAGACTGCTCTTGATTTAGGCGTTCGTATGGAGGATGAATACATGACGAACTATGATAGGCATATGCAGTACGAGGCATGGCAACGTCGGAATGACTACGAGCATTCCCGGCAACGAGAGCATGGCCGATGGGATTATCATCAGCGCCAAATTATAAGCCAGTTGCAGCCTGGCGAGATGTATTATCCGACCCGACCCGCATACTATCCCGCACATCAGCCAGAAATGAGACCACCCTATGATTCATATGATTATGACGCAGCATACCAGTTCACCTATAATCAGCCATGGAACCCGGACGCGAACATGAATTGGGATCCCTATCCTAATTATCCTCCTAACCCACCTCCTGATCAGTAGAGATAAGTTGGTAATTTATATTTTTATTATTTTAAACACTTAACATTTTAATTACATTTATGTAATGTTTGATATTTCTATTATTATTGTGTACTAATATTTTTCTTATAGTTTGAAAGTGGGATGCCAAAGTTCCATTTCAAATTACATGTATGATTATATTTGTATTGTATGTATTCAATTTTATGCACAAAACAGGGAAAAACAAAGCGTTTTCAAAGACTGGCATTAAGTTCAGCAAAAGCAAGTAATTTTGACGACAATGATGCAAAATGTATGTGAAATAACAACAAGACGGAATGAACAAATGACGTGCACCATTTATCATTCAGCAAACAAACGCCAATATATTTGGAAACTTTGGTAAAAATTTAATCATTTTCACACAAATCACCCTCAATAATTTAAATTGTTACTGATTTCTTGCAAATGAGGGCATTGCAAGATCTTAAGTGTGGGAAGGGGTTAAATTCTTTCGGATTTTAAAATTTTTATATTAAACACTTGGTTACCATTAAAAATACTAGTAAAGCAGTAGTTGTATTAGAATCTAGTGCTCTCTGATAAAAAAGAACAGCCCTAGTCTTATATACTGACTACCCAATTCTAGTAAAATTTTTCAAAATTTTCAATTAAATGAATTCAAAATCATGTTTATACATATTTATGAACGATAAAACTAGGTTTTAACACCGAAATTATTGTTACCTCGGAAAGGACATAAATTGAGAAACAAACTAAAATGTCAAAATTCATTTAAAATGGAATAGAGGACGATAAAAAGGCAAAGAAATAAACTAAGTGTGGGGAGAATGTACCAAGTTATTCAATTAAAAATTATCTATCACATGTTTCTGTAAAGTTATTGCAGGTGCTTTTGTTTTGAACTAAATTAATAGTTTTACCCGGTTTATTGTGATACTTTTGAAAGAAAGATGGATCTACACGATGAATCAATTCCATCATTAGAAGGAAGTAAAGTCTTCCGAAAAAGACACGCGCTTCTTGATTTAGGTCATGAAGTTGTCGTCCAGACCAGCTGTAGGTTGACGAAAAATCTAGAAAAGTCATCACTAAAATCGGCTGGAAATCCACGGACCTCAGCATCAAACAGGGTCGCCAAGTGGTCAGATTTATCCTAACCATGAGAAGGATTTATCTCGTACAATGGGGGGGCACCGTGCAAATTAGCTTGATAAGACTAATGAATCAGATCCCCAGAAAGGATAATCTCCTTAAAGATTAAAAATCAGCTTTTAAGCCTGATATTACTCAATCCTTGAGATTGACCTTAAAGATTGAGAATTACAAACTCATGGAATTCAATGATATCTAAACTCGAGCTTGAACGAGAAAATATTTTGATCAAAAATACAAACCGATTTGTTTTCTGAAAACCCATTTTCAATGCGTTCATTACCATTGAACGTAAAATCCTAGGAATTCACCTGGAATTCATTAGGTCACCTGAACCAAATCGGGTGTCAACCGTAAGAACGGTGGTTGCATAGCATGGTCGAAGACAGGACCTTGTGCCAGACCGAAAAATCAAAGGATGATCTTTACTATTGCTCCTACCAAGGATAGTTCTAGCATCCGACACGTTAATTAGATCATAATCAAAAGCATGTCACGGGACATTGCCTTAACAGTTGCTTGTTCAACGCTTTCCTTTACAACCGGACGGTAGTTTGCCGAAAGGTAATATACGGAACAAGTAAACTGGACGTGTTGCTTTCCAAATACAAGGTTAGCAAGTGGGTGACACAAAACCGCAAGTTTTGAGCTAAAATTTTCAAATCTGAAACCCACCAAACCCACAAAAATATTTTGCAAACACCGGTAAAGGGTTATTCCGGAAAACTTATCTAGGGTAAAAACTAGATTTAATTTTCAAAAGATCAAATGTTTTCATAAAGATCCAATTTCCTTAATGGATCTAAATTTTTATAGTCATGTGGGACTGTAAACCACATCGTTACTACCATTGTTCATACCGCCGTATTGAAATCACTGATGTACAAAGTGTGAAGAATAAAGAAGTGATTCTAGTATTTCAAGACAATATTGCTTGAGGACAAGCAACGCTCAAGTGTGGAAATATTTGATAATGCTAAAAACGAACATATATTTCATAGCATTATTCCTCAAGAAAGACAAGCTTTTAGTTGCAATTGTTCTATTTACAAGAGATATTCGTTTAAATAATAAAAGGTGAAGACAAAAGACAGATTCGACGAATTGAAGACGCAAACGACCAAAAAGCTCAAAAGTACAAAAGACAATCAAAAAGGTTCCAATTATTGATAAGAAACGTCTCGAAATCACAAGAGTACAAGATTCAAAACGCAAAATACAAAATATAAAATTGTACGCAAGGACGTCCGAAAATCCGGAACCGGGACCTGAGCCAAGAAGAAACGCCCGACGCAACGGACCAAAAATATCTAGTCTACTATGCACAAGAATATAATATAATATATATATAATTATATATAATTATATATTATATATATTATTATTATTATATTACGTCGGCAAGAAGAAAACAAAGCAATTTGGCTGGATCCAGGGTGGCCATGCGACTCGCATGGCCAGAAGCACAAATCCATGCGAGTCGCATGGAGTGAGATTGCTGGTCAGGTCCTATATAAAGCCAGTTTTCTGCCGAGTTTTAATCATCTTTTTTTTTTCTTCCTCTTCATACGTAAATATATTTATATTTATAATTTATATTTTAATTTTAATTATAATTCTAATAATAAGGGTATGTTAGCGAATGTTGTAAGGGTGTAAGTCGAAATTCTGTCCGTGTAACGCTACGCTATTTTTAATCATTGTAAGTTATGTTCAACCTTTTTACATTAATGTCTCGTAGCTAAGTTATTATTATGCTTATTTAAAACGAAGTAATCATGATATTGGGCTAATTACTAAAATTGGGTAATTGGGCTTTGTACCATAATTGGGGTTTGGACAAAAGAACGACACTTGTGGAAATTAGACTATGGGCTATTAATGGGCTTTATATTTGTTTAACTAAATGAAAATTTGTTAATGTTAATATAAAGATTTACAATTGGGCGTCCCTATAAATTACCATATACACTCGATCGGACACGATGGGCGGGGTATTTATATGTACGAATAATCGTTCATTTAACCGGACACGGGAATGGATTAATAGCCACTAGAATAATTAAAACAGGGGTGAAATTACATTCAAGGGTAATTGGTGTAATTGTTAACAAAGTAGTAAAACCTTGGTTTACACGCAGTCGATAACCTGGTGTATTCATTAAACAAAGTATTAAAACCTTGTTACAATTCGAATCCCCAATTAGTTGGAATATTTAACTTCGGGTATAATAATAATTTGACAAGGACACTTGCAATTTATATTTATGACTGATGGACTGTTATGGACAAAAACCAGACGGACATATTGAATAATCCAGGACAAAGGACAATTAACCCATGGGCATAAAACTAAAATCAACACGTCAAACATCATGATTACGGAAGTTTAAATAAGCATAATTCTTTTATTTCATATTTAATTTCCTTTATTTTATTTTATCGCACTTTTAATTATCGTACTTTTTAATTATCGCAATTTTATTTTATCGCATTTTTATTATTCGCAATTTCATTATCGTTATTTACTTTACGCTTTAATTTTAGTCTTGTATTTATATTTTACATTAGGTTTTAACTGCGACTAAAGTTTTAAAATCGACAAACCGGTCATTAAACGGTAAAAACCCCCCTTTATAACAATAATATTACTTATATATATATTTGTATTTTTATAAAAGTAAACTAATATAGCGTTGAGCTTTGTTCAAAGATTTCCCTGTGGAACGAACCGGACTTACTAAAAACTACACTACTGTACGATTAGGTACACTGCCTATAAGTGTTGTAGCAAGGTTTAAGTATATCCATTCTATAAATAAATAAATATCTTGTGTAAAATTGTATCGTATTTAATAGTTTTTCCTAGTAAAATAATAACTATTTTATATACACCTCGTTCGACATCAAGTATTATCGTAACCCCACGCTACGACATCAAGTATTCAAACAACTGCGACAAAAGCTTTTAAAATCGAAAAAAAAAAATTATTTTAAATATATTTTTAAGTTTTTCTTTTATTCTTACAAAATTATAAAGTAATTTAAGTTTATTTTTAGTTTTTAAAATTAAGTTTTATTTTAATTATATATATATTTATCTTTTAAATATAAAACAGAAAAATATAAATAAATAATAAATATTACGTGACCTGTCATTTGAACCAGTCCAATTGAACCAGTTCAGGGTGTCCATGCGACTCGCATGACCCACCCCCTTAAATCATGCGACTCGCATGAGGGGTCTGACAGGGCCACAAACAAACCCTAATCACGCATTTATTACGGATAATATATTAATATTATTAACTAACCCTAATCTATTATCTATTATTATTATATTTAAGTTTTTAGTTTATTTTAATTAACTTAAAAACTAGTTTTATTATAGATAATATTTAATACAAAAATATATAAAATATAAAAATAATATTTTTATAAAATCTAATATTTTTATAACTTTTTATAACTTTTATATTTTGTCCCTTTTTAATCGTTGTAGCGTAACTTTTGTATTTTTAGCTCATATTTAATTTTAAACTTAGTTTTTGCTATAGTTATTTTTACTCCTATATTTTTAGGTTTTGCCGTAGAATTCCTTAAGTGCTTTTTCTTTAGACTAAGATTTAGGTGCTTTAGAATTTTGCGACGCCTTTTTAAGTTTTAGTTTCTTTTTAAGTTATTTCCATTTGGGATTTAGTTTTTCCTGTAAGCTTTAATATTTTTAGACCTTTTACTATGTATCAATTATCATTCCAATTAGTAATTTCAATTTGCGATTATAATTTTAAGTTAGTTGTAGTAATAAGGTTAGGTTAGTTAAGTATTTTTAAGTTTTTACAAGTTTCTTTTATTTTTCCGTCACCTTTTATTTTTCAACCATTTTTTCCTTTTTCGACCTTTTTCGACGAACTCTTTTTCTTTCTTATTTCTCGCTATTCTAGTTTTTAGGACTTAGAATTTTTTCTACTTCTTATCTAAATTTCTTAAAATTACGAAAATTTATTTTAAGTGGTTAAATTAATAGACATCAAAATTTTCTGGTTCGTAGTAATAGTTGGATTTGTACGTGGACCGGGTTATTGGAGCCAAACAGTCCTCAATTATATTGAGACCAAACGAATCCTGCCCCTCTGCTGCATCTTTTGGCTATTCGAAACGTGGGCAAAATCAGAAAAGTCTATTGATTGGATAACTTATTATAATTTTTCTTTCCTTTTAAAAACTAATAGGATATTCAGTGAATGCACCGAGCAAGACGTTCATCACCTTTTGTACGTTCACCACCTGTAACTCGATCAAGACATCATTTAACAAATATAACCGCCGTTGATTTTTCTTTAGAATCATCATCCAATCGACCAAGTACTTCAGTTCAAATTTCCGATAATCCAGTTTTTGAAACAAACCTCACAATTGAGAATCCGGAAAATATTCAGGAACGGTTCGTAGATCCTGAACCATTAAACTTTCCTCCGGAACCACCAATCATTCAAACAGATATTGTTGAGGAACGAACTATTAAATCAGAACCATCTAGTGATACCGATTCAACAAATTCAATTATGGAGAATCTGGAACCTTTAAGTATGGAAGACCGAATGAGAGCTAAACGCACTGGCCAAGGTCACGCAATTACTCATCCAGACATTAATGCGCCAGATTATGAAATCAAAGGACAAATTCTACACATGGTGACTAATCAATGCCAATTTAGTGGTGCGCCGAAGGAAGATCCAAATGAACATCTACGTACCTTTAATAGGATTTGCACACTATTTAAAATACGAGAAGTGGAGGATGAACAGATATATCTCATGTTATTTTCCTGGACTTTAAAGGGAGAAGCCAAAGATTGGTTGGAATCGTTACCTGAAGGGGCGATCGATACATGGGACGTTTTAGTTGACAAATTTCTTAAACAATTTTTTCCTGCATCTAAAGCCGTAAGACTTCAAGCAGAAATTGTTACGTTCACACAGAAGCCAAATGAAACTCTATATGAGGCGTGGACAAGATATGGAAAGTTATTAAGAGGATGTCCGCAACATGGTTTAGACACCTGTCAAATAGTACAAATATTCTACCGAGGATGCGACATCACTACAAGAAAAGACATAGATATAGCAGCTGGTGGTTCGATTATGAAGAAAACCGAAACTGATGCTTACAAAATTATTGATAACACTGCTTCCCACTCGCATGAGTGGCACCAAGAAAAAGATATCATTAGATCATCTAAAGCAGCTAGAGCCGATTCTAGCCATGACTTAGATTCCATTTCCGCAAAGATAGATGCTTTCGAGAGACGAATGGAAAAGATGACTAAAGATATTCATGCTATACGAATTAGTTGTGAGCAGTGTGGAGGACCACATTTGACAAAAGATTGTCTAAGTATTGAATTAACAATGGAACAAAGAGAGAATATTTCATACATAAACCAAAGGCCTGGAAATAATTATCAGAATAATTATCAACCACCAAGACCGATTTACAATCAAAACCAGAATTATAACCGAAATATTCCATACAACAACCAACAAGGTCCTAGCAATCAACAATTATCCAATAATACTTACAATCAGCAAAGACCTAATTTTCAAAACAAACCACCACAACAAACCGATGATAAAAAGCCGAATTTAGAAGATATGATGACGAAGCTAGTTGAAACTCAAACGCAGTTTTTCACATCTCAAAAACAAACCAATGAACAAAATGCTCAAGCATTTAGAAATCAACAAGCTTCTATTCAAAATCTGGAACAAGAAGTGAGTAACCTAGCAAGGTTAATAGGTGAAAGAAAACCGGGAAGTTTACCTAGTGATACAAATGCTAACCCCCGGAATGAAACAGCTAAAGCTATTACCACAAGAAGTGGTACAACACTTAAACCACCTGAAATACCTGTAACTTCTGATGAAACTATTACTACTCCACAAGAACCACAACCTGATCAGGATAAGGAAAAAGAACCGGTAGTTGAAAAGGTTAATGAAGATAACACAGTTAAGGATAAACCTTATGTTAAACCATACCAACCACCACTTCCTTACCCGAGTAAAATGAAAAAAGAAAAACTTGAAGCCGAGCAATCCAAATTCTTGGATATGTTTAAACAGATAAATGTAAATCTTCCTTTCATTGATGTGATTTCAGGAATGCCAAGATATGCTAAATTCTTGAAAGATCTGATCACGAATAGAAAGAAAATGGAAGAACTCTCGGCTGTTACTATGAATGCTAATTGTTCAGCAGTGCTGTTGAATAAGATACCAGAAAAACTATCTGATCCAGGAAGTTTCACAATTCCATGTTTTCTGGGTAGTCTTAGTTCAATAGAAGCATTGGCAGACTTAGGTGCTAGTATAAATCTAATGCCGTATTCACTATACGCTAAACTAGACCTTGGAGAATTGAAACCAACCAGAATAAGCATACAACTAGCCGATAGATCAATAAAATATCCTAGATGGATAATGGAGAACATGCTAGTTAAAGTTGGTACTTTAGTATTTCCAGTAGATTTTGTTGTTTTGGACATGGAAGAAGATTCTCAAGTTCCTCTCATATTAGGAAGACCATTCTTAAACACGGCTAAAGCAATGATAGACGTGTTCGGTAAGAAATTGACCCTAAGTATAGAGGATGAGAGTGTTACCTTTTCAGTTGATAGAGCAATGCAACAACCACAATCTGCAGATGATACATGTTATTATATTCAAACTATAGATGCACATGCAGAATTATTAGAAGAATTTCCAGAATTACAAGGAACAGGAAAATGTTCTTTAGGAGAAGGTAATGAACCAATTGATGAAGCTGAAATGTTAGCTACACTTATAGCTAATGGATATGAACCAACAACAGAAGAAATACAAATGCTAAAAGAAGAAGACAGATATCGATACAAATCATCGATAGAAGAACCTCCGAAATTAGAATTAAAGCCACTTCCAAACCATTTGGAATACGCTTATTTACATGGTGAATCTGAATTACCTGTAATAATATCGTCTTCTCTTACTGAAAATGAGAAATCACAACTCATTTCTGTGTTGAAAGCTCATAAACCAGCCATTGCATGGAAGATTCATGATATTAAAGGAATAAGTCCTTCGTATTGCACACATAAAATCCTTATGGAAGAAGGTCATAAAACGTATGTGCAACGCCAACGAAGACTAAATCCTAATATGCAAGATGTAGTTAAGAAAGAGATTATTAAACTGCTAGATGCAGGTTTGATATATCCAATTTCTGATAGTCCATGGGTAAGCCCAGTTCAATGCGTACCTAAGAAGGGTGGCATGACTGTCATTACAAATGAGAAAAATGAGCTTATTCCTACTAGGACTGTAACAGGATGGCGTGTATGTATTGATTATAGAAAATTAAATGACGCCACCAGAAAAGATCACTTTCCCTTACCTTTCATAGATCAAATGTTGGAAAGATTAGCCGGAAATAGTTACTATTGTTTTCTAGATGGATTTTCCGGATATTTTCAAATTCCAATAGCACCCGAGGATCAAGAGAAAACCACATTCACGTGCCCATATGGTACTTTTGCTTACAAACGCATGCCATTTGGACTTTGCAACGCCCCTGCAACCTTTCAAAGGTGTATGATGGCAATTTTTCACGACATGATAGAAGAATGCATGGAAGTATTCATGGATGACTTTTCAGTCTTCGGTGATACATTTAAATCATGTCTAGTTAATCTGGAACGAATGCTAATTAGATGCGAAAAATCAAATCTAGTACTTAATTGGGAGAAATGTCATTTCATGGTTAAAGAAGGCATCGTTCTTGGACATAAAATTTCAAAAGAAGGAATTGAAGTGGATAGAGCTAAAGTAGATGTAATTGCTAAACTTCCACATCCCACCAATGTTAGAGGAGTTAGGAGTTTTCTAGGGCATGCCGGTTTTTACCGACGTTTTATAAAAGATTTTTCTAAAATTGCCACTCCTATGAATAAACTCCTAGAAAAGGATGCGCCATTCATCTTTTCAGATGAATGTATCAAATCTTTTAATATTCTTAAAGAGAAACTAACTAATGCACCGATCATGATAACACCAAATTGGAATCTACCATTTGAACTAATGTGCGATGCAAGTGATTTTGCAATGGGAGCCGTTTTAGGACAAAGGATTGAAAAACGATTTCAACCTATATATTATGCTAGTAAGACATTACAAGGAGCACAAACGAACTATACAACTACTGAAAAAGAACTCCTTGCTATTGTCTTTGCTTTTGACAAATTTCGATCATATCTCGTTCTAGCAAAAACGGTGGTCTATACAGACCATTCTGCTCTTAGATACCTATTTTCAAAACAAGATGCTAAACCAAGATTAATCCGTTGGATCTTACTCTTACAAGAGTTTGATATTGAAATCCGAGATAAAAGAGGAGCAGAAAATCTCGCCGCTGATCATCTTTCTCGTCTTGAAAATCCCGAATTAGAAGTTCTGAATGAATCAGCCATACAAGACAACTTTCCTGATGAATATCTATTGAAGATAGATTATAAAGAAATCCCATGGTTTGCAGACTATGCAAACTACTTAGTTTGTAGATTCCTTGAAAAAGGATTATCGTACCAAAGACGAAAGAAATTCTTCAGTGATATAAAACACTATTTCTGGGAAGATCCACATCTGTTTAAAAGTTGTCCCGATGGAATAATACGCCGATGTGTATTTGGAGATGAAGCTAGTAAAATTTTAAACCATTGTCACACAGGACCAACAGGAGGGCATTATGGGCCTCAACTAACAGCAAGAAAAGTTTATGAAGCTGGATTCTATTGGCCTACAATTTACAAAGACGCACACCTTCTTTGCAAATCCTGTGATGCATGTCAAAGGGCCGGAAAAATAAGTCAACGTGATGAAATGCCACAAAATGTCATCCAAGTATGTGAAGTATTTGACATTTGGGGTATTGACTTTATGGGTCCATTTCCAAAATCTCATAATAATCTATATATACTCGTAGCCATTGATTATGTATCTAAATGGGCGGAAGCACAAGCTCTCCCAACTAACGATGCACGAGTTGTAGTCAACTTTTTAAAACGTCTTTTTGCAAGGTTTGGAACACCGAAAGCTTTAATAAGTGATCGGGGAACTCATTTTTGTAATAATCAACTTGAGAAAGTTCTTAAAAGATATAGAGTAACTCATAAAATCTCCACCGCATATCATCCACAAACAAGTGGACAAGTTGAAAATACCAACCGAGCTTTAAAACGTATTCTAGAGAAAACCGTAGGATCAAATCCGAAGGAATGGTCCATTAAATTGGAGGATGCACTCTGGGCTTTTAGAACAGCCTACAAAACTCCAATTGGAACCACACCTTTTAGACTTGTTTATGGAAAAGCATGTCATCTTCCAGTAGAAATTGAACACAAAGCATTTTGGGCTTTGAAGACATGTAATCTTGATTTACATGAAGCTGGACGTCTACGATTAAGTCAACTAAACGAATTAGAAGAATTAAGACATGAAGCATACGAAAATTCGTTAATCTATAAAGAAAGAACGAAGAAATGGCATGATAAAAGAATCAGAAGTTCAAAAGAATTCAAAGAAGGAGACAGAGTTCTTCTTTTCAATTCACGATTCAAGCTATTTCCTGGAAAATTGAAATCAAGATGGTCTGGACCATTCATAGTCAAAAGAGTTTTCCCATACGGAACGATAGAATTGATAAATTCAAATGGGATTGAATTTAAAGTTAATGGTCACAGAGTTAAACATTACATACATGGTCCGATGGAAGTCGACAACGAAGTTAATCACAATTTCGATACCACAGCTAACTAAGTGTGGGGAGAATCAAGTCTTTAAAGGATAATATGTATTTCTGTTAGAGTTAGATTGTCTGTTTTCGTGTAGTTCTCGAAAATGGAACACGTATGGTCTTTCCCTAGCAGACCCTAAAGAACTAGTCTTCTCCCCCCATTCTGAATTTTTATTTTTTTTAGGTTTTTACAAAATGAAGACTGCCTGTGAATTAAACCATGTTCTAATGCTACACGCTTTGATCACTAAAAGAAATAATGATATACTACCGAGCGAATTAGTATCAGTAATCAGAGAAAGAATGGACGGAGTTAGAAAAGGATCCAGATGCGAAGATAATAAGTTACAATTTGGTAAAGGAAAATCAAAATCCGCAGCGAAAAGAAGAGCACGACACCTAGAAAGATGTCACAAATGCGGAAAATGGTCACATGGAGGTAAATGTTCAAATAATCAAACCTATTCAAATACCGAATTTGTTACTTTATGCAGAGACGGACCGTTCATATGTTTAGAAGAAAAGACAATGAATGCTCGAGGTTACGCCTATGCAGCCATGGAAAACCAATTAAACCGACTATCTTATGAATATAATAGATCATATAACTAAGAAATCTATTTCACAGGTATGTCTGTACAGTTTTTATTTTTATTTTTAACCTTTTGATAATAAACGATAATTTGTTCGCTAAAAAGTATGAAATTGGTATTAAATAAAATTAGGTTTGGCGACCGAAATTATTGATATCGTTCAAAAATTTATTACATCACTGCGAAATTTAACGTTTATTCTTAAGGTATAAATATCTTTAATCAATCAACCCAAAATATTTCAAAAATTCGTCATGAGTTAAATTAGGTCTTGGAACCGAAATTACTTTACCGAAAAGAGGGACGCATATTTTTGATAATATTTGATTGATTAAAGTGGGATAAAAAGACAAAAAGATTTTTAAATTTATTTTTACCATGTTTTTAAAATTAATATTTAAATCTTAAGTTAATATTGTAAACTTTATAAAAACAATATATTTAAAATTTTAAATATTTGAAAAATTAATATAAGTTTGATATGAATTTATGAATTTTTAAATTAAGTTTGGTGTGAATTTTTAATTTTATATTTAAGTTGTGTGAATTTAAAAACAAAAATTTAATTTATCTCATTAAGTTAAGAATATGATTTTTAAAATTCGTCGTAAGTTGAAGACTAGGTCTTTGAACCGAAATTGCTTTACCCGAGGGAGGGACGAGAACTTTTATTATCATTATTTTTAATCTTTTTGATTTAAAGTATGCCAAAAACATTAAAAAACCCAAAAATCTAAGCTTTTAAAACAATTGCTTGAAATTGACAAATTTTAAAATTTTGTCGAGGGACGGACTAGGGCATCGTCCCGAAACGACCTCGTCTTAAAAAGAAACAAAATTTTTAAAAATTTTATTAAATTTTATGTTTTAAAAGTATAAGGTTTTTATAAAAAAAAAAAAAAAAAAAAAAAAAAAAAATTAAAAATACCTGGAAAATACCCCCATGCGACTCGCATGGGGGAAAGGCTTATACCATGCGAGTCGCATGGGAGCCAAAAACTGGTCAGGTTCAAAATTCCAGCCGAGCTGCTCTTTTTCACAACACACATACACAAACACGAACTTACTCCAAAACCCTCTAAAAAATTCATCATTTTTCACCAAATTTCTTGCAAAACTTCACAACAATTATGCCTAGATTCAGTAGTCTCAACCCCTTCAGGAGAAAGGTAAAGATTTCACCCCTAATCTCTTTAAATTCGAATTTTTGTGTTCTTGAGCTAGAAAATTTATATTTTGATTTTGTTAAATTTAGGTGTAATTAGAGCTAAATTGTTGTTATATTATGCATGTATATCCTAGATAGAAGCTATTTAACATGAATTGAAGCTAAAAACTTCAAATTTTTAAGAATCTAGGGTTTGTGTTCTTGAGCAATTTGGGGCTTTTTGATATAAACAGGTTATGGCCGATTTTTGTCATGAATTGTTGCTAAATTAAGTAGTGTAACATGTTTAGGTAGTTAATTGATCCAAACTTTGAGCCTAAACATGTTTTTGAGAATTAAAGTGGGCTTTTTAAGTCTAAAAATTCATGAACTTGGATAATTTGATATAAAGGCCATTTGAAACTTGTTTCATTGCTAGTAGTGATCATTTTGGCATGTTATTTAAGATAAATGCTTATGAACTTGATGTACATTTTTCGTATATGCTTATTTGACAAAGTGTAGACTTGACAAAAATATGAAAATGAGCACTAGTTTGATTTGAATGCAATGTAACAAGTGTTTAATTGTTATAATAATTATTGTTGACATGTTTAAGAGTTTAAATGTGATAAAACATTGTACACATTTTCGTATGTAAAAATGTAGAATTGTTATTGTTAAGAAAATGTGTATAAAATGTGTTATGAATTGAACATGTCATCATAATTGTTTCAAGTTATTATTTTGCTAACACTAATGCATATTTGGATGCACAATTTTTGTGTTTAATGTGTTTTACAGAGAGCCGATACTGGAGGTTCAGGTGCATCATCGTCCAGGCAACCAGAGCCCGAACCGGAAATGTTTCATGAACAAGAACAACATATGCAACAAGAAGAAGAAGAACAGGAGGAGCAACATATTCCATATCACGATCAAGATCAATTATTCATGAATCAGTTTCGTCAATTCGCTCCACATCAAAGGATTCTGAGCTTAGACATTAATGAAGATCAGTTACACCCAAATCTAAGAATTGATCGATGTTGGATAGAGTATCCAGATTATCAAAAGAACATGCACATTCTCTACTTTAAGGTTGTTGAAATGCCAAGGGCAATTGACTGGGTACCTTTGGAAACAGTTAACCTTGCCGAACCGATTCGGGAATTATTGGTGCAAAGGTATGGTAATTCTCAGTTTAACGATTGGATGCGCCTATTTTCCATTCGTAGAACCATATATAGGGAATGGTGTATAGAATTACTTAGTACTATTAAGTTAAACAGTGATGTTAGGAGGATAGATGATAGAAGCTTTATTAGATTTCTGTTAGGTGGACGCATGTACAGAATGTCCATGATAGATTTAGCCAGGGCCTTACAGATTTACACCCCTGCTGAACTTTTGAGCCCCGACTGTAATAGCCTGATTGCCCAAGGAGAAAGGGTAGATAGGGAATTTGATATTAACGCCATCTGGAGGCGTATGTCCCACTTTAATGAATTTCACGCCAGTGGAAATCATACATACTTAGATATAGACAGAGCTGAACTCCGGGTGATTCATAGATTCTTAGCAAACACAATTACACAAAGGGGTAGGAATAAGGAGAAATTGACCGTAAACGATTTGTTCTACCTCAAGTGTATTAGAGACCCGAGGAGTTTCGTTAACATTCCCTATTGTGTTGGTTATTATCTCGCTAATGTAGTTTCGGGGATGAAATCGGGGAGTATTATAGGTGGTGGTATTTTCATTACTCTCATTGGAGAGTATTTAGGTGTAGATAAGCACCAACGGGGTCCAATGAACGAAATAGAGGACGGAGGTGAAACTATAAGTTCAAACCTTTATCACGTTGCAAGGGTATTATTGATGAGACGTGGTCGGGTATATCGATACGAGGGACCTCAGCGACAGGTAGAAAGAGGTTCGGATGATGAAATGGAAGAGGCGAACAACATTATAGGAGTTGTTCGGGAGACTGCTCTTGATTTAGGCGTTCGTATGGAGGATGAATACATGACGAACTATGATAGGTATATGCAGTACGAGGCATGGCAACGTCGGAATGACTACGAGCATTCCCGGCAACGAGAGCATGGCCGATGGGATTATCATCAGCGCCAAATTATAAGCCAGTTGCAGCCTGGCGAGATGTATTATCCGACCCGACCCGCATACTATCCCGCACATCAGCCAGAAATGAGACCACCCTATGATTCATATGATTATGACGCAGCATACCAGTTCACCTATAATCAGCCATGGAACCCGGACGCGAACATGAATTGGGATCCCTATCCTAATTATCCTCCTAACCCACCTCCTGATCAGTAGAGATAAGTTGGTAATTTATATTTTTATTATTTTAAACACTTAACATTTTAATTACATTTATGTAATGTTTGATATTTCTATTATTATTGTATACTAATATTTTTCTTATAGTTTGAAAGTGGGATGCCAAAGTTCCATTTCAAATTACATGTATGATTATATTTGTATTGTATGTATTCAATTTTATGCACAAAACAGGGAAAAACAAAGCGTTTTCAAAGACTGGCATTAAGTTCAGCAAAAGCAAGTAATTTTGACGACAATGATGCAAAATGTATGTGAAATAACAACAAGACGGAATGAACAAATGACGTGCACCATTTATCATTCAGCAAACAAACGCCAATATATTTGGAAACTTTGGTAAAAATTTAATCATTTTCACACAAATCACCCTCAATAATTTAAATTGTTACTGATTTCTTGCAAATGAGGGCATTGCAAGATCTTAAGTGTGGGAAGGGGTTAAATTCTTTCGGATTTTAAAATTTTTATATTAAACACTTGGTTACCATTAAAAATACTAGTAAAGCAGTAGTTGTATTAGAATCTAGTGCTCTCTGATAAAAAAGAACAGCCCTAGTCTTATATACTGACTACCCAATTCTAGTAAAATTTTTTAAAATTTTCAATTAAATGAATTCAAAATCATGTTTATACATATTTATGAACGATAAAACTAGGTTTTAACACCGAAATTATTGTTACCTCGGAAAGGACATAAATTGAGAAACAAACTAAAATGTCAAAATTCATTTAAAATGGAATAGAGGACGATAAAAAGGCAAAGAAATAAACTAAGTGTGGGGAGAATGTACCAAGTTATTCAATTAAAAATTATCTATCACATGTTTCTGTAAAGTTATTGCAGGTGCTTTTGTTTTGAACTAAATTAATAGTTTTACCCGGTTTATTGTGATACTTTTGAAAGAAAGATGGATCTACACGATGAATCAATTCCATCATTAGAAGGAAGTAAAGTCTTCCGAAAAAGACACGCGCTTCTTGATTTAGGTCATGAAGTTGTCGTCCAGACCAGCTGTAGGTTGACGAAAAATCTAGAAAAGTCATCACTAAAATCGGCTGGAAATCCACGGACCTCAGCATCAAACAGGGTCGCCAAGTGGTCAGATTTATCCTAACCATGAGAAGGATTTATCTCGTACAATGGGGGGGCACCGTGCAAATTAGCTTGATAAGACTAATGAATCAGATCCCCAGAAAGGATAATCTCCTTAAAGATTAAAAATCAGCTTTTAAGCCTGATATTACTCAATCCTTGAGATTGACCTTAAAGATTGAGAATTACAAACTCATGGAATTCAATGATATCTAAACTCGAGCTTGAACGAGAAAATATTTTGATCAAAAATACAAACCGATTTGTTTTCTGAAAACCCATTTTCAATGCGTTCATTACCATTGAACGTAAAATCCTAGGAATTCACCTGGAATTCATTAGGTCACCTGAACCAAATCGGGTGTCAACCGTAAGAACGGTGGTTGCATAGCATGGTCGAAGACAGGACCTTGTGCCAGACCGAAAAATCAAAGGATGATCTTTACTATTGCTCCTACCAAGGATAGTTCTAGCATCCGACACGTTAATTAGATCATAATCAAAAGCATGTCACGGGACATTGCCTTAACAGTTGCTTGTTCAACGCTTTCCTTTACAACCGGACGGTAGTTTGCCGAAAGGTAATATACGGAACAAGTAAACTGGACGTGTTGCTTTCCAAATACAAGGTTAGCAAGTGGGTGACACAAAACCGCAAGTTTTGAGCTAAAATTTTCAAATCTGAAACCCACCAAACCCACAAAAATATTTTGCAAACACCGGTAAAGGGTTATTCCGGAAAACTTATCTAGGGTAAAAACTAGATTTAATTTTCAAAAGATCAAATGTTTTCATAAAGATCCAATTTCCTTAATGGATCTAAATTTTTATAGTCATGTGGGACTGTAAACCACATCGTTACTACCATTGTTCATACCGCCGTATTGAAATCACTGATGTACAAAGTGTGAAGAATAAAGAAGTGATTCTAGTATTTCAAGACAATATTGCTTGAGGACAAGCAACGCTCAAGTGTGGGAATATTTGATAATGCTAAAAACGAACATATATTTCATAGCATTATTCCTCAAGAAAGACAAGCTTTTAGTTGCAATTGTTCTATTTACAAGAGATATTCGTTTAAATAATAAAAGGTGAAGACAAAAGACAGATTCGACGAATTGAAGACGCAAACGACCAAAAAGCTCAAAAGTACAAAAGACAATCAAAAAGGTTCCAATTATTGATAAGAAACGTCTCGAAATCACAAGAGTACAAGATTCAAAACGCAAAATACAAAATATAAAATTGTACGCAAGGACGTCCGAAAATCCGGAACCGGGACCTGAGCCAAGAAGAAACGCCCGACGCAACGGACCAAAAATATCTAGTCTACTATGCACAAGAATATAATATAATATATATATAATTATATATAATTATATATTATATATATTATTATTATTATATTACGTCGGCAAGAAGAAAACAAAGCAATTTGGCTGGATCCAGGGTGGCCATGCGACTCGCATGGCCAGAAGCACAAATCCATGCGAGTCGCATGGAGTGAGATTGCTGGTCAGGTCCTATATAAAGCCAGTTTTCTGCCGAGTTTTAATCATCTTTTTTTTTTCTTCCTCTTCATACGTAAATATATTTATATTTATAATTTATATTTTAATTTTAATTATAATTCTAATAATAAGGGTATGTTAGCGAATGTTGTAAGGGTGTAAGTCGAAATTCTGTCCGTGTAACGCTACGCTATTTTTAATCATTGTAAGTTATGTTCAACCTTTTTACATTAATGTCTCGTAGCTAAGTTATTATTATGCTTATTTAAAACGAAGTAATCATGATATTGGGCTAATTACTAAAATTGGGTAATTGGGCTTTGTACCATAATTGGGGTTTGGACAAAAGAACGACACTTGTGGAAATTAGACTATGGGCTATTAATGGGCTTTATATTTGTTTAACTAAATGAAAATTTGTTAATGTTAATATAAAGATTTACAATTGGGCGTCCCTATAAATTACCATATACACTCGATCGGACACGATGGGCGGGGTATTTATATGTACGAATAATCGTTCATTTAACCGGACACGGGAATGGATTAATAGCCACTAGAATAATTAAAACAGGGGTGAAATTACATTCAAGGGTAATTGGTGTAATTGTTAACAAAGTAGTAAAACCTTGGTTTACACGCAGTCGATAACCTGGTGTATTCATTAAACAAAGTATTAAAACCTTGTTACAATTCGAATCCCCAATTAGTTGGAATATTTAACTTCGGGTATAATAATAATTTGACAAGGACACTTGCAATTTATATTTATGACTGATGGACTGTTATGGACAAAAACCAGACGGACATATTGAATAATCCAGGACAAAGGACAATTAACCCATGGGCATAAAACTAAAATCAACACGTCAAACATCATGATTACGGAAGTTTAAATAAGCATAATTCTTTTATTTCATATTTAATTTCCTTTATTTTATTTTATCGCACTTTTAATTATCGTACTTTTTAATTATCGCAATTTTATTTTATCGCATTTTTATTATTCGCAATTTCATTATCGTTATTTACTTTACGCTTTAATTTTAGTCTTGTATTTATATTTTACATTAGGTTTTAACTGCGACTAAAGTTTTAAAATCGACAAACCGGTCATTAAACGGTAAAAACCCCCCTTTATAACAATAATATTACTTATATATATATTTGTATTTTTATAAAAGTAAACTAATATAGCGTTGAGCTTTGTTCAAAGATTTCCCTGTGGAACGAACCGGACTTACTAAAAACTACACTACTGTACGATTAGGTACACTGCCTATAAGTGTTGTAGCAAGGTTTAAGTATATCCATTCTATAAATAAATAAATATCTTGTGTAAAATTGTATCGTATTTAATAGTTTTTCCAAGTAAAATAATAACTATTTTATATACACCTCGTTCGACATCAAGTATTTTTGGCGCCGCTGCCGGGGACTTTTCGCCGAAGCGAAACGCCATATTTTTAATTTTTAAGTTATAATTAGTTTTTGTAAAATTTATATTTTTGTTTAAAAATTAAAAAATATATAAAAAAAAAAAAAAAAAGCTTTTAAAATCGAAAAAAAAAAAAGATGATTAAAACTCGGCAGAAAACTGGCTTTATATAGGACCTGACCAGTAATCTCACTCCATGCGACTCGCATGGATTTGTGCTTCTGGCCATGCGAGTCGCATGGCCACCCTGGATCCAGCCAAATTGCTTTGTTTTCTTCTTGCCGACGTAATATAATAATAATAATATATATAATATATAATTATATATAATTATATATATATTATATTATATTCTTGTGCATAGTAGACTAGATATTTTTGGTCCGTTGCGTCGGGCGTTTCTTCTTGGCTCAGGTCCCGGTTCCGGATTTTCGGACGTCCTTGCGTACAATTTTATATTTTGTATTTTGCGTTTTGAATCTTGTACTCTTGTGATTTCGAGACGTTTCTTATCAATAATTGGAACCTTTTTGATTGTCTTTTGTACTTTTGAGCTTTTTGGTCGTTTGCGTCTTCAATTCGTCGAATCTGTCTTTTGTCTTCACCTTTTATTATTTAAACGAATATCTCTTGTAAATAGAACAATTGCAACTAAAAGCTTGTCTTTCTTGAGGAATAATGCTATGAAATATATGTTCGTTTTTAGCATTATCAAATATTCCCACACTTGAGCGTTGCTTGTCCTCAAGCAATATTGTCTTGAAATACTAGAATCACTTCTTTATTCTTCACACTTTGTACATCAGTGATTTCAATACGGCGGTATGAACAATGGTAGTAACGATGTGGTTTACAGTCCCACATGACTATAAAAATTTAGATCCATTAAGGAAATTGGATCTTTATGAAAACATTTGATCTTTTGAAAATTAAATCTAGTTTTTACCCTAGATAAGTTTTCCGGAATAACCCTTTACCGGTGTTTGCAAAATATTTTTGTGGGTTTGGTGGGTTTCAGATTTGAAAATTTTAGCTCAAAACTTGCGGTTTTGTGTCACCCACTTGCTAACCTTGTATTTGGAAAGCAACACGTCCAGTTTACTTGTTCCGTATATTACCTTTCGGCAAACTACCGTCCGGTTGTAAAGGAAAGCGTTGAACAAGCAACTGTTAAGGCAATGTCCCGTGACATGCTTTTGATTATGATCTAATTAACGTGTCGGATGCTAGAACTATCCTTGGTAGGAGCAATAGTAAAGATCATCCTTTGATTTTTCGGTCTGGCACAAGGTCCTGTCTTCGACCATGCTATGCAACCACCGTTCTTACGGTTGACACCCGATTTGGTTCAGGTGACCTAATGAATTCCAGGTGAATTCCTAGGATTTTACGTTCAATGGTAATGAACGCATTGAAAATGGGTTTTCAGAAAACAAATCGGTTTGTATTTTTGATCAAAATATTTTCTCGTTCAAGCTCGAGTTTAGATATCATTGAATTCCATGAGTTTGTAATTCTCAATCTTTAAGGTCAATCTCAAGGATTGAGTAATATCAGGCTTAAAAGCTGATTTTTAATCTTTAAGGAGATTATCCTTTCTGGGGATCTGATTCATTAGTCTTATCAAGCTAATTTGCACGGTGCCCCCCCATTGTACGAGATAAATCCTTCTCATGGTTAGGATAAATCTGACCACTTGGCGACCCTGTTTGATGCTGAGGTCCGTGGATTTCCAGCCGATTTTAGTGATGACTTTTCTAGATTTTTCGTCAACCTACAGCTGGTCTGGACGACAACTTCATGACCTAAATCAAGAAGCGCGTGTCTTTTTCGGAAGACTTTACTTCCTTCTAATGATGGAATTGATTCATCGTGTAGATCCATCTTTCTTTCAAAAGTATCACAATAAACCGGGTAAAACTATTAATTTAGTTCAAAACAAAAGCACCTGCAATAACTTTACAGAAACATGTGATAGATAATTTTTAATTGAATAACTTGGTACATTCTCCCCACACTTAGTTTATTTCTTTGCCTTTTTATCGTCCTCTATTCCATTTTAAATGAATTTTGACATTTTAGTTTGTTTCTCAATTTATGTCCTTTCCGAGGTAACAATAATTTCGGTGTTAAAACCTAGTTTTATCGTTCATAAATATGTATAAACATGATTTTGAATTCATTTAATTGAAAATTTTGAAAAATTTTACTAGAATTGGGTAGTCAGTATATAAGACTAGGGCTGTTCTTTTTTATCAGAGAGCACTAGATTCTAATACAACTACTGCTTTACTAGTATTTTTAATGGTAACCAAGTGTTTAATATAAAAATTTTAAAATCCGAAAGAATTTAACCCCTTCCCACACTTAAGATCTTGCAATGCCCTCATTTGCAAGAAATCAGTAACAATTTAAATTATTGAGGGTGATTTGTGTGAAAATGATTAAATTTTTACCAAAGTTTCCAAATATATTGGCGTTTGTTTGCTGAATGATAAATGGTGCACGTCATTTGTTCATTCCGTCTTGTTGTTATTTCACATACATTTTGCATCATTGTCGTCAAAATTACTTGCTTTTGCTGAACTTAATGCCAGTCTTTGAAAACGCTTTGTTTTTCCCTGTTTTGTGCATAAAATTGAATACATACAATACAAATATAATCATACATGTAATTTGAAATGGAACTTTGGCATCCCACTTTCAAACTATAAGAAAAATATTAGTACACAATAATAATAGAAATATCAAACATTACATAAATGTAATTAAAATGTTAAGTGTTTAAAATAATAAAAATATAAATTACCAACTTATCTCTACTGATCAGGAGGTGGGTTAGGAGGATAATTAGGATAGGGATCCCAATTCATGTTCGCGTCCGGGTTCCATGGCTGATTATAGGTGAACTGGTATGCTGCGTCATAATCATATGAATCATAGGGTGGTCTCATTTCTGGCTGATGTGCGGGATAGTATGCGGGTCGGGTCGGATAATACATCTCGCCAGGCTGCAACTGGCTTATAATTTGGCGCTGATGATAATCCCATCGGCCATGCTCTCGTTGCCGGGAATGCTCGTAGTCATTCCGACGTTGCCATGCCTCGTACTGCATATGCCTATCATAGTTCGTCATGTATTCATCCTCCATACGAACGCCTAAATCAAGAGCAGTCTCCCGAACAACTCCTATAATGTTGTTCGCCTCTTCCATTTCATCATCCGAACCTCTTTCTACCTGTCGCTGAGGTCCCTCGTATCGATATACCCGACCACGTCTCATCAATAATACCCTTGCAACGTGATAAAGGTTTGAACTTATAGTTTCACCTCCGTCCTCTATTTCGTTCATTGGACCCCCTTGGTGCTTATCTACACCTAAATACTCTCCAATGAGAGTAATGAAAATACCACCACCTATAATACTCCCCGATTTCATCCCCGAAACTACATTAGCGAGATAATAACCAACACAATAGGGAATGTTAACGAAACTCCTCGGGTCTCTAATACACTTGAGGTAGAACAAATCGTTTACGGTCAATTTCTCCTTATTCCTACCCCTTTGTGTAATTGTGTTTGCTAAGAATCTATGAATCACCCGGAGTTCAGCTCTGTCTATATCTAAGTATGTATGATTTCCACTGGCGTGAAATTCATTAAAGTGGGACATACGCCTCCAGATGGCGTTAATATCAAATTCCCTATCTACCCTTTCTCCTTGGGCAATCAGGCTATTACAGTCGGGGCTCAAAAGTTCAGCAGGGGTGTAAATCTGTAAGGCCCTGGCTAAATCTATCATGGACATTCTGTACATGCGTCCACCTAACAGAAATCTAATAAAGCTTCTATCATCTATCCTCCTAACATCACTGTTTAACTTAATAGTACTAAGTAATTCTATACACCATTCCCTATATATGGTTCTACGAATGGAAAATAGGCGCATCCAATCGTTAAACTGAGAATTACCATACCTTTGCACCAATAATTCCCGAATCGGTTCGGCAAGGTTAACTGTTTCCAAAGGTACCCAGTCAATTGCCCTTGGCATTTCAACAACCTTAAAGTAGAGAATGTGCATGTTCTTTTGATAATCTGGATACTCTATCCAACATCGATCAAATCTTAGATTTGGGTGTAACTGATCTTCATTAATGTCTAAGCTCAGAATCCTTTGATGTGGAGCGAATTGACGAAACTGATTCATGAATAATTGATCTTGATCGTGATATGGAATATGTTGCTCCTCCTGTTCTTCTTCTTCTTGTTGCATATGTTGTTCTTGTTCATGAAACATTTCCGGTTCGGGCTCTGGTTGCCTGGACGATGATGCACCTGAACCTCCAGTATCGGCTCTCTGTAAAACACATTAAACACAAAAATTGTGCATCCAAATATGCATTAGTGTTAGCAAAATAATAACTTGAAACAATTATGATGACATGTTCAATTCATAACACATTTTATACACATTTTCTTAACAATAACAATTCTACATTTTTACATACGAAAATGTGTACAATGTTTTATCACATTTAAACTCTTAAACATGTCAACAATAATTATTATAACAATTAAACACTTGTTACATTGCATTCAAATCAAACTAGTGCTCATTTTCATATTTTTGTCAAGTCTACACTTTGTCAAATAAGCATATACGAAAAATGTACATCAAGTTCATAAGAATTTATCTTAAATAACATGCCAAAATGATCACTACTAGCAATGAAACAAGTTTCAAATGGCCTTTATATCAAATTATCCAAGTTCATGAATTTTTAGACTTAAAAAGCCCACTTTAATTCTCAAAAACATGTTTAGGCTCAAAGTTTGGATCAATTAACTACCTAAACATGTTACACTACTTAATTTAGCAACAATTCATGACAAAAATCGGCCATAACCTGTTTATATCAAAAAGCCCCAAATTGCTCAAGAACACAAACCCTAGATTCTTAAAAATTTGAAGTTTTTAGCTTCAATTCATGTTAAATAGCTTCTATCTAGGATATACATGCATAATATAACAACAATTTAGCTCTAATTACACCTAAATTTAACAAAATCAAAATATAAATTTTCTAGCTCAAGAACACAAAAATTCGAATTTAAAGAGATTAGGGGTGAAATCTTTACCTTTCTCCTGAAGGGGTTGAGACTACTGAATCTAGGCATAATTGTTGTGAAGTTTTGCAAGAAATTTGGTGAAAAATGATGAATTTTTGAGAGGGTTTTGGAGTAAGTTCGTGTTTGTGTATGTGTGTTGTGAAAAAGAGCAGCTCGGCTGGAATTTTGAACCTGACCAGTTTTTGGCTCCCATGCGACTCGCATGGTATAAGCCTTTCCCCCATGCGAGTCGCATGGGGGTATTTTCCAGGTATTTTTAATTTTTTTTTTTTTTTTTTTTAAAACCTTATACTTTTAAAACATAAAATTTAATAAAATTTTTAAAAATTTTGTTTCTTTTTAAGACGAGGTCGTTTCGGGACGATGCCCTAGTCCGTCCCTCGACAAAATTTTAAAATTTGTCAATTTCAAGCAATTGTTTTAAAAGCTTAGATTTTTGGGTTTTTTAATGTTTTTGGCATACTTTAAATCAAAAAGATTAAAAATAATGATAATAAAAGTTCTCGTCCCTCCCTCGGGTAAAGCAATTTCGGTTCAAAGACCTAGTCTTCAACTTACGACGAATTTTAAAAATCATATTCTTAACTTAATGAGATAAATTAAATTTTTGTTTTTAAATTCACACAACTTAAATATAAAATTAAAAATTCACACCAAACTTAATTTAAAAATTCATAAATTCATATCAAACTTATATTAATTTTTCAAATATTTACAATTTTAAATATATTGTTTTTATAAAGTTTACAATATTAACTTAAGATTTAAATATTAATTTTAAAAACATGGTAAAAATAAATTTAAAAATCTTTTTGTCTTTTTATCCCACTTTAATCAATCAAATATTATCAAAAATATGCGTCCCTCTTTTCGGTAAAGTAATTTCGGTTCCAAGACCTAATTTAACTCATGACGAATTTTTGAAATATTTTGGGTTGATTGATTAAAGATATTTATACCTTAAGAATAAACGTTAAATTTCGCAGTGATGTAATAAATTTTTGAACGATATCAATAATTTCGGTCGCCAAACCTAATTTTATTTAATACCAATTTCATACTTTTTAGCGAACAAATTATCGTTTATTATCAAAAGGTTAAAAATAAAAATAAAAACTGTACAGACATACCTGTGAAATAGATTTCTTAGTTATATGATCTATTATATTCATAAGATAGTCGGTTTAATTGGTTTTCCATGGCTGCATAGGCGTAACCTCGAGCATTCATTGTCTTTTCTTCTAAACATATGAACGGTCCGTCTCTGCATAAAGTAACAAATTCGGTATTTGAATAGGTTTGATTATTTGAACATTTACCTCCATGTGACCATTTTCCGCATTTGTGACATCTTTCTAGGTGTCGTGCTCTTCTTTTCGCTGCGGATTTTGATTTTCCTTTACCAAATTGTAACTTATTATCTTCGCATCTGGATCCTTTTCTAACTCCGTCCATTCTTTCTCTGATTACTGATACTAATTCGCTCGGTAGTATATCATTATTTCTTTTAGTGATCAAAGCGTGTAGCATTAGACCATGGTTTAATTCACAGGCAGTCTTCATTTTGTAAAAACCTAAAAAAAATAAAAATTCAGAATGGGGGGAGAAGACTAGTTCTTTAGGGCTGCTAGGGAAAGACCATACGTGTTCCATTTTCGAGAACTACACGAAAACAGACAATCTAACTCTAACAGAAATACATATTATCCTTTAAAGACTTGATTCTCCCCACACTTAGTTAGCTGTGGTATCGAAATTGTGATTAACTTCGTTGTCGACTTCCATCGGACCATGTATGTAATGTTTAACTCTGTGACCATTAACTTTAAATTCAATCCCATTTGAATTTATCAATTCTATCGTTCCGTATGGGAAAACTCTTTTGACTATGAATGGTCCAGACCATCTTGATTTCAATTTTCCAGGAAATAGCTTGAATCGTGAATTGAAAAGAAGAACTCTGTCTCCTTCTTTGAATTCTTTTGAACTTCTGATTCTTTTATCATGCCATTTCTTCGTTCTTTCTTTATAGATTAACGAATTTTCGTATGCTTCATGTCTTAATTCTTCTAATTCGTTTAGTTGACTTAATCGTAGACGTCCAGCTTCATGTAAATCAAGATTACATGTCTTCAAAGCCCAAAATGCTTTGTGTTCAATTTCTACTGGAAGATGACATGCTTTTCCATAAACAAGTCTAAAAGGTGTGGTTCCAATTGGAGTTTTGTAGGCTGTTCTAAAAGCCCAGAGTGCATCCTCCAATTTAATGGACCATTCCTTCGGATTTGATCCTACGGTTTTCTCTAGAATACGTTTTAAAGCTCGGTTGGTATTTTCAACTTGTCCACTTGTTTGTGGATGATATGCGGTGGAGATTTTATGAGTTACTCCATATCTTTTAAGAACTTTCTCAAGTTGATTATTACAAAAATGAGTTCCCCGATCACTTATTAAAGCTTTCGGTGTTCCAAACCTTGCAAAAAGACGTTTTAAAAAGTTGACTACAACTCGTGCATCGTTAGTTGGGAGAGCTTGTGCTTCTGCCCATTTAGATACATAATCAATGGCTACGAGTATATATAGATTATTATGAGATTTTGGAAATGGACCCATAAAGTCAATACCCCAAATGTCAAATACTTCACATACTTGGATGACATTTTGTGGCATTTCATCACGTTGACTTATTTTTCCGGCCCTTTGATATGCATCACAGGATTTGCAAAGAAGGTGTGCGTCTTTGTAAATTGTAGGCCAATAGAATCCAGCTTCATAAACTTTTCTTGCTGTTAGTTGAGGCCCATAATGCCCTCCTGTTGGTCCTGTGTGACAATGGTTTAAAATTTTACTAGCTTCATCTCCAAATACACATCGGCGTATTATTCCATCGGGACAACTTTTAAACAGATGTGGATCTTCCCAGAAATAGTGTTTTATATCACTGAAGAATTTCTTTCATCTTTGGTACGATAATCCTTTTTCAAGGAATCCACAAACTAAGTAGTTTGCATAGTCTGCAAACCATGGGATTTCTTTATAATCTATCTTCAATAGATATTCATCAGGAAAGTTGTCTTGTATGGCTGATTCATTCAGAACTTCTAATTCGGGATTTTCAAGACGAGAAAGATGATCAGCGGCGAGATTTTCTGCTCCTCTTTTATCTCGGATTTCAATATCAAACTCTTGTAAGAGTAAGATCCAACGGATTAATCTTGGTTTAGCATCTTGTTTTGAAAATAGGTATCTAAGAGCAGAATGGTCTGTATAGACCACCGTTTTTGCTAGAACGAGATATGATCGAAATTTGTCAAAAGCAAAGACAATAGCAAGGAGTTCTTTTTCAGTAGTTGTATAGTTCGTTTGTGCTCCTTGTAATGTCTTACTAGCATAATATATAGGTTGAAATCGTTTTTCAATCCTTTGTCCTAAAACGGCTCCCATTGCAAAATCACTTGCATCGCACATTAGTTCAAATGGTAGATTCCAATTTGGTGTTATCATGATCGGTGCATTAGTTAGTTTCTCTTTAAGAATATTAAAAGATTTGATACATTCATCTGAAAAGATGAATGGCGCATCCTTTTCTAGGAGTTTATTCATAGGAGTGGCAATTTTAGAAAAATATTTTATAAAACGTCGGTAAAAACCGGCATGCCCTAGAAAACTCCTAACTCCTCTAACATTGGTGGGATGTGGAAGTTTAGCAATTACATCTACTTTAGCTCTATCCACTTCAATTCCTTCTTTTGAAATTTTATGTCCAAGAACGATGCCTTCTTTAACCATGAAATGACATTTCTCCCAATTAAGTACTAGATTTGATTTTTCGCATCTAATTAGCATTCGTTCCAGATTAACTAGACATGATTTAAATGTATCACCGAAGACTGAAAAGTCATCCATGAATACTTCCATGCATTCTTCTATCATGTCGTGAAAAATTGCCATCATACACCTTTGAAAGGTTGCAGGGGCGTTGCAAAGTCCAAATGGCATGCGTTTGTAAGCAAAAGTACCATATGGGCACGTGAATGTGGTTTTCTCTTGATCCTCGGGTGCTATTGGAATTTGAAAATATCCGGAAAATCCATCTAGAAAACAATAGTAACTATTTCCGGCTAATCTTTCCAACATTTGATCTATGAAAGGTAAGGGAAAGTGATCTTTTCTGGTGGCGTCATTTAATTTTCTATAATCAATACATACACGCCATCCTGTTACAGTCCTAGTAGGAATAAGCTCATTTTTCTCATTTGTAATGACAGTCATGCCACCCTTCTTAGGTACGCATTGAACTGGGCTTACCCATGGACTATCAGAAATTGGATATATCAAACCTGCATCTAGCAGTTTAATAATCTCTTTCTTAACTACATCTTGCATATTAGGATTTAGTCTTCGTTGGCGTTGCACATACGTTTTATGACCTTCTTCCATAAGGATTTTATGTGTGCAATACGAAGGACTTATTCCTTTAATATCATGAATCTTCCATGCAATGGCTGGTTTATGAGCTTTCAACACAGAAATGAGTTGTGATTTCTCATTTTCAGTAAGAGAAGACGATATTATTACAGGTAATTCAGATTCACCATGTAAATAAGCGTATTCCAAATGGTTTGGAAGTGGCTTTAATTCTAATTTCGGAGGTTCTTCTATCGATGATTTGTATCGATATCTGTCTTCTTCTTTTAGCATTTGTATTTCTTCTGTTGTTGGTTCATATCCATTAGCTATAAGTGTAGCTAACATTTCAGCTTCATCAATTGGTTCATTACCTTCTCCTAAAGAACATTCTCCTGTTCCTTGTAATTCTGGAAATTCTTCTAATAATTCTGCATGTGCATCTATAGTTTGAATATAATAACATGTATCATCTGCAGATTGTGGTTGTTGCATTGCTCTATCAACTGAAAAGGTAACACTCTCATCCTCTATACTTAGGGTCAATTTCTTACCGAACACGTCTATCATTGCTTTAGCCGTGTTTAAGAATGGTCTTCCTAATATGAGAGGAACTTGAGAATCTTCTTCCATGTCCAAAACAACAAAATCTACTGGAAATACTAAAGTACCAACTTTAACTAGCATGTTCTCCATTATCCCTCTAGGATATTTTATTGATCTATCGGCTAGTTGTATGCTTATTCTGGTTGGTTTCAATTCTCCAAGGTCTAGTTTAGCGTATAGTGAATACGGCATTAGATTTATACTAGCACCTAAGTCTGCCAATGCTTCTATTGAACTAAGACTACCCAGAAAACATGGAATTGTGAAACTTCCTGGATCAGATAGTTTTTCTGGTATCTTATTCAACAGCACTGCTGAACAATTAGCATTCATAGTAACAGCCGAGAGTTCTTCCATTTTCTTTCTATTTGTGATCAGATCTTTCAAGAATTTAGCATATCTTGGCATTCCTGAAATCACATCAATGAAAGGAAGATTTACATTTATCTGTTTAAACATATCCAAGAATTTGGATTGCTCGGCTTCAAGTTTTTCTTTTTTCATTTTACTCGGGTAAGGAAGTGGTGGTTGGTATGGTTTAACATAAGGTTTATCCTTAACTGTGTTATCTTCATTAACCTTTTCAACTACCGGTTCTTTTTCCTTATCCTGATCAGGTTGTGGTTCTTGTGGAGTAGGAATAGTTTCATCAGAAGTTACAGGTATTTCAGGTGGTTTAAGTGTTGTACCACTTCTTGTGGTAATAGCTTTAGCTGTTTCATTCCGGGGGTTAGCATTTGTATCACTAGGTAAACTTCCCGGTTTTCTTTCACCTATTAACCTTGCTAGGTTACTCACTTCTTGTTCCAGATTTTGAATAGAAGCTTGTTGATTTCTAAATGCTTGAGCATTTTGTTCATTGGTTTGTTTTTGAGAATTAGGTCTTTGCTGATTGTAAGTATTATTGGATAATTGTTGATTGCTAGGACCTTGTTGGTTGTTGTATGGAATATTTCGGTTATAATTCTGGTTTTGATTGTAAATCGGTCTTGGTGGTTGATAATTATTCTGATAATTATTTCCAGGCCTTTGGTTTATGTATGAAATATTCTCTCTTTGTTCCATTGTTAATTCAATACTTAGACAATCTTTTGTCAAATGTGGTCCTCCACACTGCTCACAACTAATTCGTATAGCATGAATATCTTTAGTCATCTTTTCCATTCGTCTCTCGAAAGCATCTATCTTTGCGGAAATGGAATCTAAGTCATGGCTAGAATCGGCTCTAGCTGCTTTAGATGATCTAATGATATCTTTTTCTTGGTGCCACTCATGCGAGTGGGAAGCAGTGTTATCAATAATTTTGTAAGCATCAGTTTCGGTTTTCTTCATAATCGAACCACCAGCTGCTATATCTATGTCTTTTCTTGTAGTGATGTCGCATCCTCGGTAGAATATTTGTACTATTTGACAGGTGTCTAAACCATGTTGCGGACATCCTCTTAATAACTTTCCATATCTTGTCCACGCCTCATATAGAGTTTCATTTGGCTTCTGTGTGAACGTAACAATTTCTGCTTGAAGTCTTACGGCTTTAGATGCAGGAAAAAATTGTTTAAGAAATTTGTCAACTAAAACGTCCCATGTATCGATCGCCCCTTCAGGTAACGATTCCAACCAATCTTTGGCTTCTCCCTTTAAAGTCCAGGGAAATAACATGAGATATATCTGTTCATCCTCCACTTCTCGTATTTTAAATAGTGTGCAAATCCTATTAAAGGTACGTAGATGTTCATTTGGATCTTCCTTCGGCGCACCACTAAATTGGCATTGATTAGTCACCATGTGTAGAATTTGTCCTTTGATTTCATAATCTGGCGCATTAATGTCTGGATGAGTAATTGCGTGACCTTGGCCAGTGCGTTTAGCTCTCATTCGGTCTTCCATACTTAAAGGTTCCAGATTCTCCATAATTGAATTTGTTGAATCGGTATCACTAGATGGTTCTGATTTAATAGTTCGTTCCTCAACAATCTCTGTTTGAATGATTGGTGGTTCCGGAGGAAAGTTTAATGGTTCAGGATCTACGAACCGTTCCTGAATATTTTCCGGATTCTCAATTGTGAGGTTTGTTTCAAAAACTGGATTATCGGAAATTTGAACTGAAGTACTTGGTCGATTGGATGACGATTCTAAAGAAAAATCAACGGCGGTTATATTTGTTAAATGATGTCTTGATCGAGTTACAGGTGGTGAACGTACAAAAGGTGATGAACGTCTTGCTCGGTGCATTCACTGAATATCCTATTAGTTTTTAAAAGGAAAGAAAAATTATAATAAGTTATCCAATCAATAGACTTTTCTGATTTTGCCCACGTTTC
The DNA here is from genome assembly GCF_046630445.1 of Rutidosis leptorrhynchoides. Taxonomy (NCBI): domain Eukaryota; kingdom Viridiplantae; phylum Streptophyta; class Magnoliopsida; order Asterales; family Asteraceae; genus Rutidosis; species Rutidosis leptorrhynchoides. Next base: position 561,422,171 of record NC_092333.1, read on the forward strand.
GAATAGCCAAAAGATGCAGCAGAGGGGCAGGATTCGTTTGGTCTCAATATAATTGAGGACTGTTTGGCTCCAATAACCCGGTCCACGTACAAATCCAACTATTACTACGAACCAGAAAATTTTGATGTCTATTAATTTAACCACTTAAAATAAATTTTCGTAATTTTAAGAAATTTAGATAAGAAGTAGAAAAAATTCTAAGTCCTAAAAACTAGAATAGCGAGAAATAAGAAAGAAAAAGAGTTCGTCGAAAAAGGTCGAAAAAGGAAAAAATGGTTGAAAAATAAAAGGTGACGGAAAAATAAAAGAAACTTGTAAAAACTTAAAAATACTTAACTAACCTAACCTTATTACTACAACTAACTTAAAATTATAATCGCAAATTGAAATTACTAATTGGAATGATAATTGATACATAGTAAAAGGTCTAAAAATATTAAAGCTTACAGGAAAAACTAAATCCCAAATGGAAATAACTTAAAAAGAAACTAAAACTTAAAAAGGCGTCGCAAAATTCTAAAGCACCTAAATCTTAGTCTAAAGAAAAAGCACTTAAAGAATTCTACGGCAAAACCTAAAAATATAGGAGTAAAAATAACTATAGCAAAAACTAAGTTTAAAATTAAATATGAGCTAAAAATACAAAAGTTACGCTACAACGATTAAAAAGGGACAAAATATAAAAGTTATAAAAAGTTATAAAAATATTAGATTTTATAAAAATATTATTTTTATATTTTATATATTTTTGTATTAAATATTATCTATAATAAAACTAGTTTTTAAGTTAATTAAAATAAACTAAAAACTTAAATATAATAATAATAGATAATAGATTAGGGTTAGTTAATAATATTAATATATTATCCGTAATAAATGCGTGATTAGGGTTTGTTTGTGGCCCTGTCAGACCCCTCATGCGAGTCGCATGATTTAAGGGGGTGGGTCATGCGAGTCGCATGGACACCCTGAACTGGTTCAATTGGACTGGTTCAAATGACAGGTCACGTAATATTTATTATTTATTTATATTTTTCTGTTTTATATTTAAAAGATAAATATATATATAATTAAAATAAAACTTAATTTTAAAAACTAAAAATAAACTTAAAATACTTTATAATTTTGTAAGAATAAAAGAAAAACTTAAAAATATATTTAAAATACTTATAGGCAGTGTACCTAATCGTACGAAAAATATAGCATTGAATAGTTTTTACTTGATGTCGAACGAGGTGTATATAAAATAGTTATTATTTTACTAGGAAAAACTATTAAATACGATACAATTTTACACAAGATATTTATTTATTTATAGAATGGATATACTTAAACCTTGCTACAACACTTATAAGCAGTGTACCTAATCGTACAGTAGTGTAGTTTTTAGTAAGTCCGGTTCGTTCCACAGGGAAATCTTTGAACAAAGCTCAACGCTATATTAGTTTACTTTTATAAAAATACAAATATATATATAAGTAATATTATTGTTATAAAGGGGGGTTTTTACCGTTTAATGACCGGTTTGTCGATTTTAAAACTTTAGTCGCAGTTAAAACCTAATGTAAAATATAAATACAAGACTAAAATTAAAGCGTAAAGTAAATAACGATAATGAAATTGCGAATAATAAAAATGCGATAAAATAAAATTGCGATAATTAAAAAGTACGATAATTAAAAGTGCGATAAAATAAAATAAAGGAAATTAAATATGAAATAAAAGAATTATGCTTATTTAAACTTCCGTAATCATGATGTTTGACGTGTTGATTTTAGTTTTATGCCCATGGGTTAATTGTCCTTTGTCCTGGATTATTCAATATGTCCGTCTGGTTTTTGTCCATAACAGTCCATCAGTCATAAATATAAATTGCAAGTGTCCTTGTCAAATTATTATTATACCCGAAGTTAAATATTCCAACTAATTGGGGATTCGAATTGTAACAAGGTTTTAATACTTTGTTTAATGAATACACCAGGTTATCGACTGCGTGTAAACCAAGGTTTTACTACTTTGTTAACAATTACACCAATTACCCTTGAATGTAATTTCACCCCTGTTTTAATTATTCTAGTGGCTATTAATCCATTCCCGTGTCCGGTTAAATGAACGATTATTCGTACATATAAATACCCCGCCCATCGTGTCCGATCGAGTGTATATGGTAATTTATAGGGACGCCCAATTGTAAATCTTTATATTAACATTAACAAATTTTCATTTAGTTAAACAAATATAAAGCCCATTAATAGCCCATAGTCTAATTTCCACAAGTGTCGTTCTTTTGTCCAAACCCCAATTATGGTACAAAGCCCAATTACCCAATTTTAGTAATTAGCCCAATATCATGATTACTTCGTTTTAAATAAGCATAATAATAACTTAGCTACGAGACATTAATGTAAAAAGGTTGAACATAACTTACAATGATTAAAAATAGCGTAGCGTTACACGGACAGAATTTCGACTTACACCCTTACAACATTCGCTAACATACCCTTATTATTAGAATTATAATTAAAATTAAAATATAAATTATAAATATAAATATATTTACGTATGAAGAGGAAGAAAAAAAAAGATGATTAAAACTCGGCAGAAAACTGGCTTTATATAGGACCTGACCAGCAATCTCACTCCATGCGACTCGCATGGATTTGTGCTTCTGGCCATGCGAGTCGCATGGCCACCCTGGATCCAGCCAAATTGCTTTGTTTTCTTCTTGCCGACGTAATATAATAATAATAATATATATAATATATAATTATATATAATTATATATATATTATATTATATTCTTGTGCATAGTAGACTAGATATTTTTGGTCCGTTGCGTCGGGCGTTTCTTCTTGGCTCAGGTCCCGGTTCCGGATTTTCGGACGTCCTTGCGTACAATTTTATATTTTGTATTTTGCGTTTTGAATCTTGTACTCTTGTGATTTCGAGACGTTTCTTATCAATAATTGGAACCTTTTTGATTGTCTTTTGTACTTTTGAGCTTTTTGGTCGTTTGCGTCTTCAATTCGTCGAATCTGTCTTTTGTCTTCACCTTTTATTATTTAAACGAATATCTCTTGTAAATAGAACAATTGCAACTAAAAGCTTGTCTTTCCTGAGGAATAATGCTATGAAATATATGTTCGTTTTTAGCATTATCAAATATTCCCACACTTGAGCGTTGCTTGTCCTCAAGCAATATTGTCTTGAAATACTAGAATCACTTCTTTATTCTTCACACTTTGTACATCAGTGATTTCAATACGGCGGTATGAACAATGGTAGTAACGATGTGGTTTACAGTCCCACATGACTATAAAAATTTAGATCCATTAAGGAAATTGGATCTTTATGAAAACATTTGATCTTTTGAAAATTAAATCTAGTTTTTACCCTAGATAAGTTTTCCGGAATAACCCTTTACCGGTGTTTGCAAAATATTTTTGTGGGTTTGGTGGGTTTCAGATTTGAAAATTTTAGCTCAAAACTTGCGGTTTTGTGTCACCCACTTGCTAACCTTGTATTTGGAAAGCAACACGTCCAGTTTACTTGTTCCGTATATTACCTTTCGGCAAACTACCGTCCGGTTGTAAAGGAAAGCGTTGAACAAGCAACTGTTAAGGCAATGTCCCGTGACATGCTTTTGATTATGATCTAATTAACGTGTCGGATGCTAGAACTATCCTTGGTAGGAGCAATAGTAAAGATCATCCTTTGATTTTTCGGTCTGGCACAAGGTCCTGTCTTCGACCATGCTATGCAACCACCGTTCTTATGGTTGACACCCGATTTGGTTCAGGTGACCTAATGAATTCCAGGTGAATTCCTAGGATTTTACGTTCAATGGTAATGAACGCATTGAAAATGGGTTTTCAGAAAACAAATCGGTTTGTATTTTTGATCAAAATATTTTCTCGTTCAAGCTCGAGTTTAGATATCATTGAATTCCATGAGTTTGTAATTCTCAATCTTTAAGGTCAATCTCAAGGATTGAGTAATATCAGGCTTAAAAGCTGATTTTTAATCTTTAAGGAGATTATCCTTTCTGGGGATCTGATTCGTTAGTCTTATCAAGCTAATTTTCACGGTGCCCCCCCATTGTACGAGATAAATCCTTCTCATGGTTAGGATAAATCTGACCACTTGGCGACCCTGTTTGATGCTGAGGTCCGTGGATTTCCAGCCGATTTTAGTGATGACTTTTCTAGATTTTTCGTCAACCTACAGCTGGTCTGGACGACAACTTCATGACCTAAATCAAGAAGCGCGTGTCTTTTTCGGAAGACTTTACTTCCTTCTAATGATGGAATTGATTCATCGTGTAGATCCATCTTTCTTTCAAAAGTATCACAATAAACCGGGTAAAACTATTAATTTAGTTCAAAACAAAAGCACCTGCAATAACTTTACAGAAACATGTGATAGATAATTTTTAATTGAATAACTTGGTACATTCTCCCCACACTTAGTTTATTTCTTTGCCTTTTTATCGTCCTCTATTCCATTTTAAATGAATTTTGACATTTTAGTTTGTTTCTCAATTTATGTCCTTTCCGAGGTAACAATAATTTCGGTGTTAAAACCTAGTTTTATCGTTCATAAATATGTATAAACATGATTTTGAATTCATTTAATTGAAAATTTTGAAAAATTTTACTAGAATTGGGTAGTCAGTATATAAGACTAGGGCTGTTCTTTTTTATCAGAGAGCACTAGATTCTAATACAACTACTGCTTTACTAGTATTTTTAATGGTAACCAAGTGTTTAATATAAAAATTTTAAAATCCGAAAGAATTTAACCCCTTCCCACACTTAAGATCTTGCAATGCCCTCATTTGCAAGAAATCAGTAACAATTTAAATTATTGAGGGTGATTTGTGTGAAAATGATTAAATTTTTACCAAAGTTTCCAAATATATTGGCGTTTGTTTGCTGAATGATAAATGGTGCACGTCATTTGTTCATTCCGTCTTGTTGTTATTTCACATACATTTTGCATCATTGTCGTCAAAATTACTTGCTTTTGCTGAACTTAATGCCAGTCTTTGAAAACGCTTTGTTTTTCCCTGTTTTGTGCATAAAATTGAATACATACAATACAAATATAATCATACATGTAATTTGAAATGGAACTTTGGCATCCCACTTTCAAACTATAAGAAAAATATTAGTACACAATAATAATAGAAATATCAAACATTACATAAATGTAATTAAAATGTTAAGTGTTTAAAATAATAAAAATATAAATTACCAACTTATCTCTACTGATCAGGAGGTGGGTTAGGAGGATAATTAGGATAGGGATCCCAATTCATGTTCGCGTCCGGGTTCCATGGCTGATTATAGGTGAACTGGTATGCTGCGTCATAATCATATGAATCATAGGGTGGTCTCATTTCTGGCTGATGTGCGGGATAGTATGCGGGTCGGGTCGGATAATACATCTCGCCAGGCTGCAACTGGCTTATAATTTGGCGCTGATGATAATCCCATCGGCCATGCTCTCGTTGCCGGGAATGCTCGTAGTCATTCCGACGTTGCCATGCCTCGTACTGCATATGCCTATCATAGTTCGTCATGTATTCATCCTCCATACGAACGCCTAAATCAAGAGCAGTCTCCCGAACAACTCCTATAATGTTGTTCGCCTCTTCCATTTCATCATCCGAACCTCTTTCTACCTGTCGCTGAGGTCCCTCGTATCGATATACCCGACCACGTCTCATCAATAATACCCTTGCACCGTGATAAAGGTTTGAACTTATAGTTTCACCTCCGTCCTCTATTTCGTTCATTGGACCCCCTTGGTGCTTATCTACACCTAAATACTCTCCAATGAGAGTAATGAAAATACCACCACCTATAATACTCCCCGATTTCATCCCCGAAACTACATTAGCGAGATAATAACCAACACAATAGGGAATGTTAACGAAACTCCTCGGGTCTCTAATACACTTGAGGTAGAACAAATCGTTTACGGTCAATTTCTCCTTATTCCTACCCCTTTGTGTAATTGTGTTTGCTAAGAATCTATGAATCACCCGGAGTTCAGCTCTGTCTATATCTAAGTATGTATGATTTCCACTGGCGTGAAATTCATTAAAGTGGGACATACGCCTCCAGATGGCGTTAATATCAAATTCCCTATCTACCCTTTCTCCTTGGGCAATCAGGCTATTACAGTCGGGGCTCAAAAGTTCAGCAGGGGTGTAAATCTGTAAGGCCCTGGCTAAATCTATCATGGACATTCTGTACATGCGTCCACCTAACAGAAATCTAATAAAGCTTCTATCATCTATCCTCCTAACATCACTGTTTAACTTAATAGTACTAAGTAATTCTATACACCATTCCCTATATATGGTTCTACGAATGGAAAATAGGCGCATCCAATCGTTAAACTGAGAATTACCATACCTTTGCACCAATAATTCCCGAATCGGTTCGGCAAGGTTAACTGTTTCCAAAGGTACCCAGTCAATTGCCCTTGGCATTTCAACAACCTTAAAGTAGAGAATGTGCATGTTCTTTTGATAATCTGGATACTCTATCCAACATCGATCAAATCTTAGATTTGGGTGTAACTGATCTTCATTAATGTCTAAGCTCAGAATCCTTTGATGTGGAGCGAATTGACGAAACTGATTCATGAATAATTGATCTTGATCGTGATATGGAATATGTTGCTCCTCCTGTTCTTCTTCTTCTTGTTGCATATGTTGTTCTTGTTCATGAAACATTTCCGGTTCGGGCTCTGGTTGCCTGGACGATGATGCACCTGAACCTCCAGTATCGGCTCTCTGTAAAACACATTAAACACAAAAATTGTGCATCCAAATATGCATTAGTGTTAGCAAAATAATAACTTGAAACAATTATGATGACATGTTCAATTCATAACACATTTTATACACATTTTCTTAACAATAACAATTCTACATTTTTACATACGAAAATGTGTACAATGTTTTATCACATTTAAACTCTTAAACATGTCAACAATAATTATTATAACAATTAAACACTTGTTACATTGCATTCAAATCAAACTAGTGCTCATTTTCATATTTTTGTCAAGTCTACACTTTGTCAAATAAGCATATACGAAAAATGTACATCAAGTTCATAAGCATTTATCTTAAATAACATGCCAAAATGATCACTACTAGCAATGAAACAAGTTTCAAATGGCCTTTATATCAAATTATCCAAGTTCATGAATTTTTAGACTTAAAAAGCCCACTTTAATTCTCAAAAACATGTTTAGGCTCAAAGTTTGGATCAATTAACTACCTAAACATGTTACACTACTTAATTTAGCAACAATTCATGACAAAAATCGGCCATAACCTGTTTATATCAAAAAGCCCCAAATTGCTCAAGAACACAAACCCTAGATTCTTAAAAATTTGAAGTTTTTAGTTTCAATTCATGTTAAATAGCTTCTATCTAGGATATACATGCATAATATAACAACAATTTAGCTCTAATTACACCTAAATTTAACAAAATCAAAATATAAATTTTCTAGCTCAAGAACACAAAAATTCGAATTTAAAGAGATTAGGGGTGAAATCTTTACCTTTCTCCTGAAGGGGTTGAGACTACTGAATCTAGGCATAATTGTTGTGAAGTTTTGCAAGAAATTTGGTGAAAAATGATGAATTTTTTAGAGGGTTTTAGAGTAAGTTCGTGTTTGTGTATGTGTGTTGTGAAAAAGAGCAGCTCGGCTGGAATTTTGAACCTGACCAGTTTTTGGCTCCCATGCGACTCGCATGGTATAAGCCTTTCCCCCATGCGAGTCGCATGGGGGTATTTTCCAGGTATTTTTAAATTTTTTTTTTTTTTTTTTTTTTTTTTTTTATAAAAACCTTATACTTTTAAAACATAAAATTTAATAAAATTTTTAAAAATTTTGTTTCTTTTTAAGACGAGGTCGTTTCGGGACGATGCCCTAGTCCGTCCCTCGACAAAATTTTAAAATTTGTCAATTTCAAGCAATTGTTTTAAAAGCTTAGATTTTTGGGTTTTTTAATGTTTTTGGCATACTTTAAATCAAAAAGATTAAAAATAATGATAATAAAAGTTCTCGTCCCTCCCTCGGGTAAAGCAATTTCGGTTCAAAGACCTAGTCTTCAACTTACGACGAATTTTAAAAATCATATTCTTAACTTAATGAGATAAATTAAATTTTTGTTTTTAAATTCACACAACTTAAATATAAAATTAAAAATTCACACCAAACTTAATTTAAAAATTCATAAATTCATATCAAACTTATATTAATTTTTCAAATATTTACAATTTTAAATATATTGTTTTTATAAAGTTTACAATATTAACTTAAGATTTAAATATTAATTTTAAAAACATGGTAAAAATAAATTTAAAAATCTTTTTGTCTTTTTATCCCACTTTAATCAATCAAATATTATCAAAAATATGCGTCCCTCTTTTCGGTAAAGTAATTTCGGTTCCAAGACCTAATTTAACTCATGACGAATTTTTGAAATATTTTGGGTTGATTGATTAAAGATATTTATACCTTAAGAATAAACGTTAAATTTCGCAGTGATGTAATAAATTTTTGAACGATATCAATAATTTCGGTCGCCAAACCTAATTTTATTTAATACCAATTTCATACTTTTTAGCGAACAAATTATCGTTTATTATCAAAAGGTTAAAAATAAAAATAAAAACTGTACAGACATACCTGTGAAATAGATTTCTTAGTTATATGATCTATTATATTCATAAGATAGTCGGTTTAATTGGTTTTCCATGGCTGCATAGGCGTAACCTCGAGCATTCATTGTCTTTTCTTCTAAACATATGAACGGTCCGTCTCTGCATAAAGTAACAAATTCGGTATTTGAATAGGTTTGATTATTTGAACATTTACCTCCATGTGACCATTTTCCGCATTTGTGACATCTTTCTAGGTGTCGTGCTCTTCTTTTCGCTGCGGATTTTGATTTTCCTTTACCAAATTGTAACTTATTATCTTCGCATCTGGATCCTTTTCTAACTCCGTCCATTCTTTCTCTGATTACTGATACTAATTCGCTCGGTAGTATATCATTATTTCTTTTAGTGATCAAAGCGTGTAGCATTAGACCATGGTTTAATTCACAGGCAGTCTTCATTTTGTAAAAACCTAAAAAAAATAAAAATTCAGAATGGGGGGAGAAGACTAGTTCTTTAGGGTCTGCTAGGGAAAGACCATACGTGTTCCATTTTCGAGAACTACACGAAAACAGACAATCTAACTCTAACAGAAATACATATTATCCTTTAAAGACTTGATTCTCCCCACACTTAGTTAGCTGTGGTATCGAAATTGTGATTAACTTCGTTGTCGACTTCCATCGGACCATGTATGTAATGTTTAACTCTGTGACCATTAACTTTAAATTCAATCCCATTTGAATTTATCAATTCTATCGTTCCGTATGGGAAAACTCTTTTGACTATGAATGGTCCAGACCATCTTGATTTCAATTTTCCAGGAAATAGCTTGAATCGTGAATTGAAAAGAAGAACTCTGTCTCCTTCTTTGAATTCTTTTGAACTTCTGATTCTTTTATCATGCCATTTCTTCGTTCTTTCTTTATAGATTAACAAATTTTCGTATGCTTCATGTCTTAATTCTTCTAATTCGTTTAGTTGACTTAATCGTAGACGTCCAGCTTCATGTAAATCAAGATTACATGTCTTCAAAGCCCAAAATGCTTTGTGTTCAATTTCTACTGGAAGATGACATGCTTTTCCATAAACAAGTCTAAAAGGTGTGGTTCCAATTGGAGTTTTGTAGGCTGTTCTAAAAGCCCAGAGTGCATCCTCCAATTTAATGGACCATTCCTTCGGATTTGATCCTACGGTTTTCTCTAGAATACGTTTTAAAGCTCGGTTGGTATTTTCAACTTGTCCACTTGTTTGTGGATGATATGCGGTGGAGATTTTATGAGTTACTCCATATCTTTTAAGAACTTTCTCAAGTTGATTATTACAAAAATGAGTTCCCCGATCACTTATTAAAGCTTTCGGTGTTCCAAACCTTGCAAAAAGACGTTTTAAAAAGTTGACTACAACTCGTGCATCGTTAGTTGGGAGAGCTTGTGCTTCCGCCCATTTAGATACATAATCAATGGCTACGAGTATATATAGATTATTATGAGATTTTGGAAATGGACCCATAAAGTCAATACCCCAAATGTCAAATACTTCACATACTTGGATGACATTTTGTGGCATTTCATCACGTTGACTTATTTTTCCGGCCCTTTGACATGCATCACAGGATTTGCAAAGAAGGTGTGCGTCTTTGTAAATTGTAGGCCAATAGAATCCAGCTTCATAAACTTTTCTTGCTGTTAGTTGAGGCCCATAATGCCCTCCTGTTGGTCATGTGTGACAATGGTTTAAAATTTTACTAGCTTCATCTCCAAATACACATCGGCGTATTATTCCATCGGGACAACTTTTAAACAGATGTGGATCTTCCCAGAAATAGTGTTTTATATCACTGAAGAATTTCTTTCGTCTTTGGTACGATAATCCTTTTTCAAGGAATCCACAAACTAAGTAGTTTGCATAGTCTGCAAACCATGGGATTTCTTTATAATCTATCTTCAATAGATATTCATCAGGAAAGTTGTCTTGTATGGCTGATTCATTCAGAACTTCTAATTCGGGATTTTCAAGACGAGAAAGATGATCAGCGGCGAGATTTTCTGCTCCTCTTTTATCTCGGATTTCAATATCAAACTCTTGTAAGAGTAAGATCCAACGGATTAATCTTGGTTTAGCATCTTGTTTTGAAAATAGGTATCTAAGAGCAGAATGGTCTGTATAGACCACCGTTTTTGCTAGAACGAGATATGATCGAAATTTGTCAAAAGCAAAGACAATAGCAAGGAGTTCTTTTTCAGTAGTTGTATAGTTCGTTTGTGCTCCTTGTAATGTCTTACTAGCATAATATATAGGTTGAAATCGTTTTTCAATCCTTTGTCCTAAAACGGCTCCCATTGCAAAATCACTTGCATCGCACATTAGTTCAAATGGTAGATTCCAATTTGGTGTTATCATGATCGGTGCATTAGTTAGTTTCTCTTTAAGAATATTAAAAGATTTGATACATTCATCTGAAAAGATGAATGGCGCATCCTTTTCTAGGAGTTTATTCATAGGAGTGGCAATTTTAGAAAAATCTTTTATAAAACGTCGGTAAAAACCGGCATGCCCTAGAAAACTCCTAACTCCTCTAACATTGGTGGGATGTGGAAGTTTAGCAATTACATCTACTTTAGCTCTATCCACTTCAATTCCTTCTTTTGAAATTTTATGTCCAAGAACGATGCCTTCTTTAACCATGAAATGACATTTCTCCCAATTAAGTACTAGATTTGATTTTTCGCATCTAATTAGCATTCGTTCCAGATTAACTAGACATGATTTAAATGTATCACCGAAGACTGAAAAGTCATCCATGAATACTTCCATGCATTCTTCTATCATGTCGTGAAAAATTGCCATCATACACCTTTGAAAGGTTGCAGGGGCGTTGCAAAGTCCAAATGGCATGCGTTTGTAAGCAAAAGTACCATATGGGCACGTGAATGTGGTTTTCTCTTGATCCTCGGGTGCTATTGGAATTTGAAAATATCCGGAAAATCCATCTAGAAAACAATAGTAACTATTTCCGGCTAATCTTTCCAACATTTGATCTATGAAAGGTAAGGGAAAGTGATCTTTTCTGGTGGCGTCATTTAATTTTCTATAATCAATACATACACGCCATCCTGTTACAGTCCTAGTAGGAATAAGCTCATTTTTCTCATTTGTAATGACAGTCATGCCACCCTTCTTAGGTACGCATTGAACTGGGCTTACCCATGGACTATCAGAAATTGGATATATCAAACCTGCATCTAGCAGTTTAATAATCTCTTTCTTAACTACATCTTGCATATTAGGATTTAGTCTTCGTTGGCGTTGCACATACGTTTTATGACCTTCTTCCATAAGGATTTTATGTGTGCAATACGAAGGACTTATTCCTTTAATATCATGAATCTTCCATGCAATGGCTGGTTTATGAGCTTTCAACACAGAAATGAGTTGTGATTTCTCATTTTCAGTAAGAGAAGACGATATTATTACAGGTAATTCAGATTCACCATGTAAATAAGCGTATTCCAAATGGTTTGGAAGTGGCTTTAATTCTAATTTCGGAGGTTCTTCTATCGATGATTTGTATCGATATCTGTCTTCTTCTTTTAGCATTTGTATTTCTTCTGTTGTTGGTTCATATCCATTAGCTATAAGTGTAGCTAACATTTCAGCTTCATCAATTGGTTCATTACCTTCTCCTAAAGAACATTCTCCTGTTCCTTGTAATTCTGGAAATTCTTCTAATAATTCTGCATGTGCATCTATAGTTTGAATATAATAACATGTATCATCTGCAGATTGTGGTTGTTGCATTACTCTATCAACTGAAAAGGTAACACTCTCATCCTCTATACTTAGGGTCAATTTCTTACCGAACACGTCTATCATTGCTTTAGCCGTGTTTAAGAATGGTCTTCCTAATATGAGAGGAACTTGAGAATCTTCTTCCATGTCCAAAACAACAAAATCTACTGGAAATACTAAAGTACCAACTTTAACTAGCATGTTCTCCATTATCCCTCTAGGATATTTTATTGATCTATCGGCTAGTTGTATGCTTATTCTGGTTGGTTTCAATTCTCCAAGGTCTAGTTTAGCGTATAGTGAATACGGCATTAGATTTATACTAGCACCTAAGTCTGCCAATGCTTCTATTGAACTAAGACTACCCAGAAAACATGGAATTGTGAAACTTCCTGGATCAGATAGTTTTTCTGGTATCTTATTCAACAGCACTGCTGAACAATTAGCATTCATAGTAACAGCCGAGAGTTCTTCCATTTTCTTTCTATTTGTGATCAGATCTTTCAAGAATTTAGCATATCTTGGCATTCCTGAAATCACATCAATGATAGGAAGATTTACATTTATCTGTTTAAACATATCCAAGAATTTGGATTGCTCGGCTTCAAGTTTTTCTTTTTTCATTTTACTCGGGTAAGGAAGTGGTGGTTGGTATGGTTTAACATAAGGTTTATCCTTAACTGTGTTATCTTCATTAACCTTTTCAACTACCGGTTCTTTTTCCTTATCCTGATCAGGTTGTGGTTCTTGTGGAGTAGGAATAGTTTCATCAAAAGTTACAGGTATTTCAGGTGGTTTAAGTGTTGTACCACTTCTTGTGGTAATAGCTTTAGCTGTTTCATTCCGGGGGTTAGCATTTGTATCACTAGGTAAACTTCCCGATTTTCTTTCACCTATTAACCTTGCTAGGTTACTCACTTCTTGTTCCAGATTTTGAATAGAAGCTTGTTGATTTCTAAATGCTTGAGCATTTTGTTCATTGGTTTGTTTTTGAGATGTGAAAAACTGCGTTTGAGTTTCAACTAGCTTCGTCATCATATCTTCTAAATTCGGCTTTTTATCATCGGTTTGTTGTGGTGGTTTGTTTTGAAAATTAGGTCTTTGCTGATTGTAAGTATTATTGGATAATTGTTGATTGCTAGGACCTTGTTGGTTGTTGTATGGAATATTTCGGTTATAATTCTGGTTTTGATTGTAAATCGGTCTTGGTGGTTGATAATTATTCTGATAATTATTTCCAGGCCTTTGGTTTATGTATGAAATATTCTCTCTTTGTTCCATTGTTAATTCAATACTTAGACAATCTTTTGTCAAATGTGGTCCTCCACACTGCTCACAACTAATTCGTATAGCATGAATATCTTTAGTCATCTTTTCCATTCGTCTCTCGAAAGCATCTATCTTTGCGGAAATGGAATCTAAGTCATGGCTAGAATCGGCTCTAGCTGCTTTAGATGATCTAATGATATCTTTTTCTTGGTGCCACTCATGCGAGTGGGAAGCAGTGTTATCAATAATTTTGTAAGCATCAGTTTCGGTTTTCTTCATAATCGAACCACCAGCTGCTATATCTATGTCTTTTCTTGTAGTGATGTCGCATCCTCGGTAGAATATTTGTACTATTTGACAGGTGTCTAAACCATGTTGCGGACATCCTCTTAATAACTTTCCATATCTTGTCCACGCCTCATATAGAGTTTCATTTGGCTTCTGTGTGAACGTAACAATTTCTGCTTGAAGTCTTACGGCTTTAGATGCAGGAAAAAATTGTTTAAGAAATTTATCAACTAAAACGTCCCATGTATCGATCGCCCCTTCAGGTAACGATTCCAACCAATCTTTGGCTTCTCCCTTTAAAGTCCAGGGAAATAACATGAGATATATCTGTTCATCCTCCACTTCTCGTATTTTAAATAGTGTGCAAATCCTATTAAAGGTACGTAGATGTTCATTTGGATCTTCCTTCGGCGCACCACTAAATTGGCGTTTATTTTGATACAAAAACTTGATGATGTAGCGTGAGGGTACGAAATAGTATTATTTTTACTAGGAAATACTACAAAATATGACACAAGTTTTATTAATTTACGGATGGGATATACCTAAACCTTGCTACAACACTATAGGCAGTGTACCTAATCGTAGAGTAGTGTAGTTTTTAGTAAGTCCGGTTCGTTCCACAGGGAGCTAGTGATTACGTACTATATTTTTATAAAACTATATTTATATAAATATATATATATAAGTAGTAATATTATTATAAAAGGGGGGGTTTTTACCGTTTAATGACCGGTTTGTCGATTTTATATTTTTAAGCGTAAAGATAAATGACAATAATTAAAGTGCGTAAAATAAATAAATGACGATAAATAAAATAACAGTAAATAAAATTGCGAGTAATAAAATGACAGTAAATAAAGATACGATGAGAAATATAATAAAAGAATTATGCTTATTTAAACTTCCGTAATCATGATGTTTGACGTGTTGATTTTAATTTATTACCATGGGTTAATTGTCCTTTGTCCTGGTTTATTTGATACGTCTATCTGGTTTTTGTCCATAATAGTCCATCGGTCATAAAAATAAAGTGCGAGTATCCTCGTCAAATTACCCTTATACCCGAAGTCAAATATTCCAACTGATTAAGGATTTAAACTGTGACGCAGTTATCACTTCTGTCAACAATTACACCAGTTATCACTGTATGTAATCCACCCCTGTTTTAATTAGTTTATGAATATTAATTCATCCACTTGATCAGAATGAATAATCAATTACCCAACCCAATTGATTAATTAAATGATTATAACAGATTCCATATGAACATCACTAAATAGGACAACCATAATCATTATTAATTATTAGGTTAATTAATTTGAAGATAGGTTCGACAGACTCCAATGAGTTGTCACTCAATTAGACAATACCCCCCATCTATTAATAGTCAATAGTTCAATTTCCACAAGTGTCGGTCTTTTGCCCAAACCTTAATTATGGTCCAAAGTTCAATAACCCCTTCTTAATATTTTAGCCCAACATCACGATTACTTCGGCTCAAATAAGCATAATAATAACTTAGTTACGATACATTAATGTAAAAAGGTTGAACATAACTTACAATGATTAAAAATAGCGTAGCGTTACACGGACAGAATTTCGACTTACACACTCAAACGATCTCTATCATAAATCTTATTATTATCATAATTTAAAATTAAAATTAAGATTATTGTTATATCTTATTAAGTTAACATTATGATAGAGATATAGAATATAGATATTGATAATTGATATTGATAAATAAGAAAAAGATAGAAAAAGGTGTGTTTTTACATTACGATTACAAAGCCTTTTATAGGCGAATTTAGAAATTGAATTTTCACTTATGACCCCTGAACTATGCTCAATTAACAACTTTTTATTATTTAATATTATTCTTATTATGAATTATTTAAATATTATATTTTATTCTTGTGCATAGTTGACTCGTAATTTTTACACCGTTGCGTCGAGCGTTGAGAGTTGACTCTGGTCCCGGTTCCGGATTTTCGAACGTCCTTGCGTAAAATTTTATATTTTGTACTTTGCGTTTTGTAACTTGTACTCTTGTCATTTTTAGACGTTCCTCATCAATAATTTGAACCTTTTTGATTGTATCTTGTACTTTTGAGCTTTGTGGACCTTTGTGTCTTCAATTCGTCGTTTTCGCCTTTTGTCTTCGCACTTATTTAAAATAAACGAATATTACTTGAAAATGGAACAATTGCAACTAAAATCTTGTCTTTCTTGGGGGATTTTGCTATGAAATATATGTTCCTTTTTAGCCTTATCAATATCCCCACACTTGAGCGTTGCTTGTCCTCAAGCAATACAGTCTTGAAATAATATAATACATCACACGAATCACTTCTTTATTCTTCACACTTTGTACATCAGTGATTTTGATAGAGCGGTATAAACAATGATAGTAACGATATGGTTAAAGGTGGGTGTGTCATCCACAGTTGCCTTGGGTTTAGGACAACGACACTTGCAATCAAATAGCCGATTTACTTTCGGTTTCCAAAGCAAAGTGCACATTTGAAAGGCGGTTTACAGTCCCACATGACTATAAAAATTTAGATCCTTTAAGGAAATTGGATCTTTATGAAAACATTTGATCTTTTGAAAATTCAAGCTAGATTTTACCCTAGACAAGTTTTCTGATTTGATCCATCATCGGTGTTGCAAAATATATTTGTGGATCAATATTTTGGCTAAAACTTTTAGGTTCGTGTAATCCACTGCTATCCCGGTATCGGAAAGTACACATCCAGTTTACTTGTTCCGTATATTATCTTTCGGTAAACTACCGTCCGGTTGTAAAGGAAAGCGATGAACAAGAAACTGTTAAGGCAATGTCCCGTGACATGCAGATGATTATGGTCTTTTAACGTGTCAGATGCTAGAACTATCCTTGGTAGGAGCGATAGTAAAGATCATCCTATGATTTTTCGGTCTGGCACAAGGTCCTGTCTCCGACCATGCTATGCAACCACCGTTCTTACGGTTGACACCCGATTTTGTTCAGGTGACCTAATGAATTCCAGGTGAATTTCTAGGATTTTACGTTCAATGGTAATGAATGCATTGAAAATGGGTTTTCAGAAAACAAATCGGTTTGTATTTTTGATCAAAATATTTTCTCGTTCAAGCTCGAGTTTAGATATCATTGAATTCCATGAGTTTGAATTCTCAATCTTTAAGGTCAATCTCTAGGATTGAGTAATATCAGTCTTAAAAGCTGATTTTTAATCTTTAAGGAGATTATCCTTTCTGGAGATCTGATTCATTAGTCTTATCAAGCTAATTTGCACGGTGCCTCCCCATTGTACGAGATAAATCCTTCTCATGGTTAGGATAAATCTGACCACTTGGCGACCCTGTTTGATGCTGAGGTCCGTGGATTTCCTGCTGATTTTAGAGATGACTTTTCTAGATTTTTCGTCAACCTACAGCTGGTCTAGACGACAACTTCATGACCTAAATCAAGAAGCGCGTTTCTTTTTCGGAAGACTTTACTTCCTTTTAATGATGGAATTGATTCATCGTGTAGATCCATCTTTCTTACAGTAAATCGGGTAAAACTGATTAAAATCGTCCAAAACAAAAGTACCTGCAATAACTTTACAGAAACATGTGATAGATAGTTTTTAATTGAATAACTTGGTACATTCTCCCCACACTTAGTTTCTTTCTTTGCTTTTTTTATTCTCCTTTATTCCATTTTAAATGAATTCAATCGTTTTAGGGTGTTTCTCAATTTATGTCCTTTCCGAGGTAACGATAATTTCGGCATTAACACCTAGTTTTATCGTTCATAAATATGTATAAACATGATTTTGAATTCATTTAGTTAAAAAATTTTAAAATTTTCATAATATTTAGAAAATAAGCCAAGTATAAACCCGAGAGAATTTATAACCCTTCCCCACACTTGAGATCATGCAATGCCCTCATTTGCATGAAATCAGACTATAATTATTAATTCATGAGGGTGATTAGTGTAGAAAAGTGATTAAAAATACCCAGTTTGTAATTACAAAGCTCGTCGAATGATAGATGGCGCGCCTCATCGTTCATTCCTTCATTTATTATATCACATTTGTTGTTTTGCATCTTGTCGTCAAAATCAGTACCTTTTGCTGAACTTAATGTTAGTCTTTGAAAGTGCGTTGTTTTACCCTGTTGTTTACATGATAAAATACGAACATATATACATATTTTTAAAGTTGGGTATATTACCCCACGTTCAAAAATTTATAAAATCAAATATATTTTTTTTGGCATACTTTAAATCAATAAAATTAAAAATAATGATGAAAAAATTTTTCGCCCCGCCCTCGGGTAAAGTAATTTCGGCTCAACGGCCTAGTCTTCAACTCACGACAAATTTTAGAAATCATTTTTTTTCAACTTAATGAAATAAAGTAAATTTTTGTTTTTAAATTCACACAAAACTTAAAAAGAAAACATATTAATTTCATATAAAACCTAAAAAACAAAAAAAATTCAGAATGGGGGGAGAAAACTAGTTCTTTAGTGTCTGCTAGCGGAAAAGACCAATCGAATTCCATTCTCGGAACTACACGAGAACAGAACAACTAACTCCAAACAGCATTTTCTTTTTAGAATATTTGAATCTCCTCACACTTAGGTAGATGTGGTGTCGAAATTGTGATTAACTTCATCGTCAATTTCTCTTGGACCATAATCAACTTGCATATCTGTGACTTTTGCTTTAAGTCAGTGACCAGCTTTTTCCGTAATATCCACAAATTCAACTAGCTTCGCCTTTTCTTTAGGCGACAGATTGGATACTAACCGGTTATATAACCTAAAGTTTCCCTTACTTTTAGCATCAATAACCCGTTTAAAAAGTTTCTTCATTGAACTGTTAATAACGGGGTTATTTAATTTCGTATCAACTATGGGGTTCTTTATTATCAAGTCATCATTAGGTGTTACTTCATTTTCCCCACACTTAGGCGTTCTATTATTGTTAAGCATTACCGTTGGAGTTGGTAAAACAACATGGTTCTTACCAATCGTTTTTGTCGGTTCAACGGTTTTGGTTTGTGGATATTTAGACTTTCGAATCATAAAGGTGATCGATTTCTCATCATTACTAAGTGTCATTCTACCCTTTCTTACATCAAATAACGCCCCGGTGGACGCTAAGAATGGTCGACCTAAAATTAGAGGAACGTTTGAGTCCTCTTCTATGTCAATGACAATGAATTCGACTAGAAAGGTTAAATTACCTACTTGAACGGGTAGGTTGTCAGCAATTCCAACTGGGTGCTTAATGGTTTGATCAAGGAGTCGAACACTCATATCCGTTGGAGTTAACTCACCTACACCTAATCTCTTATATAATGAAAGAGGCATAACACTCACACTTGAACCTAAATCTGCTAGTGCATCATACATGACACAATCACTAAGTAGACAAGGAACAATAAATTCACCCGGATCACCTACCCTAGGTGGAGGTTTTGGTGGAACTGTCTTCACCGGGTTTATATTTACGGCTTTTGTTTCTTGCACTTTCTTATTCTTTTTCTTCTTCTTCTTTCCAGAGGTATCACAATCTTTATTACCTATCACTTGCTCATACTCAACTCCTTTTCTTGGAAACGGGATGGGTGGTTTGTATGGTGCCACCACTGGCTTTACATACTCGGGTGGTGGTGGTGTAACTTCTTCATTGTTACTCTCATCTAAAACTTTCCCATCTTCTGGTATTGGTTTTTCAGAATTTGTTGATATCATGTTAACATTTTCATTCCGAGGATTTACTTCATTATTACTCGGTAGCTTTCCTTGTTCCCTTTCACTCATCAATCTAACAAGAGTACCTACTTGTTTTTCTAGATTCAAAATGGAAGCTTGTTGAGTTCTAAATGACTGCTCAAACCTCTCATTCGTTTGGGTTTGAGTTTCAATAAATTGTGTTTGAGATTCAACTAGCTTAAATACCACTTCTTCCAGATTTGACTTCTTCTCGTCGGTTTGTTGTGGTGGTTTATACAAGCCAGGTCTTTGTTGATTGAAAGTGTTGTTTTGAGTTGGTTGGTTATTCGGACCTTGTTGGCTATACGAGTTATTGTCGGGTCCTTTTGGATTGTAAAGAATGTTTTGATTTCGATTGAAGTTTGGCCTTGGCGGTTGATAATTATTCTGATAACTATTTTCCATCATTTGGTTCATGTAGACAACATTCTCACGTTGTTCCATCGTTTGTTCAATGTGACAGTCTTTCATTAAGTGTGGTCCACCGCATTGCTCACAACTGATTCGTATTGCGTGAATATCTTTATTCATCTTTTCCATTCGTCTTTCGAAAGCATCTATTTTTGCGGAAACGGAATCAAAGTCATGGCTAGAATCGGCTCTAGCCGCTTTAGATGAACGAAAAATATCTTTTTCTTGATGCCACTCATGAGAGTGGGAGGCTGTGTTATCAATAATTTTGTAAGCTTCAGTTGCGGTTTTCTTCATAATGGAACCACCAGCTGTTATGTCGATGTCTTTTCGTGTAGCAACGTTGACACCTTGGTAGAATATTTGTACTATTTGATAAGTGTCTAAACCGTGTTGAGGACATCCTCTCAACAACTTTCCAAATCTTGTCCACGCCTCATATAGAGTTTCATTTGGCTTTTGCGCGAACGTAACAATTTCTCCTTGAAGTCTCACGGCTTTGGATGCCGGAAAGAATTGTTTAAGAAATTTTTCAACTAAAACATCCCATGTGTCAATCGCCCCTTCAGGTAACGATTCTAACCAATCTTTGGCTTCTCCCTTTAAAGTCCAGGGAAACAACATGAGATAGATCTGCTCATCTTCCACTTCTCGGATTTTGAATAGTGTACAAATTCTTTTAAACGTACGAAGGTGTTCGTTAGGATCTTCATTCGGTGCACCACTGAATTGGCATTGGTTAGTTACCATGTGTAGAATTTGTCCTTTGATTTCATAATCTGGCGCATTAACTTCTGGCTTAATAATGGCGTGACATTGGCCCGTGCGTGTGGCTCTCATTCGATCTTCCATACTTAGAGGTTCCGTTACTTCCATAATTGAATTTGTTGAATACGAATCACTAGAGGATTCTGATTTAATGGTTTGTGGCTCAGGAGGAATAATTAGTGGTTCAGGATCTTTGAATTGTCCTTGAATATGCTCCGGGTTCTTAATTGTGAAGTCGGGTTCAAAAGATGGATTATCGGAAATTTGAGTTGGAGTTCTTGTTCGACTAGATGACGATTCTAAAGAAAAATCAACGGCGACAATATTTGCTAGATGTCTTGATCGAGTTACAGGTGGTGAACGTATGAAAGGTGGTGAACGTTTTGCACGGTGCATTCACAGAATATCCTATTAGTTATAAAAATAAGAAAAACTTATATAAGTTGTCCAATCAATAGACTTTTCTGATTTTGCCCACGTTTCGAATAGCCAAAAGATGCAGCAGAGGGGCAGGATTCGTTTGGTCTCAATATAATTGAGTACTGTTTGCCTCCAATAACCCGGTCCACGTACAAATCCAACTATTACTACGAACCAGAAAATTTTGATGTCTATCAATTTAACCACTTAAAATAAATTTTCGTAATTTTAAGAAATTTAGAGAAGAAGTAGAAAAAAATCTAAGTCCTAAAAACTAGAATGGCGAGAAATAAGAAAGAAAAAGATTGCGCGTCGAAAAAGGTCGAAAAATAAAAAGGTCGAAAAATAGGCGTCGAAAAATAAAAATAAGAAAGTAGTGCGAAATACGGCGTCGTAAAATTCTAAAGCACCTAAAACTTAATCTAAGGAATAAGCACTTAAGGGATTTTACGGCAAAGCCTAAAAATTCTAGAAGTAAAAATAACTATGACAAAACTAAACTTAATACTAAAAGTTGCGACTATAGTCTAAAAATCTAAAGGTAATAAAACTAAAAAAAAAACAATTTTTTTTTTATAGACAAAATCTTAAAAAATATATATATTTTTTTTAATAATTTTTTTTTTTTTTACGTTTTTTTTTTTTTACGTTTTTGTTTTTTTTTTACGTTTTTTTTTTTTTTTTAAGTTTTTTTTTTTTTTTTTTTTAAAACGAATTTTTTTTCTAAAAAAAAAACGTTTTTTTTTTACAATTTTTTTTTTTTTTTTTTTAAAAAAATGATTTTTTTTACAAATTAATACTTTTTTTTATAATTATTATTTTTTTTTCAAAACTTTTTTTTTAATTCATTTACTATTCATGAATAGTAAATGAAAAGAAATTAATTAATTTACTATTCACATGAAAGCGACATGATAGAAATTATTAATTACAATTTACATAATATACCCCTGAAGTATTTAATAAATACGACTTTTTAAAACTTTTACGATTCAAAATATATTCTAAAATATTATTATATTATTATATTCTATTTAAATATTATTATATTCTATTTAAATATTATTATATTATTATATTCTATTTCAATATTATTATATTATTATATTTTATTTCAATATTATTATAATTAAAAATATAGCGTTTTAGCGCTCCCCGGCAGCGGCGCAAAAAACTTGATGATGTAGCGTGAGGGTACGAAATAGTATTATTTTTACTAGGAAATACTACAAAATATGACACAAGTTTTATTAATTTACGGATGGGATATACCTAAACCTTGCTACAACACTATAGGCAGTGTACCTAATCGTAGAGTAGTGTAGTTTTTAGTAAGTCCGGTTCGTTCCACAGGGAGCTAGTGATTACGTACTATATTTTTATAAAACTATATTTATATAAATATATATATATAAGTAGTAATATTATTATAAAAGGGGGGGGTTTTTACCGTTTAATGACCGGTTTGTCGATTTTATATTTTTAAGCGTAAAGATAAATGACAATAATTAAAGTGCGTAAAATAAATAAATGACGATAAATAAAATAACAGTAAATAAAATTGCGAGTAATAAAATGACAGTAAATAAAGATACGATGAGAAATATAATAAAAGAATTATGCTTATTTAAACTTCCGTAATCATGATGTTTGACGTGTTGATTTTAGTTTTATGCCCATGGGTTAATTGTCCTTTGTCCTGGATTATTCAATATGTCCGTCTGGTTTTTGTCCATAACAGTCCATCAGTCATAAATATAAATTGCAAGTGTCCTTGTCAAATTATTATTATACCCGAAGTTAAATATTCCAACTAATTGGGGATTCGAATTGTAACAAGGTTTTAATACTTTGTTTAATGAATACACCAGGTTATCGACTGCGTGTAAACCAAGGTTTTACTACTTTGTTAACAATTACACCAATTACCCTTGAATGTAATTTCACCCCTGTTTTAATTATTCTAGTGGCTATTAATCCATTCCCGTGTCCGGTTAAATGAACGATTATTCGTACATATAAATACCCCGCCCATCGTGTCCGATCGAGTGTATATGGTAATTTATAGGGACGCCCAATTGTAAATCTTTATATTAACATTAACAAATTTTCATTTAGTTAAACAAATATAAAGCCCATTAATAGCCCATAGTCTAATTTCCACAAGTGTCGTTCTTTTGTCCAAACCCCAATTATGGTACAAAGCCCAATTACCCAATTTTAGTAATTAGCCCAATATCATGATTACTTCGTTTTAAATAAGCATAATAATAACTTAGCTACGAGACATTAATGTAAAAAGGTTGAACATAACTTACAATGATTAAAAATAGCGTAGCGTTACACGGACAGAATTTCGACTTACACCCTTACAACATTCGCTAACATACCCTTATTATTAGAATTATAATTAAAATTAAAATATAAATTATAAATATAAATATATTTACGTATGAAGAGGAAGAAAAAAAAAGATGATTAAAACTCGGCAGAAAACTGGCTTTATATAGGACCTGACCAGCAATCTCACTCCATGCGACTCGCATGGATTTGTGCTTCTGGCCATGCGAGTCGCATGGCCACCCTGGATCCAGCCAAATTGCTTTGTTTTCTTCTTGCCGACGTAATATAATAATAATAATATATATAATATATAATTATATATAATTATATATATATTATATTATATTCTTGTGCATAGTAGACTAGATATTTTTGGTCCGTTGCATCGGGCGTTTCTTCTTGGCTCAGGTCCCGGTTCCGGATTTTCGGACGTCCTTGCGTACAATTTTATATTTTGTATTTTGCGTTTTGAATCTTGTACTCTTGTGATTTCGAGACGTTTCTTATCAATAATTGGAACCTTTTTGATTGTCTTTTGTACTTTTGAGCTTTTTGGTCGTTTGCGTCTTCAATTCGTCGAATCTGTCTTTTGTCTTCACCTTTTATTATTTAAACGAATATCTCTTGTAAATAGAACAATTGCAACTAAAAGCTTGTCTTTCTTGAGGAATAATGCTATGAAATATATGTTCGTTTTTAGCATTATCAAATATTCCCACACTTGAGCGTTGCTTGTCCTCAAGCAATATTGTCTTGAAATACTAGAATCACTTCTTTATTCTTCACACTTTGTACATCAGTGATTTCAATACGGCGGTATGAACAATGGTAGTAACGATGTGGTTTACAGTCCCACATGACTATAAAAATTTAGATCCATTAAGGAAATTGGATCTTTATGAAAACATTTAATCTTTTGAAAATTAAATCTAGTTTTTACCCTAGATAAGTTTTCCGGAATAACCCTTTACCGGTGTTTGCAAAATATTTTTGTGGGTTTGGTGGGTTTCAGATTTGAAAATTTTAGCTCAAAACTTGCGGTTTTGTGTCACCCACTTGCTAACCTTGTATTTGGAAAGCAACACGTCCAGTTTACTTGTTCCGTATATTACCTTTCGGCAAACTACCGTCCGGTTGTAAAGGAAAGCGTTGAACAAGCAACTGTTAAGGCAATGTCCCGTGACATGCTTTTGATTATGATCTAATTAACGTGTCGGATGCTAGAACTATCCTTGGTAGGAGCAATAGTAAAGATCATCCTTTGATTTTTCGGTCTGGCACAAGGTCCTGTCTTCGACCATGCTATGCAACCACCGTTCTTACGGTTGACACCCGATTTGGTTCAGGTGACCTAATGAATTCCAGGTGAATTCCTAGGATTTTACGTTCAATGGTAATGAACGCATTGAAAATGGGTTTTCAGAAAACAAATCGGTTTGTATTTTTGATCAAAATATTTTCTCGTTCAAGCTCGAGTTTAGATATCATTGAATTCCATGAGTTTGTAATTCTCAATCTTTAAGGTCAATCTCAAGGATTGAGTAATATCAGGCTTAAAAGCTGATTTTTAATCTTTAAGGAGATTATCCTTTCTTGGGATCTGATTCATTAGTCTTATCAAGCTAATTTGCACGGTGCCCCCCCATTGTACGAGATAAATCCTTCTCATGGTTAGGATAAATCTGACCACTTGGCGACCCTGTTTGATGCTGAGGTCCGTGGATTTCCAGCCGATTTTAGTGATGACTTTTCTAGATTTTTCGTCAACCTACAGCTGGTCTGGACGACAACTTCATGACCTAAATCAAGAAGCGCGTGTCTTTTTCGGAAGACTTTACTTCCTTCTAATGATGGAATTGATTCATCGTGTAGATCCATCTTTCTTTCAAAAGTATCACAATAAACCGGGTAAAACTATTAATTTAGTTCAAAACAAAAGCACCTGCAATAACTTTACAGAAACATGTGATAGATAATTTTTAATTGAATAACTTGGTACATTCTCCCCACACTTAGTTTATTTCTTTGCCTTTTTATCGTCCTCTATTCCATTTTAAATGAATTTTGACATTTTAGTTTGTTTCTCAATTTATGTCCTTTCCGAGGTAACAATAATTTCGGTGTTAAAACCTAGTTTTATCGTTCATAAATATGTATAAACATGATTTTGAATTCATTTAATTGAAAATTTTGAAAAATTTTACTAGAATTGGGTAGTCAGTATATAAGACTAGGGCTGTTCTTTTTTATCAGAGAGCACTAGATTCTAATACAACTACTGCTTTACTAGTATTTTTAATGGTAACCAAGTGTTTAATATAAAAATTTTAAAATCCGAAAGAATTTAACCCCTTCCCACACTTAAGATCTTGCAATGCCCTCATTTGCAAGAAATCAGTAACAATTTAAATTATTGAGGGTGATTTGTGTGAAAATGATTAAATTTTTACCAAAGTTTCCAAATATATTGGCGTTTGTTTGCTGAATGATAAATGGTGCACGTCATTTGTTCATTCCGTCTTGTTGTTATTTCACATACATTTTGCATCATTGTCGTCCAAATTACTTGCTTTTGCTGAACTTAATGCCAGTCTTTGAAAACGCTTTGTTTTTCCCTGTTTTGTGCATAAAATTGAATACATACAATACAAATATAATCATACATGTAATTTGAAATGGAACTTTGGCATCCCACTTTCAAACTATAAGAAAAATATTAGTACACAATAATAATAGAAATATCAAACATTACATAAATGTAATTAAAATGTTAAGTGTTTAAAATAATAAAAATATAAATTACCAACTTATCTCTACTGATCAGGAGGTGGGTTAGGAGGATAATTAGGATAGGGATCCCAATTCATGTTCGCGTCCGGGTTCCATGGCTGATTATAGGTGAACTGGTATGCTGCGTCATAATCATATGAATCATAGGGTGGTCTCATTTCTGGCTGATGTGCGGGATAGTATGCGGGTCGGGTCGGATAATACATCTCGCCAGGCTGCAACTGGCTTATAATTTGGCGCTGATGATAATCCCATCGGCCATGCTCTCGTTGCCGGGAATGCTCGTAGTCATTCCGACGTTGCCATGCCTCGTACTGCATATGCCTATCATAGTTCGTCATGTATTCATCCTCCATACGAACGCCTAAATCAAGAGCAGTCTCCCGAACAACTCCTATAATGTTGTTCGCCTCTTCCATTTCATCATCCGAACCTCTTTCTACCTGTCGCTGAGGTCCCTCGTATCGATATACCCGACCACGTCTCATCAATAATACCCTTGCACCGTGATAAAGGTTTGAACTTATAGTTTCACCTCCGTCCTCTATTTCGTTCATTGGACCCCCTTGGTGCTTATCTACACCTAAATACTCTCCAATGAGAGTAATGAAAATACCACCACCTATAATACTCCCCGATTTCATCCCCGAAACTACATTAGCGAGATAATAACCAACACAATAGGGAATGTTAACGAAACTCCTCGGGTCTCTAATACACTTGAGGTAGAACAAATCGTTTACGGTCAATTTCTCCTTATTCCTACCCCTTTGTGTAATTGTGTTTGCTAAGAATCTATGAATCACCCGGAGTTCAGCTCTGTCTATATCTAAGTATGTATGATTTCCACTGGCGTGAAATTCATTAAAGTGGGACATACGCCTCCAGATGGAGTTAATATCAAATTCCCTATCTACCCTTTCTCCTTGGGCAATCAGGCTATTACAGTCGGGGCTCAAAAGTTCAGCAGGGGTGTAAATCTGTAAGGCCCTGGCTAAATCTATCATGGACATTCTGTACATGCGTCCACCTAACAGAAATCTAATAAAGCTTCTATCATCTATCCTCCTAACATCACTGTTTAACTTAATAGTACTAAGTAATTCTATACACCATTCCCTATATATGGTTCTACGAATGGAAAATAGGCGCATCCAATCGTTAAACTGAGAATTACCATACCTTTGCACCAATAATTCCCGAATCGGTTCAGCAAGGTTAATTGTTTCCAAAGGTACCCAGTCAATTGCCCTTGGCATTTCAACAACCTTAAAGTAGAGAATGTGCATGTTCTTTTGATAATCTGGATACTCTATCCAACATCGATCAAATCTTAGATTTGGGTGTAACTGATCTTCATTAATGTCTAAGCTCAGAATCCTTTGATGTGGAGCGAATTGACGAAACTGATTCATGAATAATTGATCTTGATCGTGATATGGAATATGTTGCTCCTCCTGTTCTTCTTCTTCTTGTTGCATATGTTGTTCTTATTCATGAAACATTTCCGGTTCGGGCTCTGGTTGCCTGGACGATGATGCACCTGAACCTCCAGTATCGGCTCTCTGTATTATTTAAAGACAATCAAAAAGGTTCCAATTATTTAAAGGACACTTGCAATTTATATTTATGACTGATGGACTGTTATGGACAAAAACCAGACGGACATATTGAATAATCCAGGACAAAGGACAATTAACCCATGGGCATAAAACTAAAATCAACACGTCAAACATCATGATTACGGAAGTTTAAATAAGCATAATTCTTTTATTTCATATTTAATTTCCTTTATTTTATTTTATCGCACTTTTAATTATCGTACTTTTTAATTATCGCAATTTTATTTTATCGCATTTTTATTATTCGCAATTTCATTATCGTTATTTACTTTACGCTTTAATTTTAGTCTTGTATTTATATTTTACATTAGGTTTTAACTGCGACTAAAGTTTTAAAATCGACAAACCGGTCATTAAACGGTAAAAACCCCCCTTTATAACAATAATATTACTTATATATATATTTGTATTTTTATAAAAGTAAACTAATATAGCGTTGAGCTTTGTTCAAAGATTTCCCTGTGGAACGAACCGGACTTACTAAAAACTACACTACTGTACGATTAGGTACACTGCCTATAAGTGTTGTAGCAAGGTTTAAGTATATTCATTCTATAAATAAATAAATATCTTGTGTAAAATTGTATCGTATTTAATAGTTTTTCCTAGTAAAATAATAACTATTTTATATACACCTCGTTCGACATCAAGTATTTTTGGCGCCGCTGCCGGGGACTTTTCGCCGAAGCGAAACGCCATATTTTTAATTTTTAAGTTATAATTAGTTTTTGTAAAATTTATATTTTTGTTTAAAAATTAAAAAATATATAATAAAAAAAAAAAAAAAGCTTTTAAAATCGAAAAAAAAAAAGTATTTTAAATATATTTTTAAGTTTTTCTTTTATTCTTACAAAATTATAAAGTATTTTAAGTTTATTTTTAGTTTTTAAAATTAAGTTTTATTTTAATTATATATATATTTATCTTTTAAATATAAAACAGAAAAATATAAATAAATAATAAATATTACGTGACCTGTCATTTGAACCAGTCCAATTGAACCAGTTCAGGGTGTCCATGCGACTCGCATGACCCACCCCCTTAAATCATGCGACTCGCATGAGGGGTCTGACAGGGCCACAAACAAACCCTAATCACGCATTTATTACGGATAATATATTAATATTATTAACTAACCCTAATCTATTATCTATTATTATTATATTTAAGTTTTTAGTTTATTTTAATTAACTTAAAAACTAGTTTTATTATAGATAATATTTAATACAAAAATATATAAAATATAAAAATAATATTTTTATAAAATCTAATATTTTTATAACTTTTATATTTTGTCCCTTTTTAATCGTTGTAGCGTAACTTTTGTATTTTTAGCTCATATTTAATTTTAAACTTAGTTTTTGCTATAGTTATTTTTACTCCTATATTTTTAGGTTTTGCCGTAGAATTCCTTAAGTGCTTTTTCTTTAGACTAAGATTTAGGTGCTTTAGAATTTTGCGACGCCTTTTTAAGTTTTAGTTTCTTTTTAAGTTATTTCCATTTGGGATTTAGTTTTTCCTGTAAGCTTTAATATTTTTAGACCTTTTACTATGTATCAATTATCATTCCAATTAGTAATTTCAATTTGCGATTATAATTTTAAGTTAGTTGTAGTAATAAGGTTAGGTTTGGCGACCGAAATTATTGATATCGTTCAAAAATTTATTACATCACTGCGAAATTTAACGTTTATTCTTAAGGTATAAATATCTTTAATCAATCAACCCAAAATATTTCAAAAATTCGTCATGAGTTAAATTAGGTCTTGGAACCGAAATTACTTTACCGAAAAGAGGGACGCATATTTTTGATAATATTTGATTGATTAAAGTGGGATAAAAAGACAAAAAGATTTTTAAATTTATTTTTACCATGTTTTTAAAATTAATATTTAAATCTTAAGTTAATATTGTAAACTTTATAAAAACAATATATTTAAAATTGTAAATATTTGAAAAATTAATATAAGTTTGATATGAATTTATGAATTTTTAAATTAAGTTTGGTGTGAATTTTTAATTTTATATTTAAGTTGTGTGAATTTAAAAACAAAAATTTAATTTATCTCATTAAGTTAAGAATATGATTTTTAAAATTCGTCGTAAGTTGAAGACTAGGTCTTTGAACCGAAATTGCTTTACCCGAGGGAGGGACGAGAACTTTTATTATCATTATTTTTAATCTTTTTGATTTAAAGTATGCCAAAAACATTAAAAAACCCAAAAATCTAAGCTTTTAAAACAATTGCTTGAAATTGACAAATTTTAAAATTTTGTCGAGGGACGGACTAGGGCATCGTCCCGAAACGACCTCGTCTTAAAAAGAAACAAAATTTTTAAAAATTTTATTAAATTTTATGTTTTAAAAGTATAAGGTTTTTATAAAAAAAAAAAAAAAAAAAAAAAAAATTAAAAATACCTGGAAAATACCCCCATGCGACTCGCATGGGGGAAAGGATTATACCATGCGAGTCGCATGGGAGCCAAAAACTGGTCAGGTTCAAAATTCCAGCCGAGCTGCTCTTTTTCACAACACACATACACAAACACGAACTTACTCCAAAACCCTCTCAAAAATTCATCATTTTTCACCAAATTTCTTGCAAAACTTCACAACAATTATGCCTAGATTCAGTAGTCTCAACCCCTTCAGGAGAAAGGTAAAGATTTCACCCCTAATCTCTTTAAATTCGAATTTTTGTGTTCTTGAGCTAGAAAATTTATATTTTGATTTTGTTAAATTTAGGTGTAATTAGAGCTAAATTGTTGTTATATTATGCATGTATATCCTAGATAGAAGCTATTTAACATGAATTGAAGCTAAAAACTTCAAATTTTTAAGAATCTAGGGTTTGTGTTCTTGAGCAATTTGGGGCTTTTTGATATAAACAGGTTATGGCCGATTTTTGTCATGAATTGTTGCTAAATTAAGTAGTGTAACATGTTTAGGTAGTTAATTGATCCAAACTTTGAGCCTAAACATGTTTTTGAGAATTAAAGTGGGCTTTTTAAGTCTAAAAATTCATGAACTTGGATAATTTGATATAAAGGCCATTTGAAACTTGTTTCATTGCTAGTAGTGATCATTTTGGCATGTTATTTAAGATAAATGCTTATGAACTTGATGTACATTTTTCGTATATGCTTATTTGACAAAGTGTAGACTTGACAAAAATATGAAAATGAGCACTAGTTTGATTTGAATGCAATGTAACAAGTGTTTAATTGTTATAATAATTATTGTTGACATGTTTAAGAGTTTAAATGTGATAAAATATTGTACACATTTTCGTATGTAAAAATGTAGAATTGTTATTGTTAAGAAAATGTGTATAAAATGTGTTATGAATTGAACATGTCATCATAATTGTTTCAAGTTATTATTTTGCTAACACTAATGCATATTTGGATGCACAATTTTTGTGTTTAATGTGTTTTACAGAGAGCCGATACTGGAGGTTCAGGTGCATCATCGTCCAGGCAACCAGAGCCCGAACCGGAAATGTTTCATGAACAAGAACAACATATGCAACAAGAAGAAGAAGAACAGGAGGAGCAACATATTCCATATCACGATCAAGATCAATTATTCATGAATCAGTTTCGTCAATTCGCTCCACATCAAAGGATTCTGAGCTTAGACATTAATGAAGATCAGTTACACCCAAATCTAAGATTTGATCGATGTTGGATAGAGTATCCAGATTATCAAAAGAACATGCACATTCTCTACTTTAAGGTTGTTGAAATGCCAAGGGCAATTGACTGGGTACCTTTGGAAACAGTTAACCTTGCCGAACCGATTCGGGAATTATTGGTGCAAAGGTATGGTAATTCTCAGTTTAACGATTGGATGCGCCTATTTTCCATTCGTAGAACCATATATAGGGAATGGTGTATAGAATTACTTAGTACTATTAAGTTAAACAGTGATGTTAGGAGGATAGATGATAGAAGCTTTATTAGATTTCTGTTAGGTGGACGCATGTACAGAATGTCCATGATAGATTTAGCCAGGGCCTTACAGATTTACACCCCTGCTGAACTTTTGAGCCCCGACTGTAATAGCCTGATTGCCCAAGGAGAAAGGGTAGATAGGGAATTTGATATTAACGCCATCTGGAGGCGTATGTCCCACTTTAATGAATTTCACGCCAGTGGAAATCATACATACTTAGATATAGACAGAGCTGAACTCCGGGTGATTCATAGATTCTTAGCAAACACAATTACACAAAGGGGTAGGAATAAGGAGAAATTGACCGTAAACGATTTGTTCTACCTCAAGTGTATTAGAGACCCGAGGAGTTTCGTTAACATTCCCTATTGTGTTGGTTATTATCTCGCTAATGTAGTTTCGGGGATGAAATCGGGGAGTATTATAGGTGGTGGTATTTTCATTACTCTCATTGGAGAGTATTTAGGTGTAGATAAGCACCAAGGGGGTCCAATGAACGAAATAGAGGACGGAGGTGAAACTATAAGTTCAAACCTTTATCACGGTGCAAGGGTATTATTGATGAGACGTGGTCGGGTATATCGATACGAGGGACCTCAGCGACAGGTAGAAAGAGGTTCGGATGATGAAATGGAAGAGGCGAACAACATTATAGGAGTTGTTCGGGAGACTGCTCTTGATTTAGGCGTTCGTATGGAGGATGAATACATGACGAACTATGATAGGCATATGCAGTACGAGGCATGGCAACGTCGGAATGACTACGAGCATTCCCGGCAACGAGAGCATGGCCGATGGGATTATCATCAGCGCCAAATTATAAGCCAGTTGCAGCCTGGCGAGATGTATTATCCGACCCGACCCGCATACTATCCCGCACATCAGCCAGAAATGAGACCACCCTATGATTCATATGATTATGACGCAGCATACCAGTTCACCTATAATCAGCCATGGAACCCGGACGCGAACATGAATTGGGATCCCTATCCTAATTATCCTCCTAACCCACCTCCTGATCAGTAGAGATAAGTTGGTAATTTATATTTTTATTATTTTAAACACTTAACATTTTAATTACATTTATGTAATGTTTGATATTTCTATTATTATTGTGTACTAATATTTTTCTTATAGTTTGAAAGTGGGATGCCAAAGTTCCATTTCAAATTACATGTATGATTATATTTGTATTGTATGTATTCAATTTTATGCACAAAACAGGGAAAAACAAAGCGTTTTCAAAGACTGGCATTAAGTTCAGCAAAAGCAAGTAATTTTGACGACAATGATGCAAAATGTATGTGAAATAACAACAAGACGGAATGAACAAATGACGTGCACCATTTATCATTCAGCAAACAAACGCCAATATATTTGGAAACTTTGGTAAAAATTTAATCATTTTCACACAAATCACCCTCAATAATTTAAATTGTTACTGATTTCTTGCAAATGAGGGCATTGCAAGATCTTAAGTGTGGGAAGGGGTTAAATTCTTTCGGATTTTAAAATTTTTATATTAAACACTTGGTTACCATTAAAAATACTAGTAAAGCAGTAGTTGTATTAGAATCTAGTGCTCTCTGATAAAAAAGAACAGCCCTAGTCTTATATACTGACTACCCAATTCTAGTAAAATTTTTCAAAATTTTCAATTAAATGAATTCAAAATCATGTTTATACATATTTATGAACGATAAAACTAGGTTTTAACACCGAAATTATTGTTACCTCGGAAAGGACATAAATTGAGAAACAAACTAAAATGTCAAAATTCATTTAAAATGGAATAGAGGACGATAAAAAGGCAAAGAAATAAACTAAGTGTGGGGAGAATGTACCAAGTTATTCAATTAAAAATTATCTATCACATGTTTCTGTAAAGTTATTGCAGGTGCTTTTGTTTTGAACTAAATTAATAGTTTTACCCGGTTTATTGTGATACTTTTGAAAGAAAGATGGATCTACACGATGAATCAATTCCATCATTAGAAGGAAGTAAAGTCTTCCGAAAAAGACACGCGCTTCTTGATTTAGGTCATGAAGTTGTCGTCCAGACCAGCTGTAGGTTGACGAAAAATCTAGAAAAGTCATCACTAAAATCGGCTGGAAATCCACGGACCTCAGCATCAAACAGGGTCGCCAAGTGGTCAGATTTATCCTAACCAAGAGAAGGATTTATCTCGTACAATGGGGGGCACCGTGCAAATTAGCTTGATAAGACTAATGAATCAGATCCCCAGAAAGGATAATCTCCTTAAAGATTAAAAATCAGCTTTTAAGCCTGATATTACTCAATCCTTGAGATTGACCTTAAAGATTGAGAATTACAAACTCATGGAATTCAATGATATCTAAACTCGAGCTTGAACGAGAAAATATTTTGATCAAAAATACAAACCGATTTGTTTTCTGAAAACCCATTTTCAATGCGTTCATTACCATTGAACGTAAAATCCTAGGAATTCACCTGGAATTCATTAGGTCACCTGAACCAAATCGGGTGTCAACCGTAAGAACGGTGGTTGCATAGCATGGTCGAAGACAGGACCTTGTGCCAGACCGAAAAATCAAAGGATGATCTTTACTATTGCTCCTACCAAGGATAGTTCTAGCATCCGACACGTTAATTAGATCATAATCAAAAGCATGTCACGGGACATTGCCTTAACAGTTGCTTGTTCAACGCTTTCCTTTACAACCGGACGGTAGTTTGCCGAAAGGTAATATACGGAACAAGTAAACTGGACGTGTTGCTTTCCAAATACAAGGTTAGCAAGTGGGTGACACAAAACCGCAAGTTTTGAGCTAAAATTTTCAAATCTGAAACCCACCAAACCCACAAAAATATTTTGCAAACACCGGTAAAGGGTTATTCCGGAAAACTTATCTAGGGTAAAAACTAGATTTAATTTTCAAAAGATCAAATGTTTTCATAAAGATCCAATTTCCTTAATGGATCTAAATTTTTATAGTCATGTGGGACTGTAAACCACATCGTTACTACCATTGTTCATACCGCCGTATTGAAATCACTGATGTACAAAGTGTGAAGAATAAAGAAGTGATTCTAGTATTTCAAGACAATATTGCTTGAGGACAAGCAACGCTCAAGTGTGGGAATATTTGATAATGCTAAAAACGAACATATATTTCATAGCATTATTCCTCAAGAAAGACAAGCTTTTAGTTGCAATTGTTCTATTTACAAGAGATATTCGTTTAAATAATAAAAGGTGAAGACAAAAGACAGATTCGACGAATTGAAGACGCAAACGACCAAAAAGCTCAAAAGTACAAAAGACAATCAAAAAGGTTCCAATTATTGATAAGAAACGTCTCGAAATCACAAGAGTACAAGATTCAAAACGCAAAATACAAAATATAAAATTGTACGCAAGGACGTCCGAAAATCCGGAACCGGGACCTGAGCCATGAAGAAACGCCCGACGCAACGGACCAAAAATATCTAGTCTACTATGCACAAGAATATAATATAATATATATATAATTATATATAATTATATATTATATATATTATTATTATTATATTACGTCGGCAAGAAGAAAACAAAGCAATTTGGCTGGATCCAGGGTGGCCATGCGACTCGCATGGCCAGAAGCACAAATCCATGCGAGTCGCATGGAGTGAGATTGCTGGTCAGGTCCTATATAAAGCCAGTTTTCTGCCGAGTTTTAATCATCTTTTTTTTTCTTCCTCTTCATACGTAAATATATTTATATTTTAATTTTAATTATAATTCTAATAATAAGGGTATGTTAGCGAATGTTGTAAGGGTGTAAGTCGAAATTCTGTCCGTGTAACGCTACGCTATTTTTAATCATTGTAAGTTATGTTCAACCTTTTTACATTAATGTCTCGTAGCTAAGTTATTATTATGCTTATTTAAAACGAAGTAATCATGATATTAATTAAATGGTTGTAAGACTATATTATGTTACCGTGCAAATTAGCTTGATAAGACTAATGAATCAGATCCCCAGAAAGGATAATCTCCTTAAAGATTAAAAATCAGCTTTTAAGCCTGATATTACTCAATCCTTGAGATTGACCTTAAAGATTGAGAATTACAAACTCATGGAATTCAATGATATCTAAACTCGAGCTTGAACGAGAAAATATTTTGATCAAAAATACAAACCGATTTGTTTTCTGAAAACCCATTTTCAATGCGTTCATTACCATTGAACGTAAAATCCTAGGAATTCACCTGGAATTCATTAGGTCACCTGAACCAAATCGGGTGTTAACCGTAAGAACGGTGGTTGCATAGCATGGTCGAAGATAGGACCTTGTGCCAGACCAAAAAATCAAAGGATGATCTTTACTATTGCTCCTACCAAGGATAGTTCTAGCATCCGACACGTTAATTAGATCATAATCAAAAGCATGTCACGGGACATTGCCTTAACAGTTGCTTGTTCAACGCTTTCCTTTACAACCGGACGGTAGTTTGCCGAAAGGTAATATACGGAACAAGTAAACTGGACGTGTTGCTTTCCAAATACAAGGTTAGCAAGTGGGTGACACAAAACCGCAAGTTTTGAGCTAAAATTTTCAAATCTGAAACCCACCAAACCCACAAAAATATTTTGCAAACACCGGTAAAGGGTTATTCCGGAAAACTTATCTAGGGTAAAAACTAGATTTAATTTTCAAAAGATCAAATGTTTTCATAAAGATCCAATTTCCTTAATGGATCTAAATTTTTATAGTCATGTGGGACTGTAAACCACATCGTTACTACCATTGTTCATACCGCCGTATTGAAATCACTGATGTACAAAGTGTGAAGAATAAAGAAGTGATTCTAGTATTTCAAGACAATATTGCTTGAGGACAAGCAACGCTCAAGTGTGGGAATATTTGATAATGCTAAAAACGAACATATATTTCATAGCATTATTCCTCAAGAAAGACAAGCTTTTAGTTGCAATTGTTCTATTTACAAGAGATATTCGTTTAAATAATAAAAGGTGAAGACAAAAGACAGATTCGACGAATTGAAGACGCAAACGACCAAAAAGCTCAAAAGTACAAAAGACAATCAAAAAGGTTCCAATTATTGATAAGAAACGTCTCGAAATCACAAGAGTACAAGATTCAAAACGCAAAATACAAAATATAAAATTGTACGCAAGGACGTCCGAAAATCCGGAACCGGGACCTGAGCCAAGAAGAAACGCCCGACGCAACGGACCAAAAATATCTAGTCTACTATGCACAAGAATATAATATAATATATATATAATTATATATAATTATATATTATATATATTATTATTATTATATTACGTCGGCAAGAAGAAAACAAAGCAATTTGGCTGGATCCAGGGTGGCCATGCGACTCGCATGGCCAGAAGCACAAATCCATGCGAGTCGCATGGAGTGAGATTGCTGGTCAGGTCCTATATAAAGCCAGTTTTCTGCCGAGTTTTAATCATCTTTTTTTTTCTTCCTCTTCATACGTAAATATATTTATATTTATAATTTATATTTTAATTTTAATTATAATTCTAATAATAAGGGTATGTTAGCGAATGTTGTAAGGGTGTAAGTCGAAATTCTGTCCGTGTAACGCTACGCTATTTTTAATCATTGTAAGTTATGTTCAACCTTTTTACATTAATGTCTCGTAGCTAAGTTATTATTATGCTTATTTAAAACGAAGTAATCATGATATTGGTCTAATTACTAAAATTGGGTAATTGGGCTTTGTACCATAATTGGGGTTTGGACAAAAGAACGACACTTGTGGAAATTAGACTATGGGCTATTAATGGGCTTTATATTTGTTTAACTAAATGAAAATTTGTTAATGTTAATATAAAGATTTACAATTGGGCGTCCCTATAAATTACCATATACACTCGATCGGACACGATGGGCGGGGTATTTATATGTACGAATAATCGTTCATTTAACCGGACACGGGAATGGATTAATAGCCACTAGAATAATTAAAACAGGGGTGAAATTACATTCAAGGGTAATTGGTGTAATTGTTAACAAAGTAGTAAAACCTTGGTTTACACGCAGTCGATAACCTGGTGTATTCATTAAACAAAGTATTAAAACCTTGTTACAATTCGAATCCCCAATTAGTTGGAATATTTAACTTCGGGTATAATAATAATTTGACAAGGACACTTGCAATTTATATTTATGACTGATGGACTGTTATGGACAAAAACCAGACGGACATATTGAATAATCCAGGACAAAGGACAATTAACCCATGGGCATAAAACTAAAATCAACACGTCAAACATCATGATTACGGAAGTTTAAATAAGCATAATTCTTTTATTTCATATTTAATTTCCTTTATTTTATTTTATCGCACTTTTAATTATCGTACTTTTTAATTATCGCAATTTTATTTTATCGCATTTTTATTATTCGCAATTTCATTATCGTTATTTACTTTACGCTTTAATTTTAGTCTTGTATTTATATTTTACATTAGGTTTTAACTGCGACTAAAGTTTTAAAATCGACAAACCGGTCATTAAACGGTAAAAACCCCCCTTTATAACAATAATATTACTTATATATATATTTGTATTTTTATAAAAGTAAACTAATATAGCGTTGAGCTTTGTTCAAAGATTTCCCTGTGGAACGAACCGGACTTACTAAAAACTACACTACTGTACGATTAGGTACACTGCCTATAAGTGTTGTAGCAAGGTTTAAGTATATCCATTCTATAAATAAATAAATATCTTGTGTAAAATTGTATCGTATTTAATAGTTTTTCCTAGTAAAATAATAACTATTTTATATACACCTCGTTCGACATCAAGTATTTTTGGCGCCGCTGCCGGGGACTTTTCGCCGAAGCGAAACGCCATATTTTTAATTTTTAAGTTATAATTAGTTTTTGTAAAATTTATATTTTTGTTTAAAAATTAAAAAATATATAAAAAAAAAAAAGCTTTTAAAATCGAAAAAAAAAAGTATTTTAAATATATTTTTAAGTTTTTCTTTTATTCTTACAAAATTATAAAGTATTTTAAGTTTATTTTTAGTTTTTAAAATTAAGTTTTATTTTAATTATATATATATTTATCTTTTAAATATAAAACAGAAAAATATAAATAAATAATAAATATTACGTGACCTGTCATTTGAACCAGTCCAATTGAACCAGTTCAGGGTGTCCATGCGACTCGCATGACCCACCCCCTTAAATCATGCGACTCGCATGAGGGGTCTGACAGGGCCACAAACAAACCCTAATCACGCATTTATTACGGATAATATATTAATATTATTAACTAACCCTAATCTATTATCTATTATTATTATATTTAAGTTTTTAGTTTATTTTAATTAACTTAAAAACTAGTTTTATTATAGATAATATTTAATACAAAAATATATAAAATATAAAAATAATATTTTTATAAAATCTAATATTTTTATAACTTTTTATAACTTTTATATTTTGTCCCTTTTTAATCGTTGTAGCGTAACTTTTGTATTTTTAGCTCATATTTAATTTTAAACTTAGTTTTTGCTATAGTTATTTTTACTCCTATATTTTTAGGTTTTGCCGTAGAATTCCTTAAGTGCTTTTTCTTTAGACTAAGATTTAGGTGCTTTAGAATTTTGCGACGCCTTTTTAAGTTTTAGTTTCTTTTTAAGTTATTTCCATTTGGGATTTAGTTTTTCCTGTAAGCTTTAATATTTTTAGACCTTTTACTATGTATCAATTATCATTCCAATTAGTAATTTCAATTTGCGATTATAATTTTAAGTTAGTTGTAGTAATAAGGTTAGGTTAGTTAAGTATTTTTAAGTTTTTACAAGTTTCTTTTATTTTTCCGTCACCTTTTATTTTTCAACCATTTTTTCCTTTTTCGACCTTTTTCGACGAACTCTTTTTCTTTCTTATTTCTCGCTATTCTAGTTTTTAGGACTTAGAATTTTTTCTACTTCTTATCTAAATTTCTTAAAATTACGAAAATTTATTTTAAGTGGTTAAATTAATAGACATCAAAATTTTCTGGTTCGTAGTAATAGTTGGATTTGTACGTGGACCGGGTTATTGGAGCCAAACAGTCCTCAATTATATTGAGACCAAACGAATCCTGCCCCTCTGCTGCATCTTTTGGCTATTCGAAACGTGGGCAAAATCAGAAAAGTCTATTGATTGGATAACTTATTATAATTTTTCTTTCCTTTTAAAAACTAATAGGATATTCAGTGAATGCACCGAGCAAGACGTTCATCACCTTTTGTACGTTCACCACCTGTAACTCGATCAAGACATCATTTAACAAATATAACCGCCGTTGATTTTTCTTTAGAATCGTCATCCAATCGACCAAGTACTTCAGTTCAAATTTCCGATAATCCAGTTTTTGAAACAAACCTCACAATTGAGAATCCGGAAAATATTCAGGAACGGTTCGTAGATCCTGAACCATTAAACTTTCCTCCGGAACCACCAATCATTCAAACAGAGATTGTTGAGGAACGAACTATTAAATCAGAACCATCTAGTGATACCGATTCAACAAATTCAATTATGGAGAATCTGGAACCTTTAAGTATGGAAGACCGAATGAGAGCTAAACGCACTGGCCAAGGTCACGCAATTACTCATCCAGACATTAATGCGCCAGATTATGAAATCAAAGGACAAATTCTACACATGATGACTAATCAATGCCAATTTAGTGGTGCGCCGAAGGAAGATCCAAATGAACATCTACGTACCTTTAATAGGATTTGCACACTATTTAAAATACGAGAAGTGGAGGATGAACAGATATATCTCATGTTATTTCCCTGGACTTTAAAGGGAGAAGCCAAAGATTGGTTGGAATCGTTACCTGAAGGGGCGATCGATACATGGGACGTTTTAGTTGACAAATTTCTTAAACAATTTTTTCCTGCATCTAAAGCCGTAAGACTTCAAGCAGAAATTGTTACGTTCACACAGAAGCCAAATGAAACTCTATATGAGGCGTGGACAAGATATGGAAAGTTATTAAGAGGATGTCCGCAACATGGTTTAGACACCTGTCAAATAGTACAAATATTCTACCGAGGATGCGACATCACTACAAGAAAAGACATAGATATAGCAGCTGGTGGTTCGATTATGAAGAAAACCGAAACTGATGCTTACAAAATTATTGATAACACTGCTTCCCACTCGCATGAGTGGCACCAAGAAAAAGATATCATTAGATCATCTAAAGCAGCTAGAGCCGATTCTAGCCATGACTTAGATTCCATTTCCGCAAAGATAGATGCTTTCGAGAGACGAATGGAAAAGATGACTAAAGATATTCATGCTATACGAATTAGTTGTGAGCAGTGTGGAGGACCACATTTGACAAAAGATTGTCTAAGTATTGAATTAACAATGGAACAAAGAGAGAATATTTCATACATAAACCAAAGGCCTGGAAATAATTATCAGAATAATTATCAACCACCAAGACCGATTTACAATCAAAACCAGAATTATAACCGAAATATTCCATACAACAACCAACAAGGTCCTAGCAATCAACAATTATCCAATAATACTTACAATCAGCAAAGACCTAATTTTCAAAACAAACCACCACAACAAACCGATGATAAAAAGCCGACTTTAGAAGATATGATGACGAAGCTAGTTGAAACTCAAACGCAGTTTTTCACATCTCAAAAACAAACCAATGAACAAAATGCTCAAGCATTTAGAAATCAACAAGCTTCTATTCAAAATCTGGAACAAGAAGTGAGTAACCTAGCAAGGTTAATAGGTGAAAGAAAACCGGGAAGTTTACCTAGTGATACAAATGCTAACCCCCGGAATGAAACAGCTAAAGCTATTACCACAAGAAGTGGTACAACACTTAAACCACCTGAAATACCTGTAACTTCTGATGAAACTATTCCTACTCCACAAGAACCACAACCTGATCAGGATAAGGAAAAAGAACCGGTAGTTGAAAAGGTTAATGAAGATAACACAGTTAAGGATAAACCTTATGTTAAACCATACCAACCACCACTTCCTTACCCGAGTAAAATGAAAAAAGAAAAACTTGAAGCCGAGCAATCCAAATTCTTGGATATGTTTAAACAGATAAATGTAAATCTTCCTTTCATTGATGTGATTTCAGGAATGCCAAGATATGCTAAATTCTTGAAAGATCTGATCACAAATAGAAAGAAAATGGAAGAACTCTCGGCTGTTACTATGAATGCTAATTGTTCAGCAGTGCTGTTGAATAAGATACCAGAAAAACTATCTGATCCAGGAAGTTTCACAATTCCATGTTTTCTGGGTAGTCTTAGTTCAATAGAAGCATTGGCAGACTTAGGTGCTAGTATAAATCTAATGCCGTATTCACTATACGCTAAACTAGACCTTGGAGAATTGAAACCAACCAGAATAAGCATACAACTAGCCGATAGATCAATAAAATATCCTAGAGGGATAATGGAGAACATGCTAGTTAAAGTTGGTACTTTAGTATTTCCAGTAGATTTTGTTGTTTTGGACATGGAAGAAGATTCTCAAGTTCCTCTCATATTAGGAAGACCATTCTTAAACACGGCTAAAGCAATGATAGACGTGTTCGGTAAGAAATTGACCCTAAGTATAGAGGATGAGAGTGTTACCTTTTCAGTTGATAGAGCAATGCAACAACCACAATCTGCAGATGATACATGTTATTATATTCAAACTATAGATGCACATGCAGAATTATTAGAAGAATTTCCAGAATTACAAGGAACAGGAGAATGTTCTTTAGGAGAAGGTAATGAACCAATTGATGAAGCTGAAATGTTAGCTACACTTATAGCTAATGGATATGAACCAACAACAGAAGAAATACAAATGCTAAAAGAAGAAGACAGATATCGATACAAATCATCGATAGAAGAACCTCCGAAATTAGAATTAAAGCCACTTCCAAACCATTTGGAATACGCTTGTTTACATGGTGAATCTGAATTACCTGTAATAATATCGTCTTCTCTTACTGAAAATGAGAAATCACAACTCATTTCTGTGTTGAAAGCTCATAAACCAGCCATTGCATGGAAGATTCATGATATTAAAGGAATAAGTCCTTCGTATTGCACACATAAAATCCTTATGGAAGAAGGTCATAAAACGTATGTGCAACGCCAACGAAGACTAAATCCTAATATGCAAGATGTAGTTAAGAAAGAGATTATTAAACTGCTAGATGCAGGT
Source organism: Rutidosis leptorrhynchoides (assembly GCF_046630445.1). Classification (NCBI taxonomy): domain Eukaryota; kingdom Viridiplantae; phylum Streptophyta; class Magnoliopsida; order Asterales; family Asteraceae; genus Rutidosis; species Rutidosis leptorrhynchoides. The sequence goes on from NC_092333.1 coordinate 561,465,555, forward strand.
TTGATATATCCAATTTCTGATAGTCCATGGGTAAGCCCAGTTCAATGCGTACCTAAGAAGGGTGGCATGACTGTCATTACAAATGAGAAAAATGAGCTTATTCCTACTAGGACTGTAACAGGATGGCGTGTATGTATTGATTATAGAAAATTAAATGACGCCACCAGAAAAGATCACTTTCCCTTACCTTTCATAGATCAAATGTTGGAAAGATTAGCCGGAAATAGTTACTATTGTTTTCTAGATGGATTTTCCGGATATTTTCAAATTCCAATAGCACCCGAGGATCAAGAGAAAACCACATTCACGTGCCCATATGGTACTTTTGCTTACAAACGCATGCCATTTGGACTTTGCAACGCCCCTGCAACCTTTCAAAGGTGTATGATGGCAATTTTTCACGACATGATAGAAGAATGCATGGAAGTATTCATGGATGACTTTTCAGTCTTCGGTGATACATTTAAATCATGTCTAGTTAATCTGGAACGAATGCTAATTAGATGCGAAAAATCAAATCTAGTACTTAATTGGGAGAAATGTCATTTCATGGTTAAAGAAGGCATCGTTCTTGGACATAAAATTTCAAAAGAAGGAATTGAAGTGGATAGAGCTAAAGTAGATGTAATTGCTAAACTTCCACATCCCACCAATGTTAGAGGAGTTAGGAGTTTTCTAGGGCATGCCGGTTTTTACCGACGTTTTATAAAAGATTTTTCTAAAATTGCCACTCCTATGAATAAACTCCTAGAAAAGGATGCGCCATTCATCTTTTCAGATGAATGTATCAAATCTTTTAATATTCTTAAAGAGAAACTAACTAATGCACCGATCATGATAACACCAAATTGGAATCTACCATTTGAACTAATGTGCGATGCAAGTGATTTTGCAATGGGAGCCGTTTTAGGACAAAGGATTGAAAAACGATTTCAACCTATATATTATGCTAGTAAGACATTACAAGGAGCACAAACGAACTATACAACTACTGAAAAAGAACTCCTTGCTATTGTCTTTGCTTTTGACAAATTTCGATCATATCTCGTTCTAGCAAAAACGGTGGTCTATACAGACCATTCTGCTCTTAGATACCTATTTTCAAAACAAGATGCTAAACCAAGATTAATCCGTTGGATCTTACTCTTACAAGAGTTTGATATTGAAATCCGAGATAAAAGAGGAGCAGAAAATCTCGCCGCTGATCATCTTTCTCGTCTTGAAAATCCCGAATTAGAAGTTCTGAATGAATCAGCCATACAAGACAACTTTCCTGATGAATATCTATTGAAGATAGATTATAAAGAAATCCCATGGTTTGCAGACTATGCAAACTACTTAGTTTGTGGATTCCTTGAAAAAGGATTATCGTACCAAAGACGAAAGAAATTCTTCAGTGATATAAAACACTATTTCTGGGAAGATCCACATCTGTTTAAAAGTTGTCCCGATGGAATAATACGCCGATGTGTATTTGGAGATGAAGCTAGTAAAATTTTAAACCATTGTCACACAGGACCAACAGGAGGGCATTATGGGCCTCAACTAACAGCAAGAAAAGTTTATGAAGCTGGATTCTATTGGCCTACAATTTACAAAGACGCACACCTTCTTTGCAAATCCTGTGATGCATGTCAAAGGGCCGGAAAAATAAGTCAACGTGATGAAATGCCACAAAATGTCATCCAAGTATGTGAAGTATTTGACATTTGGGGTATTGACTTTATGGGTCCATTTCCAAAATCTCATAATAATCTATATATACTCGTAGCCATTGATTATGTATCTAAATGGGCGGAAGCACAAGCTCTCCCAACTAACGATGCACGAGTTGTAGTCAACTTTTTAAAACGTCTTTTTGCAAGGTTTGGAACACCGAAAGCTTTAATAAGTGATCGGGGAACTCATTTTTGTAATAATCAACTTGAGAAAGTTCTTAAAAGATATGGAGTAACTCATAAAATCTCCACCGCATATCATCCACAAACAAGTGGACAAGTTGAAAATACCAACCGAGCTTTAAAACGTATTCTAGAGAAAACCGTAGGATCAAATCCGAAAGAATGGTCCATTAAATTGGAGGATGCACTCTGGGCTTTTAGAACAGCCTACAAAACTCCAATTGGAACCACACCTTTTAGACTTGTTTATGGAAAAGCATGTCATCTTCCAGTAGAAATTGAACACAAAGCATTTTGGGCTTTGAAGACATGTAATCTTGATTTACATGAAGCTGGACGTCTACGATTAAGTCAACTAAACGAATTAGAAGAATTAAGACATGAAGCATACGAAAATTCGTTAATCTATAAAGAAAGAACGAAGAAATGGCATGATAAAAGAATCAGAAGTTCAAAAGAATTCAAAGAAGGAGACAGAGTTCTTCTTTTCAATTCACGATTCAAGCTATTTCCTGGAAAATTGAAATCAAGATGGTCTGGACCATTCATAGTCAAAAGAGTTTTCCCATACGGAACGATAGAATTGATAAATTCAAATGGGATTGAATTTAAAGTTAATGGTCACAGAGTTAAACATTACATACATGGTCCGATGGAAGTCGACAACGAAGTTAATCACAATTTCGATACCACAGCTAACTAAGTGTGGGGAGAATCAAGTCTTTAAAGGATAATATGTATTTCTGTTAGAGTTAGATTGTCTGTTTTCGTGTAGTTCTCGAAAATGGAACACGTATGGTCTTTCCCTAGCAGACCCTAAAGAACTAGTCTTCTCCCCCCATTCTGAATTTTTATTTTTTTTAGGTTTTTACAAAATGAAGACTGCCTGTGAATTAAACCATGGTCTAATGCTACACGCTTTGATCACTAAAAGAAATAATGATATACTACCGAGCGAATTAGTATCAGTAATCAGAGAAAGAATGGACGGAGTTAGAAAAGGATCCAGATGCGAAGATAATAAGTTACAATTTGGTAAAGGAAAATCAAAATCCGCAGCGAAAAGAAGAGCACGACACCTAGAAAGATGTCACAAATGCGGAAAATGGTCACATGGAGGTAAATGTTCAAATAATCAAACCTATTCAAATACCGAATTTGTTACTTTATGCAGAGACGGACCGTTCATATGTTTAGAAGAAAAGACAATGAATGCTCGAGGTTACGCCTATGCAGCCATGGAAAACCAATTAAACCGACTATCTTATGAATATAATAGATCATATAACTAAGAAATCTATTTCACAGGTATGTCTGTACAGTTTTTATTTTTATTTTTAACCTTTTGATAATAAACGATAATTTGTTCGCTAAAAAGTATGAAATTGGTATTAAATAAAATTAGGTTTGGCGACCGAAATTATTGATATCGTTCAAAAATTTATTACATCACTGCGAAATTTAACGTTTATTCTTAAGGTATAAATATCTTTAATCAATCAACCCAAAATATTTCAAAAATTCGTCATGAGTTAAATTAGGTCTTGGAACCGAAATTACTTTACCGAAAAGAGGGACGCATATTTTTGATAATATTTGATTGATTAAAGTGGGATAAAAAGACAAAAAGATTTTTAAATTTATTTTTACCATGTTTTTAAAATTAATATTTAAATCTTAAGTTAATATTGTAAACTTTATAAAAACAATATATTTAAAATTGTAAATATTTGAAAAATTAATATAAGTTTGATATGAATTTATGAATTTTTAAATTAAGTTTGGTGTGAATTTTTAATTTTATATTTAAGTTGTGTGAATTTAAAAACAAAAATTTAATTTATCTCATTAAGTTAAGAATATGATTTTTAAAATTCGTCGTAAGTTGAAGACTAGGTCTTTGAACCGAAATTGCTTTACCCGAGGGAGGGACGAGAACTTTTATTATCATTATTTTTAATCTTTTTGATTTAAAGTATGCCAAAAACATTAAAAAACCCAAAAATCTAAGCTTTTAAAACAATTGCTTGAAATTGACAAATTTTAAAATTTTGTCGAGGGACGGACTAGGGCATCGTCCCGAAACGACCTCGTCTTAAAAAGAAACAAAATTTTTAAAAATTTTATTAAATTTTATGTTTTAAAAGTATAAGGTTTTTATATAATAAAAAAAAAAAAAAAAAAAAAAAAAAAAAAATTAAAAATACCTGGAAAATACCCCCATGCGACTCGCATGGGGGAAAGGCTTATACCATGCGAGTCGCATGGGAGCCAAAAACTGGTCAGGTTCAAAATTCCAGCCGAGCTGCTCTTTTTCACAACACACATACACAAACACGAACTTACTCCAAAACCCTCTCAAAAATTCATCATTTTTCACCAAATTTCTTGCAAAACTTCACAACAATTATGCCTAGATTCAGTAGTCTCAACCCCTTCAGGAGAAAGGTAAAGATTTCACCCCTAATCTCTTTAAATTCGAATTTTTGTGTTCTTGAGCTAGAAAATTTATATTTTGATTTTGTTAAATTTAGGTGTAATTAGAGCTAAATTGTTGTTATATTATGCATGTATATCCTAGATAGAAGCTATTTAACATGAATTGAAGCTAAAAACTTCAAATTTTTAAGAATCTAGGGTTTGTGTTCTTGAGCAATTTGGGGCTTTTTGATATAAACAGGTTATGGCCGATTTTTGTCATGAATTGTTGCTAAATTAAGTAGTGTAACATGTTTAGGTAGTTAATTGATCCAAACTTTGAGCCTAAACATGTTTTTGAGAATTAAAGTGGGCTTTTTAAGTCTAAAAATTCATGAACTTGGATAATTTGATATAAAGGCCATTTGAAACTTGTTTCATTGCTAGTAGTGATCATTTTGGCATGTTATTTAAGATAAATGCTTATGAACTTGATGTACATTTTTCGTATATGCTTATTTGACAAAGTGTAGACTTGACAAAAATATGAAAATGAGCACTAGTTTGATTTGAATGCAATGTAACAAGTGTTTAATTGTTATAATAATTATTGTTGACATGTTTAAGAGTTTAAATGTGATAAAACATTGTACACATTTTCGTATGTAAAAATGTAGAATTGTTATTGTTAAGAAAATGTGTATAAAATGTGTTATGAATTGAACATGTCATCATAATTGTTTCAAGTTATTATTTTGCTAACACTAATGCATATTTGGATGCACAATTTTTGTGTTTAATGTGTTTTACAGAGAGCCGATACTGGAGGTTCAGGTGCATCATCGTCCAGGCAACCAGAGCCCGAACCGGAAATGTTTCATGAACAAGAACAACATATGCAACAAGAAGAAGAAGAACAGGAGGAGCAACATATTCCATATCACGATCAAGATCAATTATTCATGAATCAGTTTCGTCAATTCGCTCCACATCAAAGGATTCTGAGCTTAGACATTAATGAAGATCAGTTACACCCAAATCTAAGATTTGATCGATGTTGGATAGAGTATCCAGATTATCAAAAGAACATGCACATTCTCTACTTTAAGGTTGTTGAAATGCCAAGGGCAATTGACTGGGTACCTTTGGAAACAGTTAACCTTGCCGAACCGATTCGGGAATTATTGGTGCAAAGGTATGGTAATTCTCAGTTTAACGATTGGATGCGCCTATTTTCCATTCGTAGAACCATATATAGGGAATGGTGTATAGAATTACTTAGTACTATTAAGTTAAACAGTGATGTTAGGAGGATAGATGATACAAGCTTTATTAGATTTCTGTTAGGTGGACGCATGTACAGAATGTCCATGATAGATTTAGCCAGGGCCTTACAGATTTACACCCCTGCTGAACTTTTGAGCCCCGACTGTAATAGCCTGATTGCCCAAGGAGAAAGGGTAGATAGGGAATTTGATATTAACGCCATCTGGAGGCGTATGTCCCACTTTAATGAATTTCACGCCAGTGGAAATCATACATACTTAGATATAGACAGAGCTGAACTCCGGGTGATTCATAGATTCTTAGCAAACACAATTACACAAAGGGGTAGGAATAAGGAGAAATTGACCGTAAACGATTTGTTCTACCTCAAGTGTATTAGAGACCCGAGGAGTTTCGTTAACATTCCCTATTGTGTTGGTTATTATCTCGCTAATGTAGTTTCGGGGATGAAATCGGGGAGTATTATATGTGGTGGTATTTTCATTACTCTCATTGGAGAGTATTTAGGTGTAGATAAGCACCAAGGGGGTCCAATGAACGAAATAGAGGACGGAGGTGAAACTATAAGTTCAAACCTTTATCACGGTGCAAGGGTATTATTGATGAGACGTGGTCGGGTATATCGATACGAGGGACCTCAGCGACAGGTAGAAAGAGGTTCGGATGATGAAATGGAAGAGGCGAACAACATTATAGGAGTTGTTCGGGAGACTGCTCTTGATTTAGGCGTTCGTATGGAGGATGAATACATGACGAACTATGATAGGCATATGCAGTACGAGGCATGGCAACGTCGGAATGACTACGAGCATTCCCGGCAACGAGAGCATGGCCGATGGGATTATCATCAGCGCCAAATTATAAGCCAGTTGCAGCCTGGCGAGATGTATTATCCGACCCGACCCGCATACTATCCCGCACATCAGCCAGAAATGAGACCACCCTATGATTCATATGATTATGACGCAGCATACCAGTTCACCTATAATCAGCCATGGAACCCGGACGCGAACATGAATTGGGATCCCTATCCTAATTATCCTCCTAACCCACCTCCTGATCAGTAGAGATAAGTTGGTAATTTATATTTTTATTATTTTAAACACTTAACATTTTAATTACATTTATGTAATGTTTGATATTTCTATTATTATTGTGTACTAATATTTTTCTTATAGTTTGAAAGTGGGATGCCAAAGTTCCATTTCAAATTACATGTATGATTATATTTGTATTGTATGTATTCAATTTTATGCACAAAACAGGGAAAAACAAAGCGTTTTCAAAGACTGGCATTAAGTTCAGCAAAAGCAAGTAATTTTGACGACAATGATGCAAAATGTATGTGAAATAACAACAAGACGGAATGAACAAATGACGTGCACCATTTATCATTCAGCAAACAAACGCCAATATATTTGGAAACTTTGGTAAAAATTTAATCATTTTCACACAAATCACCCTCAATAATTTAAATTGTTACTGATTTCTTGCAAATGAGGGCATTGCAAGATCTTAAGTGTGGGAAGGGGTTAAATTCTTTCGGATTTTAAAATTTTTATATTAAACACTTGGTTACCATTAAAAATACTAGTAAAGCAGTAGTTGTATTAGAATCTAGTGCTCTCTGATAAAAAAGAACAGCCCTAGTCTTATATACTGACTACCCAATTCTAGTAAAATTTTTCAAAATTTTCAATTAAATGAATTCAAAATCATGTTTATACATATTTATGAACGATAAAACTAGGTTTTAACACCGAAATTATTGTTACCTCGGAAAGGACATAAATTGAGAAACAAACTAAAATGTCAAAATTCATTTAAAATGGAATAGAGGACGATAAAAAGGCAAAGAAATAAACTAAGTGTGGGGAGAATGTACCAAGTTATTCAATTAAAAATTATCTATCACATGTTTCTGTAAAGTTATTGCAGGTGCTTTTGTTTTGAACTAAATTAATAGTTTTACCCGGTTTATTGTGATACTTTTGAAAGAAAGATGGATCTACACGATGAATCAATTCCATCATTAGAAGGAAGTAAAGTCTTCCGAAAAAGACACGCGCTTCTTGATTTAGGTCATGAAGTTGTCGTCCAGACCAGCTGTAGGTTGACGAAAAATCTAGAAAAGTCATCACTAAAATCGGCTGGAAATCCACGGACCTCAGCATCAAACAGGGTCGCCAAGTGGTCAGATTTATCCTAACCATGAGAAGGATTTATCTCGTACAATGGGGGGGCACCGTGCAAATTAGCTTGATAAGACTAATGAATCAGATCCCCAGAAAGGATAATCTCCTTAAAGATTAAAAATCAGCTTTTAAGCCTGATATTACTCAATCCTTGAGATTGACCTTAAAGATTGAGAATTACAAACTCATGGAATTCAATGATATCTAAACTCGAGCTTGAACGAGAAAATATTTTGATCAAAAATACAAACCGATTTGTTTTCTGAAAACCCATTTTCAATGCGTTCATTACCATTGAACGTAAAATCCTAGGAATTCACCTGGAATTTATTAGGTCACCTGAACCAAATCGGGTGTCAACCGTAAGAACGGTGGTTGCATAGCATGGTCGAAGACAGGACCTTGTGCCAGACCGAAAAATCAAAGGATGATCTTTACTATTGCTCCTACCAAGGATAGTTCTAGCATCCGACACGTTAATTAGATCATAATCAAAAGCATGTCACAGGACATTGCCTTAACAGTTGCTTGTTCAACGCTTTCCTTTACAACCGGATGGTAGTTTGCCGAAAGGTAATATACGGAACAAGTAAACTGGACGTGTTGCTTTCCAAATACAAGGTTAGCAAGTGGGTGACACAAAACCGCAAGTTTTGAGCTAAAATTTTCAAATCTGAAACCCACCAAACCCACAAAAATATTTTGCAAACACCGGTAAAGGGTTATTCCGGAAAACTTATCTAGGGTAAAAACTAGATTTAATTTTCAAAAGATCAAATGTTTTCATAAAGATCCAATTTCCTTAATGGATCTAAATTTTTATAGTCATGTGGGACTGTAAACCACATCGTTACTACCATTGTTCATACCGCCGTATTGAAATCACTGATGTACAAAGTGTGAAGAATAAAGAAGTGATTCTAGTATTTCAAGACAATATTGCTTGAGGACAAGCAACGCTCAAGTGTGGGAACGAGGTGTATATAATACTTGATGTCGAACGAGGTGTATATAAAATAGTTATTATTTTACTAGGAAAAACTATTAAATACGATACAATTTTACACAAGATATTTATTTATTTATAGAATGGATATACTTAAACCTTGCTACAACACTTATAGGCAGTGTACCTAATCGTACAGTAGTGTAGTTTTTAGTAAGTCCGGTTCGTTCCACAGGGAAATCTTTGAACAAAGCTCAACGCTATATTAGTTTACTTTTATAAAAATACAAATATATATATAAGTAATATTATTGTTATAAAGGGGGGTTTTTACCGTTTAATGACCGGTTTGTCGATTTTAAAACTTTAGTCGCAGTTAAAACCTAATGTAAAATATAAATACAAGACTAAAATTAAAGCGTAAAGTAAATAACGATAATGAAATTGCGAATAATAAAAATGCGATAAAATAAAATTGCGATAATTAAAAAGTACGATAATTAAAAGTGCGATAAAATAAAATAAAGGAAATTAAATATGAAATAAAAGAATTATGCTTATTTAAACTTCCGTAATCATGATGTTTGACGTGTTGATTTTAGTTTTATGCCCATGGGTTAATTGTCCTTTGTCCTGGATTATTCAATATGTCCGTCTGGTTTTTGTCCATAACAGTCCATCAGTCATAAATATAAATTGCAAGTGTCCTTGTCAAATTATTATTATACCCGAAGTTAAATATTCCAACTAATTGGGGATTCGAATTGTAACAAGGTTTTAATACTTTGTTTAATGAATACACCAGGTTATCGACTGCGTGTAAACCAAGGTTTTACTACTTTGTTAACAATTACACCAATTACCCTTGAATGTAATTTCACCCCTGTTTTAATTATTCTAGTGGCTATTAATCCATTCCCGTGTCCGGTTAAATGAACGATTATTCGTACATATAAATACCCCGCCCATCGTGTCCGATCGAGTGTATATGGTAATTTATAGGGACGCCCAATTGTAAATCTTTATATTAACATTAACAAATTTTCATTTAGTTAAACAAATATAAAGCCCATTAATAGCCCATAGTCTAATTTCCACAAGTGTCGTTCTTTTGTCCAAACCCCAATTATGGTACAAAGCCCAATTACCCAATTTTAGTAATTAGCCCAATATCATGATTACTTCGTTTTAAATAAGCATAATAATAACTTAGCTACGAGACATTAATGTAAAAAGGTTGAACATAACTTACAATGATTAAAAATAGCGTAGCGTTACACGGACAGAATTTCGACTTACACCCTTACAACATTCGCTAACATACCCTTATTATTAGAATTATAATTAAAATTAAAATATAAATTATAAATATAAATATATTTACGTATGAAGAGGAAGAAAAAAAAAGATGATTAAAACTCGGCAGAAAACTGGCTTTATATAGGACCTGACCAGCAATCTCACTCCATGCGACTCGCATGGATTTGTGCTTCTGGCCATGCGAGTCGCATGGCCACCCTGGATCCAGCCAAATTGCTTTGTTTTCTTCTTGCCGACGTAATATAATAATAATAATATATATAATATATAATTATATATAATTATATATATATTATATTATATTCTTGTGCATAGTAGACTAGATATTTTTGGTCCGTTGCGTCGGGCGTTTCTTCTTGGCTCAGGTCCCGGTTCCGGATTTTCGGACGTCCTTGCGTACAATTTTATATTTTGTATTTTGCGTTTTGAATCTTGTACTCTTGTGATTTCGAGACGTTTCTTATCAATAATTGGAACCTTTTTGATTGTCTTTTGTACTTTTGAGCTTTTTGGTCGTTTGCGTCTTCAATTCGTCGAATCTGTCTTTTGTCTTCACCTTTTATTATTTAAACGAATATCTCTTGTAAATAGAACAATTGCAACTAAAAGCTTGTCTTTCTTGAGGAATAATGCTATGAAATATATGTTCGTTTTTAGCATTATCAAATATTCCCACACTTGAGCGTTGCTTGTCCTCAAGCAATATTGTCTTGAAATACTAGAATCACTTCTTTATTCTTCACACTTTGTACATCAGTGATTTCAATACGGCGGTATGAACAATGGTAGTAACGATGTGGTTTACAGTCCCACATGACTATAAAAATTTAGATCCATTAAGGAAATTGGATCTTTATGAAAACATTTGATCTTTTGAAAATTAAATCTAGTTTTTACCCTAGATAAGTTTTCCGGAATAACCCTTTACCGGTGTTTGCAAAATATTTTTGTGGGTTTGGTGGGTTTCAGATTTGAAAATTTTAGCTCAAAACTTGCGGTTTTGTGTCACCCACTTGCTAACCTTGTATTTGGAAAGCAACACGTCCAGTTTACTTGTTCCGTATATTGCCTTTCGGCAAACTACCGTCCGGTTGTAAAGGAAAGCGTTGAACAAGCAACTGTTAAGGCAATGTCCCGTGACATGCTTTTGATTATGATCTAATTAACGTGTCGGATGCTAGAACTATCCTTGGTAGGAGCAATAGTAAAGATCATCCTTTGATTTTTCGGTCTGGCACAAGGTCCTGTCTTCGACCATGCTATGCAACCACCGTTCTTACGGTTGACACCCGATTTGGTTCAGGTGACCTAATGAATTCCAGGTGAATTCCTAGGATTTTACGTTCAATGGTAATGAACGCATTGAAAATGGGTTTTCAGAAAACAAATCGGTTTGTATTTTTGATCAAAATATTTTCTCGTTCAAGCTCGAGTTTAGATATCATTGAATTCCATGAGTTTGTAATTCTCAATCTTTAAGGTCAATCTCAAGGATTGAGTAATATCAGGCTTAAAAGCTGATTTTTAATCTTTAAGGAGATTATCCTTTCTGGGGATCTGATTCATTAGTCTTATCAAGCTAATTTGCACGGTGCCCCCCCATTGTACGAGATAAATCCTTCTCATGGTTAGGATAAATCTGACCACTTGGCGACCCTGTTTGATGCTGAGGTCCGTGGATTTCCAGCCGATTTTAGTGATGACTTTTCTAGATTTTTCGTCAACCTACAGCTGGTCTGGACGACAACTTCATGACCTAAATCAAGAAGCGCGTGTCTTTTTCGGAAGACTTTACTTCCTTCTAATGATGGAATTGATTCATCGTGTAGATCCATCTTTCTTTCAAAAGTATCACAATAAACCGGGTAAAACTATTAATTTAGTTCAAAACAAAAGCACCTGCAATAACTTTACAGAAACATGTGATAGATAATTTTTAATTGAATAACTTGGTACATTCTCCCCACACTTAGTTTATTTCTTTGCCTTTTTATCGTCCTCTATTCCATTTTAAATGAATTTTGACATTTTAGTTTGTTTCTCAATTTATGTCCTTTCCGAGGTAACAATAATTTCGGTGTTAAAACCTAGTTTTATCGTTCATAAATATGTATAAACATGATTTTGAATTCATTTAATTGAAAATTTTGAAAAATTTTACTAGAATTGGGTAGTCAGTATATAAGACTAGGGCTGTTCTTTTTTATCAGAGAGCACTAGATTCTAATACAACTACTGCTTTACTAGTATTTTTAATGGTAACCAAGTGTTTAATATAAAAATTTTAAAATCCGAAAGAATTTAACCCCTTCCCACACTTAAGATCTTGCAATGCCCTCATTTGCAAGAAATCAGTAACAATTTAAATTATTGAGGGTGATTTGTGTGAAAATGATTAAATTTTTACCAAAGTTTCCAAATATATTGGCGTTTGTTTGCTGAATGATAAATGGTGCACGTCATTTGTTCATTCCGTCTTGTTGTTATTTCACATACATTTTGCATCATTGTCGTCAAAATTACTTGCTTTTGCTGAACTTAATGCCAGTCTTTGAAAACGCTTTGTTTTTCCCTGTTTTGTGCATAAAATTGAATACATACAATACAAATATAATCATACATGTAATTTGAAATGGAACTTTGGCATCCCACTTTCAAACTATAAGAAAAATATTAGTACACAATAATAATAGAAATATCAAACATTACATAAATGTAATTAAAATGTTAAGTGTTTAAAATAATAAAAATATAAATTACCAACTTATCTCTACTGATCAGGAGGTGGGTTAGGAGGATAATTAGGATAGGGATCCCAATTCATGTTCGCGTCCGGGTTCCATGGCTGATTATAGGTGAACTGGTATGCTGCGTCATAATCATATGAATCATAGGGTGGTCTCATTTCTGGCTGATGTGCGGGATAGTATGCGGGTCGGGTCGGATAATACATCTCGCCAGGCTGCAACTGGCTTATAATTTGGCGCTGATGATAATCCCATCGGCCATGCTCTCGTTGCCGGGAATGCTCGTAGTCATTCCGACGTTGCCATGCCTCGTACTGCATATGCCTATCATAGTTCGTCATGTATTCATCCTCCATACGAACGCCTAAATCAAGAGCAGTCTCCCGAACAACTCCTATAATGTTGTTCACCTCTTCCATTTCATCATCCGAACCTCTTTCTACCTGTCGCTGAGGTCCCTCGTATCGATATACCCGACCACGTCTCATCAATAATACCCTTGCACCGTGATAAAGGTTTGAACTTATAGTTTCACCTCCGTCCTCTATTTCGTTCATTGGACCCCCTTGGTGCTTATCTACACCTAAATACTCTCCAATGAGAGTAATGAAAATACCACCACCTATAATACTCCCCGATTTCATCCCCGAAACTACATTAGCGAGATAATATATTTTTAAATTCTGTACTTGATGTCGAACGAGGTGTATATAAAATAGTTATTATTTTACTAGGAAAAACTATTAAATACGATACAATTTTACACAAGATATTTACACATTTATAGAATGGATATACTTAAACCTTGCTACAACACTTATAGGCAGTGTACCTAATCGTACAGTAGTGTAGTTTTTAGTAAGTCCGGTTCGTTCCACAGGGAAATCTTTGAACAAAGCTCAACGCTATATTAGTTTACTTTTATAAAAATACAAATATATATATAAGTAATATTATTGTTATAAAGGGGGGTTTTTACCGTTTAATGACCGGTTTGTCGATTTTATAACTTTAGTCGCAGTTAAAACCTAATGTAAAATATAAATACAAGACTAAAATTAAAGCGTAAAGTAAATAACGATAATGAAATTGCGAATAATAAAAATGCGATAAAATAAAATTGCGATAATTAAAAAGTACGATAATTAAAAGTGCGATAAAATAAAATAAAGGAAATTAAATATGAAATAAAAGAATTATGCTTATTTAAACTTCCGTAATCATGATGTTTGACGTGTTGATTTTAGTTTTATGCCCATGGGTTAATTGTCCTTTGTCCTGGATTATTCAATATGTCCGTCTGGTTTTTGTCCATAACAGTCCATCAGTCATAAATATAAATTGCAAGTGTCCTTGTCAAATTATTATTATACCCGAAGTTAAATATTCCAACTAATTGGGGATTCGAATTGTAACAAGGTTTTAATACTTTGTTTAATGAATACACCAGGTTATCGACTGCGTGTAAACCAAGGTTTTACTACTTTGTTAACAATTACACCAATTACCCTTGAATGTAATTTCACCCCTGTTTTAATTATTCTAGTGGCTATTAATCCATTCCCGTGTCCGGTTAAATGAACGATTATTCGTACATATAAATACCCCGCCCATCGTGTCCGATCGAGTGTATATGGTAATTTATAGGGAAGCCCAATTGTAAATCTTTATATTAACATTAACAAATTTTCATTTAGTTAAACAAATATAAAGCCCATTAATAGCCCATAGTCTAATTTCCACAAGTGTCGTTCTTTTGTCCAAACCCCAATTATGGTACAAAGCCCAATTACCCAATTTTAGTAATTAGCCCAATATCATGATTACTTCGTTTTAAATAAGCATAATAATAACTTAGCTACGAGACATTAATGTAAAAAGGTTGAACATAACTTACAATGATTAAAAATAGCGTAGCGTTACACGGACAGAATTTCGACTTACACCCTTACAACATTCGCTAACATACCCTTATTATTAGAATTATAATTAAAATTAAAATATAAATTATAAATATAAATATATTTACGTATGAAGAGGAAGAAAAAAAAAGATGATTAAAACTCGGCAGAAAACTGGCTTTATATAGGACCTGACCAGCAATCTCACTCCATGCGACTCGCATGGATTTGTGCTTCTGGCCATGCGAGTCGCATGGCCACCCTGGATCCAGCCAAATTGCTTTGTTTTCTTCTTGCCGACGTAATATAATAATAATAATATATATAATATATAATTATATATAATTATATATATATTATATTATATTCTTGTGCATAGTAGACTAGATATTTTTGGTCCGTTGCGTCGGGCGTTTCTTCTTGGCTCAGGTCCCGGTTCCGGATTTTCGGACGTCCTTGCGTACAATTTTATATTTTGTATTTTGCGTTTTGAATCTTGTACTCTTGTGATTTCGAGACGTTTCTTATCAATAATTGGAACCTTTTTGATTGTCTTTTGTACTTTTGAGCTTTTTGGTCGTTTGCGTCTTCAATTCGTCGAATCTGTCTTTTGTCTTCACCTTTTATTATTTAAACGAATATCTCTTGTAAATAGAACAATTGCAACTAAAAGCTTGTCTTTCTTGAGGAATAATGCTATGAAATATATGTTCGTTTTTAGCATTATCAAATATTCCCACACTTGAGCGTTGCTTGTCCTCAAGCAATATTGTCTTGAAATACTAGAATCACTTCTTTATTCTTCACACTTTGTACATCAGTGATTTCAATACGGCGGTATGAACAATGGTAGTAACGATGTGGTTTACAGTCCCACATGACTATAAAAATTTAGATCCATTAAGGAAATTGGATCTTTATGAAAACATTTGATCTTTTGAAAATTAAATCTAGTTTTTACCCTAGATAAGTTTTCCGGAATAACCCTTTACCGGTGTTTGCAAAATATTTTTGTGGGTTTGGTGGGTTTCAGATTTGAAAATTTTAGCTCAAAACTTGCGGTTTTGTGTCACCCACTTGCTAACCTTGTATTTGGAAAGCAACACGTCCAGTTTACTTGTTCCGTATATTACCTTTCGGCAAACTACCGTCCGGTTGTAAAGGAAAGCGTTGAACAAGCAACTGTTAAGGCAATGTCCCGTGACATGCTTTTGATTATGATCTAATTAACGTGTCGGATGCTAGAACTATCCTTGGTAGGAGCAATAGTAAAGATCATCCTTTGATTTTTCGGTCTGGCACAAGGTCCTGTCTTCGACCATGCTATGCAACCACCGTTCTTACGGTTGACACCCGATTTGGTTTAGGTGACCTAATGAATTCCAGGTGAATTCCTAGGATTTTACGTTCAATGGTAATGAACGCATTGAAAATGGGTTTTCAGAAAACAAATCGGTTTGTATTTTTGATCAAAATATTTTCTCGTTCAAGCTCGAGTTTAGATATCATTGAATTCCATGAGTTTGTAATTCTCAATCTTTAAGGTCAATCTCAAGGATTGAGTAATATCAGGCTTAAAAGCTGATTTTTAATCTTTAAGGAGATTATCCTTTCTGGGGATCTGATTCATTAGTCTTATCAAGCTAATTTGCACGGTGCCCCCCCATTGTACGAGATAAATCCTTCTCATGGTTAGGATAAATCTGACCACTTGGCGACCCTGTTTGATGCTGAGGTCCGTGGATTTCCAGCCGATTTTAGTGATGACTTTTCTAGATTTTTCGTCAACCTACAGCTGGTCTGGACGACAACTTCATGACCTAAATCAAGAAGCGCGTGTCTTTTTCGGAAGACTTTACTTCCTTCTAATGATGGAATTGATTCATCGTGTAGATCCATCTTTCTTTCAAAAGTATCACAATAAACCGGGTAAAACTATTAATTTAGTTCAAAACAAAAGCACCTGCAATAACTTTACAGAAACATGTGATAGATAATTTTTAATTGAATAACTTGGTACATTCTCCCCACACTTAGTTTATTTCTTTGCCTTTTTATCGTCCTCTATTCCATTTTAAATGAATTTTGACATTTTAGTTTGTTTCTCAATTTATGTCCTTTCCGAGGTAACAATAATTTCGGTGTTAAAACCTAGTTTTATCGTTCATAAATATGTATAAACATGATTTTGAATTCATTTAATTGAAAATTTTGAAAAATTTTACTAGAATTGGGTAGTCAGTATATAAGACTAGGGCTGTTCTTTTTTATCAGAGAGCACTAGATTCTAATACAACTACTGCTTTACTAGTATTTTTAATGGTAACCAAGTGTTTAATATAAAAATTTTAAAATCCGAAAGAATTTAACCCCTTCCCACACTTAAGATCTTGCAATGCCCTCATTTGCAAGAAATCAGTAACAATTTAAATTATTGAGGGTGATTTGTGTGAAAATGATTAAATTTTTACCAAAGTTTCCAAATATATTGGCGTTTGTTTGCTGAATGATAAATGGTGCACGTCATTTGTTCATTCCGTCTTGTTGTTATTTCACATACATTTTGCATCATTGTCGTCAAAATTACTTGCTTTTGCTGAACTTAATGCCAGTCTTTGAAAACGCTTTGTTTTTCCCTGTTTTGTGCATAAAATTGAATACATACAATACAAATATAATCATACATGTAATTTGAAATGGAACTTTGGCATCCCACTTTTAAACTATAAGAAAAATATTAGTACACAATAATAATAGAAATATCAAACATTACATAAATGTAATTAAAATGTTAAGTGTTTAAAATAATAAAAATACAAATTACCAACTTATCTCTACTGATCAGGAGGTGGGTTAGGAGGATAATTAGGATAGGGATCCCAATTCATGTTCGCGTCCGGGTTCCATGGCTGATTATAGGTGAACTGGTATGCTGCGTCATAATCATATGAATCATAGGGTGGTCTCATTTCTGGCTGATGTGCGGGATAGTATGCGGGTCGGGTCGGATAATACATCTCGCCAGGCTGCAACTGGCTTATAATTTGGCGCTGATGATAATCCCATCGGCCATGCTCTCGTTGCCGGGAATGCTCGTAGTCATTCCGACGTTGCCATGCCTCGTACTGCATATGCCTATCATAGTTCGTCATGTATTCATCCTCCATACGAACGCCTAAATCAAGAGCAGTCTCCCAAACAACTCCTATAATGTTGTTCGCCTCTTCCATTTCATCATCCGAACCTCTTTCTACCTGTCGCTGAGGTCCCTCGTATCGATATACCCGACCACGTCTCATCAATAATACCCTTGCACCGTGATAAAGGTTTGAACTTATAGTTTCACCTCCGTCCTCTATTTCGTTCATTGGACCCCCTTGGTGCTTATCTACACCTAAATACTCTCCAATGAGAGTAATGAAAATACCACCACCTATAATACTCCCCGATTTCATCCCCGAAACTACATTAGCGAGATAATAACCAACACAATAGGGAATGTTAACGAAACTCCTCGGGTCTCTAATACACTTGAGGTAGAACAAATCGTTTACGGTCAATTTCTCCTTATTCCTACCCCTTTGTGTAATTGTGTTTGCTAAGAATCTATGAATCACCCGGAGTTCAGCTCTGTCTATATCTAAGTATGTATGATTTCCACTGGCGTGAAATTCATTAAAGTGGGACATACGCCTCCAGATGGCGTTAATATCAAATTCCCTATCTACCCTTTCTCCTTGGGCAATCAGGCTATTACAGTCGGGGCTCAAAAGTTCAGCAGGGGTGTAAATCTGTAAGGCCCTGGCTAAATCTATCATGGACATTCTGTACATGCGTCCACCTAACAGAAATCTAATAAAGCTTGTATCATCTATCCTCCTAACATCACTGTTTAACTTAATAGTACTAAGTAATTCTATACACCATTCCCTATATATGGTTCTACGAATGGAAAATAGGCGCATCCAATCGTTAAACTGAGAATTACCATACCTTTGCACCAATAATTCCCGAATCGGTTCGGCAAGGTTAACTGTTTCCAAAGGTACCCAGTCAATTGCCCTTGGCATTTCAACAACCTTAAAGTAGAGAATGTGCATGTTCTTTTGATAATCTGGATACTCTATCCAACATCGATCAAATCTTAGATTTGGGTGTAACTGATCTTCATTAATGTCTAAGCTCAGAATCCTTTGATGTGGAGCGAATTGACGAAACTGATTCATGAATAATTGATCTTGATCGTGATATGGAATATGTTGCTCCTCCTGTTCTTCTTCTTCTTGTTGCATATGTTGTTCTTGTTCATGAAACATTTCCGGTTCGGGCTCTGGTTGCCTGGACGATGATGCACCTGAACCTCCAGTATCGGCTCTCTGTAAAACACATTAAACACAAAAATTGTGCATCCAAATATGCATTAGTGTTAGCAAAATAATAACTTGAAACAATTATGATGACATGTTCAATTCATAACACATTTTATACACATTTTCTTAACAATAACAATTCTACATTTTTACATACGAAAATGTGTACAATGTTTTATCACATTTAAACTCTTAAACATGTCAACAATAATTATTATAACAATTAAACACTTGTTACATTGCATTCAAATCAAACTAGTGCTCATTTTCATATTTTTGTCAAGTCTACACTTTGTCAAATAAGCATATACGAAAAATGTACATCAAGTTCATAAGCATTTATCTTAAATAACATGCCAAAATGATCACTACTAGCAATGAAACAAGTTTCAAATGGCCTTTATATCAAATTATCCAAGTTCATGAATTTTTAGACTTAAAAAGCCCACTTTAATTCTCAAAAACATGTTTAGGCTCAAAGTTTGGATCAATTAACTACCTAAACATGTTACACTACTTAATTTAGCAACAATTCATGACAAAAATCGGCCATAACCTGTTTATATCAAAAAGCCCCAAATTGCTCAAGAACACAAACCCTATATTCTTAAAAATTTGAAGTTTTTAGCTTCAATTCATGTTAAATAGCTTCTATCTAGGATATACATGCATAATATAACAACAATTTAGCTCTAATTACACCTAAATTTAACAAAATCAAAATATAAATTTTCTAGCTCAAGAACACAAAAATTCGAATTTAAAGAGATTAGGGGTGAAATCTTTACCTTTCTCCTGAAGGGGTTGAGACTACTGAATCTAGGCATAATTGTTGTGAAGTTTTGCAAGAAATTTGGTGAAAAATGATGAATTTTTGAGAGGGTTTTGGAGTAAGTTCGTGTTTGTGTATGTGTGTTGTGAAAAAGAGCAGCTCGGCTGGAATTTTGAACCTGACCAGTTTTTGGCTCCCATGCGACTCGCATGGTATAAGCCTTTCCCCCATGCGAGTCGCATGGGGGTATTTTCCAGGTATTTTTAATTTTTTTTTTTTTTTTTTTTTTTTTATAAAAACCTTATACTTTTAAAACATAAAATTTAATAAAATTTTTAAAAATTTTGTTTCTTTTTAAGACGAGGTCGTTTCGGGACGATGCCCTAGTCCGTCCCTCGACAAAATTTTAAAATTTGTCAATTTCAAGCAATTGTTTTAAAAGCTTAGATTTTTGGGTTTTTTAATGTTTTTGGCATACTTTAAATCAAAAAGATTAAAAATAATGATAATAAAAGTTCTCGTCCCTCCCTCGGGTAAAGCAATTTCGGTTCAAAGACCTAGTCTTCAACTTACGACGAATTTTAAAAATCATATTCTTAACTTAATGAGATAAATTAAATTTTTGTTTTTAAATTCACACAACTTAAATATAAAATTAAAAATTCACACCAAACTTAATTTAAAAATTCATAAATTCATATCAAACTTATATTAATTTTTCAAATATTTACAATTTTAAATATATTGTTTTTATAAAGTTTACAATATTAACTTAAGATTTAAATATTAATTTTAAAAACATGGTAAAAATAAATTTAAAAATCTTTTTGTCTTTTTATCCCACTTTAATCAATCAAATATTATCAAAAATATGCGTCCCTCTTTTCGGTAAAGTAATTTCGGTTCCAAGACCTAATTTAACTCATGACGAATTTTTGAAATATTTTGGGTTGATTGATTAAAGATATTTATACCTTAAGAATAAACGTTAAATTTCGCAGTGATGTAATAAATTTTTGAACGATATCAATAATTTCGGTCGCCAAACCTAATTTTATTTAATACCAATTTCATACTTTTTAGCGAACAAATTATCGTTTATTATCAAAAGGTTAAAAATAAAAATAAAAACTGTACAGACATACCTGTGAAATAGATTTCTTAGTTATATGATCTATTATATTCATAAGATAGTCGGTTTAATTGGTTTTCCATGGCTGCATAGGCGTAACCTCGAGCATTCATTGTCTTTTCTTCTAAACATATGAACGGTCCGTCTCTGCATAAAGTAACAAATTCGGTATTTGAATAGGTTTGATTATTTGAACATTTACCTCCATGTGACCATTTTCCGCATTTGTGACATCTTTCTAGGTGTCGTGCTCTTCTTTTCGCTGCGGATTTTGATTTTCCTTTACCAAATTGTAACTTATTATCTTCGCATCTGGATCCTTTTCTAACTCCGTCCATTCTTTCTCTGATTACTGATACTAATTCGCTCGGTAGTATATCATTATTTCTTTTAGTGATCAAAGCGTGTAGCATTAGACCATGGTTTAATTCACAGGCAGTCTTCATTTTGTAAAAACCTAAAAAAAATAAAAATTCAGAATGGGGGGAGAAGACTAGTTCTTTAGGGTCTGCTAGGGAAAGACCATACGTGTTCCATTTTCGAGAACTACACGAAAACAGACAATCTAACTCTAACAGAAATACATATTATCCTTTAAAGACTTGATTCTCCCCACACTTAGTTAGCTGTGGTATCGAAATTGTGATTAACTTCGTTGTCGACTTCCATCGGACCATGTATGTAATGTTTAACTCTGTGACCATTAACTTTAAATTCAATCCCATTTGAATTTATCAATTCTATCGTTCCGTATGGGAAAACTCTTTTGACTATGAATGGTCCAGACCATCTTGATTTCAATTTTCCAGGAAATAGCTTGAATCGTGAATTGAAAAGAAGAACTCTGTCTCCTTCTTTGAATTCTTTTGAACTTCTGATTCTTTTATCATGCCATTTCTTCGTTCTTTCTTTATAGATTAACGAATTTTCGTATGCTTCATGTCTTAATTCTTCTAATTCGTTTAGTTGACTTAATCGTAGACGTCCAGCTTCATGTAAATCAAGATTACATGTCTTCAAAGCCCAAAATGCTTTGTGTTCAATTTCTACTGGAAGATGACATGCTTTTCCATAAACAAGTCTAAAAGGTGTGGTTCCAATTGGAGTTTTGTAGGCTGTTCTAAAAGCCCAGAGTGCATCCTCCAATTTAATGGACCATTCCTTCGGATTTGATCCTACGGTTTTCTCTAGAATACGTTTTAAAGCTCGGTTGGTATTTTCAACTTGTCCACTTGTTTGTGGATGATATGCGGTGGAGATTTTATGAGTTACTCCATATCTTTTAAGAACTTTCTCAAGTTGATTATTACAAAAATGAGTTCCCCGATCACTTATTAAAGCTTTCGGTGTTCCAAACCTTGCAAAAAGACGTTTTAAAAAGTTGACTACAACTCGTGCATCGTTAGTTGGGAGAGCTTGTGCTTCCGCCCATTTAGATACTTAATCAATGGCTACGAGTATATATAGATTATTATGAGATTTTGGAAATGGACCCATAAAGTCAATACCCCAAATGTCAAATACTTCACATACTTGGATGACATTTTGTGGCATTTCATCACGTTGACTTATTTTTCCGGCCCTTTGACATGCATCACAGGATTTGCAAAGAAGGTGTGCGTCTTTGTAAATTGTAGGCCAATAGAATCTAGCTTCATAAACTTTTCTTGCTGTTAGTTGAGGCCCATAATGCCCTCCTGTTGGTCCTGTGTGACAATGGTTTAAAATTTTACTAGCTTCATCTCCAAATACACATCGGCGTATTATTCCATCGGGACAACTTTTAAACAGATGTGGATCTTCCCAGAAATAGTGTTTTATATCACTGAAGAATTTCTTTCGTCTTTGGTACGATAATCCTTTTTCAAGGAATCCACAAACTAAGTAGTTTGCATAGTCTGCAAACCATGGGATTTCTTTATAATCTATCTTCAATAGATATTCATCAGGAAAGTTGTCTTGTATGGCTGATTCATTCAGAACTTCTAATTCGGGATTTTCAAGACGAGAAAGATGATCAGCGGCGAGATTTTCTGCTCCTCTTTTATCTCGGATTTCAATATCAAACTCTTGTAAGAGTAAGATCCAACGGATTAATCTTGGTTTAGCATCTTGTTTTGAAAATAGGTATCTAAGAGCAGAATGGTCTGTATAGACCACCGTTTTTGCTAGAACGAGATATGATCGAAATTTGTCAAAAGCAAAGACAATAGCAAGGAGTTCTTTTTCAGTAGTTGTATAGTTCGTTTGTGCTCCTTGTAATGTCTTACTAGCATAATATATAGATTGAAATCGTTTTTCAATCCTTTGTCCTAAAACGGCTCCCATTGCAAAATCACTTGCATCGCACATTAGTTCAAATGGTAGATTCCAATTTGGTGTTATCATGATCGGTGCATTAGTTAGTTTCTCTTTAAGAATATTAAAAGATTTGATACATTCATCTGAAAAGATGAATGGCGCATCCTTTTCTAGGAGTTTATTCATAGGAGTGGCAATTTTAGAAAAATCTTTTATAAAACGTCGGTAAAAACCGGCATGCCCTAGAAAACTCCTAACTCCTCTAACATTGGTGGGATGTGGAAGTTTAGCAATTACATCTACTTTAGCTCTATCCACTTCAATTCCTTCTTTTGAAATTTTATGTCCAAGAACGATGCCTTCTTTAACCATGAAATGACATTTCTCCCAATTAAGTACTAGATTTGATTTTTCGCATCTAATTAGCATTCGTTCCAGATTAACTAGACATGATTTAAATGTATCACCGAAGACTGAAAAGTCATCCATGAATACTTCCATGCATTCTTCTATCATGTCGTGAAAAATTGCCATCATACACCTTTGAAAGGTTGCAGGGGCGTTGCAAAGTCCAAATGGCATGCGTTTGTAAGCAAAAGTACCATATGGGCACGTGAATGTGGTTTTCTCTTGATCCTCGGGTGCTATTGGAATTTGAAAATATCCGGAAAATCCATCTAGAAAACAATAGTAACTATTTCCGGCTAATCTTTCCAACATTTGATCTATGAAAGGTAAGGGAAAGTGATCTTTTCTGGTGGCGTCATTTAATTTTCTATAATCAATACATACACGCCATCCTGTTACAGTCCTAGTAGGAATAAGCTCATTTTTCTCATTTGTAATGACAGTCATGCCACCCTTCTTAGGTACGCATTGAACTGGGCTTACCCATGGACTATCAGAAATTGGATATATCAAACCTGCATCTAGCAGTTTAATAATCTCTTTCTTAACTACATCTTGCATATTAGGATTTAGTCTTCGTTGGCGTTGCACATACGTTTTATGACCTTCTTCCATAAGGATTTTATGTGTGCAATACGAAGGACTTATTCCTTTAATATCATGAATCTTCCATGCAATGGCTGGTTTATGAGCTTTCAACACAGAAATAAGTTGTGATTTCTCATTTTCAGTAAGAGAAGACGATATTATTACAGGTAATTCAGATTCACCATGTAAATAAGCGTATTCCAAATGGTTTGGAAGTGGCTTTAATTCTAATTTCGGAGGTTCTTCTATCGATGATTTGTATCGATATCTGTCTTCTTCTTTTAGCATTTGTATTTCTTCTGTTGTTGGTTCATATCCATTAGCTATAAGTGTAGCTAACATTTCAGCTTCATCAATTGGTTCATTACCTTCTCCTAAAGAACATTCTCCTGTTCCTTGTAATTCTGGAAATTCTTCTAATAATTCTGCATGTGCATCTATAGTTTGAATATAATAACATGTATCATCTGCAGATTGTGGTTGTTGCATTGCTCTATCAACTGAAAAGGTAACACTCTCATCCTCTATACTTAGGGTCAATTTCTTACCGAACACGTCTATCATTGCTTTAGCCGTGTTTAAGAATGGTCTTCCTAATATGAGAGGAACTTGAGAATCTTCTTCCATGTCCAAAACAACAAAATCTACTGGAAATACTAAAGTACCAACTTTAACTAGCATGTTCTCCATTATCCCTCTAGGATATTTTATTGATCTATCGGCTAGTTGTATGCTTATTCTGGTTGGTTTCAATTCTCCAAGGTCTAGTTTAGCGTATAGTGAATACGGCATTAGATTTATACTAGCACCTAAGTCTGCCAATGCTTCTATTGAACTAAGACTACCCAGAAAACATGGAATTGTGAAACTTCCTGGATCAGATAGTTTTTCTGGTATCTTATTCAACAGCACTGCTGAACAATTAGCATTCATAGTAACAGCCGAGAGTTCTTCCATTTTCTTTCTATTTGTGATCAGATCTTTCAAGAATTTAGCATATCTTGGCATTCCTGAAATCACATCAATGAAAGGAAGATTTACATTTATCTGTTTAAACATATCCAAGAATTTGGATTGCTCGGCTTCAAGTTTTTCTTTTTTCATTTTACTCGGGTAAGGAAGTGGTGGTTGGTATGGTTTAACATAAGGTTTATCCTTAACTGTGTTATCTTCATTAACCTTTTCAACTACCGGTTCTTTTTCCTTATCCTGATCAGGTTGTGGTTCTTGTGGAGTAGGAATAGTTTCATCAGAAGTTACAGGTATTTCAGGTGGTTTAAGTGTTGTACTACTTCTTGTGGTAATAGCTTTAGCTGTTTCATTCCGGGGGTTAGCATTTGTATCACTAGGTAAACTTCCCGGTTTTCTTTCACCTATTAACCTTGCTAGGTTACTCACTTCTTGTTCCAGATTTTGAATAGAAGCTTGTTGATTTCTAAATGCTTGAGCATTTTGTTCATTGGTTTGTTTTTGAGATGTGAAAAACTGCGTTTGAGTTTCAACTAGCTTCGTCATCATATCTTCTAAAGTCGGCTTTTTATCATCGGTTTGTTGTGGTGGTTTGTTTTGAAAATTAGGTCTTTGCTGATTGTAAGTATTATTGGATAATTGTTGATTGCTAGGACCTTGTTGGTTGTTGTATGGAATATTTCGGTTATAATTCTGGTTTTGATTGTAAATCGGTCTTGGTGGTTGATAATTATTCTGATAATTATTTCCAGGCCTTTGGTTTATGTATGAAATATTCTCTCTTTGTTCCATTGTTAATTCAATACTTAGACAATCTTTTGTCAAATGTGGTCCTCCACACTGCTCACAACTAATTCGTATAGCATGAATATCTTTAGTCATCTTTTCCATTCGTCTCTCGAAAGCATCTATCTTTGCGGAAATGGAATCTAAGTCATGGCTAGAATCGGCTCTAGCTGCTTTAGATGATCTAATGATATCTTTTTCTTGGTGCCACTCATGCGAGTGGGAAGCAGTGTTATCAATAATTTTGTAAGCATCAGTTTCGGTTTTCTTCATAATCGAACCACCAGCTGCTATATCTATGTCTTTTCTTGTAGTGATGTCGCATCCTCGGTAGAATATTTGTACTATTTGACAGGTGTCTAAACCATGTTGCGGACATCCTCTTAATAACTTTCCATATCTTGTCCACGCCTCATATAGAGTTTCATTTGGCTTCTGTGTGAACGTAACAATTTCTGCTTGAAGTCTTACGGCTTTAGATGCAGGAAAAAATTGTTTAAGAAATTTGTCAACTAAAACGTCCCATGTATCGATCGCCCCTTCAGGTAACGATTCCAACCAATCTTTGGCTTCTCCCTTTAAAGTCCAGGGAAATAACATGAGATATATCTGTTCATCCTCCACTTCTCGTATTTTAAATAGTGTGCAAATCCTATTAAAGGTACGTAGATGTTCATTTGGATCTTCCTTCGGCGCACCACTAAATTGGCATTGATTAGTCACCATGTGTAGAATTTGTCCTTTGATTTCATAATCTGGCGCATTAATGTCTGGATGAGTAATTGCGTGACCTTGGCCAGTGCGTTTAGCTCTCATTCGGTCTTCCATACTTAAAGGTTCCAGATTCTCCATAATTGAATTTGTTGAATCGGTATCACTAGATGGTTCTGATTTAATAGTTCGTTCCTCAACAATCTCTGTTTGAATGATTGGTGGTTCCGGAGGAAAGTTTAATGGTTCAGGATCTACGAACCGTTCCTGAATATTTTCCGGATTCTCAATTGTGAGGTTTGTTTCAAAAACTGGATTATCGGAGATTTGAACTGAAGTACTTGGTCGATTGGATGACGATTCTAAAGAAAAATCAACGGCGGTTATATTTGTTAAATGATGTCTTGATCGAGTTACAGGTGGTGAACGTACAAAAGGTGATGAACGTCTTGCTCGGTGCATTCACTGAATATCCTATTAGTTTTTAAAAGGAAAGAAAAATTATAATAAGTTATCCAATCAATAGACTTTTCTGATTTTGCCCACGTTTCGAATAGCCAAAAGATGCAGCAGAGGGGCAGGATTCGTTTGGTCTCAATATAATTGAGGACTGTTTGGCTCCAATAACCCGGTCCACGTACAAATCCAACTATTACTACGAACCAGAAAATTTTGATGTCTATTAATTTAACCACTTAAAATAAATTTTCGTAATTTTAAGAAATTTAGATAAGAAGTAGAAAAAATTCTAAGTCCTAAAAACTAGAATAGCGAGAAATAAGAAAGAAAAAGAGTTCGTCGAAAAAGGTCGAAAAAGGAAAAAATGGTTGAAAAATAAAAGGTGACGGAAAAATAAAAGAAACTTGTAAAAACTTAAAAATACTTAACTAACCTAACCTTATTACTACAACTAACTTAAAATTATAATCGCAAATTGAAATTACTAATTGGAATGATAATTGATACATAGTAAAAGGTCTAAAAATATTAAAGCTTACAGGAAAAACTAAATCCCAAATGGAAATAACTTAAAAAGAAACTAAAACTTAAAAAGGCGTCGCAAAATTCTAAAGCACCTAAATCTTAGTCTAAAGAAAAAGCACTTAAGGAATTCTACGGCAAAACCTAAAAATATAGGAGTAAAAATAACTATAGCAAAAACTAAGTTTAAAATTAAATATGAGCTAAAAATACAAAAGTTACGCTACAACGATTAAAAAGGGACAAAATATAAAAGTTATAAAAAGTTATAAAAATATTAGATTTTATAAAAATATTATTTTTATATTTTATATATTTTTGTATTAAATATTATCTATAATAAAACTAGTTTTTATTTTAATTAAAATAAACTAAAAACTTAAATATAATAATAATAGATAATAGATTAGGGTTAGTTAATAATATTAATATATTATCCGTAATAAATGCGTGATTAGGGTTTGTTTGTGGCCCTGTCAGACCCCTCATGCGAGTCGCATGATTTAAGGGGGTGGGTCATGCGAGTCGCATGGACACCCTGAACTGGTTCAATTGGACTGGTTCAAATGACAGGTCACGTAATATTTATTATTTATTTATATTTTTCTGTTTTATATTTAAAAGATAAATATATATATAATTAAAATAAAACTTAATTTTAAAAACTAAAAATAAACTTAAAATACTTTATAATTTTGTAAGAATAAAAGAAAAACTTAAAAATATATTTAAAATACTTTTTTTTTTCGATTTTAAAAGCTTTTTTTTTTTTATATATTTTTTAATTTTTAAACAAAAATATAAATTTTACAAAAACTAATTATAACTTAAAAATTAAAAATATGGCGTTTCGCTTCGGCGAAAAGTCCCCGGCAGCGGCGCCAAAAATACTTGATGTCGAACGAGGTGTATATAAAATAGTTATTATTTTACTAGGAAAAACTATTAAATACGATACAATTTTACACAAGATATTTATTTATTTATAGAATGGATATACTTAAACCTTGCTACAACACTTATAGGCAGTGTACCTAATCGTACAGTAGTGTAGTTTTTAGTAAGTCCGGTTCGTTCCACAGGGAAATCTTTGAACAAAGCTCAACGCTATATTAGTTTACTTTTATAAAAATACAAATATATATATAAGTAATATTATTGTTATAAAGGGGGGTTTTTACCGTTTAATGACCGGTTTGTCGATTTTAAAACTTTAGTCGCAGTTAAAACCTAATGTAAAATATAAATACAAGACTAAAATTAAAGCGTAAAGTAAATAACGATAATGAAATTGCGAATAATAAAAATGCGATAAAATAAAATTGCGATAATTAAAAAGTACGATAATTAAAAGTGCGATAAAATAAAATAAAGGAAATTAAATATGAAATAAAAGAATTATGCTTATTTAAACTTCCGTAATCATGATGTTTGACGTGTTGATTTTAGTTTTATGCCCATGGGTTAATTGTCCTTTGTCCTGGATTATTCAATATGTCCGTCTGGTTTTTGTCCATAACAGTCCATCAGTCATAAATATAAATTGCAAGTGTCCTTGTCAAATTATTATTATACCCGAAGTTAAATATTCCAACTAATTGGGGATTCGAATTGTAACAAGGTTTTAATACTTTGTTTAATGAATACACCAGGTTATCGACTGCGTGTAAACCAAGGTTTTACTACTTTGTTAACAATTACACCAATTACCCTTGAATGTAATTTCACCCCTGTTTTAATTATTCTAGTGGCTATTAATCCATTCCCGTGTCCGGTTAAATGAACGATTATTCGTACATATAAATACCCCGCCCATCGTGTCCGATCGAGTGTATATGGTAATTTATAGGGACGCCCAATTGTAAATCTTTATATTAACATTAACAAATTTTCATTTAGTTAAACAAATATAAAGCCCATTAATAGCCCATAGTCTAATTTCCACAAGTGTCGTTCTTTTGTCCAAACCCCAATTATGGTACAAAGCCCAATTACCCAATTTTAGTAATTAGCCCAATATCATGATTACTTCGTTTTAAATAAGCATAATAATAACTTAGCTACGAGACATTAATGTAAAAAGGTTGAACATAACTTACAATGATTAAAAATAGCGTAGCGTTACACGGACAGAATTTCGACTTACACCCTTACAACATTCGCTAACATACCCTTATTATTAGAATTATAATTAAAATTAAAATATAAATTATAAATATAAATATATTTACGTATGAAGAGGAAGAAAAAAAAAGATGATTAAAACTCGGCAGAAAACTGGCTTTATATAGGACCTGACCAGCAATCTCACTCCATGCGACTCGCATGGATTTGTGCTTCTGGCCATGCGAGTCGCATGGCCACCCTGGATCCAGCCAAATTGCTTTGTTTTCTTCTTGCCGACGTAATATAATAATAATAATATATATAATATATAATTATATATAATTATATATATATTATATTATATTCTTGTGCATAGTAGACTAGATATTTTTGGTCCGTTGCGTCGGGCGTTTCTTCTTGGCTCAGGTCCCGGTTCCGGATTTTCGGACGTCCTTGCGTACAATTTTATATTTTGTATTTTGCGTTTTGAATCTTGTACTCTTGTGATTTCGAGACGTTTCTTATCAATAATTGGAACCTTTTTGATTGTCTTTTGTACTTTTGAGCTTTTTGGTCGTTTGCGTCTTCAATTCGTCGAATCTGTCTTTTGTCTTCACCTTTTATTATTTAAACGAATATCTCTTGTAAATAGAACAATTGCAACTAAAAGCTTGTCTTTCTTGAGGAATAATGCTATGAAATATATGTTCGTTTTTAGCATTATCAAACCCATTCGAGTAAAATCTATGAATATAATGATTCATAATAACCTTACTACTCAAATAAAGGAGGCGCAACAAGGAGTTTTAAAAGAGGGAAATTTAAAGGATGAAATACCCAAAGGATCGGAGAAGCATCTTAATATTCGGGAAGATGGAACCCGGTATAGGGCTGAAAGGATTTGGGTACCAAAATTTGGAGATATGAGAGAAATGGTACTTAGAGAAGCTCATAAAACCAGATACTCAATACACCCTGGAACGGGGAAGATGTACAAGGATCTTAGGAAATATTTTTGGTGGCCGGGTATGAAAGCCGATGTTGCTAAATACGTAGGAGAATGTTTGATGTGTTCTAAGGTCAAAGCTGAGCATCAGAAACCATCAGGTCTACTTCAACAACCCGAAATCCCAGAATGGAAATGGGAAAACATTACCATGGATTTCATCACTAAATTGCCAAGGACTGCAAGTGGTTTTGATACTATTTGGGTAATATTTGATTGTCTCACCAAATCAGCACACTTCCTGCCAATAAGAGAAGATGACAAGATGGAGAAGTTAGCACGACTGTATTTGAAGGAAGTCATATCCAGACATGGAATACCAATCTCTATTATCTCTGATAGGGATGGCAGATTTATTTCAAGATTCTGGCAGACATTACAGCAAGCATTAGGAACTCGTCTAGACATGAGTACTGCCTATCATCCACAAACTGATGGGCAGAGCGAAAGGACGATACAAATGCTTGAAGACATGCTACGAGCATGTGTTATTGATTTCGGAAACAGTTGGGATCGACATCTACCGTTAGCAGAATTTTCCTACAACAACAGCTACCATTCAAGCATTGAGATGGCGCCATTTGAAGCACTTTATGGTAGAAAGTGCAGGTCTCCGATTTGTTGGAGTGAAGTGGGGGATAGACAGATTACGGGTCCGGAGATTATACAAGAAACTACCGAGAAGATCATCCAAATTCAACAACGGTTGAAAACCGCCCAAAGTCGACAAAAGAGCTACGCTGACATTAAAAGAAAAGATATAGAATTTGAAATTGGAGAGATGGTCATGCTTAAAGTTACACCTTGGAAAGGCGTTGTTCGATTTGGTAAATGAGGGAAATTAAATCCAAGGTATATTGGACCATTCAAGATTATTGATCGTGTCGGACCAGTAGCTTACCGACTTGAGTTACCTCAATAACTCGTGGCTGTACATAACACTTTCCACGTCATGAATTTGAAGAAATGTTTTGCTAAAGAAGATCTCACTATTCCGTTAGATGAAATCCAAATCAACGAAAAACTTCAATTCATCGAAGAACCCGTCGAAATAATGGATCGTGAGGTTAAAAGACTTAAGCAAAAAAAGATACCAATTGTTAAGGTTCGATGGAATGCTCGTAGAGGACCCGAGTTCACCTGGGAGCGTGAAGATCAGATGAAGAAGAAATACCCGCATCTATTTCCAGAAGATTCGTCAACACCTTCAACAGCTTAAAATTTCGGGACGAAATTTATTTAACGGGTAGGTACTGTAGTGACCCGAACTTTTCCATGTTTATATATATTAATTGAGATTGATATTTACATGATTAAATGTTTCCAACATGTTAAGCAATCAAACTTGTTAAGACTTGATTAATTGAAATATGTTTCATATAGACAATTGACCACCCAAGTTGACCGGTGATTCACGAACGTTAAAACTTGTAAAAACTATACGATGACATATATATGGTTATATATATAGTTAACATGTTTTTATTATAAGTATGTATCTCATTAGGTATTTTAACAATGAGTTATATACATAAAAATGAGACTATTAATTTAAGAAACTCGAAAACGATATATATAACGATTATCGTTATAACAACGTCTTACTAGGTACATATGAATCATATTAAGATATTGATACACTTGGTTAATTATGTTAAATGATAAGTAAATATATTATTAAGTGTATTAACAATGAAATACATATGTAAAAATAAGGCTACTAACTTAATGATTTCGAAACGAGACATATATGTAACGATTATCGTTGTAACGACATTTAACTGTATATACATCATACTAAGATATATTATATATCATAATATCATGATAATATAATAATTTAACATCTCATTTGTTATAATAAACAATGGGTTAACAACATTCAACAAGATCGTTAACCTAAAGGTTTCAAAACAACATTTACATGTAACGACTAACGATGACTTAACGACTCAGTTAAAATGTATATACATGTAGTGTTTTAATATGTATTCATACACTTTTGAAAGACTTCAAGACACTTATCAAAATACTTCTACTTAACAAAAATGCTTACAATTACATCCTCGTTCAGTTTCATCAACAATTCTACTCGTATGCACCCGTATTCGTACTCGTACAATACACAGCTTTTAGATGTATGTACTATTGGTATATACACTCCAATGATCAGCTCTTAGCAGCCCATGTGAGTCACCTAACACATGTGGGAACCATCATTTGGCAACTAGCATGAAATATCTCATAAAATTACAAAAATATGAGTAATCATTCATGACTTATTTACATGAAAACAAAATTACATATCCTTTATATCTAATCCATACACCAACGACCAAAAATACCTACAAACACTTTCATTCTTCAATTTTCTTCATCTAATTGATCTCTCTCAAGTTCTATCTT
This sequence comes from Rutidosis leptorrhynchoides, assembly GCF_046630445.1. NCBI lineage: Eukaryota > Viridiplantae > Streptophyta > Magnoliopsida > Asterales > Asteraceae > Rutidosis > Rutidosis leptorrhynchoides. The sequence continues at coordinate 561,498,806 of NC_092333.1, forward strand.
CAAGTTCTAAGTGTTCTTCATAAATTTCAAAAGTTCTAGTTTCATAAAATCAAGAATACTTTCAAGTTTGCTAGCTCACTTCCAATCTTGTAAGGTGATCATCCAACCTCAAGAAATCTTTGTTTCTTACAGTAGGTTATCATTCTAATACAAGGTAATAATCATATTCAAAATTTGATTCAATTTCTATAACTATAACAATCTTATTTCAAGTGATGATCTTACTTGAACTTGTTTTCGTGTCATGATTCTGCTTCAAGAACTTCGAGCCATCCAAGGATCCGTTGAAGCTAGATCCATTTTTCTCTTTTCCAGTAGGTTTATCCAAGGAACTTAAGGTAGTAATGATGTTCATAACATCATTCGATTCATACATATAAAGCTATCTTATTCGAAGGTTTAAACTTGTAATCACTAGAACATAGTTTAGTTAATTCTAAACTTGTTCGCAAACAAAAGTTAATCCTTCTAACTTGACTTTTAAAATCAACTAAACACATGTTCTATATCTATATGATATGCTAACTTAATGATTTAAAACCTGGAAACACGAAAAACACCGTAAAACCGGATTTACGCCTTCGTAGTAACACCGCGGGCTGTTTTGGGTTAGTTAATTAAAAACTATGATAAACTTTGATTTAAAAGTTGTTATTCTGAGAAAATTATTTTTATTATGAACATGAAACTATATCCAAAAATTATGGTTAAACTCAAAGTGGAAGTATGTTTTCTAAAATGGTCATCTAGACGTCGTTCTTTCGACTGAAATAACTACCTTTACAAAAACGACTTGTAACTTATTTTTCCGACTATAAACCTATACTTTTTCTGTTTAGATTCATAAAATAGAGTTCAATATGAAACCATAGCAATTTGATTCACTCAAAACGGATTTAAAATGAAGAAGTTATGGGTAAAACAAGATTGGATAATTTTTCTCATTTTAGCTACGTGAAAATTGGTAACAAATCTATTCCAACCAAAACTTAATCAACTTGTATTGTATATTATGTAATCTTGAGATACCATAGACACGTATACAATGTTTCGACCTATCATGTCGACACATCTATATATATTTCGGAACAACCATAGACACTCTATATGTGAATGTTGGAGTTAGCTATACAGGGTTGAGGTTGATTCCAAAATATATATAGTTTGAGTTGTGATCAATACTGAGATACGTATACACTGGGTCGTGGATTGATTCAAGATAATATTTATCGATTTATTTCTGTACATCTAACTGTGGACAACTAGTTGTAGGTTACTAACGAGGACAGCTGACTTAATAAACTTAAAACATCAAAATATATTAAAAGTGTTGTAAATATATTTTGAACATACTTTGATATATATGTATATATTGTTATAGGTTCGTGAATCAACCAGTGGCCAAGTCTTACTTCCCGACGAAGTAAAAATCTGTGAAAGTGAGTTATAGTCCCACTTTTAAAATCTAATATTTTTGGGATGAGAATACATGCAGGTTTTATAAATGATTTACAAAATAGACACAAGTACGTGAAACTACATTCTATGGTTGAATTATCGAAATCGAATATGCCCCTTTTTATTAAGTCTGGTAATCTAAGAATTAGGGAACAGACACCCTAATTGACGCGAATCCTAAAGATAGATCTATTGGGCCTAACAAACCCCATCCAAAGTACCGGATGCTTTAGTACTTCGAAATTTATATCATATCCGAAGGGTGTCCCGGAATGATGGGGATATTCTTATATATGCATCTTGTTATTGTCGGTTACCAGGTGTTCACCATATGAATGATTTTTATCTCTATGTATGGGATGTGTATTGAAATATGAAATCTTGTGGTCTATTGTTACGATTTGATATATATAGGTTAAACCTATAACTCACCAACATTTTTGTTGACGTTTAAAGCATGTTTATTCTCAGGTGAATATTAAGAGCTTCCGCTGTTGCATACTAAAATAAGGACAAGATTTGGAGTCCATGTTTGTATGATATTGTGTAAAAACTGCATTCAAGAAACTGATTTCGATGTAACATATTTGTATTGTAAACCATTATGTAATGGTCGTGTGTAAACAGGATATTTTAGATTATCATTATTTGATAATCTACGTAAAGCTTTTTAAACCTTTATTTATGAAATAAAGGTTATGGTTTGTTTTAAAAATGAATGCAGTCTTTGAAAAACGTCTCATATAGAGGTCAAAACCTCGCAACGAAATCAATTAATATGGAACGTTTTTAATCAATAAGAACGGGACATTTCAAAGTGGGGGATAGACAGATTACGGGTCCGGAGATAATACAAGAAACTACCGAGAAGATCATCCAAATTCAACAACGGTTGAAAACCGCCCAAAGTCGACAAAAGAGCTACGCTGACATTAAAAGAAAAGATATAGAAGTTGAAATTGGAGAGATGGTCATGCTTAAAGTTGCACCTTGGAAAGGCGTTGTTCGATTTGGTAAACGAGAGAAATTATATCCAAGGTATATTGGACCATTCAAGATTATTGATCGTGTCGGACCAGTAGCTTACCGACTTGAGTTACCTCAACAACTCGCGGTTGTACATAACACCTTCCACGTCTCGAATTTGAAGAAATGTTTTGCTAAAGAAGATCTCACTATTCCGTTAGACGAAATCCAAATCAACGAAAAACTTCAATTCATCGAAGAACCCGTAGAAATAATGGATCATGAGGTTAAAAGACTTAAGCAAAACAAGATACCAATTGTTAAGGTTCGATGGAATGCTCGTATTGGACCCGAGTTTACCTGGGAGTGTGAAGATCAGATGAAGAAGAAATACCCGCACCTATTTCCAGAAGATTCGTCAACACCTTCAACAGCTTAAAATTTCTGGACAAAATTTATTTAACGGGTAGGTACTGTAGTGACCCGAACTTTTCCATGTTTATATATTTATATATTAAATGAAATTGATATTTACATGATTAAATGTTTCCAACATGTTAAGCAATCAAACTTGTTAAGACTTGATTAATTGAAATAGGTTTCATATAGACAATTGACCACCCAAATTGACCGGCGATTCACGAACGTCACAAATTCGTAAAAACTACATGATGTTATATATATAGACCTATATATGGTTAACATGAGATTATTATAATTAAGTATCTCACTAAGTATATTAACAATGAGTGATATACATAAAAATGAGTTTATTGAATTAAGAAACTCGAAACGATATATATAACGATTATCGTTATAACAATGTCTTACTAAATACATATGAATCATATTAAGATATTGTTACACTATGTTTAAATATGATAAATGATAAGTAAACATATCATTAAGTTTATTAACAATGAACTACATATGTAAAAACAAGACTACTAACTTAAGGGTTTCGAAACGAGACATATATGTAACGATTATCGTTGTAACGACATTTAAATGTATATATATCATATTAAGATATATTAATACATCATATTATCATGATAATGTATTAATTTAACATCTCATTAGATATAATAAACAATGGGTTAACAACATTTAACAAGATCGTTAACTTAAAGGTTTCAAAACAACACTTACATGTAACGACTAACGATGACTTAACGACTCAGTTAAAATGTATATACATGTAGTGTTTCAATATGTATTCATACACTTTTGAAAGACTTCAAGACACTTATCAAAGTACTTCTACTTAACAAAAATGCTTACAATTATATCCTCATTCATTTTCATCAACAATTCTACTCGTATGCACTCGTATTTGTACTTGTACAATACCTAGCTTCTAAATGTATTTACTATTGGTATATACACTTTAATGATCAGCTCTTAGCAGCCCTTGTGATTCACCTAACACATGTGGGAACCATCATTTGGCAACTAGCATGAAATATCTAACAAAACAACAAAGTAATGGAGCCTATATGGACTCCATTTTCACGCCTCATTTCACCAACCACAAACACACTTTGATTTCCATTTTTATGCATCAAATTACTCTCTCTCAATTACTCTCTTAGTGTTCTAAGTGTTCTTCATCATTTCCTTCATAATCTAGCTCAATCTAGGTAACCTAGATCAACATACAAAACAACTACTCAAGAAAACATCAAGAACACTTTCAAGTTTGCTAGCTTACTTTCAATCTTGCAAATCCATTTTAATAATCATCCAACCTCAATAAATCTTTCTTATTTATAGTAAGATATATCTCTAATTCAAGGTAATACTCATATTCAAACTTTGATTCAATTTCTATAACTATAACAATCTTATTTCAAGTGGAAATCTTACTTGAACTTGTTTCCGTGTCATGATTCTACTTCAAGAACTTTCAAGTCATCCAAGGATCCTTTAAAGCTAGATCTATTTTTCTTATTTCCAGTAGGTTTATCCACAAAAATTGAGGTAGTAATGATGTTCATAACATCTTTAAAATCATATATATAAAACGATCTTATTCAAAGGTTTAAACTTGTAATCACTAGAACATAGTTTAGTTAATTCTAAACTTGTTCGCAAACAAAAGTTAATCCTTCTAACTTGAATTTTAAAATCAACTAAACACATGTTCTATATCTATATGATATGCTAACTTAATGATTTAAAACCTGGAAACACGAAAAACACCGTAAAACCGGACATACGCCGTTGTAGTAACACCGCGTGCTATTTTGGGTTAGTTAATTAAAAACTATGATAAAATTTGATTTAAAAGTTGTTCTTCTGGGAAAATGATTTTTCTTATGAACATGAAACTATATCCAAAAATCATGGTAAAACTCAAAGTAGAAGTATGTTTTTCAAAATGGTCACTTAGACGTCGTTCTTTCGACTGAAATGACTACCTCTTACAATATTGACTTTTAACCTATATTTCCGACTATAAACTTATACTTTTTCTTTTTAGTTTCATAAATTTTAGTTCATTATGAAATCATAGCAACTTGAATCACTCAAAACGGATTTAAAACGAAGAAATTATGGGTAAAACAAGATTGGATAATTTTGCTTGTTGTAGCTACGTGAAATTTGTAACAAATCTATACAAATCATAACTTAACTAACTTATATTGTATTATACATGTATTCTAACATATATTATGTAATCTTGGGATACCATAGACACGAATACAATATTTTGACATATCATATCGACCCATCTATATATATATTTCGGAACAACCATAGACACTCTATATGCAGTAATGATTGAGTTAGATATATAGGGTTGAGGTTGATTCCAAAATAATATATATACTTTGAGTTGTGATCGAGTCTGAGACTTGTAGACCCTGGGTCGTGGATTGATTCGAGATAATATATATTGCTTTATTTCTGTACATCTAATGTGGACAACTAGTTGTAGGTTACTAACTAGGACTGCTGACTTAACAAACTCAAATCATTAAAACGTAATAAAAATGTTGTAATTATATTTTGAACATACTTTGATCTATATGTACATATTTGTTATAGGTTCATGAATCGACCAGTGGCCAAGTCTTACTTCCCGACGAAGTAAAAATCTGTGAAAGTGAGTTATAGTCCCACTTTTAAAAATTTAATATTTTTTAGGATGAGAATACATGCAGTTTTATAAATGCTTTACGAAATAGACACAAGAAATCAAAACTACATTATATGGGTGAATGATCGAAGCCGAATATGCCCCTTTTTTCTTGGTAGCCTAAGAATTAGGGAACATCACTAATTTTTGAGAATTAGTGCACCCCTAATTGACGCGAATCCTAAAGATAGATCTATTGGGCCTAACAAACCCCATCCAAAGTACCGGATGCTTTAGTACTTCGAGTTTTTATATCATGTCCGATGGATGTCCCGGAATGATGGGGATATTCTTATATGCATCTTGTTAATGTCGGTTACCAGGTGTTCACCATATGAATGATTTTTATCTCTATGTATGGGATGATGTTTATGAAAAATGAAAATATGAAATCTTGTGGTCTATTATTACGATTGATAAATATATAGGTTAAACCTATAACTCACCAACATTTTTATTGACGTTTTAAGCATGTTTATTCTCAGGTAATTGTTAAGAGCTTCCGCTGTTGCATACTAAATTAAGGACAAGATTTGGAGTCCATGCTTGTTTAATATTATTTGAAAACTGCATTCGAAGACATATATTGTTGTGTAATATTATTGTAAACCATTATGTAATGGTCATGTGAAAATGCTATATTTTTTATTATAATTTTTAAACCTTTATCGATAAAATAGAGGTTATGGTTTGTTTTAAAATCGAATGCAGTCTTTGAAAAACGTCTCATATAGAGGTCAAAACCTCGCAATAAAATCAATTAATATGGAACGTTTATAATCAATATGAACGGGACATTTCACCAGGGGTAAGAGTAACAGGGTTTAGGCCTGATACGAGGACGAGAGATGGTCGGAGACGGCGAGGTTCTCAGGAACCACGGGATGAGGATGAACCCACCACACAGGGACGGCCCACTGACACCCACCGACTCTCATCAGTTGAGGAAGGGGATAGGCCGCGCTTTCCGCCGTACCACTATCACATGGGAGATCTACCCAGACATGAGAGTTGGTTTGCTCAGCATGCGATCTTTCAGAATCTGGATCACTTTACACATTATGCGGGCAGACAACTCAATGTTCCACCATATCCTCATGAGTATCCGGTACTAGTATCCCACATGGACCCCAGAGGCGCAGGCCCGAGCCATCGATATACAGGACCCCCATCTCTACCTCGGCATCACTACACGCAGCGTACATTCATTCCATCTCCTCCTAGGGAACAGAGCACAGGGGCCGCGGGTTTCATCAACAACCTGTTCGACACATCCCACACGAGCATTCACAGAGATACATCCACCGACGCTCAGGCTTCCGTATGGGATCAGGCTGCAAACCGATATACGACTGAGGGGGTCATGCAGGGTATAGATGGTATGGGTGTGAACCCATAGTGGGGTAGGGATCTGCAGGACGGTATGGGTTGGCGTACAGGGCCTATGATTCATACGAGCACCTCATCGCTCACATGACTGATCGCGAGATCGGATGAGATACAGTTCAGGATATCCTCGGGTATGAACACGGCAGAATTGGCACAACAATTCACTACAGACGAGGAGATGACTGACGAGGGACAGTCCGCTTTGAGGAACCCGACGAGGCCGCGCACCAGTGTATCTTACTCCCTTCCTTACCCTCCACCTCAGCCATAACTGTCCTTATTTATGAACTATTTTAATTACTTACGATACTTTATTACTCTATGTTTGTACGCCCGATCTTGGGCATAACTACTTTATGTTTTTGAGTATGTATGATATTTAGAATAAAATTGCATGAATAAAACGTCACAAAAAAATGACGATCGAGACCATACGAGATGGAAGCACGACTTGGAGCAAGGCTGCGCCGAAAAAGGATGACACCAGTACGAGAACTGAAGAAACCATAATTGGCACACCATCCGACTACACGCCTTGCAACCATAAGGGAGTACTACGTCTTCACCACTTTTTCAACTAGAATATACGAAAACTACTATACCACTTTAAAAACTAAGTGTGGGATTGGCAACCCCATCAACATAAACTTTTAATGACAAAACGCCTCTTTTAAAACCTAAGTGTGGGATACGCCGTATCCTTAGCATTGAGGATAATGTTATTTTAAAGTGTGAGATAACAAATGTTGCACATAACGATTCTTGTAAAACCCTCAAGTGTTGGTAAAAGCTAAATTTTTCACAAAATTTAAAAACTTTCCGGACTATAAGCACTAAGGATTATAAAATTCTATAAAAGATCAAAAAGTTTTTGCTACAAAATAGACCAAAGAGTAAAACAAGGTTAAAATTTTTTTGCGAAAATCAAACCAAATTTTTCAAAAGAGCATTGCATAACGAAAGGCGCGATTCGACCCATTATAATTGTTGTGAGGCACCCCCAATTAAGGCTTTATAAGCACTCATTTTTAATGCTTCACTATACTTCCGTTGAGCGCGCCGATGTTAACATTTCAGAATCAGAACTTGCTCTTGATCTACATTTCGGAATCACACTCTTTGACAAGAATGACTAAGTTAGAACCTCGGCTATTCGTAAAGACAAAAACATCCCCCATTACACACCTTCATTTCCATCTTCATCCCAAAATTCCATCCACCACTACTTATCTATTCTATTTGCTTCATAAATAAAGAAATAAATCCCGACAAAATCATTCCTTTCGGGAAACCCTCTATAAAACCGCATTAGAAAAATGCGAGCATCCGAGCAAACTATCAAAGAAGACCACCAATGAAAGGAGACCTCGAAGAGAAAAGCGAAAGATGCTTGTTAAAAAAAATACATTTATATAAATAAAGGTTCTGAACAAAGAAGCAGAACCAGAAAAAATTCGAGAAAAGAACTCCTGGCAGTCAAAAAGAAGGATGCTCACCGTGAAACTCCTGACAAAAAGCTGAATCTATCAAAATCCTTCGCACCCCAGAAATCTCCAAATTGTAAGGATTGATAAAATTCATCACACCCTTTAGGGTTTTCTATTGATTAATATTTATAAGTACAAATACAAGAGTTAAAGATTTATACAAATATGTAGAGTACATCTATTCTATATTTAATTTAAACTTATCCTCCAAGTTAATGTTATCTAACTTGTTCTTCAAGTTGACGATCACGACCATGATTTCCTGGTGATTCTTTAACACCCCCCGTAAGAGAATAGGTGGAGGTCCAACTTGAAGCTTAGCACGGAAAGACTCGAACAGTGGATGAGGCAGGCTTTTGGTAAAGATATCAGCAAGTTGTAATGTAGTAGGAACAAACTTGGTATATAATCATCCAGAAGAAACGAGCTCACGGATAAAGTGATAATCAATGTCAATATGCTTCGATCGTTTGTTAGAGACGGGATTTTGACTTAAGAAGAGAGCACTCTTGTTGTCACACAATATTGTAGGCCTATCAGGAGGGAGAACATGCAATTCAAGAAGAAGGTGAGTAACACATACAACTTCAGCAGCCGTGTTAGCAAGAGCCCGATATTCTGATTCACAACTTGATAGAGCAACTGTTGGTTGTTTCTTCGCACTCCAGGAAAGCCATAAGTGGAGCGTCGTGTTTCAAGACAACGGGCCCAATTCGCATCAGAATAACCAAGAATGGAAGGTGTTGGAGAATGATGAAATGATAAACCATACGCAATAGTGCCTTTAACATACTGTAGTATGCGTTTGACTGCTTGGAAATGATCAAGTGTGGGAGCCTGAAGAAACTGACTAACCTGATTTACGGCATATGAAATATTAGGACGCGTTATTGTTAGGTATTGCAACGCACCAACAAGAGAGCAATAAAGTGTATGATCCGAACAAAGAGTACCCTTCGAAGAGAAAGCTTCGGCAGTGGCCATGGGAGTAGCCATAGGTTTTGAATCAAGCAACTTAGCACGCGTGAGAATATCATGAGCATATTTCGTCTGACTGAGAAAAAGACCAGAAGATGTATAGATGACTTCAAGACCGATAAAGTAACTAAGAGCACCAAGATCTTTAATCGCAAACTCAGTATGTAAACGTGAGATAAATTTTCGAACAACAGCATTATCATTTCCTGTTAGTATAAGATCATCAACATAAACTTGAAGGTATTTCGTATGCCCGAGAGACATATTAAATTAACGTGGCTAATATGTTATGATCCAAGTCGGGTCATACCCAATAACAAGCTTACCAACACTTTATATGTGTTTAATCTTAACGATTAGATCGTTAAATAAATACGCGACACTTGAACTTTAGAAAATCGGTTTTCTAAAATATTATCACTTGAGATAAATTATTTGGATAATTTATATTTAATTATTTATAGGTTTAAATAATTATAATGTGTAATATTTTATAAAAGGCTTATAAAATATTCAAGTAACTTAATTTAAAGCATGAGTTTTATCTTGTTTTATAAAAGAATTCCTTTGATTAAAAAACCCCTTAAGGGTGATGGTTTTTGAGGGACACAAGGAATCAACCATGCTCAAATTTTGTGACTTTTAAGGCTACACAACTCTTAAGGTACATGCCTATTAGTTTACCAAGGTTTTTGACTCAAGTGAAACTTGCAATACACAAAAAAATTCACAAAAAAACTGCATTCTCCCTCTAGTGCTGCTGTCTTCTGGCTGTGACATTCAAGGAGAGAAAGAGTGGCTTTTTTTCTTGTTTGCAAGCTTATTTTCAAATGGTAATAAAATCCTAACAAAAGACTAAGTGTTGGTGAAAGGTTTGGGGTATAATCTCTTGAGGTTTCATTGTTTTGAGGCTTCATTCATCGTCATTCTTGGAGCTTGCTGCTGTCCAGAATATAGGGTGTAAAAGGAGTGGGTTTCAAGTTTAGTTTGTTAGCTCAATTAAGGTTATAAAGCCTAACCAAAATAAGGGTGTATTGGTGCATTGTTTCATCAACCTTATCATCCTTTTGTTCATTAAACTCACCCTCAATTAACTTGAGGAGGTATTACTTTCTTCCTTCTATATATATATATATATATATATATATATTTGTAAGCATTTATCCAAGACTTGATATTATCATGGAATTTAACTTAATTACTTAACATGTTAACATGAATCATAATGCTTCCGCTTGTTTTAACTACATTAAATTGGTTTAATGAACAAGTTAACTATAAGAACATGTTGTTTATGAAACTTGTTAAATTGAATCAATGGTATCTAGAGTCGAGGTCTATGGATTATGCTTCTTATATTGTCTTTAAACCCACTATATTTGCATTCCAAGTACATGCATGAAAATGGAATACAAAAATTGTCGGGTTTGGGTGGGTATTTAATTTTGGCCGAAAATTTGGAGACCCAAAATGGGTTTTGGGTGCTTACATTTTTTCATATTTTGTTGTATGTTAATGTTCACAATCAATGCCTAGACCTTGTGTTTGTTTGGTTGCATGTTTGATGATTATTTATTATTCATTTGGTTTGTAATAATATTTATTCAATTGGTTTGTAATAATATTATTTTGGTGATGTAATTTATTTTATATTTGGTATGTAAAATAGATTAGGTTGTAATTTCATTTTTTAGACAAAATGTATTAGGATATATTTTGTAAAATGATGAAGATAATGAAGACTTGAAGAACACAAGAAGAAGCATTTGGATGCAAGATTAAGTGGGAGATTTAAAATCTCCTACTTTATGTTATTACCCCTTAACCGGTGACATTTGTTTTTGGCTAAACAAATGTCCACCAAATTGGCTTGATTGTGAACATATTTGTTTTGCATGCATGGTTGTTTATTGTATGATTGTGGATTGTATGTTTGTATGCTACAAGTTAATCACACAAGTTAACAACAAGCAAGATGGCAATTTAATTAGTTAAATTAGACATTAATAAACGACATGCAAAACGACAATTTAATTGGTTAAATTAAAAATGGCTAAAAGGACATCAATAAACGGTTATTAAGAACATGATAAGGATCATATATATAAAATGGTTTATATCAAGTAATTGGCTAAATTACATGACATGAAAAATGGTTTTTCATAAGTACCATACACTAAATGCATGTTGGTGTATGGCATAAAAGTTTTCTCAAACTAGAATTAATGAAAACTTAAAATCCCTTATTTACATAGCAAACAAGTTAAACGCCATCCTTTTGTGTGACACTTAAAAATATTAGGGAACTCATAATGGGATAAAGGTCACCTAACCGTTATGAGCAAACTAATATGATTAAGGTGAATTTCGCACACTTGTGGGATAAAGGTCACCTAACCACTTGTATGTTAAGTTTACACGTTTACACAAGTAGGATGACTTAATTTGGGAATCATGAACTTAGGGTCACCGAAGCATGAGGAACAAATAGGCGTTGATGAGATATATATGCCATGCAAAAGGATTGCATGATCCCATAACTTAGAAGTTGCAAAAGGATTGCAATTGTCATATAATGACTACCTAGCTAAATCAAATGACGGGATAAAGGTTACCTAACCGAAATTTGGTTTACCGTTGGATTCTAAAATTTAATAAATATCAATTAGATTTAAAGGGTATTGATTGTTAAATTAAAATTAATACTTAAACAACTTTGTTAAATTTTGTAGATGGCCGCCAATAACAACAACATTCCAAACGCACCAATCAACTTTAACAACCTATCGTTGAGGTTAATCCTCGAAAAGGAAAAACTCAACCATACGAACTTCATGGATTGGTTTTGCAATCTAAGAATTGTCCTCAAACTAGAGGATAGGGCGTATGTGTTGGAAGACCTCATTCCCGATCAACCGGACGAGGATAATACGAAAGGCATGGCTTATTGGGAGAAATATTGCACCGATTCGGTGCAAGTTTCTTGCCTCATGCTTGGGACTATGATACCCGAACTTCAAAAGGATTTTGAGCATCATAGTGCATATGACATGATCACACAGTTGAAGGAGATGTTCCTTCAACAAGCTCGTGTCAAGCGCTTCAAAACGGTTCGAGCGCTTCATGCATGTCGGATGGACGACTCCCAATCCGTTTCATCTTATGTCCTTAAGATGAAAAGCCTAATTGATCGAGCAAACTGTCTAAATTGCAACGTGTCTAATGAATTAGCCACGGACCTTATTCTCAACTTATTGTCAAAAAGGTTTGACACATTTGTAATGAATTACAACATGAATGGTTGGGATAAAAGCATTGGCAAATTACATGCCATGCTTAAGATGGCAGAAGCAAGCATGGGTAAAAGGGCTTCACCCGTGTTCACGATCAATGAAGGCGGGTCCAAAAACAATAACACTTCTAAGCCGAAGGTGGCTAAGAGGAAAGGACCCGCCTACCAAGGCAAGGGCAAGGGAAAGGGGAAGATGGTTACCCCAACCAACAATAACAAGAAGCAAAAGGTTGCTGGTAAAGCTAATCCCAAGGAAGATCCGTGCTTCAGTTGCGGTGAAATGGGTCACTGGAAACGCAACTGCCCGGCCTAACCGAAGGAGTTGAAAGAAAAGAGGGATGCAGGGCAAACCTCAGGTAATGTATATATGGTATACATTGAGCTTAGTATTACTTCTTCTAATACATGGGTATTAGACACAGGATGTGGAACTCATATTTGCAATTCTTTGCAGGGGTTCAAAAGAAGTAAACAACCAGCGGGAACAACTAGTCTCTTCATGGGAAATGGTGCAAAGGTACACGTAGAAGCTCAAGGAGACTTTGTTTTAAAGCTACAAACTGAGTTGGAGCTTATTTTGAAAAATGTTTTGTATGCACCCGATTTATCACGAAACATTATTTCTGTATCCCGTTTGAAACAATATGGTTTTAATCTTAATTTCATTAATGATGATATCCATGTTTCTTTAGATAATGTGTTCTATTTTAAGGCTTCGCCTTCGAATGGTATTTATGAATTGGTTCATGATGACACATCATACAATAGCTCAATATACCATGAAAACACCAAGAAACTCAAAAGGGATTTGAGTGATTCCTACTTATGGCATTGTCGCCTTGGTCACATAAACAAGAATCGAATGCATACACTTCAAAAGAATGGACTTTTGAAATCAAATGAACTAGACTCGTTTGATGTATGTGAATCTTGTTTACAAGGCAAAATGACTAAAGCACCTTTCAAAGGGACCTATGAAAGGGCTAAAGACTCATTGGGATTAATACATTCGGATGTATGTGGACCCTTTAAGCCCATGACTAGGAAAGGTGAAAGATACTTCGTCACTTTCATTGATGACTTTAGTCATTTCGGATATGTCTACTTGTTAAGACACAAGGACGAAACTTTTGAAGCATTCAAGGAATATCAAAACGAAGTACAAAATCAACTCAATAAGACAATCAAGGTACTTCGTACCGATAGAGGAGGTGAATACCTAAGCAATGCTTTCCAAGATCATCTTAGAAGTTGTGGGATTATCTCGCAACTTACTCCTCCTGAAACACCCAAACTTAATGGAGTTTCCAAAAGGAGGAACCGAACCCTAATGGATATGGTTCGATCTATGATGGCTAGAAGCTCGTTACCTCTATTATTTTGGGGTTATTGTCTATGCTCCGCGGCTCGTATTCTAAATATGACCCCAACCAAGAAAGTGGAACGAACTCCTCATGAGATGTGGTTTGGAAAACCTCCATCTCTATCATACTTAAAGGTATGGGGATGTGAAGCTTATCCTAAGCGTTACGTCCCTAATAAGTTGAATGCTCGATCCACGAAGTGTATATTCATAGGATATCCTAAGGATGATATGGGATACTATTTCTATGATCCAACCGAGCAAAATGTATTTGTTGCTCGAAAGGCTGAATTCCTTGAAACTAAGTTCCTAATGGAAGGAAATAGTGAAAGGAAGATAGATCTTGAAGAGGTTCAAGATCAAGTAGATGATACACAATTGGTTGACACTAGCACTCAACATGAAAACGTTGAGAGTGATCAAATGGATGATCAAAATACACAAGACGTTCGCCGATCCTGAGAGATATGGGTTTCTCATGGATGGTTGGTATGTGGTTGATTTGGATGAACCAACAAACTACCAAGATGCTTTATCAAGGATTTATAAAGATAAATGACAGGAAGCCATGAACGCTGAGATGCAATCCATGTATGACAACCAAGTTTGGGAACTTGTTGAACAACCTACTGGCTCAAGACAAGTTGATTGTAAATGGATTTTCAAAATGAAAACCGACATACATGGAAACTTGGATACATATTAAGCTAGACTTGTAGCAAAAGGTTTCACTCAAACTCAAGGGATTGACTATGATGAAACTTTTTCGCCTGTGGCAATGCTAAAGTCTATTAGGATATTACTTGCCATTGCTGCTCATTATGATTATGAAATATGGCAAATGGGTGTCAAGACCGGTTTCCTAAATGGACATCTTGAGGAAGATGTCTATATGGTTCAGCCTGAAGGTTTTGTTGATCCGAAGTATCCTAAAAAGGTATGCAAGTTAAAGAAGTCAATCTACGGATTGAAACAAGCATCTAGAATGTGGAATCATCGTTTTAATGAGGAGGCCAAGAAATTTGGCTTCATTAAAAATGGTGATGAAGCTTGTGTATACAAGAAAGCTAGTGGGAGCACTATCATGTTCCTTGTATTATATGTGGATGATATATTATTATTTGGAAATGATATTCCGGCAATGCAAGGTGTTAAAACTTGGTTAAGTAAATGCTTCTCCATTAAGGATCTTGGAGAAGCACAATACGTTTTGGGGATTGGGATCTACAGGGATAGATCCAAGAAACTGATAGGTTTGAATCAAAGTGCATACATTGAAAAGATCTTAAAAAGGTTCAAGATGGAGAACTCTAAGAAAGGTTTGGTACCTATTCAAAAGGGAATGCTTCTCAGTTCATCTCAGTGCCCTACCACGAAAGATGAACAAGAGAAAATGAAAAAGTCCCGTACGCATCTGCTATTGGGTCAATCATGTATGCAATGATATGCACTAGACCAGATGTTTCATGCGCTCTTAGCTTGACAAGTAGATACCAGAATAACCCAGGAAACTGTCATTGGATTGCGGTTAAAAGTATATTGAAATACCTTAGGAGGACTAAGGATATGTTTCTAATATATGGGTCTGGTGAGGAGGAACTCACTGTAAAAGGTTACGTGGACGCGAGTTTCCAAACTGATCGAGATGATTCTCGATCACAATTCGGTTATGTCTTCACTTTAAATGGAGGTGCGGTCTCTTGGAAGAGTTCAAAACAGGATGTTGTTGCTTTATCCACTACAGAGTCGGAGTACATCGCCTCCTCATTGGCAGCTCAGGAAGCTGCATGGATGAAGAAATTCATCGACGACTTAGGAGTAGTCCCTTCCATTCAGGACTCTCTTGAGATCTTTTGTGACAACGAGGGTGCGATTGCTCAAATCAAAGAACCTCGTGCTCACCAAAAGACCCGTCACATTGAGCGGAGATTCAACTACATAAGGGATGAAGTTGAAAAGGGAAATATATGTATTCGCAAAGTTCACACAGATCTTAATATAGCGGATCCTCTCACGAAGCTCTTACATGGAGCAAAACATACTGGACATGTTTGTGCATTAGGGCTTCGATATTCTAGTGATTGGTCATGATCTGTTTTAAGTATTGTATCGGAACAAAATTGTTCAAACCCATTAATATAATTATGGTATTAATTTATTTTGAGTCATGTTCCTATTTTGCATATTTTATCCATGAATAAGCAATTATTCTAAATTGCATAGTCGATCACATTTGTGGGAACAAGTGTGAGGTTTAGACTATTATGAACTTGGATTGGTACATTCACGGGATGAATGTGGGGCAAGGTTACAACCAAGGTTCATAAATATTTGTGGGATACAAATATTGGAAGACCCGCCCTCAAGATTTACTAAATGGAGCCTTTGTGGTTGATCACATGTAATCTTGAGTAAAGACGAATATTATTGTATCCTCTGACCTGAGATACATATTGGGTTCGGATATTCACTAAGTATTATGCCTTGATTCTTTCCTTCGCTATTCTGAAATATGGAAGTTCATAAGGAAGAGCTCAGGTGTAATACAAAGTATATATCTAGGACGTATGTAATCAAGATGGAATTTGTCCTTCTTATTCATTGAGAGTCAGATGTCTAAGGCCTGATAAAGTTAAATCTAAAAGAGAGTGATCACTCTGTGTCTCTTGGATTTAACATGGCATCTAGGACGAAAGGATATAATGAAAAGATTCACCTATTCATATTCGAGATGGGGACTCGAAAAGGATGATGTTATTTAATGGCACAAAGCCATAACATATTGGGGGTGATGGACTGTCGTTAGGTGGTATCCATCACTTACATTAATTTCTTATGCTTCTCGTGCAAGTGGGAGATTGAAGGTATTTCGTATGCCCGAGAGACATATTAAATTAACGTGGCTAATATGTTATGATCCAAGTCGGGTCATACCCAATAACAAGCTTACCAACACTTTATATGTGTTTAATCTTAACGATTGGATCGTTAAATAAATACGCGACACTTGAACTTTAGAAAATCGGTTTTCTAAAATATTATCGCTTGAGATAAATTATTTGGATAATTTATATTTAATTATTTATAGGTTTAAATAATTATAATGTGTAATATTTTATAAAAGGCTTATAAAATATTCAAGTAACTTAATTTAAAGCATGGGTTTTATCTTGTTTTATAAAAGAATTCCTTTGATTAAAAAACCCCTTAAGGGTGACGGTTTTTGAGGGACACAAGGAATCACCCATGCTCAAATTTTGTGACTTTTAAGGCTACACAACTCTTAAGGTACATGTCTATTAGTTTACCAAGGTTTTTAACTCAAGTGACACTTGCAATACACAAAAAAATTAACAAAAAAAACTGCATTCTCCCTCTAGTGCTGCTGTCTTCTGGCCGTGACATTCAAGGAGAGAAAGAGTGTTTTTTTTTTCTTATTTGCAAGCTTATTTTCTAGTGGTAATAAAATCCTAAGAAAAGACTAAGTGTTGGTGAAAGGTTTGGGGTATAATCTCTTGAGGTTTCATTGTTTTGAGGCTTCATTCATCATCATTCTTGGAGCTTGCAGCTGTCCAGAATATAGGGTGTAAAAGGAGTGGGTTTCAAGCTTAGTTTGTTAGCTCAATTAAGGTTATAAAGTCTAACCAAAACAAGGGTGTATTGGTGCATTGTTTCATCAACCTTATCATTCTTTTGTTCTTTAAACTCACCCTCAATTAACTTGAGGAGGTATTACTTTCTTCCTTCTTGTTATATATATATATATATATATATATATATATATATATATATATATATATATATATATATATATATATATATATATATATATATATATAAGCATTTATCCAAGACTTGATATTATCATGGAATTTAACTTAATTACTTAACATATTAACATGAATCATAATGCTTCCGCTTGTTTTAACTACATTAAATTGGTTTAATGAACAAGTTAACTATAAGAACATGTTGTTTATGAAACTTGTTAAATTCCATCAAAACTAGCAGATAAAGAATACACGATCCTTGCTTAAATATGAATAGGGATGGATCGGCCATACTGTTGGAAAAACCGAGATGAATCAAGAATTTGCTAAGGCGTTGAAACCAAGAACGAGGTGCTTGTTTCAACCCATATAACGCTTTCTTCAATTTGCAGACATGAGAAGGAAAGTGCGAGTCAAAAAAACTTGGTGGCTGCTCCATAAATCTTTTAAATACAGTACACCTTTCTCGTGTACGAAACCATTTTCACAAATCTTAGTAACCGTACAAATATCTCGTGCACAAAAACTAATACACAGAACCTGTGTATAAAAATCATTCTCTTGATACATAACATTCACATCAATTGGTGGCAATTATCATGTCCACATAATTCAATAGTGGCAATTATCATATCCACATAATTCAACGGTGGCAATTATCATGTCCACATAATTCAATGGTGGCAATTATCATGTCTACATAATTCAATGGTGGCAATTATCATGTCCACATAATTCAACGGTGGCAATTATCATGTCCACATAATTCAATGGTGGCAATTATCATGTCCACATAATTCATTCGAGGAATGTTTTGCTTGTGTCTATCTCGTCAAACATTTATAAAAGCAATTCATGTATTCGCAGTTCAAAATATATTTCAAAAGCATTTAATGAAGCAGTTGCAAAAACAGCGCATGTATTCTGAGTCCCAAAAATGTAAAGAGTAAAAGGGAATCAAATGAACTCACGATACGATATTTTGTAGTAAAAATATGCATACGATGATACTACTGAACAATGCAAGCTTGGCCTCGGATTCACGAACCTATATCAAGTATATATATTAACATATATAATCACATAATTCCTTCTATATAATATATATACTTTTATTTATACTTTATATCTTTAGCTTTATTTTATATATAATTATTTTGTACAATAATCAATATTCATACATATAGTGATATTATATATATATATATATATATATATATATATATATATATATATATATATATATATATATATATATATATATATATATATATATATATATATATAATTGTTATTATCTCAAAAATCAATAGTTTGTTATAAAAATAATACTATTACTAATAAAAATAATGATTCTTGTAATAATAAAAATGATAAGAATAATAATAATAATAATGATAATACCAAGTATAATAAAGATAATTTTTTTAATATTAATACTGATACTATCATTTAATAATAATATTAGTTATATGTTAATTTTGAAAATAATGATTTTTCTAATAATAATAATACTTATATTAATGATAATAATAATAATACTAATAATAATAATAATAATAATAATAATAGTAATAATAATAATAATAATAATAATAATAATAATAATAATAATAATAATAATAATAATAATAGAATTTCTACCTCAAAGAAATAGGCTTTAAAGAAAATAATGTCTCTGCCCAGGCTTGAACTCAAGACCTCTCGCTTAACCCACAACACTCCAAACCATTGAGCTGTTTAATAATTCCTGAGTTAATTAGCTCGTTTAATCCCTTTAGCTCGTACATGACTGTTACCTTCTTAAAACTCAATTAAGAACTAAGTGGATTTTATCATGGCCCAAAATAACAAGAATAGAAGTCAGCCCAACCTGAAAAGGGAAGTCGGCCCAACTAGCAATTAACGGCCCAAGCAAACAATATCCCTAAATCCACTTAGATAAAGCCCAACGAACAAACTGAATCGTGGCCAAGATTAAAAATTAATTCGGTGTCCTGGTAAATCACAAATCAGATAGAAGTCAACCCTAAAAGGGTTTCGGTATTGTTTCAGTTTTTTATATATATATATATAATCGAACCCCAATAAGCTTTATTACTTTAATCATTCTTATCCACCTCATGTTATCATTATCTTTGTATAATTCCCATTAGCTTTTCCTTTTTATAGTCATCATCAAACGTCTTTATTCTGCTTTGTTACAGTTTGATAACAGAAAAAAAAATATGGTTTATGGAGACAAGTTGAGATATTGTTGGTGGTGATTTTCGATGGTGAGCAAAAATATAAAACCCGAACAGAAATAGAAATCGATCAAAGTAACAGGACCCTTGTTTGAAAAGTAGCAGGTTATCATTATTCATCATCGAACCATTATTATTTAAGTTATTATTCTTCATCATCTCCATTAACACAGTAACGAATTTATGTAATTAGGAACGGAGAAAGAAAATATAGCAGCCTGGTCCAGTTACTTCGGCCCAACTAAAATGCTTTAGTCCAATAACTAGTCGAGTGATAGAGTTATTGAGAACAAGTATTTGCATCGGCAGTTTAGCACGCGAAAGAAAATAAAAACAATAGAAACAAGTGGGGTTGTTGGCCAATATTTAGAGTCCCACTTGTGTACTAGTAAACGCCATTAGTTATCACTTTATAAACATGTTGGCCAGCTAAATTGGATCCCTTTTATCCCATCGAAAGAGACAAGTTACACATATATTATTAATAATCTCCTATTAAATTGTATCATGGGTGAGTGGCTTTTTATTGCATTTTACTTGTCGGCCATAAAGGAAATAAAGAACATGCAAGAGAATTTTGGCACTATAATATCATGTACCAACCATAGACTCAAATTTAAAGTGGTTGTTGTGGTTTCGCTTACACAGTGAACAAGAGTCTTCCATAGCAGCAGTAAATATGAGAGAAAAATAGAGTGAAGGTGGCGAGGTGGAGGGGTGGATCTATGATGGTTTTAAAACAGAAACAGTGAGTATGTAAAAGCAGTTCATGGTGGCGGTTTGTGATGATTTTATGGTGTATATAGTAGCAACAATGTTCGAAGTAGTAGCAATACATAAAAACAGAAAAAAATTTGATGATGGTGATCAAATGGGTTTTGTGAAGATGGTGATGATATGTTGTTTGATTGAAGTGGATGATCTCTCGGTAACGTTTATATGTTAGTGTTGAAGAAAAGAAACACATGGTAGCGAGAGAAAGGTGGTTTATGTTCAATTATGAATCCTATATATCTCTCTGTAAGTGTTTTAGTGTAAGTATCAATATGTAGGCATGTATATTTAGTTATATAGATAGAGCAAGAGAATAAGAATCACATCAAGTGATTTGTGGTGTCGACAGATTTATTCGAGCCAGGAAAAAGAAAACAAGATAAATAAAAGCAGATTATGACATGTAACAAATTAGTACATTTTTCTGTTATTTATTTCTATCCAAGTTGTTTTGTAATGAAATTGGAATCGATAGAGAATCTCGAGCAGAAGAAGGTAATAAGAAAATAGAAATAGATAGGGACTTGAACAGATTCGTACGATTATTTGATATTGATAGGTAACAATTTTGTATTCATTTGTTTGATTCTTCTCCTCCTCCATTCAAATTTCAATAATGGTTAACATTATGTATTGTAATCGAATATTTGAAGATGTAAAGATGATACGACCCGTTTGTTTTGTAGCTTAACAAACTCGACAAGAATAATTCGCTCAGTACCGAAATATATTAGAAAATTAAAAGGGGAAGTTGATAGCTAACAGAATTTGGATGCGTTCAGTGATTGGATCCTTGATTGTATGAATTTTGTAAATCAGATATAGTATGATAGTTATGTGTAACAATATCGTACCATCTGTTAATTTCTTTATATATTTTATGTAATTAAATAAATATAAAAGTACATTAATAATAATAATTACTTCTAATATTATAAATAATACTAAAATTAATAATACAAATTCTTAATATCAAGTATATTGATAATTGTTAATAATAGCGTTAATAATATTATTATTAATAATAATAGATAATATTATTAAGGATTTATAAATAAAAGGATAAGTTTAATAATAATTAATAAATATAACAAATCATACATATCAAATTTTCATATTTATATATTGAATATTGGAAATAATAATATTACTAATACTGATATTAATATTAATAATAATACTAATTGTACTAATTCTAATATTATCAATGATAATAATAATATTAGTAATAACAATACTATAACAATTTGTATATATATCAAATTTATATATATATGTATATATATTTTATATAATAATATTAATGATACACTATTAATATTAATATTAATATTAATATTAATATTAATAATAATAATAATGATCGTAATGAATATAATATTAATATAACATTTATATTCAAACTCGTAATACAATTTATTAATTTTATCCTGTTTAGTAATTAATATATTGAATCTTTAATTGTTATTGATTACAATACTATTTATGTATAGAATTCATATATATACTCATTTATTTAAAAATAATTGTTCGTGAATCGTCGGGAATAGTCGAAGGTTAACTGAATCCATATAAACAGTTCAAAAATTTTGAGACTCAACCTATCAGACTTTGCTTATCATGTCAAGGATATTAAATCGTATCGAAAGTTTGATTTAAAATTGGTCAAAAATTTTCGGGTCGTCACAGTACCTACCCGTTAAAGAAATTTCGTCCCGAAATTTGAGTGGGATGATCATGGATAACAAAAAGAATGTTTTCGTGATGAATATGAGTCGATAAATAGAGTTTTATCACCATAGGGTAATATGAATAAGACAACTCGATTACTCGAAGAGTACGAGTGAAGCTATCATAAAAGAGTGAAATGAGAAGGGTAAAGTTTCGTCATATCTTTTGACGTAGACAAGGTTGATTTCCGGAATTTAAGGGATTTAAAAGAAATTCTTTGAAATCTAAAATATTTAATTCTTCGGTGAATAAGGAAATTAAGATCTTCTTTGGTTAAATGCGATAATCTGTTTTGATTGCTCTGTCGGATGTTTCACTATAAATCTACTCCCTTCGTTTCCTTTATATTTTGGAGTTCCATCCTTTTGTTTTCTCTTCCCAACTTTAAGTCAAGCGAATAATGGTCCAGAATTCGTAGGTATAAAGTTTCGAATAAACATGACTAATGTTTCAAGAGAGAGATTGTAATAGCATGATATTGATTGGTTAAATTGCCAGAATTCAAGAGAAAATATAGAACTATCAAGAAAATATGTTCTTGATATGTTTATAGATTAGATAGAATGTAAGAGTCGTGTAACATAGTACATGACGACGTTATAATCTGTGAATCATCATGTTCCATTAGAAACTCAGCATGACTTACTGTAATATAATCACGTTGGCCGGGCGTCATTATATTATACTAACCCATGCTTCAATTCCCAACACTTCTCCCCAATTCATTCATAATTTATACTTAGATTTTACAGAATTTTCCAATATAATGGAATACAGAAAACACGAAGAGGTAGATAATTTCGGACAAGAATATTTATGAAAATATCCTCAGAAATATCGAAGATATTTATGATGATATTTTGGAATTTCTAAGTTCGAAGGTTGATGAAGAAAATTTTTTCGCAAGATTTTAACATGACTTCGGAGCAAGATATTCTCTAAAGATTTCATCAGATCCAGAATTACCTGGATTCTTTGAATATAGGATTTTGTCCTTGTATTAGTCCTTGATCTCCTTCATGGTTAGCTCAATCCGTTTTTCAGTACCAAATTTTCTGTCGAGCATTCCTCATACTCTATTCTTTATCATCAAACTCTTGGCCATTTAGACCATCTACACTTTTGTTATTTCCTCTGCATTTAATGCTACCATATCTGAATCATCGATTATCAATTCGAGGTGGTTTCAAGAGAATTGTGTTTTTAGATGATTAAACGCTGATGGTAATCGTCAAGATACGAATGATTGTTTAGGATGAAATCAAGTGGCAAACTTATATATCAAAGTTATAATAAGGTTAATCCGAATGAAAGTCGAAGTTGATTTGCTGGGGCTGTGACAAAATTGGATAATTTTGGAAAGGTATTGTAAAGTTATTTTCGGTAATAACACGCCAATGGATCTGGCACAGTTTTGGATTCAAAGTATGGCTTTGAAAGATGTAGGAATCTAAAAGTGATGTCTTCTGTTAAATCTTACTTGGATTTTGATCGGTCAAAATCCGAATATGAAATTAAATTTGAATGAAAATGGTTATTCTTTGGTGAACGGATACGTATATCTATGGTTGTAAGTAGGATAGTAAATGATTGTTGAATCGGATTTGAAGAATGTACAGTGTAACTTATTAATGTGAAATCTAAATATTCCTCGGGTATTACCTACCCATTAAAATATTTTCACCATTAACAGTTTGTACAAAAGAACTTTTAATTACAGTCTTTATGAAAATATATATACATATATATTTTCTTCATATTTAATCATGGATTTAATGAGTTAATATGATATTAAACTCATATGATTTTCGGTTTGAGCTAGAATAAGTAATCTCTAAAACTATTAGGAACCACATATTCTTCGCAGAATATTTCTTCAATGAAGTTATGGATCAATACTTCATCGTTAACTATTAGGAACCACATGTTCTTCGCAGAATATTTCTTCAATGAAGTTATGGATCAATACTTCATCGTTCATTGTTGTTGGTACTCCTTGGTATCTATGGTGCGTATGATGTTGATGTTCGAGGTATAGATTGTGATGTCGAGACGTGTGATGCGGATGTTGTTGTTGGTGGTAATGTTACTGTTAATGCTGGTGACGTTGCTGAAGCTGGTACGTTTTGCACCATATTTTCTAAAGCTACTACTCGTACGCGAAGCTCGTTGGCTTCTGCTATTACTCCGGGATGATTGTCGGTCGGAACGAGCGGATGAATAAGATCTAGAATTTGAGATAATATATAATCATGAAAAGATACTCTGCAAATGAGAGAGAAAATGGTATTTTGAACAGGTTCGCCAGTAAGTGCTTCAGGTTCTTTGCCAAGAGGGCAATAAGGTGGGTGGAAGGGATCGTCTTCTTCTTGTCTCCAATGATTTAGTAGACTACGAACCCATCATATGAATTGAGGATGTCTGATTGGTTGATTCATTCTGGTGACACTGCTTTCGGAGCTTAAGTGAAACTCCATATCAGAATCTGAGGGACTTGAACTAATGGCGAGTTCCATCTTGTATGGTTAGATAAAGAGTTTTCGATATGAAATGATTTTCGGATATCGGATGATATTCTAATTACATAGAATACCTAATATAGTACAGAAGATCCCGTAGATTACGGAGGGAATT
Organism: Rutidosis leptorrhynchoides; assembly: GCF_046630445.1. Lineage (NCBI taxonomy): Eukaryota > Viridiplantae > Streptophyta > Magnoliopsida > Asterales > Asteraceae > Rutidosis > Rutidosis leptorrhynchoides. The sequence goes on from NC_092333.1 coordinate 561,524,039, forward strand.
AAGGAAACGTGTCAGACAAGGTCTAACGTGATGGAATATGAATTCTTCTGTACATCATCTATACAATAATTGCAATAAGACGTGTCGAGACTGAAAATGATAAGTAGATTTTTTTTCCGACAAGGAATGATATGCAAAGTTTCTAATGCAGACCAGGTTCAAGTCCAGACTTATTAATATATCCTAACAACTACTAGGTCGAAGTCCAGACTCATTAATGCATCCAAACAACTATATGTTTAGACACACTAATGCAAGACCTGGTTCGATAAGACCACCGCTCTGATACCATTTGTGATACCCCGTCCAAATTCTCTTGGATGAATACAATAACATCTGATACCATTGCGATGAACGGACCTCTATATGCCATGAACGACTCCATGTAATTCTTTAAAATGAGCAAATGCACAGCGGAAGATTTCTTTCATACCTGAGAATAAACATGCTTTAAAGTGTCAACCAAAAGGTTGGTGAGTTCATAAGTTTATCATAAAACAATAAAATTCATCATTTTGATAGACCACAAGATTTAAATGCTGCATGGTACAAATGGGTCCGAATCCTTTATCCACCTGTAATGTACATGCGATATCTTTTAAATACAGTACACCTTTCTTGTGTACGAAACCATTTTCACAAATCTTAGTAACCGTACACATATCTCGTGCACAAAAACTAATACACATAACCTGTGTATAAAAATCATTCTCTCGATGCATAACATTCACATCAATTGGTGGCAATTATCATGTTCACATAATTCAATAGTGGCAATTATCATATCCACATAATTCAACGGTGGCAATTATCATGTCCACATAATTCAATGGTGGCAATTATCATGTCCACATAATTCAATGGTGGCAATTATCATGTCCACATAATTCAACGGTGGCAATTATCATGTCCACATAATTCAATGGTGGCAATTATCATGTCCACATAATTCATTCGAGGAATGTTTTGCTTGTGTCTATCTCGTCAAACATTTATAAAAGAAATTCATGTATTCGCAGTTCAAAATATATTTCAAAAGCATTTAATGAAGCAGTTGTAAAAACAGCGCATGTATTCAGAGTCCCAAAAATGTAAAGAGTAAAAATGAATCAAATAAACTCACGATACGATATTTTGTAGTAAAAATATGCATATGATGATACTACTGAACAATGCAAGATTGGCCTAGGATTCACGAACCTATATCAAGTATATATATTAACACATATAATCACATAATTCCTTCTATATAATATATATACTTTTATTTATACTTTATATCTTTAGCTTTATTTTATATATAATTATTTTGTACAATAATCAATATTCATACATATAGTGATATTATATATATATATATATATATATATATATATATATATATATATATATATATATATATATATATTTGTAATTGTTATTATCTCAAAAATCAATAATTTGATATAAAAATAATACTATTACTAATAAAAATAATGATTCTTGTAATAATAAAAATGATAAGAATAATAATAATAATGATAATACCAAGTATAATAAAGATAATTATTTTAATATTAATACTGATACTATCATTTAATAATAATATTAGTTATATGTTAATTTTGAAAATAATGATTTTTCTAATAATAATAATACTTATATTAATGATAATAATAATAATAATAATAATAATAATAATAATAATAATAATAATAATAATAATAATAATAATAATAATAATAATAATAATAATAATAATAGAATTTCTACCTCAAATAAATAGGCTTTAAAGAAAATAATGTCTCTGTCCAGGCTTGAACTCAAGACCTCTTGCTTAACCCACAACACTCCAAACCATTGAGCTGTTTAATACTTCCTGAGTTAATTAGCTCGTTTAATCCCTTTAGCTCGTACATGACTGTTGCCTTCTTAAAACTCAATTAAGAACTAAGTGGATTTTATCATGGCCCAAAATAACAAGAATAGAAGTCAGCCCAACCTGAAAAGGGAAGTCGGCCCAACTAGCAATTAATGGCCCAAGCAATCAATATCCCTAAATCCACTTAGATAAAGCCCAACGAACAAACTGAATCGTGGCCAAGATTAAAAATTAATTCGGTGTCCTGGTAAATCACAAATCAGATAGAAGTCAACCCTAAAAGGGTTTCGGTATTGTTTCAGTTTATATATATATATATATAATCGAACCCCAACAAGCTTTATTACTTTAATCATTCTTATCCACCTCATGTTATCATTATCTTTGTATAATTCCCATTAGCTTTTCCTTTTTATAGTCATCATCAAACGTCTTTATTCTGCTTTGTTACAGTTTGATAACAGAAAAAAAAATATGGTTTATGGAGACAAGTTGAGATATTGTTGGTGGTGATTTTCGATGGTGAGCAAAAATATAAAACCCGAACAGAAATAGAAATCGATCAAAGTAACAGGACCCTTGTTTGAAAAGTAGCAGGTTATCATTATTCATCATCGAACCATTATTATTTAAGTTATTATTCTTCATCATCTCCATTAACACAGTAACGAATTTATGTAATCAGGAACGGAGAAAGAAAATATAGCAGCCTGGTCCAGTTACTTCGGCCCAACTAAAATGCTTTAGTCCAATAACTAGTCGAGTGATAGAGTTATTGAGAACAAGTATTTGCATCAGCAGTTTAGCACGCGAAAGAAAATAAAAACAATAGAAACAAGTGGGGTTGTTGGCCAATATTTAGAGTCCCACTTGTGTACTAGTAAACGCCATTAGTTATCACTTTATAAACATGTTGGCCAGCTAAATTGGATCCCTTTTATCCCATCGAAAGAGACAAGTTACACATATATTATTAATAATCTCCTATTAAATTGTATCATGGGTGAGTGGCTTTTTATTGCATTTTACTTGTCGGCCATAAAGGAAATAAAGAACATGCAAGAGAATTTTGGCACTATAATATCATGTACCAACCATAGACTCAAATTTAAAGTGGTTGTTGTGGTTTCGCTTACACAGTGAACAAGAGTCTTCCATAGCAGCAGTAAATATGAGAGAAAAATAGAGTGAAGGTGGCGAGGTGGAGGGGTGGATCTATGATGGTTTTAAAACAGAAACAGTGAGTATGTAAAAGCAGTTCATGGTGGCGGTTTGTGATGATTTTATGGTGTATATAGTAGCAACAATGTTCGAAGTAGTAGCAATACATAAAAACAGAAAAAAATTTGATGATGGTGATCAAATGGGTTTTGTGAAGATGGTGATGATATGTTGTTTGATTGAAGTGGATGATCTCTCGGTAACGTTTATATGTTAGTGTTGAAGAAAAGAAACACATGGTAGCGAGAGAAAGGTGGTTTATGTTCAATTATGAATCCTATATATCTCTCTGTAAGTGTTTTAGTGTAAGTATCAATATGTAGGCATGTATATTTAGTTATATAGATAGAGCAAGAGAATAAGAATCACATCAAGTGATTTGTGGTGTCGACAGATTTATTCGAGCCAGGAAAAAGAAAACAAGATAAATAAAAGCAGATTATGACATGTAACAAATTAGTACATTTTTCTGTTATTTATTTCTATCCAAGTTGTTTTGTAATGAAATTGGAATCGATAGAGAATCTTGAGTAGAAGAAGGTAATAAGAAAATAGAAATAGATAGGGACTTGAACAGATTCGTACGATTATTTGATATTGATAGGTAACAATTTTGTATTCATTTGTTTGATTCTTCTCCTCCTCCATTCAAATTTCAATAATGGTTAACATTATGTATTGTAATCGAATATTTGAAGATGTAAAGATGATACGACCCGTTTGTTTTGTAGCTTAACAAACTCGACAAGAATAATTCGCTCAGTACCGAAATATATTAGAAAATTAAAAGGGGAAGTTGATAGCTAACAGAATTTGGATGCGTTCAGTGATTGGATCCTTGATTGTATGAATTTTGTAAATCAGATATAGTATGATAGTTATGTGTAACAATATCGTACCATCTGTTAATTTCTTTATATATTTTATGTAATTAAATAAATATAAAAGTACATTAATAATAATAATTACTTCTAATATTATAAATAATACTAAAATTAATAATACAAATTCTTAATATCAAGTATATTGATAATTGTTAATAATAGCATTAATAATATTATTAATAATAATAATAGATAATATTGTTAAGGATTTATAAATAAAAGGATAAGTTTAATAATAATTAATAAATATAACAAATCATACATATCAAATTTTCATATTTATATATTGAATATTGGAAATAATAATATTATTAGGGCTTGACTGTATATCACGATCACGACATGAAGTTTCTGCTGATGGTGCAGTTGCAACAGGAGATGAAATGTCCCGTTTATATTGATTATAAATGTTCCATATTAATTGATTTCGTCGCGAGGTTTTGACCTCTATATGAGACGTTTTTCAAATACTGCATTCATTTTTAAAACAACCATAACCTTTATTTTATCTGTAAGGGTTTAAAAAGCATTATGTAGATTATCAAATAATGATAATCTAAAATATACCGTTTACACACGACCATTACATAATGGTTTACAATAAGAATATATTACATCAAAAAATAAGTTTCTTGAATGCAGTTTTTACATAATATCATACAAGCATGGACTCCAAATCTTGTCCTTATTTTAGTATGCAACAGCGGAAGCTCTTAATAATCACCTGAGAATAAACATGCTTAAAACGTCAACAAAAATGTTAGTGGGTTATAGGTTTAACCTATATATTATCAAATCATAATAATAGACCATAAGATTTCATATTTCAATATACATCCCATACATAGAGATAAAAATCATTCATATGGTGAACACCTGGTAACCGACATTAACAAGATGCATATAAGAATATCCCCTATCATTCCGGGAAATCCTTCAGACATGATAAAAACGAATTCGAAGTACTAAAGCATCCGGTACTTTGGATGGGGTTCGTTAGGCCTAATAGATCTATCTTTAGGATTCGCGTCAATTAGTAGATCGGTTTACTAATTCTTAGGCTACCAAGCAAAGGGGGCATATTCGGCTTCGATCATTCACCCATATAATGTAGTTTCATTTACTTGTGTCTATTTCGTAAAACATTTATAAAACTGCATGTATTCTCATCCCAAAATATTAGATTTTAAAAGTGGGACTATAACTCCCTTTCACAGATTTTTACATCGTCGGGAAGTAAGACTTGGCCACTGGTCGATTCACGAACCTATAACAAATATGTACATATATATCAAAGTATGTTCAAAATATATTTACAACACTTTTAATACATTTTGATGTTTTAAGTTTATTAAGTCAGCTGTCCTCGTTAGTAACCTACAACTAGTTGTCCATAGTTAAATGTACAGAAATAAATTGATATATATTATCTTGAATCAATCCACGACCCAGTGTATACACGTCTTAGGCTAGATCACAACTCAAAGTATATATATTTTTGGAATCAACCTCAATGCTGTATAGCTAACTCCAACATTACTGCATATAGAGTGTCTATGGTTGTTCCAAATAAAATATATTCATGGGTCGATATGATATGTCAAAACATTTGCATACGTGTCGATGGTATCCCAAGATTACATAATATATTAGAATACATGTATAATACAATATAAGTTAGCTAGAATATGATTAATATAGATTTGTTACAATATTTCCCGTAGCTACAACAATCAAAAAATATCCAATCTTGTTTTACCCATAACTTCTTCGTTTTAAATCCGTTTTGAGTGAATCAAATTGCTATGGTTTCATATTGAACTCTATTTTATGAATATAAACAGAAAAAGTATAGGTTTATAGTCGGAAATATAAGTTACAAGTTGTTTTTGTAAGAGGTAGTCATTTCAGTCGAAAGAACAACGTCTTGATGACCATTTTGAAAAACATACTTCCACTTTGAGTTTAACCATGATTTTTGGATATAGTTTCATGTTCATAGGAAAAATAATTTTCCCAGAAGAACAACTTTTAAATCAAAGTTTATCGGAGTAGTTGATGTGCGAAATCAGGTATATAAATTATTGTATGGAAAAATACCGGTTAAAAAGACTGTTACACTATAACGGGCAGTGTACCCGATCGTGTAGTAGTATAAATAATGGTTTAGTTCCGTGTATCGTTCCAAGGACAGTTATATTAGCCAAACTAGAATTAGAAACTATATTATGATTAACTAAGTAAATGAAACTTAAAAGTACAAGATATTATGTTTTTGTGGCTATTTAACGATTTAACCAAATCAAAGAAGGTTAAAAAGTAAAAACAATATTTTTGGTCTTTTAAGTTTATAATGAAAACAAATGCAAAGAAAGGAAGTAAGATAGTTTGATTTGGATCAAAGAAATGAAATGTTCGTCTAGATATTTTACCCTCGGTATTGGATGTAAGTTTTGCTATTAAGGCCTGATTGAATAATTATGTGTGTAAGTTATCTAATAGGTTCACTAAGAGTTCTCTTAAATAAACACGCAAACACAATTACAAGATCAAGGGTTCCCTTTTCTCTATAGTTGTGTTTGTAATCAAATAACTATGAAATATGCTAATCACCTAAATCGACCCGCCAAGAGTTCTCTTTAGCGGGTACTCAAACTAGAAGTACTAAGTGAGGGTTCCCTATTACCTAGACCTTTTCGTTTGTGACTAGTTGATTAGCAAGATCAAAGACTTAAATAATAATTGTCTTTGCGTTCGCTCTACACTATTCATTCCTATATCGTTTAATCGTATTGATCTAATTTACCCCCTTGGTCCGGTTTAGTAAACAATCAATCTAAGACAAGTTGATTGTAAATCAATATGATACATCAACAAGAGTTCTCTTTATCAACAACATATCAATTAACTAGATACAAATGATTAAACATCAATAAGCATGGTTATTTAATTCAAGCTTCAATCTTTCACACATAGTACATACAATCAATAGGATTACATCCAATACCTCGGTTATTAATCTAGACAAACATTATAGAAACTAGCCAACAATCATGGTAACAGACAACATAACAATCAGATTATCAATGGAAATCATTGCTTTAGAACAAGGAATAACCTACAAGAACAATGAGTTCTTGGATGAAGAAGGTTTTGATCTTTGATGCCTTGATGTTGAGCCTCTTCCAAGAGCTTGGAGTTCTCCAATATTGCTCCCAAAATTCATCTATGTATTCTCTGGTTCGTACCCTCTAAAACTGGCCTTCAATCATGAGTTATAAAGTGGAGAAAGTAGGTCAAAAAGTCAAAAGTTCGCTGAAACCTACTTCTGGACGGCGTCCTAGCTTTTGGACGTCGTCCCATTGTTAAGGCTTGGACGGCGTCCAAGTATAAAAAGCTAGACGGCGTCCCACTTCCTTGGACGGCGTCCCATTGTACTAAAATTGACTGTCTTGTTTTCATTTCAATCTTCTTTCATTTGGCCGAATTCCCAATCATTTGAAGCCTTGTTTTACCATTTTAGAGCACTAATTATACTTTAACTTGTATCGGGATCAACCACGGTTATAAATCATCAAAACTCTTTACAGATCACTCTCCGATATAAATTTGCATATCTTGGCGTATCACTTGTAGAAATGCTTTCATTAACCTTGATTCGAGAGTATTTTATACGATATTGTGATAGATATATATATATATTGTTATTGAGCAATATCAGTAGTTTTTAATTATCAAACCCAAAACAGCCCACGGTGTTACTACGACGGCGTATGTCTGGTTTTACGGTGTTTTTCGTGTTTCCAGGTTTTAAATCATTAAGTTAGCATATCACATAGATAGAGAACACGTGTTTAGTTGATTTTAAAAGTCAAGTTAGAAGGATTAACTTTTGTTTGCGAACAAGTTTAGAATTAACTAAACTATGTTATAGTGATTTCAAGTTTAAACCTTCGAATAAGGTAGTTTTATATATATATGAATCGAATGATGTTATTAACATCATTACTACCTCAAGTTTTGTGGATAAACCTACTGAAAAAGATACAAATGGATCTAGCTTCAAAGGATCCTTTGATGACTTGAAAGTTCTTGAAGCAGAATCATGACACGAAAACAAGTTCAAGTAAGATCATCACTCGAAATAAGATTGTTATAGTTATAGAAATTGAATCAAAGTTTGAATATGAGTATTAACTTGTATTAGAAAGATATCTTACTATAAATAAGAAAGATTTCTTGAGGTTGGATGATCACTTTACAAGATTGGAAGTAAGCTAGCAAACTTGGAAGTATTCTTGATTTTATGAAACTAGAACTTATAGAATTTATGAAGAATACTTAGAACTTGAAGATAGAACTTGAGAGAGATCAATTAGATGAAGAAAATTGAAGAATGAAAGTGTTTGTAGGTGTTTTTGGTCGTTGGTATATGGATTAGATATAAAGGATGTGTAATTTTTTTTACATGTAAATAAGTCATGAATGATTACTAATATTTTTGTAATTTTATGAGATATTTCATGCTAGTTGCCAAATGATGGTTCTCACATGTGTTAGGTGACTCACATGGGCTGCTAAGAGCTGATCATTGGAGTGTATATACCAATAGTACATACATCTAAAAGCTATGTATTGTACGAGTACGAATACGGGTGCATACGAGTAGAATTGTTGATGAAACTGAACAAGGATGTAATTGTAAGCATTTTTGTTAAGTAGAAGTATTTTGATAAGTGTCTTGAAGTCTTTAAAAAGTGTATGAATACATATTAAAACACTACATGTATATACATTTTAACTGAGTCGTTAAGTCATCGTTAGTCGTTACATGTAAATGTTGTTTTGAAACCTTTAGGTTAACGATCTTGTTAAATGTTGTTAACCCATTGTTTATTATATCTAAAGAGATGTTAAATTATTACATTATCATGATATTATGATATATTAATATATCTTAGTATGATATATATACAGTTAAATGTTGTTACAACGATAATCGTTACATATATGTCTCGTTTCGAAATCATTAAGTTAGTAGTCTTGTTTTTATATATGTAGTTCATTGTTAATACACTTAATGACATGTTTACTTATCATTTATCATGATTAAACATAGTGTGTCAATATCTTAATATGATTCATATGTATTTAGTAAGACGTTGTTATAACGATAATCATTATATATATCGTTTCGAGTTTCTTAATTCAATAAACTCAATTTTATGTACATAACTCATTGTTAAAATACCTAATGAGATACTTACTTATCATAATATCATGTTAACTATATATATTATCATATATATGTCATCATATAGTTTTTACAAGTTTTAACGTTCGTGAATCACCGGTCAACTTGGGTGGTCAATTGTCTATATGAAACCTATTTAAATTAATCAAGTCTTAACAAGTTTGATTGTTTAACATGTTGAAAATACTTAATCATGTAAATATCAATTTTATTTAATATATATAAACATGGAAAAGTTCGGGTCACTACAGTACCTACCCGTTAAATAAATTTCGTCCCGAAATTTTAAGCAGTTGAAGGTGTTGACGTATTTTCTGGAAATAAGTGCGGGTATTTCTTCTTCATCTAATCTTCTCATTCCCAGGTGAACTCGGGTCCTCTATGAGCATTCTATCGAACCTTAACAATTGGTATCTTGTTTTGTTTAAGTCTTTTAACCTCACGATCCATTATTTCGACGGGTTCTTCGATGAATTGAAGTTTTTCGTTAATTTGGATTTCGTCTAACGGAATAGTGAGATCTTCTTTAGCAAAACATTTCTTCAAATTAGAGATGTGGAAAGTGTTATGTACAGCCGCGAGTTGTTGAGGTAATTCAAGTCGGTAAGCTACTGGTCCGACACGATCAATAATCTTGAATGGTCCAATATACCTTGGATTTAATTTCCCTTGTTTACCAAATCGAACAACGCCTTTCCAAGGTGCAACTTAAGCATGACCATCTCTCCAATTTCAAATTCTATATCTTTTCTTTTAATGTCGGCGTAGCTCATTTGTCGACTTTGGGCGGTTTTTAACCGTTGTTGAATTTGGATGATCTTCTCGGTAGTTTCTTTTATTATCTCCGGACCCGTAATCTGTCTATCCACCACTTCACTCCAACAAATCGGAGACCTGCACTTTCTTCCATAAAGTGCTTCAAATGGCGCCATCTCAATGCTTGAAGGGTAGCTGTTGTTGTAGGAAAATTCTGCTAACGGTAGATGTCGATCCCAACTGTTTCCAAAAATAATAACACATGCTCGTAGCATGTCTTCAAGCATTTGTATTATCCTTTCGCTCTGCCCATCAGTTTGTGGATGATAGGCAGTACTCATGTCTAGACGAGTTCCTAATGCTTACTGTAATGTCTGCCAGAATATTGAAATAAATCTACCATCCCTATCAGAGATAATAGAGATTGGTATTCTATGTCTGGAGACGACTTCCTTCAAATACAGTCGTGCTAACTTCTCCATCTTGTCATCTTCTCTTATTGGCAGGAAGTGTGCTGATTTGGTGAGACGATCAACTATTACCTAAATAGTATCAAAACCACTTGCAGTCCTTGGCAATTTAGTGATGAAATCCATGGTAATGTTTTCCCATTTCCATTCCGGGATTTCGGGTTGTTGAAGTAGACTTGATGGTTTCTGATGCTCAACTTTGACCTTAGAACACGTCAAACATTCTCCTACGTATTTAGCAACATCGGCTTTCATACCCGGCCACCAAAAATGTTTCTTGAGATTCTTGTACATCTTCCCCGTTCCAGGATGTATTGAGTATCCGGTTTTATGAGCTTCTCTAAGTACCATTTCTCTCATATCTCCAAATTTTGGTAACCAAATTCTTTCAACCCTATACTGGGTTCCGTCTTCCCGAATATTAAGATGCTTCTCCGATCCTTTGGGTATTTCATCCTTTAAGTTTTCCTCTTTTAAAACTCCTTGTTGGGCCTCCTTTATTTGAGTAGTAAGGTTAGTGTGAATCATTATATTCATAGATTTTACACGAATGGGTTCTCTGTCCTTTCTACTCAAGGCGTCAGCTACCACATTTGCCTTCCCTGGGTGGTAACGAATCTCAAAGTCGTAATCATTCAACAATTCAATCCATCTGTGCTGCCTCATGTTCAGTTGTTTCTGATTAAATATATGTTAAAGACTTTTGTGGTCGGTATATATAATACTTTTGACCCCATATAAGTAGTGCCTCCAAGTCTTTAATGCAAAAACAACCGCGCCTAATTCCAAATCATGCGTCGTATAATTCTGTTCGTGAATCTTCAATTGTCTAGACGCATAAGCAATTACTTTCGTTCATTGCATTAATACACAACCGAGACCTTGCTTTGAGGCATTGCAATATATCACAAAATCATCATTCCCTTCAGGTAATGACAATATAGGTGTCGTAGTTAACTTTTTCTTTAATAAATGAAACGCTTTCTCTTGTTCATCCTTCCATTCAAATTTCTTCCCTTTATGCGTTAATGCAGTCAAAAGTTTTGCTATTCTGGAAAAGTCTTGGATGAACCTTCTGTAGTAACCAGCTAGTCCTAAAAACTGGCGTATGTGTTTTGGAGTTTTTGGGATTTCCCACTTTTCAACGGTTTCAATCTTTGCTGGATCCACCTGAATACCTTCTTTGTTCACTATGTGACCGAGGAATTGAACTTCTTCCAACCAAAATGCACACTTTGAAAACTTAGCGTACAGTTTTTATTTTCTCAGCAACTCTAGCACTTTTCTCAAATGTTCTTCGTGCTCTTGATCATTCTTCGAGTAAATAAGTATGTCATCGATGAAAATAATGACAAAATTGTCAAGATATGGCCCACACACTCGGTTCATGAGGTCCATGAACACAGCTGGTGCGTTAGTCAATCCAAACAGCATAACCATAAACTCGTAATGACCGTAACGCGTCCTAAAAGCAGTCTTCAGAATGTCATCCTCTTTCACCTGCATTTGGTGATATCCAGAACTTAAATCGATCTTCGAATAAACCGACGAGCCTTGTAGTTGATCAAATAAGTCATAGATTCTCGGTAATGGGTAACGGTTCTTGATGGTAAGTTTGTTCAACTCTCGGTAGTCGATACACAACCTGAATGTACCATCTTTCTTCTTGACAAACAGAACAGGAGCTCCCCATGGTGATGTACTTGGTCGAATGAAACCACGCTCTAAAAGTTCCTGTAACTGACTTTGTAATTCTTTCATTTTGCTGGGTACGAGTCTGTATGGAGCACGAGCTATTGGTTCAGCTCCTGGTACAAGGTCTATTTGAAATTCAATGGATCGATGTGGGGGTAATCTCGGTAATTCTTTCGGAAATACATCAGAAAATTCTTTTGCGACGGGAACATCACTGATGTTCTTTTTTTCAGGTTTAACTTCCTCGATGTGTGCTAGAATGACGTAATAACCTTTTATTATTAGTTTTTGCGCCTTCAAACTACTAATAAGATTTAACTTCGCGTTGTTCTTTTCTCCGTACACCATTAAAGGTTTTCCTTTTTCACGCATAATGCGAATCGCATTTTTGTAACAAACAACCTCTGCTCTTACCTTCTTCAACCAGTCCATGCCAATTATAACATCAAAACTCCCTAACTTGACTGGTATTAAATCAATCTTAAAAGTTTCATCACCCAGTTTAATTTCTCTATCCAGACATATATTATCTGCTGAAATTAATTTACCATTTGCTAATTAGAGTAAAAATTTATTATCCAAAGGCGTCAATTGGTAACTTAATTTAGCACAAAATTATCTACTCATATAGCTTCTATCCGCACCCGAATCAAATAAAACATAAGCAGATTTATCGTCAATAAGAAACGTACCCGTAACAAGCTCCGAGTCTTCCTGTGCTTCTGCCGCATTAATATTGAAAACTCTTCCACGGCCCTGCCCATTAGTATTCCCCTGATTCGGGCAATTTCTAATAATGTGGCCCGGTTTTCCACATTTATAACAAACAGCGTTGGTATTACTTGCTCCGACACTATTCGTTTCAGCATTACTTGTTCCGACATTATTTGTTCCTTTAGTTCTGTTAAACTTTGGTCCGTAGACCTCACACTTTTTCGCGCTATGACCATTTCTTTTACACCTCTTGCAAAATGTCGTGCAAAACCCCTGATGATTTTCTTCACACCTATGACATGGCTGTTTTTGGTTTTTGTTGTCGTTGTTGTTATTGAGGTTGTTGTTGGGATTGTTATTGTTGTTGAAACGGTTGTTGTAGTTGTTGTTGTTGTTAGGATGTTTGTTGTAGTTATTGTTAGGATTACGGTTATTGTTGCGATTGTTGTTGCAGTTGTTGGGATAGTTGTTGCGATTGTGGTTGTAATTGTTGTTGTTGTTGTACTGGTGACTCTTGTCACCGTTTTCCTCCCACTTCCTCTTGAGTTGTTTCGTGTTGGCTTCTTCGGCCGCCTGCTCTTTAATTCTTCCCTCAATCTGATTTATGAGTTTATGAGCCATTCGACTTGCCTTCTGTATAGAAGCGGGCTCGTGTGAACTCACATCTTCTTGAATCCTTACGGGTAACCCTTTTACAAATGCGCCGATCTTCTCTTCTTCATCTTTGAATGCTCCCGGATACAATATGCACAACTCTGTGAATCGTCGTTCATATGTGGTAACATTGAACCCTTGTGTTCGTAACTCTCTAAGTTTTGCCTTGAGTTTATTAACTTCGTTTCTAGGACGGTACTGCTCGTTCATCAATTGCTTGAATGCCGACCACGGTAGTGCGTAAGCAGCATTTTGTCCTACCTGTTCAAGATAGGTGTTCCACCACGTTAACGCAGTACCTATGAAGGTATGCGTAGCGTACTTAACTTTGTCTTCTTCAGTACACTTACTTATGGCAAACACCGATTCAACTTTCTCAATCCACCGTTTCAATCCAATTGGTCCTTCGGTTCCATCAAATTCTAAAGATTTGCAGGCAGTGAATTCTTTGTAGGAGCATCCTACACGATTTCTTGCGCCGTTAGCTGCATTGCTAGATTCAGAGTTATTGTTGGTATGTAGCGTAGCCTGTACTGCGGCTATGTTTACAGCAAGAAAGGTACGAAATTCCTCTTCGCTCATATTCATGGTGTGTCGAGTAGTCGGTGCCATTTCCTTTAAAATAGCCAACTGAATCGAGTTAATCATACAGAATATTAAGAGTAGTCAATAGTATTTCGTAGCATAATATGAACTCATTTATAAAAACTTTTTCTTCATATTAGCGTTTTATAAGTTTAAATTCGGGTACTACCTACCCGTTAAGTTCATACTTAGTAGCTAATATACAATTCAACTACTACAATTCCATATAAAAAACTGATTATAATAATATATCACATACAAATATTCTTCAAACTTACAACTTCGCTATATTACATATAACATGAAATATAGTACACTATGATGCAGGACAGTTTTGAAGATAAATCTAGTTAATACGCAAATTGTTCAGCAAAGGAAATAAAGACACGTAATTCATAAGTCCAGAAACAAGTCATGCATTCTGGTTTTACTAAGACGACTTCCCATCCTTGGTCTTATGGAAAATAACCGTTATAACCATTGGCTAGGCAGCATGTTGTAATGTCGTCAAAAGGACGAGGGTTTCGTAATGTCCAACAGCCCCGTAATAATCTAAAAACCTTGTTTCTCACCCCAACTACTGAATCCGTCACTTGTGGGAAGGTTTTATTTAAAAGTTGCAATCTGATGTTCTTTTTCTCACTTTGGTAAGAAGCGAACATCACTAACCCGTAAGCATAACATGCTTCTTTATGTTGCATGTTAGAAGCTCTTTCTAATTCACGAAATCCTATGTTGGGATATGTTGAGTCAAAATAGGTTCTTAACCCGTAGCGTAAAATTGCATTTGGATTCCCTGCATTTAACGCTTTAAAGAAAATACGGCATAACTTACGGTCTCCCCAATGTGATATACCCCACCTATCAAAGGAAAGCCTTTTATAAACTAAGGCATTTCTGGAAAGTCTTTCAAATGTTTGACAAGTTAATTTCGCCATAACTAAATGTGCCAATGAATTCTGACCGACTCTAGACAAGATTTCCTCAATCATATCCTCTGGTAGGTCTTCTAAAATATTCGGTTGTCTACCCTTAATGTCCATTTTGTTTTTATACCGTAAAATAGACAAGGATTAGATTCATAAAAGATAATTAACAAACAATACAAGTAATTTTTACATAGAACATAAAAGTACAAGCACACTACAATACATATAATACACAACATGATTACAACCCTCTAATCTGAATCACTGGTTTCTTCTTCTTCGGACTTGGTTCATTTTCCTAATTTTCTAGGAATATATGGTGTTCCTCTAACACGAGCCGTCGTTTTCCACAATGGTTTAGAAAAACCTGGTGTTTTAGAGGTTCCCGGGTCATTGTTACATTTTAGGAAATACGGAGGTTGCCGATACATATAAAGTTCATCGGAGTTGGAATCAGGTTTCTCTATTTTTATACATTTTCCCTTATTATTTTCTTTAACTTTATTAAATTGGATCGAGGTAATTTCTATAACATCATCGGAATCCTCATCGAGATCCGATTCATCGAAAAATTGGTAATCTTCCCAATATTTTGCTTCCACGGCGGAAACACCATTGACCATTATTAACTTTTGTCCGTTGGTTGTGGATTTTCTTTTATTTAATCGATTTACTATAGGTATCAATATTTCTTCCTCCGGAACCTCTTCTTCTGGTTCCTCCTCTTCCGATTCCTCCTCTTCTGGTTCCTCCTCTTCCGGTTCCTCTTCGGGAATTTTTGAATCTTCCCAAAATATATTCGACTCTTCATTATTATTAGGTGAATTAATGGGATTTGTACTAGAGGTAGACATCTATCACACAATATCAAACACATTAAGAGGTTAATATATCACATAATATTTACATGTTAATAATATATAGTTTCCAACAAAAGTGTTAAGCAATCGTTTTTAAAGAAAACACAGTCGAAGTCCAGACTCACTAATGTATCCTAACAAACTCGATAAGATACACTAAAACAAATTTCTGGTTCTCTAAGACCAACGCTCGGATACCAACTGAAATGTCCCGTTCATATCGATTATAAATGTTCCATATTAATTGATTTCGTCGCGAGGTTTTGACCTCTATATGAGACGTTTTTCAAAGACTGCATTCATTTTTAAAACAACCATAACCTTTATTTTATCTATAAGGTTTTAAAAAGCATTACGTAGATTATCAAATAATGATAATCTAAAATATACCGTTTACACACGACCATTACATAATGGTTTACAATAAGAATATATTACATCAAAAAATAAGTTTCTTGAATGCAGTTTTTACATAATATCATACAAGCATGGACTCCAAATCTTGTCCTTATTTTAGTATGCAACAGCGGAAGCTCTTAATAATCACCTGAGAATAAACATGCTTAAAACGTCAACAAAAATGTTGGTGAGTTATAGGTTTAACCTATATATTATCAAATCATAATAATAGAACACAAGAATTCATATTTCAATATACATCCCATACAGAGAGATAAAAATCATTCATATGGTGAACACCTGGTAACCGACATTAACAAGATGCATATAAGAATATCCCCTATCATTCCGGGAAATCCTTCGGACATGATAAAAACGAAATCGAAGTACTAAAGCATACGGTACTTTGGATGGGGTTCGTTAGGCCCAATAGATCTATCTTTAGGATTCGCGTCAATTAGTAGATCGGTTTACTAATTATTAGGCTACCAAGCAAAAGGGGCATATTCAGCTTCGATCATTCACCCATATAATGTAGTTTCATTTACTTGTGTCTATTTCGTAAAACATTTATAAAACTGCATGTATTCTCATCCCAAAATATTTGATTTTAAAAGTGGTACTATAACTCACTTTCACAGATTTTTACTTCGTCAGGAAGTAAGACTTGGTCACTGGTCGATTCATGAACCTATAACAAATATGTACATATATATCAAAGTATGTTCAAAATATATTTACAACACTTTTAATATATTTTGATGTTTTATGTTTATTAAGTCAGCTGTCCTCGTTAGTAACCTACAACTAGTTGTCCATAGTTAAATGTACAGAAATAAATTGATATATATCATCTTGAATCAATCCACAACCCAGTGTATACACGTCTCAGGCTAGATCACAACTCAAAGTATATATATTTTTGAAATCAACCTCAACCCTGTATAGCTAACTCCAACATTAGTGCATATAGAGTGTCTATGGTTGTTCCAAATAATATATATACATGGGTCGATATGATATGTCAAAACATTTGCATAAGTGTCTATGGTATCCCAAGATTACATAATATATTAGAATACATGTATAATACAATATAAGTTAGCTAGGATATGATTAATATAGATTTATTACAATATTTCCCCTAGCTACAACAATCAAAAAATATCCAATATTGTTTTACCCATAACTTCTTCGTTTTAAATCCGTTTTGAGTGAATCAAATTGCTATGGTTTTATATTGAACTCTATTTTATGAATCTAAACATAAAAATTATAGGTTTATAGTCAAAAATATAAGTTAAAAGTTTTTTTTGTAAGAGGTAGTCATTTCAGTCGAAAGAACGACGTCTTGATGACCACTTTGAAAAACATACTTCCACTTTGAGTTTAACCATGATTTTTGGATATAGTTTCATGTTCATAAGAAAAATAATTTTCCCAGAAGAACAACTTTTAAATCAAAGTTTATCATAGTTTTTAATTATCAAACCCAAAACAGCCCGCGGTGTTACTACGACGGCGTATGTCCGGTTTTACGGTGTTTTTCGTGTTTTCAGGTTTTAAATCATTAAGTTAGCACATCATATAGATATAGAACATGCATTTAGTTGATTTTAAAAGTTAAGTTAGAAGGATTAACTTTTGTTTGCGAACAAGTTTATAATTAACTAAACTATGTTCTAGTGATATCAAGTTTAAACCTTCGAATAAGGTAGTTTTATATATATGAATCAAATGATGTTATTAACATCATTACTACCTCAAGTTTTGTGGATAAACCTACTGGAAAATAGACAAATGGATCTAGCTTCAAAGGATCATTGGATTGCTTGAAAGTTCTTGAAGCAGAATCATGACACGAAAACAAGTTCAAGTAAGATCATCACTCGAAATAAGATTGTTATACTTATAGAAATTGAATCAAAGTTTGAATATGAGTATTACCTTGTATTAGAAAGATATCTTACTGTAAATAAGAAAGATTTCTTAAGGTTGGATGATCACTTTACAAGATTGGAAGTAAGCTAGCAAACTTGGAAGTATTATTGATTTTATGAAACTAGAACTTAAAGAATTTATGAAGAACACTTAGAACTTGAAGATAGAACTTGAGAGAGATCAATTAGATGAAGAAAATTGAAGAATGAAAGTGTTTGTAGGTGTTTTTGGTCGTTGGTATATGGATTAGATATAAAGAATGTGTAATTTTGTTTACATGTAAATAAGTCATGAATGATTACTAATATTTTTGTAATTTTATGAGATATTTCATGCTAGTTTCCAAATGATGGTTCCCACATGTGTTAGGTGACTCACATGGGCTGCTAAGAGCTGATTATTGGAGTGTATATACCAATAGTACATATATCTAAAAGCTGTGTATTGTACGTGTACGAATACGGGTGCATACGAGTAGAATTGTTGATGAAACTGAACGAGGATGTAATTGTAAGAATTTTTGTTAAGTAGAAGTATTTTGATAAGTGTCTTGAAGTCTTTCAAAAGTGTATGAATACATATTAAAACACTACATGTATATACATTTTAACTGAGTCGTTAAGTCATCGTTAGTCGTTACATGTAAATGTTGTTTTGAAACCTTTTGGTTAACGATCTTGTTAACCCATTGTTTATTATATCTAAAGAGATGTTAAATTATTACATTATCATGTTATTATGATATGTTAATATATCTTAGTATGATATATATACAGTTAAATGTTGTTACAATGATAATCGTTACATATATGTCTCGTTTCGAAATCATTAAGTTAGTAGTCTTGTTTTTACATATGTAGTTCATTGTTAATACACTTAATGACATGTTTACTTATCATTTATCATGATTAAATATAGTGTATCAATATCTTAATATGATTCATATGTATTTAGTAAGACGTTGTTAAACGATAATCGTTATATATATCTTCTTAATTCAATAAACTCAATTTTATGTACATAACTCATTGTTAAAATACCTAATGAGATACTTACTTATCATAATATCATGTTAACTATATAAATAATCATATATATGTCATCATATAGTATTTACAAGTTTTAACGTTCGTGAATCACCGGTCAACTTGGGTGGTCAATTGTCTATATGAAACCTATTTAAATTAATCAAGTCTTAACAAGTTTAATTGCTTAACATGTTGGAAACACTTAATCATGTAAATATCAATTTCATTTAATATATATAAACATGGAAAAGTTCGGGTCACTACAGGAGAAGGGATGGTAATATCGTCAAAGCTTGAAAAAACAAGAGAAGCAAGTTCTACAGATGATGTTTTTCCAGAAAATGGAAAAGATGTCTCATCAAACTGAGCATGTCGTGTAACATAAATACGAACCGTAGAGATATCCATGCAACGATAGCCTTTGTATTGTGTGTTATACCCGATAAATGCACAAGCAACACTTCGAGGTGCCAATTTATGTAGCGAGTAATCTCTTAAGTAGGGATATACACAGCACCCAAATGTGCGAAAATTGTCATAATTTGGTTTACTGGCATAGAGGAGCTCAAATGGTGATCTAGAAGACAACACTGGAGAAGGCAGCCGATTGATGATATAAGTAGTTGAACTAAAAGCATCAGTCCAAAGAGTTGCAGGAGCATGTGCATTAAACATGATAGCAAGCCCAGTTTCAGTAATGTGTCGGTGCTTGCGTTCAGCCCAACCATTCTGTTGAGGTGTGTAAGGACATGAGATGCGATGATGAGTACCATTATCTGTAAGTAAGGTACGAACCCGCTCATTAATGAACTCAACACCTCCATCACTTTGAAAATTTTTGATCTTGGTCGAAAACTGGGTCTGAACAAAACGTATAAAGGCATGAAACACACCAACAAAATCTGACTTTGCCTTAAGCGGGTAGAACCAAGTAAACCTGGAGAAATCATCAACAAAAATAACATAATAATGAAATCCAGATGTAGAAATAACAGATGCGGGACCCCACAGATCACAATGAATCAAATCCAACACATGTAATGAGCGCTTTTCATTACTACTAAAAGATAAATGTTTGCTTTTAGACAGCTGACAAGATGAACAAATGCCCGGTTTTGGTAATATAGAGGTTACCAATAGTTGGCCTGATCTATTTAAAAGAGAAATAGTATCAAAAGAAGTGTGTCCTAAGCGACTGTGCCGTAGCTCGCAGGACCCTTGCAACTTGCGAGAATGTAAATTGGTAATAAAAGCTTTTTGACCACGCTCGAGTACATAAAGATCATCATGGCGCCGACCTGTTGCTAGTATAGCCCATGTGTAACGATTTTGAATCGTAAACTGTTTGTCAGAAATTAAAATATCCACAGGATTATCTGACGTTAGTTTGCTTATTGATAACAAATTTTTAGTAATATAAGGCACGACAAGTACATCAAGTAGATGAATATCCTTAGAAAGTGAGGAAGAACCCACATGAGTAATGGGTATAGTGTTACCATTACCAACAGTAACACGCTCCTTACCTGAATACGGAGTAACATAATCTAAGTTTGATGAAGAAGAGGTCATGTGAGCTGTAGCGCCAGAATCAACACACCAATTTCGTGAGTTGTTAGCAGTGTGATAGCTAGAACAGAATACCTGAGCCAAGTTCGTATCAAAAACCGATGAGCGAGATGCATAAGTATGGAGATCAGGACACGCAAAAGCATAATGTCCGTTATTATGACATAATTGGCAGTGAGGAGTTCGCCTACTTCGACCATGGGCTATCATGATAGACATGAACGTGAATGTTCTGGCACAAAATTCAAAACTCAAAAGAAAGTGGATACGTTGCTGCTGTTTGACGAACACAATCTGCGAACACAATATTGAAAGTACAATACTTCGTAATCTGCGAACACAACCTTATTATTCCTTTGAATAATAAAAAAGATAAAAAATCTCCGAGCACAATTTGCGTAAGAGAATATTATATTAATGTATCTATATCCTCTGACCACTCTTGAAAGTGTAATAATCTTCAGCCACGTATTATGGATCAATTAAAACAAAAACTTTTAGGATGTTATTTAATTGATCTATAGCTTCAAACAAAGACACGTATGAAAACTATATAATATTGATGATTTCAAAAGGCACGTACGGAAGCAGAAAGATTGAAGAAAAAAGGAAACGGAAGGAGGTGATAATTTAGGGTTAAGGATCAATTAGGCTGATTCCATATAAGGATTGATAAAATTCATCACACCTTTTAGGGTTTTCTATTGATTAATATTTATAGGTACAAATACAAGAGTTAAAGATTTATACAAATATGTAAAGTACATCTATTCTATATTTAATTTAAACTTATCCTCCAAGTTAATGTTATCTAACTTGTTCTTCAAGTTGACGATCACGATCATGATTTCCTGATGATTCTTTAACACAAATCACCATCTCTTCACGATCCAAGCTGAGTCAATAACTGAAAATTCTCTCAAATAAGTGATGGAGATTTAAGTCTTGATCAAGCCTATGACGAAGAATGTGAGCATGACTGGCTAAGAGCGATTTCATTTCTTAGAACTATAGGACACCCTAAACACTTTAGTGAAACGAGTGATCCGAGTGAGATAGCCTCAGTTATGTAACCTCCTCTCATGCTTGCGGAAAAGGGTTTGAGAATAACAAAAAGAATAAAACTAAGTTTTCGCTCCTCCGTCTTGCGAAAAAAAGACCACTTGATCACTACGAATAAAAGTCTTCAGTGTTTAAGGTTCAAAAGTTTGCTTGAGGGCAAGCAAAGTCTAAGTGTGGGATATTTGATATCGGCTAAAAAGTCATATTTTTACCCCCGATATTGAGTCCCAAAAGCATAAAGTTCAAAACTTTGTCAGCAAAACAATCATTTTTTGGTTAAATTTGTAGATAAAGTAATTACGAAGACGATGCAAAAAGAATCAAGAGAAACGGAGCTAAAACGAAGATTCTAGAGCAAAAACGGTGAAAGACAAGAAATCAAGTTACGATTCAGGAAAATCAGCTGACCAGGCAAGCCAAACGGCCTGCTAAATGGATTGCCTGGCTTACAAACGGCCTGCCAAATAGCCCCTGCAAACGGGCTGATCTGGCAAACGGCCCCTGCAAACGGCCTGCCAGCCGTTTGCAGGCAAAATTCAAGTCTATTTAAAGGCTTTTTGTCATCCAATTTCAACACACCTCTCCTCACTCTCTCACTACAATACACTTTCTCTCACTAGAGCTTTCAAGGCCTTCTCACCTCTGAGCGAGAAATTAAGTACCCGAAGGCGAACGCCGAAGATTGTAATAGTAGCGGTCTAGAGGATGTCAGCACTTGTAATGGTCCAGATCTCGTCTGTAAACGGTGAACGCTTTCCTTAATTTAATGAAGTTATCTTGTTATCTTAAGTTGCTTTTATCTTACATGCCTATCTATATGTTGCAAATATTTATTATATGTTGAATAATTTATCTGAAACCTATCCTATTGTTATGCTGAAACCCTGACGGTTTAGAAGTTTAATTTACGGATCACCCTTTTCACTTATTCACGTGGCTATAACCTAGTATTAGGACCTGATCAACCCTAGGATACAAGGTAAGTATTTATGTGTGCTTAACGTCACAATAGGGATATAGTACCTACGTACGAATAACCATTTATTCGTCAAAGAAGAGCTGCCCATTTAGGTTGTGATTAGAGTAGGCATCATAGAGTTCAGTGAACACTAGCTCACTCAAAAGCATAATTCGCGCCAGAAGCAACGTTCTTGAGATGTTGTAAGATGATCCGGGGTTGAATAAGTGATCGCAAAGGAGAGACGTCTAATCCAATTAGCAGTACCTTAGAATATCTAAGATTGCACGTCTGTTAATGTTAAGGCATAGCGTAGTGTTAAGCGGTGGAATATTGCTTTAGTTAGACCAACTAGGATTAAGAAAAGCTTAGACTTTCCTTTATGGGTATACCACTTTGTTCATGTACCTAGGATTCTATCCATAAGGTCGTTTAAACCCTTTTAGGTTAACGTTGGGAGTAGGGATATCCGTCTTAGCTAGAATCTTCAAAGCCTAAACTCTTAGTGACAAATCAGTTAGGTTCATAGCCTAGTTGATTGAGGTTTAATGTTTATTCTAGGAAGTTGAACTCTTGTGATAATTCCCCATCAGAATTCTATTCTCCATACCTATCTATCGTTATCTTTACAAGTTGAATTATCATTTTATTAGTTAATCTTAACTCTATCACCTATTGTCACTAGGGTTAACTACATAGGCACTTTTGTCCCACGTTACTGAGCAAACATACAAAAATACAAACCTGAGTTATATTTACCACTTACTCGTTAAAAGGAAGACAAGTAGGTGAGTTATAGCTAGGAAACCCCAGCTAAATATAAATGATAAAACCCTTACTCTCTTTTGGTAGCTGATTATGACGTGATACGACCTAATGACACTGCACAAATAAAACCGTCCGTTTTGGCCATATCATTAACCCACTTTAGATGACTAGTGCTGCTTCTCTCCTCATTTGTCAGATTTCTCTACACACACACACAAACACCTCGTTCTTCATCTCTTCCAACTACTAAACCCTAGATCTTTAATCCTTGTTTTAGAGCTCAAATCATTTGCATCTTTGTATTCTTTGTGATTTACTGATTCTATCAAGGTAAGAATTAAAACATTTTATGCTTTAATCTTTGAGAAAATTGGGTTTTTGTGTAAAGTTTTACAAACTGAGTAATTTGGGTCAAAATGGTTAGATTTGATGTTGTTTGAGTCCAAATCTTGTGGGTTTATGTTTCTACATGTTTAGTGTCTTCGATTTGGTCGGTTTTGAGGTAACAATCGAGCTCTAGAACAAGAATTAGTCTATTTTGAGTGAAACCCGTAACCTTGTTCATCAGCAAACACAGTCTGTCGAGTGTCTCCTGACACTCGACCGACTGACTCGACCATCGACCGAGTGTGTATGACCCATGACCGAGTGTGTCTGTGAGAGACCATCGACCGAGTGACTAGACACTCGACCGAGTGAGTGTAGACATTCGGCTGACTGTTTCTGACTGTCGACCGAGTGTCTTTGGCAGTGAAATTTTTTACTAAGTGTTGTTTTCTAGTCGTTATGCTGCCCGTTTGTATATTGATGACCATGACATTATAACTAACTTGTGTATATGCCTTTCTCAGGAGAAAAGAAGAAAGAGAAGGCTCAGTGATTAGACAGCTGAACACCTTCTCGTTTGCTGGTAAACGGTAAGTGAGACTAACTGGAGTATATAATATAGAGTAGCATGTTATATTATGAGAGACATGTTTGTTAGATATACTTGCTACTACAGTTAGTTAGTATGTTGTGATGACTGCATGTTAGTTGATGCTTGTCTGCTGGAGCCCAGTGCGTCCCTATTGTGTGGTGGCCTCGGTAGGAGAGATCAACCTGCGAGTTGGGTTCCTCATGTGGTGGCCTAGACAATCGTGGTGTATATATATGTGAATGACGCGTCTGTTACTTGTGGATTATATATATACATACGGTGGTGGAGAAACTTCTGGGAAACCCCTGTCCGATCAACTGGTGGTTAATGGTTTGGGGGAGCCGCCAGAGTCTATGTAGATGGCACTTGGGTGATGTTTATGTGTTAGACTATGTGACATAATTAGTATGACGGTTCCTGTATACTATTGCCTGTAGTTAGTTGTACTCACTTAGCTTCGTGCTAATTCCCCTACATCTCCTCCCTGCAGGTTGATAGCTTTTGTAGATAGTGCTTTTGGGAGAAGACGGGCATGGTGATGATATGTTTGACAGGGTTTAACTCTGATGGAGTCTTTTGTCATATGAACTGTGTTCTTTTGTAAACAGAATGTAATTACGTTTTTTCCGGTTAATTATGTACTTTATTTTAATGTCACGTGACACCAGATGCATTAGTTTAATGCTAGCTGTCAAATAATTTGGATATGTAATTAAATATGTTTATGTTATTGAAATGGTATATTTATAATTAACGCTTCCGCCACGTATTTTTAAAAAAAAAAAATTAGCGGAGTAACATTTATCGGGTATGGTTTGGATGACATGGATTATAGGTGTTGGGACAATGAGGCGAGAAAGGTTATTCGTAGTCGAGATGTTATCTTTGATGAAAACTCATTGTATGGCACTAAGGTAACGGTTAATTCCAATGATGATCCGATTATGTTTGATTAGTTTGTTAGGAGTTCGGAAACTATTGAATTTCCTATTAACGGTGAGGATCAAAACAATGGGGATGATTCGAAGAGTGGTGAAAGCTCCGAAAGTAGTGGGAGCTCTAATGGTGGAGATAGTGGTGATGTAACTCAATCACCACAACTCGTTACACCACCATTGAGACGCTCAAGTAGAACGCCCAAACCTAATGTTAGGTTTTCTCCATCGAAAAACTATTTACTCTATACTAAAAATGGTGAACCCGAGAGTTACTTTGAAGCAAGACACTATAAAGAATCCATAAAGTTAGAGACCGCTATGAAAGAAGAGATGGGGTCACTAATAAAGAACAAGACATGGTCACTAGTGAAATTACCTCCAAATAAAAAGGCGTTGCACAATAAATGGGTCTTTTGGGTCAAATATGAGTTAGATAGAAAAAAGCGGTACAAGGCTATGTTGGTAGTTAAAGGATTTCAACAAAGGGAGGGGGTCGATTTCAAAGAGATTTTCTCGTCGGTTGTGAAGATGACTACTATTCGGTTGGTTTTGAATATTGTTGCTGCTGATGACTAACATCTATAACAGTTAGATGTTAAGACCGCGTTTTTACATGGGGATCTTAGTGAAGAGATTTACATGATGCAACATATGGGCTTCGAGGTAGTGGATAAAGAGAAGTGGGTTTGCAAATTAAAGAAAAGTCTGTATGGGTTGAAACAAGCACATCGGAAATGGTACTTGAAGTTCGATGACTTTATGACTAGGAAAGGTTTCATGAGAAGCAATCGGATCATTGTTGTTACTTGAAGAAATTCAAGTCCTCTTATGTTATATTGTTATTATATGTTGATGATATGTTGATTGCAGGATCGAACATTTCAGAGATCAATAAGTTTAAAAGACAATTATCTCTTGTGTTGCTGAACAGATACTCGGAAAGAGTATTACAAGGAATCGAGTTGAAGGTACTTTAACTTTGTGTCAAACCAAGTATATTGAGAAAGTGTTAGAGCGGTTCAACATGGAAGATTCAATGGCACGATCCTTGCCTTTCGGTGGTACATTGAAGTTATCGAAGAGTCAATCACCTACAATGGATAAAGAGAAAGAGGCAATGGCTCAAGTCCCTTAAGCATCTGCGGTTGGAAATGTTATGTATGCTACGGTATGTACAAGACCCGACATAGCTCATGCAGTAGGAGTTGTGAGTCAGTTTATGTCGAATCCGGGTATTGAGTATTGGGAAGGAATAAAGTGGCTTTTGAGCTGCTTAAAAGGTACTTCTAAAATGGGGTTACAATTCACTAAAGGTGATTCCATTTTAAGAGGGTACGTTGATGCTGATTTAGATGGATGTGATGATTCCGAAAAAAGCACTACGGGTTATGTCTTCACGGGTGGGAAGACTGCGGTTAGTTGGTTGTCTAGACTTCAAAGATGTGTTGCATTATCAACAACGGAGGCCGAATATATGGCCGCCGCCGATGCAAGCAAAGAACTAGTTTGGTTGAAGAATTTTATGATGGAGTTGGGGCGAGTTCAACAAAATTGGGTTCTTTACTATTATAATCAAAGTGCTATCCATTTAGGGAAGAACCCGGTGTTTCATGGTAGTACGAAACACATAAAGCTAAGGTATCATAAAATTTGCGAACTCATTGAAGATGGTACATTAGTTGTTATGAAAATTCCTGGTACTGAGAATCCTGCTGATATGTATAATAAGGTGGTTACAATCAGGAAGTTGAAGTTTTGCATAACTTCAACTGGTCTTCTTGTTAACTGAAAATAGAAGATGTCGGCTAGAGTGATAAAGGGTTATTGTAACATCCCGCCTTTTTCCATTTACTTTTCCGTTTAACTATTTAAGTTCCGTTATATGTTTATAACACATCCCGTTAATATGCGTTGAATTATCTCGTTTAGGTAATTCCCGCACCCGATTTAAAGTTGAGGGACCAAACTTGCCAAAGGTTGAAACATTTGACTAGGTCAAAGAGTCAACCCTTATTCTCATCCATTCATTCATCTCTTTCATTTTACTACTTCACCTTTTCTCTCAAAACCCTCAAACCTTCAATCATCATCCAAATTCGTTCAAGAAGGATTCGATCAAAACAAATTGCATATTTGAACTCCTCGTGATCTCTTCTTCGTTTCCATACCGATTTCATCAATTTTGGGTAACTTTCTAAAATCACTAATTCTTGTGTTCTTGAGATTTTTAAGTTATAAGGTTGTTAATTAGTGTCTATGGCTCGAGTCTAGTTTGTTTATGTGATTTGTATGCTCGTTTTTGATATTTTGATGTAACTAGTTCATATTGAAAGATGACATGCTTAATCTTGAAATTTGAGTGTTCATATGTTGTTTGATGCTAAGAGTTCATGTTTTAATTGTGTTTCTAGTGTTACTAGCTTCATTATGATGTATAGTTTGATTAATGAAACCTCCTAAACTTGATTATGAAATTTGGTGAATTTAGGTTAAGGTTTCATGAACTTAAAATGGACTTTTAATGATTTGAATGACATGGAATGTTAGTTGTAAGTGTTAGGTTGTGTTGTATGCTTAATTACCTTCGAAACGGCATATTGTTCATGTAATTTGGTTACCGAATCATTAAATGGCATTTATGACTTGTATGCATTGAATGAGGAACATTGATGGCGGTTTTTGGTAGTTGTAAGTGGAATTTTGATTAATGAAAAGTGCTTAGTTATGTTCCTTGTCAAATTACCTTTCCGATGATATAAGATACATATCTTGATTGTTTGCGGGTCATGAAATGTGTTGGTTTGTGTTTTGATTCGTGCATTTAAGAGTTGCAGCAAACAAGGCCTGGAAACCCCCTTGGACGCCGTCCAGATACTCAGGACGCCGTCCCACTTTTAGAACCTGGACGCCGTCTAGCTTCTCAGGACGCCGTCCCACCTTTAAAACCTGGACGCCGTCCAGCTATATGGGACGTCGTCCCGTTTGCCTAAAACTGGCTGTTTGCTTGACCTTTTGATGAAAAATGTTTGGCATGTTCTAGACCTCCAATTTACATGTAACTTGTTTTAAAATACTTATATATGAATAACTAGCATAGAAAATTTGTCCGAGACCCGACCCGAACGTGTTGACTTTTTGTTGACTTTGACCGACCAAAGTTTGACTTTTTGTCGAACTTAACCAAATGATTATGCAACCCTCCTAACTTGTTTATATACTTGTACCTTGCATGAAACTTGACAATTTGATTGCACATGCTACATAATCGAGTCGTATTGAGCCATAGGACTAATTGAACATCTTTGACCCTTCGTAACTATCGTTATTGATACAACCTATTTGTTTAGGTCAAGACTAGCATTGTTCTTTGCACACGTTACTTGTCGAAGTACTTTTTGGTTCGTGCATACAAGGTGAGATCATAGTCCCACTTTTACTCTTTTTGAACTTACTTTTGGGATGAGAAAACATAAACGTTCTTTTAAACTACGTGAACACAAGTACAGGGAAAACAAACATTCTACATACGAGTTTGAACACAAATCCTCAATTCGATTATCATTAGTTACATCAGATGGTGTAAGCAAGAACTTATGTTATATGGCCATATGGGTTTGACAAACCCTCACTTCGGACGGTTCGCTACCGTCTACGGGTGAAATATATTTTCGGGAAACAGTGTATGTTCTAACACTATTATTACGGGGTTCAACAGACGGAATGTTAAGCTTTGATAATTGAGTGCTCGTGAATATTAACTTTTAGAATGTACTATGACTTTATCGATGTTGCAAATCTTGTGGTTCAACTTACTTTTACTCACTTACTTATTTAAACCTATGATTTCACCAACGTTTTCGTTGACAGATTCTCTATGTTTTTCTCAGGTCCTTGAACTTAGGTGATATATGCTTCCGCTCTTACTTTTTGATACTTGCATTGGATGTCGAGTATACTTGCATACGTGGAGCGTCTTTTTGACTACTTTTAATCGTGTCGCACGTGTTTCATACAAACTTTAAACATTTTTATGTACTTGGTATGGAAACTACTTTTGTAAACTTTGAAACACCCTTATTTATGAAATGAATGCGACATACTTTTCGGTCAAACTTTGTTATAAAGACTTACGACCATGTAATGGGACCATACGTAGATGACGCCGTCATTTGACGATTTGTCGGGGTCGCTACAAGTGGTATCAGAGCTTTGGTTGTAGGGATTTAGAGTTCATTGGTGTCAACCCCGAGTCATAGGGTACATTGGTGAGTCTAGACTACAACCGGCATATAGACTTGACATAGGAATTACTTGACAAATTGTGCATTTATACTCTAACTCTTCTACTCATATCTACTCTTATTCTATCTAAATCTTGCGTTATATAATTTAATTGACACGCCACCTTGACTATATGATGTAATGTCGAATGCACATATGAATTAGGGTAATATAATTCCCGAAAATTATATTACGGTGACTCATATGAACATACCGACATTATGACATAAAGAATTTAAGGCGGGTCAAGGATAATTTTCTCTCTATCTTTATCCCATATCACGGTTAGTATTATTTAGAATACTAACCAACGGTATTCTTTTGTTTTGAAGGAACAATGGCTCCTCGCCGTGTACGACGCAATGAAACTCCCGAACAAGCCTTACAACGCATGATAGCCACCGCCGTAGATGCGGCCATGGCCGGTCACTCGTCTAACAACAACAATAACACCAACCACAACAACAATAACCAAGGAGCCGGTAACTCTAGCGAAGGGTGCTCCTACAAAGCTTTCATGGGGTGCAAACCTCACACTTATGATGGAACCGGGGGACCGGTTGTGCTTACTCGTTGGTTTGAACAAACCGAGGCCGTCTTTAGCATAAGCGGTTGTCGGGATCAAGACAAGGTCAAATACTCCACCCACACTTTCTCTGGAATTGCTCTAACATGGTGGAACACCTATGTTCAATCGGTGGGTACCGATGAAGCTCATGCCCTCTCTTGGGCCGATCTAAGGGAAAAGATGATTGTTGAATATTTTCCGCGCGAAGAAACCCGAAAGCTTGAGGAAGAACTAAGAGCTTTGAAAGCGGTCGAAAACGATCTTAAAGCTTATAATCAATGCTTCGCCGAACTATCCTTGATGTGTCCTAATCTTGTTAACCCCGAATCTCAAAGGATTGAGCTCTACATGCTCGGTCTTCCAAAAAGCATCAAACAAGGGGTGATGTCATCCAAACCCACTACTCATCAAGCCGCTATGAACATGGCTCGCCAACTAATTGAAACGGTTGACGAAATCATAGTGCCGGCTCCTAAGGCCGAGGACAAGTCGGGTGGCAACAAAAGGAAATGGGAAGCCACTCCATCAACCAACTACAACAACACCTTCACCAAAAAGCCTTTCAACAACGACGGCAAGAAGGGTTATGTCGGAAACTTACCTTTTTGCAACAAATGCCACAAGCATCATCACGGCGAATGTA
The DNA here is from genome assembly GCF_046630445.1 of Rutidosis leptorrhynchoides. Lineage (NCBI taxonomy): Eukaryota > Viridiplantae > Streptophyta > Magnoliopsida > Asterales > Asteraceae > Rutidosis > Rutidosis leptorrhynchoides. Next base: position 561,554,996 of record NC_092333.1, read on the forward strand.
ACAAGCTAGTTTGTCACCGTTGCCAAGGTGTTGGTCATAGGGCCAACAATTGCACAAGCACCGCCCCCGTTGCTCGAAAGGGGCCCAATCCTCCAAAAACGGTCACTTGTTACGAATGTGGCCAAACGGGCCATTATAAGAACGAATGCCCGAAAAAGAAAGCCAACCCCAACAACCGAGGCCGAGCCTTTAACATCAACACCGAGGAAGCCCGAGATGACAATGAACTAGTCACGGGTACGTTTCTTCTCAACAACTCTTATGTTACTTGCTTATTCGATTCGGGTGCCGATAAATGTTTTGTGTCTAAGACTTTGGCTCCTACCCTTTGCACTCCACCACACCCTTTAGATACTACTTATTCCATCGAAGTGGCCGACGGAAAACTCTTAAGTGCCGACACATATTACCGGGGGTGTACTTTGAACATTTTGGGTAAGGAATTTGAAATTGACTTGATACCCATGGAATTAGGGAGTTTTGATGTAATAATCGGTATGAATTGGATGGTCAAAAATAAATCTCACATTCTTTGCGATCTTCACGCAAACCGAATTCCTATCGAGAATGGTGAACCATTGATTGTCTATGGCGACAAAAATTGCACCGGACTCAATCTCGTTTCGTACCTTAAAGTTCGAAAGCTACTTCACAAAGGTTGTTTCGCGATTCTTGCTCACGTTAAGAAAGTCGAGGCCGACGAAAAGCGCATCGAAGATGTGCCAATTGTTAGTGACTTTTCCGATGTATTTCCCGACGAATTACCGGGTCTTCCACCTCATCGACCGGTTGAATTTCAAATCGATCTTATTCCAGGAGCCGCACCCGTAGCGCGTGCACCATATAGACTCGCTCCATCTGAATTGCAAGAATTACAAAGTCAAATCCAAGAGTTACTTGACCGTGGTTTCATTCAACCTAGCCATTCACCATGGGGCGCTCCGATTTTATTCGTCAAGAAGAAAGACGGATCCCTACGAATGTGCATTGATTATCGTGAACTAAACAAATTGACAGTTAAGAACCGATATCCCTTTCCTCGCATCGATGATCTCTTTGATCAACTACAAGGTTCTCGTGTATATTCAAAAATCGATCTCCGTTCGGGTTATCATCAACTAAGGGTTAAGGGGGAAGATGTCTCCAAAACCGCTTTCCGGACTCGTTATGGTAGTTATGAATTCCTTGTCATGCCTTTCGGTCTCACTAACGCACCGGCGGTGTTCATGGATCTCATGAACCGCGTGTGCAAACCTTACCTCGACAAATTCGTTATCGTGTTCATTGACGATATTTTGGTCTATTCTAAAAGCGAAGAGGAACACAAAGAACATCTCCGACTCGTGCTCGAGCTCTTGAGAAAAGAGCAACTATATGCCAAGTTCTCCAAGTGTGAATTTTGGTTAAAGGAAGTTCAATTTCTTGGTCATGTTGTAAGTGATCAAGGCATTAAAGTCGATCCAGCAAAAATCGAAGCCATTAGTAAATGGGAGACTCCTACTACTCCTACTCAAATTCGTCAATTCTTGGGTCTCGCCGGATACTATCGTAAATTCATCAAGGATTTCTCCCTAATCGCTCGTCCTTTAACCGCGTTAACTCACAAGGAACGAAAATTCGTTTGGACATCCGAACAAGAAACCGTTTTACAAATCTTGAAAACTAAACTAACCACCGCTCCTATCTTGTCACTTCCCGAAGGCAATGATGATTTTGTTGTATATTGTGATGCCTCGAAAAACGGTTATGGGTGTGTACTAATGCAAAGAAAGAAAGTCATTGCTTATGCCTCTCGACAACTCAAGGTTCACGAACGAAACTACACGACACATGATCTTGAACTCGGTGCCGTCATCTTTGCACTTAAGCTATGGAGACATCATCTTCTTGGTACCAAGAGTACTATCTTTACCGATCACAAAAGTCTCCAACATATCTTCGATCAAAAGCAACTAAACATGAGACAACGAAGGTGGATTGAGACCTTGAACGATTATAATTGCGAGCTTCGTTACCACCCCGGGAAGGCAAATGTAGTGGCCGATGCCTTAAGTCGAAAGGAAAGAGCGGTGCCTCTTCGTGTCCGAGCTTTGAATATCACCATCCACTCCAACCTTAATAGCCAAATTCGGGTAGCCCAAGATGAAGCTCTTAAGGACAACAACATCGCACGCGAACTTTTAAACATTCTCGTCTCCCGATTCGAAGTTAAGGAGACCGGACTTCGATATTACGCCGGAAAAATTTGGGTGCCTAGATATGGCGATCTACGAAACCTCATCCTAGACGAAGCCCACAAATCGCGATACTCGATTCATCCCGGCGCCAATAAGATGTACCATGACCTTAAAGAACAATATTGGTGGCCGAACATCAAAAAGGAGGTTGCTAGATACGTCGCCAATTGTTTGACTTGCGCTAAAGTCAAAGCCGAACACCAAAGACCGTCCGGGTTACTTCAACAACCCGAGATCCCGCAATGGAAGTGGGAAAGGATCACGATGGATTTTATCACCAAACTACCGAAAACGTCGGGCGGTTATGATACAATTTGGGTCATTGTTGACCGTCTCACCAAATCCGCGCAGTTTCTCGCCATGAAAGAAACCGACAAAATGGAGAAACTTGCACGACTTTACATTAAAGAGATTGTAGCCCGACACGGAGTACCGTTATCGATTATCTCAGACCGAGATGGTCGTTTCGTTTCTAGATTTTGGCGTACGTTACAAGAAGCGTTGGGAACGCGTTTGGACATGAGCACCGCATATCATCCCCAAACCGATGGGCAAAGTGAACGTACAATACAAACCTTAGATGATATGTTACGAGCCTGCATTGTTGATTTTGGAAAAGCTTGGGACAATCACTTACCTCTCGCCGAATTCTCTTACAATAATAGTTATCACGCGAGTATTAAGGCCGCACCTTTTGAAGCGTTATATGGTCGAAAATGTCGCTCTCCTCTTTGTTGGGCCGAAGTGGGTGACGTGCAAATTTCCGGGCCCGAACTCATTCACGAAACAACCGAAAAGATTCTTCAAATCCGAGATAGGCTTCGGACGGCCCGGAGTCGTCAAAAATGCTATACCGACAAAAGACGCAAAGACCACGAATTTCAAGTCGGTGACCGCGTCATGTTAAAATTCGCACCTTGGAAAGGTGTCATCCGTTTTGGGAAACGTGGGAAACTAAATCCGCGGTACGTTGGTCCTTTCGAAATCTTAGAGCGTATTGGAACCGTTGCTTATCGTTTAAACCTTCCGCCTCAACTAAGCTCCGTCCATCCTACTTTTCATGTATCTAACTTGAAGAAGTGTCTCGCCGAGCCCGATATCGTCGTCCCTCTCGAGGAACTTACTATTAATGACAAACTCCATTTTGTGGAGGAACCGGTTGAAATTGTGGACTACGTCGAGAAGGAATTAAAACAAAGCCGGATCCCGATTGTTAAGGTCCGTTGGAATGCCAAAAGGGGACCCGAGTTTACTTGGTAAAGAGAAGATCAAATGCGAAAGAAACACCCTCATCTATTCCCGGTCCCGGAAACGTCAGATTCCGAGGAAGAAACAACGACTACTACGCCTACCTAAATTTCGGGACGAAATTTCTTTTAAGGTGTAGGTAATGTAACATCCCGCCTTTTTCCGTTTACTTTTCCGTTTAACTATTTAAGTTCCGTTATATGTTTATAACACATCCCGTTAATATGCGTTGAATTATCTCGTTTAGGTAATTCCCGCACCCGGTTTAAAGTTGAGGGACCAAACTTGCCAAAGGTTGAAACATTTGACTAGGTCAAAGAGTCAACCCTTATTCTCATCCATTCATTCATCTCTTTCATTTTACTACTTCACCTTTTCTCTCAAAACCCTCAAACCTTCAATCATCATCCAAATTCGTTCAAGAAGGATTCGATCAAAACAAATTGCATATTTGAACTCCTCGTGATCTCCTCTTCGTTTCCATACCGATTTCATCAATTTTGGGTAACTTTCTAAAATCACTAATTCTTGTGTTCTTGAGATTTTTAAGTTATAAGGTTGTTAATTAGTGTCTATGGCTCGAGTCTAGTTTGTTTATGTGATTTGTATGCTCGTTTTTGATATTTTGATGTAACTAGTTCATATTGAAAGATGACATGCTTAATCTTGAAATTTGAGTGTTCATATGTTGTTTGATGCTAAGAGTTCATGTTTTAATTGTGTTTCTAGTGTTACTAGCTTCATTATGATGTATAGTTTGATTAATGAAACCTCCTAAACTTGATTATGAAATTTGGTGAATTTAGGTTAAGGTTTCATGAACTTAAAATGGACTTTTAATGATTTGAATGACATGGAATGTTAGTTGTAAGTGTTAGGTTGTGTTGTATGCTTAATTACCTTCGAAACGGCATATTGTTCATGTAATTTGGTTACCGAATCATTAAATGGCATTTATGACTTGTATGCATTGAATGAGGAACATTGATGGCGGTTTTTGGTAGTTGTAAGTGGAATTTTGATTAATGAAAAGTGCTTAGTTATGTTCCTTGTCAAATTACCTTTCCGATGATATAAAATACATATCTTGATTGTTTGCGGGTCATGAAATGTGTTGGTTTGTGTTTTGATTCGTGCATTTAAGAGTTGCAGCAAACAAGGCCTGGAAACCCCCTTGGACGCCGTCCAGATACTCAGGACGCCATCCCACTTTTAGAACCTGGACACCGTCTAGCTTCTCAGGACGTCGTCCCACCTTTAAAACCTGGACGCCGTCCAGCTATATGGGACGCCGTCCCGTTTGCCTAAAACTGGCTGTTTGCTTGACCTTTTGACGAAAAATGTTTGGCATGTTCTAGACCTCCAATTTACATGTAACTTGTTTTAAAATACTTATATATGAATAACTAGCATAGAAAATTTGTCCGAGACCCGACCCGAACGTGTTGACTTTTTGTTGACTTTGACCGACCAAAGTTTGACTTTTTGTCGAACTTAACCAAATGATTATGCAACCCTCCTAACTTGTTTATATACTTGTACCTTGCATGAAACTTGACAATTTGATTGCACATGCTACATAATTGAGTCGTATTGAGCCATAGGACTAATTGAACATCTTTGACCCTTCGTAACTATCGTTATTGATACAACCTATTTGTTTAGGTCAAGACTAGCATTGTTCTTTGCACACGTTACTTGTCGAAGTACTTTTTGGTTCATGCATACAAGGTGAGATCATAGTCCCACTTTTACTCTTTTTGAACTTACTTTTGGGATGAGAAAACATAAACGTTCTTTTAAACTACGTGAACACAAGTACTGGGAAAACAAACATTCTACATACGAGTTTGAACACAAATCCTCAATTCGATTATCATTAGTTACATCAGATGGTGTAAGCAAGAACTTATGTTATATGGCCATATGGGTTTGACAAACCCTCACTTCGGACGGTTCGCTACCGTCTACGGGTGAAATATATTTTCGGGAAACAGTGTATGTTCTAACACTATTATTACGGGGTTCAACGGACGGAGTGTTAAGCTTTGATAATTGAGTGCTCGTGAATATTAACTTTTAGAATGTACTATGACTTTATCGATGTTGCAAATCTTGTGGTTCAACTTACTTTTACTCACTTACTTATTTAAACCTATGATTTCACCAACGTTTTCGTTGACAGATTCTCTATGTTTTTCTCAGGTCCTTGAACTTAGGTGATATATGTTTCCGCTCTTACTTTTTGATACTTGCATTAGATGTCGAGTATACTTGCATACGTGGAGCGTCTTTTTGACTACTTTTAATCGTGTCGCACGTGTTTCATACAAACTTTAAACATTGTTATGTACTTGGTATGGAAACTACTTTTGTAAACTTTGAAACACCCTTATTTATGAAATGAATGCGACATACTTTTCGGTCAAACTTTGTTATAAAGACTTACGACCATGTAATGGGACCATACGTAGATGACGCCGTCATTTGACGATTTGTCGGGGTCGCTACAGTTATTGATGTTAGATTTCGACAAGTAGTGTTGAAGACCTTGTATCGAAAGTCTGCTCTTCCTGCGATGTTGAGTTTGCGTGTCCCATGTTTGATTGGCGGTATAAAAAAAGATGTTCTTGGTTGAAAGGGTTAGCTTTGGGTTATTGTTTTGACTATCTTCAAGTGGGAGATTGTTAGATGTGTAAAGGATATCAAAATAAAGGAAGAAATTTGGATATGCTTTAAGGCGCGTCGCGGCCTCCTTTGGCGCGTCACAGCCTACACGGGTAAAGATGTTTGAGCTGAAGACTTGTTCTGTTCCGGATTTACACTTGGGAGTGCGTCGCGGCCCTCTAGGGGCGTGTCGCTGCTTCGATTGACGGAGGAAACTTCCAGAATTGTTTCTTTCTAGTTCCTTAAGTTGTTTTGTACCTATAAATACATCATATTGTAACCCTAAAGCAGATAACCACGTAATTTCCTTTTGTGACAACCCGGAAATTTCCAACCAAATTTAAACTTTAATCTTTATATGTTTCCGACACGATAAGCAATATTTGTTAAGTTAAATTTCAAGAATTTTAAACTATGTTCATACATTCATTCAACCTCGACCAAGTTCCAACGATTCACGAACTATTAAACGAATATGATTATATATGTATATGTGTATATGTATTATAACTTGAAACGTAAACAAAATATTAGATTAAATACTTTATATGATTGTATCTGTTTCAAAATGTTTATCAATGGAATTAGAAGATAAGATCAAATGATTGAATTATCAGATATATTAAATTATGATTACAAGTCTCTGTTGAAAGGCCCACGTTGATTTGAGAAATCTTTCCATTTTAACAATATTCGAAAAATGGTAAAGTGATTTATAAATAAGAACAAATTGTCAATCATTGAGAACTAGACAAAGGATAGTGGAAGATTGAATCTCATAAAGACTCGATTGATCTATTTAGTTTCAAACGTACAAAAACGTTTTTAGTTTAAAAAGAACTTTATTATTAAAACGTATATAACTTTTATAAATATCTAGAACCACTTTTGACAACTCATTACTTAACTAGTATGATAAAGATAACGATATTTATATTTTATTTTATTAAATATATATAACGATTTAAATTAATATTATATATATTTATACGCGTATTATACGTACATAGTTTTATACTTTTACTATACTAAAACTTTACCTTTACTTTATTTTTACTTTACTTTAACTTTAATAATTCACTTTAATAATTCATACTTTAATAATTCACTTTAATAATTCATACTTTAATAATTCACTTTAATAATTCATACTTTAATAATTCACTTTAATAATTCATACTTTAATAATTCACTTTAATAATTCATACTTTAATAATTCACTTTAATAATTCATACTTTAATAATTCACTTTAATAATTCAAAAATCTATTATAAATAGAATTCAATAGGTTTCATTATTTCATAGAAACTTGAAAATATTTTTCTCTAAACTCTCTCAATCGATTTACATATATATATTTACTCCGTATTATTTCAAGATATTATTAGTATATATAAAATATTACGACGGAGTGCTGTCCAAGTGATTTCGAAATTGTTTTTCGAGTAGGATAGGATTAAGGAAATTATGGGTTATAGCTATGGAGGTGATTGAGTATGGTTCATGGGTATGCTCGTGAGGTCAATATAGTGTTTATCATTTCCGTTGCGTCTACGTACCTTTCCTACAATATTGAATCTCAATATTGATACGTGAGTACTCATAATTTAACTTTTACATACTAATAGTGTATCCCTGACTAGTGCTCGAGTATTTAGGATTATGCATGCTTGTACTTTTGATATTGCCCTTAGACATGTTAGGTTGAATCTTGAATTAGTTACACTTGCGGTTGAGATAAGGTATAAGATATGCATGTCCTTGGAAAGCTAGCGAAAAATTAAGAACTTTTCCTTTAGATATCGAATGGTTTCGATGAACGGATTAGAAGTTATAATCAATTGAATTTTCGATATTTTTATTAAAAATGATTATTATTATTATTATTGTCGTTTTTATCGTCGTTCTAGTTTTATCTTATTATTATCATTATTATTATCTTTATCAATAAAATGGATTTATCATTAAAAATTGTTATTTTTTTTATTATTACTATCGTTATTATCGTTAAAGTTATAATTAGTATTATTATTATTATCCAATTATTATTATTATTATTAGTATTATTATTATTATTATTATTATTATTATCATTATTAATATATATATCATTATTTAAAGATGGTTATCGTTTTTGTTATTATTATTATTACTATATTATCATTAAGATAATTATTAGTATTATCGTTAATAATGTTATAGTAACTATCATTATTAATATTAGTGTAATTAAAACAAATATTTGTAACACCTAATTATTTTGATTACTATTATTATCATTATTATGAACACGATATAAAAGACGATTAAAAGCTATTAAACGAAACGATTAGGAAATAATGAGTAAGAGTATCATGATGAAATTAAAATATTATAAGATATTGATTTAGATAAAATTATCGTTCTTATTATTTTTATTATTACTATTATTATTAAAAGTATCGTTAGTATTAAAACTAGCATTTTAAAAAAAATTATCATTTTAATAGAAATGTCATTGTTACTATAAAATATCATTATTATTATTATTTTTATTTTAAAGATAATATTAAAAATTATCGTAAATATTAAGGTTATCATAATTAGAATTATCGTTTTATCATAATGTCATCCTTGTAATTATAAATATTGATATTTTTATAATAATTATTATTATTACAAAATAATACAACTTTTACTTACTATCATTATAGATATTATTTTATCAAATAAATATGTGATACAAACATATTAGACTACGTCTAATAACTTACTTTAATAATACCTATCATATTATCTTTATGATATTAAATGAACCCTATAAATTTTATTACTTAATATATATAAAAGTATATTTTATTATATAAATTTAATATAAAATTTTATTTATTAATAAATAAATTATATTATTTACTCTAATAAATCTTTTAAAAATATTTAAAAATATAAAACGACGATATTTAAACTATATATTAATCATGTATAGATTTTTGGAAATTATTTTGAGTCAAATTTACTTTTGTTGACTTTTGCATATTAGTCTCGAGCATTAGGATTGTGGTACACTATGACTTGACCTAATTTGTTAGACAAATATTGACCAACACATAAATATATATAATTAATTTAGGTTCGTGAATCTGAGGCCAACCTTGCACTTGTTCAATGACGTTATATGTATTTTTACTACAAAATACAGTATGGTGAGTTTCATTTGCTCCCTTTTTAAATGCTTTTGCAATATATATTTTTGGGACTGAGAATACATGCGCTGCTTTATAAATGTTTGACGAAATAGACACAAGTACTTAAAACTACATTCTATGGTTGAATTATCGAAATCGAATATGCCCCTTTTTATTAAGTCTGGTAATCTAAGAATTAGGGAACAGACACCCTAATTGACGCGAATCCTAAAGATAGATCTATTGGGCCTAACAAACCCCATCCAAAGTACCGGATGCTTTAGTACTTCGAAATTTATATCATGTCCGAAGGAGGATCCCGGAATGATGGGGATATTCTTATATGTATCTAGTTAATGTCGGTTACCAGGTGTTCACCATATGAATGATTATTTTTGTCTCTATGCATGGGACGTATATTTATGAGAACTGGAAATGAAATTCTTGTGGTCTATTAAAATGATGGAAATAAATGATTGTGATAAACTAATGAACTCACCAACCTTTTGGTTGACACTTTAAAGCATGTTTATTCTCAGGTGTTAAAGAAATCTTCTGCTGTGCATTTGCTCATTTTAAAGATATTACTTGGAGTCTTTCATAGTATATTTCGAAGAACGTTGCATTCGAGTCATTGAGTTCATCAAAGATTATTATTAAATTAATTTATAGTTGGATAGTGGATGTTATGAAATGGTATGCATGCCTGTCAATTTTCGATGTAAAGAAAGTTTGTCTTTTAAAAACGAATGCAATGTTTGTAAAATGTATCATATAGAGGTCAAATACCTCGCAATGTAATCAACTATTGTGAATCGTTTATAATGTATATGAACGGGTCCTTTCAGTTGGTATCAGAGCGGTGGTCTTAGCGAACCAGGTCTGCATTAGTGTGTCTAACTGATAAGTCGATAGGATGCATTAGTGAGTCTGGACTTCGACCGTGTCGGCATGTCAAAAGTTTTACTTATCATTTTATGTCGAAAATTAACTACTTATCATCCTCAGGAAATTACCTGCTTATCATTTTTAGTCTAAGACACGTCTTGCTGCATTGATTGCATGAATAGTGTATAGACAAAAATTCATATCTTAGCATATCTGCTAAATCATATCTTATCGTATCTGTTACTTTAAACTTTGCCTGACATATCCCGCAAAGTCCTCCGTAATCTACGAAATCTTTTGATCTATATATATATATATATATATATATATATATATATATATATATATATATATATATATATATATATATATATATATATATATATATATATATATGTATATATATATATATATATGTATATATATGTATATATATATATGTATATATATATATATATATATATATTCTATGTAATTAGAATACCATTCGTTAGTCAAAATCATTTCATATCGAAAAAAAAAAAAATCCTTTATCCAATCGTACGAAATGGAATTCGTCATCAGTTCAAGTCACTCAGATTCTGAAATGGAATCCCATTCAAGCTCTGAAAGTAGTGTGACCGGAATAGATCAACCAATCAGTCATCACCTATTCTGGATGAATTGGGGATGGGTTCGTAGCCTCCTCAATCATTGGAGACAAGAAGAAGGTGATCCCTTCCATCCACCGCATTGCCCTCTTAACGAAGAACCTGAAGCACTTACCAGCGAACCTGTCCAAAACACCATTTTCTCGCTCATTTCCAGAGTATCTCGTCACGATTATATATTACATCAAATTTTAGATTTTATTTATCCGCTCGTCCGAACCGACAATCACCCCGGTGTAATAGAAGAAGTCAACGAGCTTCGCGCTCGGGTAGTGGCTTTGGAGAATATGGTGCAGAGATTACAAACGCCAGCAGCAGCATCAGCAGCATAACCAGTACTACCATCATCAACGCCAACAGTACCATTACCACCTCCAACCACAACCGCGTCGTAGACCTCAACTTCACAATCTGTCCCACGAGCATCAACGTCATACGCACCATAGATACCAAGGAGTACCAACAATAATAACTGACGAAGTATTAATTCATAACTTCATTGGAGAAACATTCCGCGGCGATTAAGTAATCTCTAAAGTCTTAGAGATTATCTAATCTAGCCCTAACCATAAATCAGTTAAGCGAACCAAAATGATAGAAGGAAGAGTAGAAACCCTGACAAAAATGGTGTGTGATTAACAAGCTAAACTTGCTTTACCAACATCATCAACAGTACCGTCAGCGTTACCAGCATCGTTAGTACAGTCAACATCCGAATCAACAACACCGATAACATCACAAACTCCGTCAGTTCAAGAATCACTGTGGACATCATTACGAATCAATAACGTGTATATTGTATCAACGAGTTATGAAGAATTAACTCATTCCCTCTGAAGAAATTATATGTATATTATATATATATATATATATATATATATATATATATATATATATATATATATATATATATATATATATATATATATATATATATATATATATATTGAAATAAATCTTTCCGTGCTAAGCTATTGTGTGTGAATCTTAACTACTCGGTTAATTCATATTACAAATATGCAATAATGTACGTCCTTCGGCCGCAACTTAACCAGCGTTAACTACAATCTCTGTCGCAATTCAACAAATTCCAATTCATAATAAATCAAGTATATATTTGATTTTACACTTTCATCATCGATGTACCCGAAACTTTTCAGATAACATCATTCGTACTTTGCTAAATTCACAAGAATTCCACGAACCGAACATCATACATCAACAAATAACGAAGTATTGATTCATAATTTCAATGTCATTAAAGAAATACTGCGTAAAAGTTATGTACTTTTTAAAGCCTTTAGGGATTATACAATTCTAGTTTCAACCGTAAATCAAATGAGTTTAATTTAACATTAACTCATTAAATCTATGTTACATCTGAAGAAAATATACATATATATATTTTCATAAAGACTGTAATAAAATTCTTTTGTACAAAATATTAATTGTGAATTTTTTTTTAACAGGTAGGTAATACCCGAGAGATATATAAATTCACAATTAATATGTTACATTCTTCGAATCTGATTCAGCAAATCATCCATTATACTCCCTACTTTCACAACAATATACATTCTTTTATAGAAATCAAAACAACCATACTCATTTAAAATTTAATTACATATTCTGATTTTGAAATCTCAAAATTCAACTTGAGATATGACCAAAATCATCACTCTTAGATCCTTACATCTTTCACAAGCTATATTTTGACTTCAAAACTATGTTAGAACATCAAATGTATGTTAACGATTACAATCTGTGTTCAAACCCTTCGAAAATTTCTGAAGACACTTCGAATGATGAGCAATCGAGATGATGATCCAACCACATGTTACCCACAGTTATGTACCCGAAAAACTCTTGAAACCAAAGTAAAAATTTAAACAACGTATCCGCGTCACATTCTTTGGCATTTATTAGCAAAAATAACTTTGCTACTCCTATTCAAAGTAGCCAGTTTTGTCACAGCTCCAGCAAGTCAATTTCGAATTTTCAGTCAGACTAACCTTATTATAACCTTGAGATATACACCATCGTTACCAGGGAACCTTTTACATTCCACCACATTATTAGCAGATGTACCAACAACTTCATTACCCTTTGACTTTACCCTCTCCAAAAAGTCATTATAATTATTCATTGAAACCCCATCATTTACTCATTCGCATCTTGTAATGAGAATTGCCATACGAATCATTGGGAATTAGCAATCAGTATTTTGAAATCTCGCAGCATGTCTACGCCAACAGTTATATGTGTATATATAACGTCTATCTTCTGGACTTAATTTGAATATGAAGTTTCTGAAAAACACTCCGAACTACGAATTGGTTCTCCGAAAATGAAAAAATTGCTGATGAAGCAGCAAAAACTATAAATGAATTTAAACGGTAAAAGCTGGATGATAATGATGAAGTGTGCTGGCAAAGCGCTGGAAAAAGAGAAGTTTTGGAACTGGAAAATGGATTGAGCAAAGTAGGAAGGAGGCTGTGGACAAATTACAAAGACTGAACCTGACTTCAAAGGATCCAAATGATTCAGTACCTGCTGAAGTCATTAACGAATACCTTGCTCCTGACTCTAAACCTCTGCGGACAATATTCTTCATCATCCTCTGATATTAGAAATTCTAAAATATCATCATATCTTTCATTATAAATATCCTCCATATTTTTGAAGTTATTTTCTTAATTTTTCTTATTTGAAATCATTTACCTCTTCGCGCTATCTGTATTACATCATAAAAGAAACTATTTTAGTTTCTAAATTCTGAAACATTCAAGTTTAAAATAGGAATATTTTGAAGTAGTGTTAGGAACTGAAGCATGAATTAGTATAATATAATGACACTTGATCAATGTGATTATATTACAGTAAGTCATGATGAGTTTCTAAATGGAACGTGATAATTCACAGATCATAACATCATCATGTGCCATGTTATACGACTCTTGTATTCTATTTAACCTCTAAAATATCAAGAAAATATTTCTCGATGATTCGGCCTTTTCCAAGGTATTCTAGTAATTTGACAAGTCAAGATCGTGCCATCACAATTTTCTTCCTAGAACATTAACAATGTTCATTCCGAAATTCATATCTGTGAATTCTGGACCATTACAAGCGGTGCTTAATCGCAAGAAGAAGAAACGAAAAGACAAAACTCCGAAATAGAAATTGGGGTATAAATTGCAGCAAATAAAAGAGAGCATTAACTGTGAATGATAATGATTATAGAAGACAGAAGCAGAGACTTTGAAATATAAGGGAACATATAAAGCCCAATGACAAACCAGAAATTATAAACCATATATATCGATGCATATAGCAATATAAAGACACGGGAGAACTAGAAACACTATAAACCCAAGAGTATAGTAGAAGTAAATAGATTCTTCCGGCGGTAGATGAAAAAGAAGAATGACCGATATGAAAGTTAGAAGTATATCGAGAATCAGAACTGGATGGAGCATATTGATGAATACTTTAAAATATGAGTTGAAGGGGAAAGAATAGAAGGTGATGAAACATGACTAGGAACTTAGAAATCAACAGATTTAACTCACACAATGGCGGAATAAGTGAATCAAACCCTCTAGTGAATAGGTTAAGTTTTTTTGATTAATTTAGTTAAACCACAACTAAATCATATGTGATTAGATCAACACCTAGAGCTATTATTCACCACCTGGGTGATTTGGACTGAGAGAGAATCGGAGGAGCTTACTAGATCTGAGTGTGTGTAACAAATGAGAGGCTTAACCTAAAATGAAGAACATAAGACTTTATATACCCCTGCTGTTGACTCACCCATATGATTCATTCATCACACGTACGAGTTGGCTTCATTAGCCGTACGGGTGATCACTCACTCGTGTCTTCTCATTTAGGTTGTAATTGTGACTTAGCTCAGCATCAACCGTGCGTATGAGCCTGTCAGCCGTACTAGTGAGGCTTCACTCGTACTTCTGACTAAGTCTAACATAGTCAAACATCTAAATCTCGTTCCTGCAGTTCCTGTAACCACATACAAACACGGATAGGATAATAACGAGCAATCATGGTGGCCTGTAAACTGTTGTACATGCAATGGACGTAGGTAGATGTCTAGGGACTTGCATAAAATGCATCAACAGAAGGTGTGAGTTGTAAGGAAACGAAGGAGGTGAATTTATAAGAAAATCTCCGACAGAACAATTAAAATGGACGATCGCATTTAAAGCGGATCCTAATTCCCTTGATTACCGGAGAGTCAAATCTTATTAAGAAGATTTTCTTTAAATCCCTTGAAATCTGGGAATCAATCATATCTACGTCAAATGATAAGATGAATCTACACTTACTCATTTCACTCTTCTATGTTAGCTTCATTCGTACTCTTCATATAAATGGATTGTTTATCCAAATTATTCGCTGATGATAAAACTCTAATTTTCAGCCCGTATGCATCATGAAAACATACTTATTATCATTCACGACCTTTCCACTCAAATTTCGGGACGAAATTTCTTTAACTGGTAGGTACTGTGACAACCCGGAAATTTCCAACCAAATTTAAACTTTAATCTTTATATGTTTCCGACACGATAAGCAATATTTGTTAAGTTAAATTTCAAGAATTTTAAACTATGTTCATACATTCATTCAACCTCGACCAAGTTCCAACGATTCACGAACTATTAAACGAATATGATTATATATGTATATGTGTATATGTATTATAACTTGAAACGTAAACAAAATATTAGATTAAATACTTTATATGATTGTATCTGTTTCAAAATGTTTATCAATGGAATTAGAAGATAAGATCAAATGATTGAATTATCAGATATATTGAATTATGATTACAAGTCTCTGTTGAAAGGCCCACGTTGATTTGAGAAATCTTTCCATTTTAACAATATTCGAAAAATGGTAAAGTGATTTATAAATAAGAACAAATTGTCAATCATTGAGAACTAGACAAAGGATAGTGGAAGATTGAATCTCATAAAGACTCGATTGATCTATTTAGTTTCAAACGTACAAAAACGTTTTTAGTTTAAAAAGAACTTTATTATTAAAACGTATATAACTTTTATAAATATCTAGAACCACTTTTGACAACTCATTACTTAACTAGTATGATAAAGATAACGATATTTATATTTTATTTTATTAAATATATATAACGATTTAAATTAATATTATATATATTTATACGCGTATTATACGTACATAGTTTTATACTTTTACTATACTTAAACTTTACCTTTACTTTATTTTTACTTTACTTTAACTTTAATAATTCACTTTAATAATTCATACTTTAATAATTCACTTTAATAATTCATACTTTAATAATTCACTTTAATAATTCGTACTTTAATAATTCACTTTAATAATTCATACTTTAATAATTCACTTTAATAATTCATACTTTAATAATTCACTTTAATAATTTAAAAATCTATTATAAATAGAATTCAATAGGTTTCATTATTTCATAGAAACTTAAAAATATTTTTCTCTAAACTCTCTCAATCGATTTACATATATATATTTACTCCGTATTATTTCAAGATATTATTAGTATATATAAAATATTACGACGGAGTGCTGTCCAAGTGATTTCGAAATTGTTTTTCGAGTAGGATAGGATTAAGGAAATTATGGGTTATAGCTATGGAGGTGATTGAGTATGGTTCATGGGTATGCTCGTGAGGTCAATATAGTGTTTATCATTTCCGTTGCGTCTACGTACCTTTCCTACAATATTGAATCTCAATATTGATACGTGAGTACTCATAATTTAACTTTTACATACTAATAGTGTATCCCTGACTAGTGCTCGAGTATTTAGGATTATGCATGCTTGTACTTTTGATATTGCCCTTAGACATGTTAGGTTGAATCTTGAATTAGTTACACTTGCGGTTGAGATAAGGTATAAGATATGCATGTCCTTGGAAAGCTAGCGAAAAATTAAGAACTTTTCCTTTAGATATCGAATGATTTCGATGAACGGATTAGAAGTTATAATCAATTGAATTTTCGATATTTTTATTAAAAATGATTATTATTATTATTGTCGTTTTTATCGTCGTTCTAGTTTTATCTTATTATTATCATTATTATTATCTTTATCAATAAAATGGATTTATCATTAAAAATTGTTATTTTTTTTATTATTACTATCGTTATTATCGTTAAAGTTATAATTAGTATTATCATTATTATCCAATTATTATTATTATTATTAGTATTATTATTATTATTATTATTATTATCATTATTAATATATATATCATTATTTAAAGATGGTTATCGTTTTTGTTATTATTATTATTACTATATTATCATTAAGATAATTATTAGTATTATCGTTAATAATGTTATAGTAACTATCATTATTAATATTAGTATAATTAAAACAAATATTTGTAACACCTAATTATTTTGATTACTATTATTATCATTATTATGAACACGATATAAAAGACGATTAAAAGCTATTAAACGAAACGATTAGGAAATAATGAGTAAGAGTATCATGATGAAATTAAAATATTATAAGATATTGATTTAGATAAAATTATCGTTCTTATTATTTTTATTATTACTATTATTATTAAAAGTATCGTTAGTATTAAAACTAGCATTTTAAAAAAAAATTATCATTTTAATAGAAATGTCATTATTACTATAAAATATCATTATTATTATTATTTTTATTTTAAAGATAATATTAAAAATTATCGTAAATATTAAGGTTATCATAATTAGAATTATCGTTTTATCATAATGTCATCCTTGTAATTATAAATATTGATATTTTTATAATAATAATTATTATTACAAAATAATACAACTTTTACTTACTATCATTATAGATATTATTTTATCAAATAAATATGTGATACAAACATATTAGACTACGTCTAATAACTTACTTTAATAATACCTATCATATTATCTTTATGATATTAAATGAACCCTATAAATTTTATTACTTAATATATATAAAAGTATATTTTATTATATAAATTTAATATAAAATTTTATTTATTAATAAATAAATTATATTATTTACTCTAATAAATCTTTTAAAAATATTTAAAAATATAAAACGACGATATTTAAACTATATATTAATCATGTATAGATTTTTGGAAATTATTTTGAGTCAAATTTACTTTTGTTGACTTTTGCATATTAGTCTCGAGCATTAGGATTGTGGTACACTATGACTTGACCTAATTTGTTAGACAAATATTGACCAACACATAAATATATATAATTAATTTAGGTTCGTGAATCTGAGGCCAACCTTGCACTTGTTCAATGACGTTATATGTATTTTTACTACAAAATACAGTATGGTGAGTTTCATTTGCTCCCTTTTTAAATGCTTTTGCAATATATATTTTTGGGACTGAGAATACATGCGCTGCTTTATAAATGTTTGACGAAATAGACACAAGTACTTAAAACTACATTCTATGGTTGAATTATCGAAATCGAATATGCCCCTTTTTATTAAGTCTGGTAATCTAAGAATAAGGGAACAGACACCCTAATTGACGCGAATCCTAAAGATAGATCTATTGGGCCTAACAAACCCCATCCAAAGTACCGGATGCTTTAGTACTTCGAAATTTATATCATGTCCGAAGGAGGATCCCGGAATGATGGGGATATTCTTATATGTATCTAGTTAATGTCGGTTACCAGGTGTTCACCATATGAATGATTATTTTTGTCTCTATGCATGGGACGTATATTTATGAGAACTGGAAATGAAATTCTTGTGGTCTATTAAAATGATGGAAATCAATGATTGTGATAAACTAATGAACTCACCAACCTTTTGGTTGACACTTTAAAGCATGTTTATTCTCAGGTGTTAAAGAAATCTTCTGCTGTGCATTTGCTCATTTTAAAGATATTACTTGGAGTCTTTCATAGTATATTTCGAAGAACGTTGCATTCGAGTCATTGAGTTCATCAAAGATTATTATTAAATTAATTTATAGTTGGATAGTGGATATTATGAAATGGTATGCATGCCTGTCAATTTTCGATGTAAAGAAAGTTTGTCTTTTAAAAACGAATGCAATGTTTGTAAAATGTATCATATAGAGGTCAAATACCTCGCAATGTAATCAACTATTGTGAATCATTTATAATGTATATGAACGGGTCCTTTCACCTTTGTCGTTTTCTCTACTTTTCTTTATCATCGTTCGTTTGTTGTTTGTAGGATCACCAAATATGAATTGGTGATTGTTGTTTGGGTCCATAAATTCCCAACAGTAATTCCGAAGAGGCCTCCACACCGATCGTTCGACTCCGTAACATTATATGTTAGGTTTTTTGGAGATTTATATATTTGTTTCCTTCTGACGACTTACCTATGACCACCAACCGATTAACACAAACCAGAAATAAAGTGATGTCGGTAAGTTTCGTGTGACATGACAAGAATTCGATTGAAAAATAAAAAATCATGCGCCACAAGTTAGTCGCTCGTTTTCATCAGAGAGAATATAATTTTTTCTATTATTTTATCTTATATCTTCAAAAAAACAAACAATCCGCATTAAAAACATTTGTTGATGCACATATATAAATCATAATATAAGGTTTGCACACATGAAAAAACAAACGACACCTAACAATTGTGTTAATCCTTTTTATTAAATACTATCTAGTATAATCTAAAAGAGTTATCATAGTTTCATTTCTACCAATTACTTATTCCTACCTCACACACATGTTATTGACTTGTACATTACATCGTTAGCTATTAACTAATCAATGTTGTATATGGCAAATTTAGATGAATGAAAACTCTACGGACCTATAAAATATGGGAGGAATATTACCCAATAATTAGCAATAGTTTTCATTCAACCATGAGCATGGCATGTTTCAGACTATAGTACTGTTGTTCGTGTAGCACACTTGCATAAATGTTGCTCGTATCCTTCCATTAAACTAGAAGGAATTGTTCTCGAGTTTTATCAAAAAAGAAATGAAAATAAGTGAAGCGGATCGAAAGGGAAGAAAGTGAAAACCTTCCGGTTTAGAAGAAAATATTTATAGGAAAATTAGACTAATCTATATGCGATAATTGTACATATACTTGCGTTTAGGCGTAGTAAATGGGGCATTGCGCGCATATTTCCATTAATTGTTGTTCGCCAACTTGTCAATATTGAATGCGAACAAATTACCCTTGTGGTTGCATGATAATTGTGCATCCCCTAAAATCTGTTTATATAAATCCTATCTAAATATGGCCATGATACTTTTCATAAATATAGTTAAAGATTGTGAGAGTTTGTTATGGAAAGGATGTGACGTTTAAGAAGGTTATAGAATCGGGGTTTTACCACAAATATAAACCCTAAGATTTATGTAAAAACACATAATCGAACTAGCATATAATATGCCAACTTTATTCACATACAAAAGGTTCACGTTCAAGGTTTTCATGTCAGTTAAGATAACGAGAACCTACAAACCCTACTTGGGTCATTGATCGACGAACTTCCTTAATGGTGGACTTAAGATTTAACTATCCTATCGATATATTCATATCAGTTTGGGTTACCTACGGTTTACGAATCAGAGAGTTAAATTCTAAGATACTTAAACCCACCAATATTGCACTAAAGGACATATTTACCTTTCGATAAATATATGATTGATCACTTCGGAATAAAACTCTGGAATTAGAGGCGTGTGTACCCAAGTGGTTGCACATGACCCGAGTGAAAGAGCTAACAACATTGGTTCATGCAAGGTTGCAAAATTCGCTATTCGAGGATTAATCGGTCAGGACTTTGAAAAGAGTAATCGACAATTCGGGGATTAATCAGATTGTACTTTATACATTTGGATTTTAAATTTCAAAAATTATATGTGTAAATATAGAAGAAAATCATAAACATAAACTTTAACATAATTGTCTAAAATTGTTCATTTTATTCAAAAACTCTAAAGCTCTAGTTTAAATTAATTTTAAAATGTTAATTAATTTTGACTTTGACCGACTTTGATTACCAAATTCAATTTTGACCCATCAATCGACGTTGACTGATTAATTAAATGGATTTTAAAAAACTTGAATGGATTAATCTGAAAAATGAGTAAACAGAGATTAATTGGTGAATAATCAGGTTTTTTACAACAGTGGGTTATTGTCTATAATACTCGTCAATATCTTACTGATGTCGTTGGGAAATTCCCCAAAATACACTTTTTTAAAAGTTTTATTCCAAAATACACTTTTAGAAAAAAAAATTGTCTATTTACACCGTTAAGTCGACCACCATTGGGTCGACTACCTCTATACCTGGTCGACCACACCAAATTTAAATGTGGTCGACCACCGTTTATAACTAGCAAGGTCGAATTTTGTTGGATATCGGTCGACTACTATATTCGACCTCAAAAAACACGGGCGACCTTAATGATGGTCGAGTATACAAAAAGACACTGAAATAGCGAGTTGGGATAACAAAATTCAAATTTCAACTCTAACATTGCAGATCGTAACCTGATTCATCAACCCTCATTCATTGCAGATTCAATCAAGAGATCACTTCAATAGTTTGTATAGTTTGTAGATAAACCCTAATTCCATCGTCAGTGTATCTATTTCGTCCCTAGATTCAATCAAGAGTTCCCTTCAAAGATGACAGATATTGAGGTAAAACCTATTTCGTTGTTGTATGTATATGTTAGTTTATCTGTATGTGTATATATGTGTATATATGTATATCTATGTACGGGTCCCTGTATTTATATATATGTGTGTATGGATGTATTTGTATGTGTGTATATGTCAGTATATGATAGGTATCTGTAATTGTATATGTATATGTAAATGTATATGTATATGTATATGTATATGTATATGTATATGTATATGTATATGTATATGTATATGTATATGTATATGTATATGTAACTATAGATATACAATTCTCCCATTGTTTTTGCTAAAGAGTATATACCTGTATATGGTTATGGGGATGCCTTAGGTCAGAAGATCACTTGCATACTCGACCATTCAAAGGGTCGACTTCCAAAAACATACACTATAGTCGACCCCATTTTGGGTCGCCTATAGTTGAATAAAACTTTAGTCGACCAAAAAGAAGGTCGACTATAGTGTATTTGCTTTTCAATTGTATGTACCTGTATGTATGTGTATGTATATTAACATTTATGTATAATGACATTATCATTGTCTGATTACAGGTTTGGTTCGAGGCCAAGGTCACCATTCGAAGCAAGATGTCTCTTATAAGGGAGATTAAGAACAAACTCACTCCGGCTCAGACAAAGATTTTTAGAGAGACGTGTTTCGGTCATTGGTTAGATATAAAGTGTGATGACAATGATCCGGGATACATACATTGCTTATTAATGAATCAGACTGACCGTCCGAAAAAGTTTGTAATCAACGGACTCGAAATATGTGAGGAGCCAGAAGAGCTATGGTTTCGAGTTACCCGAGACCATGTCATTAGGTGTGGTAGAAGTGAGTTTTGCTTGGCTACCGAGATGCGGTTTGGTCCAGTTACATCTTTTATAGATTGGATAGGTCAAGAGAGGTCGGATTTTGACCACTCGGTTTCATCTCGTGTTTTTATTAAACGACATAGTGGTCAACGTCATCTTTCGGAGTTTCACGACGCCTTTTTTAAAGATGAGTTGAAAGGAACTGACAAGGATAAGGTCATAGTCGCTATTGCGTTGATAATTAACTTATGCTTCCTTGGGAAGCAGTTGCGAGATAGCGTAAACGATGACATGCTTCTTTTATTAGAGGACTTTGAGTTGATGAACAAGTATCCGTGGGGTTCTTTCTTATGGACCAAACTTTACAATAGTTTGCATCACGTGTTAGTACCTTATAAAGAGAGGGTAGCAGATCAAACCCGGAAGGGGGTAATGACATACCATTTGAGCGGCTTCACTTGGACGTTTAAGGTAGTAATCCGTACTTATGAATTTTAAGCAATTAACATGTTTCATATTTAACCAAATTTGGTTTTTGTTTATAGATGTGGATATGGGAGGCATACAAACACCGAATAGAAGCATATGCTTTCAAGCCAGAAAGTGAAGGCATACCTCGTGGAATCCACTGGAAACGGAAGAAGAAAGTCATGGGCTGGAATGAGTACGTTGAGTTGATGCAACTCCCGGTGAGTATAATTATACCAAAATATGGGCCAAAATATTTATGTATGTGTTATGTTTATATGTATGTGTATATCTATATGTATATGTAACTGTATATGTATGTGTATATGTAACTGTATATGTATATGTATATGTATCTGTATTTGTATATGTAACTGTACATGTATATGTATATGTATATGTAACTGTAACTGTAACTGTATATGTATATGTATATGTATATGTATATGTATATGTATATGTATATGTATATGTATATGTATATGTATATGTATATGTATATGTATATGTATATGTATATGTATATGTATATGTATATGTATATGTATATGTATATGTATATGTATATGTATATGTATATGGATATGGATATGGATATGTGTATGAATATGTGTATGAATATGTGTATGACAGGATGATATCCCGGACGAAGAACGACCTCTCAATCGTTTGAGGCCCACCAAGACAGAGGTTAAGTGTGAGTGGTGGGTTGCTAGTGCAAACTATTTCAAGAACCCCGATGCTAAAGTACCGGTGAAGAAAGATGATGATCCGAAGAAATTTGATGATGAGACGAAGAAGGAGTTGACGGATATGATTAAGAATTTGACAAAGAGATTAGATGATCAGGAAAACAAACATGCCAAGGAGATTAAGGAGATGAGTGATCGGGTTGAGGCTGGCATCCGTGTTACACGTGAGACACTAAAGATAGTACAGAGTTTATATGTTTCTAGAGACTACCACAAGACAATGATTTTAAAACTCCATTCTACGATACAAAACCTATAACAGCATATCCGTCAACAAGAGCAGGTAATTTCTTATTATATAATTCATTTAAGCAAGTTGGTAAGTTATATAAACTGTCCAGTGTGCAGATGAGTAGTCGACCCTTCAATGGATCGACTATCACCACGATTACAATGTAGTCGACCAATAACTAGGTCGACTATATTACATTTATACTATAGTCGACCCATGTCAAGTTTGACTATATATATGACTTTCTGATGACTTACTGCTGTGTGTTTCTGTGACAGGATGATGGTGGTTTCATTGGTGGATATGTGTCAGATGTTGAAGTTCAGACAACCAAGAAAGATATGTATGATAATGTGAAGGTTGCTTCACCGGTTTATGTGAGGAGAAGCAAAAGGGACCATCGGGTTGCACGGGCAAGGATGTCTCCCTTCGTTACACCGTCACAAATGATCAAAAAGGGTGCAAAAAGAAAGCCTGACATGCCAGAGAAAGAAATCCCGATAAAACAACAGAAGACGGGGAGACTGAGTGCCCCGGTAGTGCCTGATAATGTTATTCTGGAAATCATTGACGATTTGATTCATAAGTCTGGACTTATCTATCCCGGCCCGTCCACATTATATCATGATGAAAGGAATTTGGACGGCCCTAAGACACCGGAAGAGATGATGACTCCACATTACGAGTGCTTATCGGTATTTGTTCGGGGCCTATCCGACGGATTTATATTCATCACTGACGAGTTTTGGGAGCGGATCTACAACAAATTTGAAGGCGGTTACTTAGATAACTTTGTAAGTATTTTATAAACTTATTATTAAAGTGGTCGACATTTAACTCCGCTAACTTGAGATTGACTAAGTGATTGTTAATGGGTTAATTTCAGAATATTAACGGTTGGGGATCTATGTTGTTATGGTGGAGCTACCGTTTAGATCAAATGGATTTTCAGCCACTAAAGGACCGCCAAAGATGTACGATCATGCCGGTCGACATGATTAACTGGATGGGGATTTTTAAAACGGGTGTAACACTTGACCCGAATTACACCAATCCCAATATTACTTGCTATGCAGACGGATCGAAACTCCCTTTCCCACATTGGTCGAAGTGTCAGAAGGTTACAATATCAAATACATATACATATACAGTTTAAATATACATTGACATATACATTCAGATTAGAGTTATCTGTATAACTTTCTAACGTTAATTGTAGGTCCTATTCCCAACATGTTTGGAAGATGCGGATCACTGGGTGCTTATTGTGCTTGATCTTAAGGACTTCACCATCGTCATTTACGATAGTTTTGTCAAGCACAAGTCAATTGACCACCGCGCTTATTATGTTTCCGAGTTGGGTAAGTGTCTGTCAGAGTTTTTGAGGGTAATTAACTACACTCCTCCACCACACGTCTCGATGCCATCTACATTTACGTATATCGACTCACCTCAGCAGTCAGGATATTACGGTGACTGTGGTGTATGGGTTTGCATAAACATGGAGCATGTATTTTGCCAGCTAACCTACCCATTCGAGAAAGATACTGCGAAGGTTGCATTAGAATACAGACATAGGATGGGGAAGACATTCTTTAGATCTCGAATCGAAGTACGTAAAAGGTAGATCTAATGTTTATGTTGGTATTGTATTTTGAACAGGCTCCACTGTAAAAGGTAGCTCTAATGTTTGTGTTGGCATATTAGGTCAGCAGGTTGAACATGCTCCACTGTAATCTTTTGACAGTCACCAAATGACTGGTCGACCACTGGTGTAAAATGTGGTCGACCACTGCTTACATACAATGTGGTCGACCCTGATGTTGGTCGACCACTTAATAAAAATGACATAGTCGACCACCGTATATGAAGTAGTCGACCACAGTGGAAAATGTGGTCGACCCCTGCTTAAATACACTGTGGTCGACCCTGCTGTGGGTCGACCACTTAATAAAAATGACATAGTCGACCACCATTTATGAAGTAGTCGACCACAGTGGACTTTCATGATTAAAAAGGCAACCTAGGTCCCACATTTAGATAACATTTCTTATACTTATTAGCTACGGATAGGAAATCCACCTTTCATGAATTTAATTGGATAACGTAGATCCTTTTATTCCTGTTATCCATTTATACTCTATAAGTAATGGGATCCCATAAGTAATTCACATATTTAATAAACACCATACTTGATCGATATTCAAACACACCAGATTCATATTCACAACAACTTAGTAGTTGAAGTTAAATCTTTGCGCAGTTTGAGGTCATCACTTATTGGTGAGTAATCCCTACTTTTATATGTCTTTACATATTTAGTGATGAGTAAGTTAAAGATATATATTTGTCACATGTCAATAATCATATAGTTTATATGCCACTTAATTGTCCCAGAGTACCTTTGAAACTTACAATCGCGCCAAACAAACCCTTAAATCGTACGCTTTTGTTAAAATATGTGTTAAAAAAAATTGATGTTTCACAAGATTTAGTTATATCTATGAAATACGTTGTCGATAACTGTGTCTTGGATATCACTGATGATGAAGATGATTTTAATGATTTTATGAATTTCGCCATCTCAAATCAACCCGTTCACATATATCTAGAAGATATTACGAATTCAATGCATGTTTTAGGTCGAAACCTTACTAATCCTAATGATCAGTTCAACCTACAACAACAATACAATAATCGGTTAAACCTACAACATCCGACCAATTATCAGTTCAACCTACAAAATCCTTACAATAATCAGTACAACCTTAATCATCCATCCAATAATCAGTTCAATCTACCTCAGCAATCCAATCAACAGTTCAACCTACATCATCCATACAATAATGAGTTCAACCGACAACAGTCATCCATCAATCAGTTCAACCTACAACAGTCAACCATCAATCAGTACGACCTAGAACACCAAAGTAACAATCAGTTCAACCTACACCACCCATACACTGATCAGTACAACCAACCACATCCATACACAAATAATTCGAACCTACAAAATCAATCTGTAAATCAGATCAACTTACAAACTCAAACCACGGATGAAATCAACCAACAAATACAATACACCAATTTGTTGAATGATAAACAACCACCGTTTGAAGGTAACGAAGATCATTACATGGTTGACCTACCTACATCTGATCAAAGCGGATCTGAGCATGATGATATGGAAAATGTGAATCCAATCAAACTAACAAAACACCCTTTTTCTAACTACATAGTTGATGAGGATGATGTTCCTGATAGTGATGATGAATACGAAGATGAATACGTCGACCAAACACAAACTTATGACCAGCCAATTAAGTATAATCCCCAACCAGATGATATATTTTGGAACATGCCACCGTTACTGTCGAACACCCAACCCGAAATGAAACCTAGATCAATGACAATATATGAAACCTCAGATCTAGTTAAATTGAATCAGACTTTCGAAAACAAGGAAGATTTTCTTATGCAATTACGTACAAAGTGTGTTACTGAAGGGTTCCAGATAAAACCAAAGTACTCAGACAAGTCAAGGTATACAACTACATGCATATCACCAAATTGTTCATGGAAAATTACTGCTAGGTGTATACAAGATAGCAACAACGTTCAAGTACGGAAGTTGAATGATCTACATACGTGCTCAAATACCCAAATTCTTCCGAACAATAAGCATGCCACCAAGAAGGTCCTAGGTAATATACTGAAAGAGGTGATGAAACAAGAAGGTCGTGTCTATCGACCGAATGATATAAGGACTGATATGTCGGCGCGATTTAAAATAAGTCTATCATACCACTAAGCATGGAAAGCCAAATGTTACGCAATTGAGATGTTAAGGGGTAGTCTTGAAGATTCCTTTCAAATACTACCTAATTATCTATATAATCTTAGATTGTCTAACCCAGGTAGTGTAACCAACATTCGAACGGACAACAAAGGCAGATTTGTTATGAGTTACATGTCCATTGGTGCAGCGGTATGTTTAATGCTTTCTTTATTTACTTATTAATTCAACTCGTATTTAAAAATAATGTTTCAATACTTTAATATGCAGACACGTTCGTTTGTTAACTATGCACGACCAGTAATCATAGTCGATGGGGCTCATTTAAAAAGTCGTTACTTGGGGACTAACTTGATTGCTGTCGTTATGGATGCTAACAATGGAATCCTTCCATTAGCCTACGGTATTGGAGCAGGAGAGACCACCGATCATTGGACATGGTTTTTTGGTAATCTAAGAGACTCTCTACAGTCTTCGGGGTGTTGTATTGTTAATCTTACCATTATATCTGACAGGGCACCTGCAATAGCTGCTGGCATATCAAACGTATTTCCAGAAGTATTTCATGCACTATGTGTTAGACATTTGTTGGGAAACCTCAAAAGTGTGTCTAAAAGGGTTAAAAGTTACGAGTGGCACTACTGGAAAATGTTCAAAGCGTATAGAAAATCTGATTTTGATCACCACTATGGTATACTAGCACGACGTATCCCAGACAGTGCACGTACACTCACTACTGTTGGGTTCAACAGATGGTCTAGACATCATGCAGATCGTGTTTGGTATGCTTACCTAACTTCTAATATTGCAGAGTCAATGAGGCACTGTCAGTTCATGCGAGAAAACTCCCGATTACAATGCTTCTTGAATTCTTTAGAGCTTCAGTTCAACAATGGTTTTGGGAACACCGAAACACTGCCGATGGTTTAACAACCCCTGTCACACCATATGCAGAGCGTAAGATTGGTAAAAGAAATCGTAAGTCTATTAGTTGGACTGTCAAACCGATATCACAAGTTAAGTTTGAGGTATTGGATATGAAAAAAGGCGGTAAAGTCAATCTACAAGATAAAACTTGCACATGTAAACAATGGCAGTTTTTCGGTATACCCTGTGGACATGTAATGGCAGTAGCAAGGTATTTTGTCCTACGTAATGTTACTACACACGTTCAGAAGTATTTCCACACTGAAACGTACAAGTCGGCATACATGGAAGATATTAACCCGCTAGATCATATTTCTGAATGGATAGATCCAGGACACCTACAAACCGTCCTACCGCCATTGGTTACAAAGCGACAATCGGGTAGATCGAAGAGTACTGCTCGTATATCGTCCCAAGGAGAGGACAAAGACAATTTCAAATCTAAAAGAAAATGCAGTCGTTGCTTGGAACATGGACATACTAGATCAACTTGCACCGCACATTATGATCTTTCTGAAGGTAAACAAAAGTCCAAGTGTAACTCAAAAACAAAGGCAAAGCCGAAGGGGTTGGTAAAGGGCAAGGGTAAAGGAAAACGTGAAGACTCATGCTCAACACAAGTTGGCTCCACTTACAATTTGAGTGATGATTAGCTTCTTCTTTGTGTTTTAAATGTGTTTAACTGCCATGGATGATAGGTATGTGTGTTCGTATGTTTTCTAGCCGTTTAACTGTCGTGTATGTGTTGTGTCTGTAACTTGTGTTATTTGTTGTGTAATCAATAAATGTAGTATGAGATAATATATAATATTTGTTGTTCAAATTAAAGTTTATTTCACTAAATTGGATGGCAGACTACATTGGGACTCATGAAAAATCTTATCTGATATATCTTATCCAATAGTAGTATGAGTTATGCTTAGTCGACCCACTAATCGGTCGCCTACAACGCAAGGATGGTCGAATAGGGTTAGTCGACCCACTTATGGCTAACAAGTCGGTCGACCTTGCAGTCGACCACATCATTGAAGTAGTCGACCAACATCAATGAAGCATGTTGGTCGACTACCTTGAAAACTATAATGGTCGACCGGGTATAGGGGTAGTCGACCCAATGGGTGGTCGACTTAATGGTGTAAATAGACAATTTTTTTTTCCCGAAAGTGTATTTTGGAAGAAAAGTTTTTAAAAAAGTGTATTTGGGCGAATTTCCCGATGTCGTTTGGCCACCAGGTAGTTATTTAAAACAAGAAATTGTAACCCAGTGATTGCATGGATAGTCCATTTTAGCCCTTTTTATAATAAGCCTCTCTTAGCATAATCATCACTTATTCACTTATCCTTAGACCACTCCCTATAGTTAGTTATCCGCTAGTTACCCGTAACTAACCATAGGTACCGTTTAGTTATCCGCGTTAGTTACCCGCATTCACCATGGATTTGGCGAGAGTGTTATATGCATGTAGGACCCTCAATGCTTTAAATTGTTTATACTTTGTGCTATATTTTTTGTACATTGTTAGTTATTGGTAATTATTATAGGGAGTGTTTAGTTATAGGATTTTATGGGTTCGTTATAGGATATAAATGTTGATATGGCGCTGATGTGGCAGTTAAGAGGATGAATAGTGTTAGTCACGATAGGGAGTGGCCTTATCAGGCCACTCCCTATCGTAACTAAACTATTCATCCTCTTAACATTCCACATCAGCGCCACATCAACACAAATATCTTATAACTAACTCATAACTAAACACTCCCTATCATGGCTAAAACAATACTCCTCTTAATATACAACGTACAAGAAATAAAGCATCAAGTCCAACAATAAAAAGCACTGGGACCCGCAATTCTTATAACTCTTCCGGTAAATCTATGGTGAAAGCGGGTAACTAACGCGGGTAACTAAGTGGTGCCTATGGTTAGTTACGGGTAATGAGCGGGTAACTAACCATAGGGGGTGGTCTCATTGTAAGACCACTCCCTATAGTTCATTAACCGCTCGTTACCCGTTCATTACCCGTCATTACCCGTAACTAACCATAGGAACGAGCTAGTTACCCGCTTTAGTTACCCGCATCCACCATCAATTTAACGGAAGTTTTAAGTTTAATTATAGGAATTGTGGGTCCAGTGGCTTTTTATTGTTGGACTTGATGCTTTATTGCTTGTACGTTGTATATTAAGAGGAGTATTGTTTTAGCCATTATAGGGAGTGTTTAAGACCACTCCCTATGGTTCCATTACCCGTTATTACCCGCTCATTACCCGTAGTTACCCGTAATGAACCATAGGCACGGATTAGTTACCCGCATTCACCATGATTTAATGGAAGTGTTTAAGTTAGTTATAGGAATTGTGGGTCCCAGTGGCTTTTTATTGTTGAACTTAATGCTTTATTGCTTGTACGTTGTATATTAAGAGGAGTATTGTTTTAGCCATGATAGGGAGTGTTTAGTTATGAGTTAGTTATAGGATATTTGTGTTGATGTGGTCCTGATGTGGAAGATTAAGAGGATGAATAGTTTAGTTACGATAGGGAGTGGCCTAATTATGAGTTAGTTATAGGATATTGGTGTTGATGTGGCACTGATGTGGAAGGTTAAGAGGATGAATAGTTTAGTTACGATAGGGAGTGTCCTAACCGGATTATATCACAATTAAATTAAAATCACATAAAAATGGAATTTTTTTAAAAAATAAATTGAATATTGAAAGAGGTTAAATTATGGTGTTGTTTGAATATTAAAATCACATCACAATGTAATAAAAATAAAATTTTGTCGTTAAAAATAAAAGTTTAAATTATGGTATTGGTTATTTTTACTCTACAAACCATATGGTGCCACCATTGACGAAAATTCCTGCCTTAGTCTCTGTTTGGAATAGAGTGCAAGTGTAATTTACTTTGTTTGTTCCTTAAAAAGAAACATAGCCCTGCTCAAATTAAGCCGAAGCAAAATTATATGAATCGAGATCGGGACTTCGGGAGTATTACTGTATTAGACCTTAAACTTGGGCTGCAGTTTATTGAACTCATCGTATGCATATTGGTCTATTGGATATACAAGTATGGGCTCATGGGTTTAAGTCCTTGTTAGGCTTGCACAGGCTCAAACAAAGCCCTTCATGTCTCAAAGTTGCTTCAAGCTAGATTCATCAATTTATAGTATGTACATTTACCCAGGGATAATGTTTTTTTTTTTTTAACGGCCAAAGAATGATATAAATTAAAATAAAAAAGCGATCCCTAGCAAGACGCTAAGGGAAAATTACAAAGGCATAGACAACCATGAGTTCCAATTTGAAACTAAATGGCCTCTATTCTTAATCCAACGAAAAGTAATTAATCTAATGAAATCGAATAAACTACTTTTACTACAAAACGAATCTTGGAAAACGACACCGTTTCGATAACGCCATAAAGCCCACAAAGAAGAAACTGTAACCGCAATGATTCGATTCTTGGAAGAAGGTTGTAAACGAACACCCTCTAACCAAGACAAAAAAGAGTCCCATGACGAAACTTGAGGCATACCACAATCGAGCCAAATCCGAATTATGTGCCATAAATCACGAGCCAATTCACACTCGAAAAACAAATGATCTCTAGACTCAACCCCATTATTACAAGAAGGGCAAATAATAGAAGAAACGTCAATCCCCCTCGCGGATAGGATCCAACGAACGGGAAGAGAGTCTAAGCGAAAACGCCATAGAAATATATTAACTTTTCTAGGAACAAAAGTATACCAAACCGTAACAACTTGTGAAGACGGAAGCAAACAACGATCAATAAAATGTCTAGCATTTTTAACTGTATAAGATCCGTCTTTGCTGATCGTGCACGTCCAAGAATCCGAGCGATCAAACAAAATCGGCTTACCAATAACTTCGAGAAGATTATCAAGTAACATCTCGTTTCTCCCACTTAAGTTGGGCCTAACCCAATTAAACAACCAATTGCCATCAACCCATTTATCTGAAATACACTCATTGGGGGCCAAATCTAAATGGAGAATTCTGTTAAAACGATATGAAAGAGGTTCGCTACCAAACCATAAATCATACCAAAAACGGATGTTACCACCGTTACCAATCAACATGCGAAAAATGTCATCCGGGAGCAACTTATCCTTCGTTACCTTTAGACCGGAAGCAACGATATTCGACCAAACATAGGAGCTGCTCGAATGAGTCCCATCAAAACATTGACCATGAATTGATTTAATAACGTTGACCCACATGTTGTTTGGATTCATTAAAAAGCGCCACCACCATTTAAAAATTAAGGCTAAATTAAAAGCTTTGAGGCTCCCTACATTAAGCCCACCTTTATCAAACGTGGCAAGAACTTTCTCCCATTTTACCCATGACATCTTTTTCACCGAGTTACTCCCCCCTCCCCAAAAGAATGTAGCTCGAATCGATTCAAGACGATTAAGAATAGTCTCGGAACATTTAAACATAGAGAACCAATAAATCCCTAAACTTCCCATAACTGACTTAACCAGCGTCAATCTTCCACCCGCAGAAATAAGACTTGCCTTCCATGAAGATAATTTGGAACGAAATTTATCACATAATGAGTTCCAATTCGACACAAGTTTCATATTAGAGCCAATAGGAATTCCTAAATAAGTAGTAGGAAACGTACCTGCCCGAGTACCCGTGGCATTAGCTAAAGAAACCACTTCATTATCATCCACCCCAATACCGAAAACATGGGATTTATCAATATTCAACTTTAAACCGGAAGCTCTATAAAACACCTCCAATATGAGAAGAATACGTCTCAACTCAAGAACACTCCAATCTGAAAAAATAATCACATCATCCGCATATAAAAGATGAGAAAGGTGAATATTCTCCGTACCTACTTTTAACCCACGTATAAGATTGCATTCCATGGCATGACGAAAAGCCAAATGGAGGCCTTCCATAACAATAATAAAGAGAAACGGGCTTAGAGGGTCGCCTTGTCTCAAACCCCTTTTCAATTCAAACTCACGGGTCGGAGAGCCATTAACTAGAACTGAAGTCCGAGCTGAAGACAAGCAGCCCTTGATCCACAAGCACCATTTACCGCCGAAACCCAAGGACGATAACATATATAAAAGATATTCTCAGTTAACCGAATCATAAGCTTTTTCAAAATCCACTTTAAAAAGGAGCATCTTTTTATTTTTTCATTTGTACCACGAAATAATCTCACTTAACATAAGAGGACCATCGAGAATCTGACGTCTAGAAATAAACGCAGTCTGAACCAGGCTAATAATCTTATCGATAACCCCTTGAAGATGATTGGTGAGAATCTTGGTGACCGTCTTGTAAAAACAACCAACCAAAGAAATGGGTCGAAATTCATTAATAAGCACCGGGTTATGACTCTTAGGGATAAGAGAAAAGAAGGCCGAATTTGCACCTCGAGGCATGGAACAAGAAGCGAAAAAACCTCTAATGTCCCGACAAAAATCAAACTTAATTATTCCCAAAAGTGTTTTAAAAAACGAAATGAAATGCCGTCCGGACCCGGGGCTTTAGAACTGCCGCAACACCACACCGCTCTTTTAATTTCCTCATCATAGACATCTAATTCCAAAACCACCGCTTCTTCCTCTGATAAACAATTGTTCGGCCTGGGATTGCTAAAAATGAAATCAGAATCATGAGCATCAAATTTAGATTTAAAAAACTCATAAAATCTAGATTTAATATCATTCGGATCGTCTAACCAAACCCCGTCCACAAGGAGACCTTGGATGTGTTGAATGCGACGTTTATGTTTAAGAGAACAATGAAAAAATTTGAAGTTTTCATCTCCCTCCACATCCCATTTAACTCTAGCTTTTTGGAGAGAATCAAGATCAATGAGTTTGGTTAAATCACTCTTTTTAGTAGCTAAGGAATTTCGTAACTCCACATCACCGAGACTAGCGGAACCCGAATCAATAATAATGTCTAACTCATCTATCTTTCCCGTAATCTCTTTCAACATCTTCGCTTCATTCGATCTAGCAGTGTGAATCCAACTCTTCAAATGACCTTTTAATAATCTAAATTTAGCCACAATATCTAGATTATGATCATTACTAATTAAATCCCACGCAAGCCGAACAGTAGCATCAAAATCTGGACGGGAGAACCAAGAATCAAAAATCTTGAAATAAGTCGGGCCAAAATCTACTTTGTCTTGAAATAAAAGAAGCAGAGAATGATCTGAATAACCCCGAGGGAGCACTAAGCCTTTCAAATCATGTAAAGCATTAAGCACATTATCAGTAATGAAAAAAACGATCAATCTTACTGAATTTGCTACCCGTTTTATTACGCCAAGAATATTTCAACCCACCTAAAGGCACTTCATATAACGCGTTAGACACAATGAAATCGTTAAATATGTTCGAATCTTGAGGGCAAAAAACCGACCCACACCGTTCATCTGAAGTTCTAACAGAATTCCAATCACCCATAAAAATATATTCGCCCGAATGAGACAGAGCAAAATTAGACAATTTCTCCCAAAGAATACGTTTATCCGCCAACAGCTGAGGCGCATAAACGTTAACCATAAATATATCCATATCAAGACGAAGCCATTTACCCTTGACTATAACGAAATTATCATCGCACCAAATATCTCTTCTAATAAAAACTTCGGGATCCCAAATAGAGATGATACATCCTGAAAAACCTCTAGCCAAACTCAAAGCATAATCAAAATTGGGATTACCCCAAAAAGATCTGAGACTAAACATGTGTAATCGAGACAACTTAGATTCTTGAATAGCCAAAATTCAACATTTAACTTGACACATAAATCATTTATCCATTTTCTTTTATCGAACATCAAAGACCCGCAACTATTTATAGACAAGATCTTCATGATAACCCAAATCTGTCAGAATCACGATTCAAAAAATTCTTATTACCTTTGATTGAGAACCCGAGAAGCTCACCAATACCAAAGATATCATCACTAAGATCGGTACTAAAATCAGCAACACGTTCATGATTAAGTAATATGAAAGGGGTATGGCAATTAACCGATGGAACAGAACACATACTGACATTTTGATCGTGAGGTTGTGAGAATCCGGGTGGGTGAGTATCACTATGACTGCCTTCTTTCGGTTTAGACGAAACAGATGACACTTCTTTCATGTCTTCTACAATTGGTTCAGCAACATTAACCTGTTCGTTAAAATCTTCAGAAGTTGAATTGAGATCGACTCCCTCGAATTCTTTTAAATAATCCGAAACAGAATGCTCACCATCAGTTTGAGATTCACTAGTAACCTAGTCTGTAACCGAACCATAATCTTCTTTATTCTCTAGCTCAATAGTAGAATCAATGTCAAATAACCAAGAGCCTACTTCGTTAACCATAACCTCTGCTTCAATGTCATCACACATAACGTTAACGACAGTAGATATAGGCTTTTTAACATAAGTAGCAATGCACACTCTACTCGATACCCAGGCATAATGTTAGAGAGGACCTTATTGTTTGTGCGCAATCTGATGGTCTTGCATGTTGTTTTCTACTTATTAAAAATTGCATAGCGAGAGCGGTAAACTTGGTGTATGAGTTGTAACTTATAACATTAGTATAGGTGTTTTGAATATTAATAGAATCGTCAAACACATTATGAAACTAGATCGTTAGAAAGTAAAATAAAAGATAATAAATTTGTTAAACAATATAAAGCCCGTAGATTAACATTTTTATTTATCCACTATTATAGATAACAAATAATCAAGAAACCCTAGAAAACCCAGTAAACTCAAGCCCACAATTGAACTTAAGCCAACCTGTAGACGTTGTTATTAGAATCTTAGAGACGCTTGTGACTCGATCTAATTGCGGAAATCACTAGAACAAGGTATAACCGAATGTTGGGTCGTGTTGGGGTCGAATTGGTTGAACCTAGAGTGAATACTAGATTAGAACGACACCTAAACGTGAATATTCGGTGGGTTTTCGTGTTGGGAACCGGCAGGGATGAAAACACACGGATTAGGTTTAAGGGAATGAGTAATCTCACAATGGAGGTCAAGTCTCATATATATACTGCATTCAGACAGAGTCGGTCGACTGTGTGAACTCAGTCGGTAGAGTGAGTGAACTCACTCGTTCGACTGTGTTTGCAGTTTAACTATTGATTAAATATTAAAAACACACATAACAATTCAATAGTCACAATATAAAATGTTATTACATGACCGAATATATTCTAATGACAGACTGAGAACTAAGGATTACATGCACCAACATAACTTAATCTATATTCAGATACTCTTGGAGTCCGAACAGCAAAATCGCAAAATTTCGGACTGAAAAAACGCTAACAAATAAATAGAAGATT
Source organism: Rutidosis leptorrhynchoides (assembly GCF_046630445.1). Classification (NCBI taxonomy): domain Eukaryota; kingdom Viridiplantae; phylum Streptophyta; class Magnoliopsida; order Asterales; family Asteraceae; genus Rutidosis; species Rutidosis leptorrhynchoides. The sequence goes on from NC_092333.1 coordinate 561,591,924, forward strand.
TTTTATTATTTGTTGCATTGAAAAACTGATATTAGCTGATATGTTAGCGTACTACTTGACTTCAGCATACAATTTTTGTCGATGAAAACAATCATCTTCAACGTTGCAATTTTTCTAAGACCATCTTTAACCATGGCGGGCGTGTTTGCGTGTTGATGGGTAGGGGTGGGGTGTAGGGATAGCAATGGATGTTTCATTCATGAACATCGACCCGATCCGATCCATTTATAATGGATATGGATGATGTAAATGAACGCTTAACGGATATAGATATGGATATGGAAATGGAAATGGATGATATAAATATTTCGTAGATCGGATATAGATGACAATTTATCTTCCATGAATATATCCATTATCACCCGATATATATATATATATATATATATATATATATATATATATATATATATATATATATATATATATATATATATATATATATATATATATATATATATATATATATATACATATACATGTTTACGTACTAAAATATATGCATATACATGTATATATCGATATACGTATACATATAACCTTCAAATCCTTAAATTATTAACGAAAATAAGGGTTGTGATAGCACAATTATTAAATTGTTGGTAACAATATTCAAAGTTACATATTTAGATGATGTTAAACATATATTTACTTATACTACAACGTATTATGCTGAATTAAATTTACAATCGGCGACAAATTACTCAAAACATGTGTAACAAATCTAAAACATAAAGATTAAATATTTACATTTATTATAATCTATATTAATTGATAAAATCGTCGTTAGATTGACATTTCATTTGATATGCAGCGGATATCCATTAACCCGCTTAATCCATCAGATATGGATATGGACGGATGAACTGAAATTAAATGGATATAGATGAGTAAAAATTAAATGAATATGGCATCATCCGATCCATATCCGATTAATTGTCATTCTTAGTGTGGTGCTTGGTGGACGTGCTGGTAAATAATGGGTGGCGTGATGAATGACGTGTTGATGCATGGGGTGGCTATTATAATTTCATTTTCATTTTTCTTATTATATAAAATGATTTTAGTTTTTATTTTGTTTAATTAGTCATGTTTTTATTTTGTAATTATAAAAACAAATTAAAATTAAAATTAACAATATGATTACATTTAATAAAAAGTCTTAAAAATAGAAAATTACAATAAATAAAACAACAATAATCCTAAACTTACTTTATTTTTAAAAAGTCCTAAAAATTGAAAAATACAATAATATAAATATTAAAAATACCCGTCGTCCTCATCCTACAACTGGACTAAGTCGCCGTACTCTTCGAGCAAGTTCTTCTATATGCAACGCTTCATTTCCTTCGGGTTCCGTATGTTTGAGATGTCCAAGGACGAAAGAAATTTTGTAATTTCGAGTGCGGCTTTCATACGTTCCGGTATTGGTGATTGTGTCCATTTATTGAAGCTTTTTCTGTACAACTACTTTCATGTACGCGTTAAAATGTTATTATAAAATGACCAATCATTGTTTCGGTTTTTGCCATTGCTGAGTGTTGTTTTTAAAAATATTGAAGAGTAAAAATGGGAGAAATTATAGATGAGATCGTGTAAAAAATATGTTGAATGAAGTGTATTTTTATAGGTGAAATTGTATTATTATTATTATTATTATTATTATTATTATTATTATTATTATTATTATTATTATTATTATTATTATTATTATTATTATTATTATTATTATTATTATTATATTATTATTATTATTATTATTATTATTATTATTATTCTTATTATTATTATTATTATTATTATTATTATTATTATTATTATTATTATTATTATATGTATATGTATATATATTATATCCGTTTGCAATTTGAATTCAGTCAAACATATTCACGAGTCAAACACCTTCACCAACCAACTTGCTCCACGTCGCCCCCATCATCCCAACACGCTTAAACGGTTCCGTGTCTAGAGCCAGCACGCCACCCATCGCCACCCACCACGCCGCATTAGTAGCGTGCCGCCGACGTGCTGGTGTAAAACTCCGACAACACACCTTGTTAAATATGTAAGGTATAGTTAAAACATCATTTTAGCCCATTTCAAACCAAACTTAAGTCCGGTTGCTCAAAACTGCATTTGATTATGGTATGATACATATTCGAACATAAGACTATTTGTTGTCATATATTCGTAGAGTGTTTATGAAATTATTATAGCAAGTCAGTTTATAATTTAGAAGACGAATATTTGGCCGCCTATGATATTAGGACATCTTTAACAATTTACATATTTAAATGTTAGATCATCTAGGAATGACATCGGGCCGGGTTTAGGTAATTCCATACCCGAACTACATTAAAGACCTCTGTCCCAAACCTGGACCTGGACCCGCCGGGTCTCCAATTACTTACTAACTATTGGGTAAACGCGTTTCTTCACAGGTATACGGGTCTCATTTACTTACAAACTATTGGATACGAGGATTGTTTTTTATTTTTTCGCCCCTCATTTAAATGTGTTTGTCTAGATGCAAAATATATTAGTCAGACTGAGCGAATTTCGAATCCATGTGAAGCCCTTTTACTCTTCTGCAGTATTTAAGCTCCATTATCCTCTTCTTTCAAATAGAAAATTTTGAGAGTGAAAGAAATTCATTTAATCCGTCAGATATTCAATTCATACTCTACTATTTTTTTTGTTAAAAGAGGTCTGACAACGTTTAATTTAAACTTTCAAATGTTTTAATCTAATACTTTTCTTAATTTGGGTATATATTACTCCGTAGACCATTTTTAACGTGGCGTCGGAGAGGTCCCGTCAGGCTCGCTGACGCCCTCTGACGCCCCTAACGCAGCGTTAGTCGTCACGCCCAAGGGGCGTCAGTTGGAATTTTCACGCAGGGTTAGGAACGCGTCAGGGGTACGTGGCGACAGCTGGTTGGTCGAGTAGCAACGGCTACTTTGACCGTTGAACGCGTTTTCCCCTTTTTTTATTCCGAAAATTTATTTCTTTATCTATATATATACACACTAGATTTATGAGCCCGTGCGTTGCACGGGTACTCATCCGAAACTAAAAAAAAATGAAATTAAAACTTGTATAATAATCTACCGTATTATTATATAAAAGTGTCTCAAGTACAAATGTTGTTGAATTTGTAAATGATAAAGAATATAAATGTTGTTGATTTTATCTTCTTGTAACCAACTGCATCTTCCGTATCTTTCTTCCTACTTTTTCTTGACTTTGAGCCTAGGCCACCAAAGGGTTAAAGCCAAAAATAGGCTACAAACTTACACAAGTGTACCGATGTCGCCCACAAACTCACATCTGTCTTACTGTCGCCTACGAACTTTGAAAAAATGTGCTAATATCAACATTTTGGCGTTTTGACCTGTTACATACTAATTTTGACCTAATTTTTTTTTTTTAAGAATTAAGATCCAATCCACGAACGACACGTGTTAATTTTGACCAGTTTAACCGGTAGCAAGTCATTTTTGTTTACATTGGTACACTTTTTGAAAGTTTTTGTTTACATTGGTACACTTTTTGAAAGTTTGTAGGCGACAGTAGGACGGAAATGGGTTTGTGGGCGACATCTGTAGTGACCCGGAAAATTTCGACTAATTTTAAATCAAACTCTCGATACGATTTCATAATTCCGACACGATATGCAAAGTCTGTTAGGTTGACTCTCAAAAATTTTGAACTGTTTCATATATTCATTTAACCTTCGACTGTTCTCGACGATTCACGAACAATTATTTGTAAATAGAAATAGAAATATATATATATATATATATATATATATATATATATATATATATATATATATATATATATATATATATATATATATATATATATATATATATATATATATATATATATATATTTAATAGACTTTGTATACGTTTATAATAACATTCAATTGTCATTCCATTTGTTATCAAATAAGTATAATATAAACTTATGAGAACTTTAAATAAACGTTGATTCGTAAATTTATTAAAAGCATAATAGTGTCGGTAAGATACTCCAACTTACAGCTACTTTAATTAATTTTATATAAATGCACATTTGAATTATGAAGACATTTAACACCTATTTTGTTTTAGTCTTTGTCAAACTCAGCATATCACTTTATATATATGCATACATCCAGTGACTTTACCAAATTGTTATTATAAGATACATAGATACATATATCCCAAACCCACTTGTTTTTTTTTTTATATACTATCCTTTTCATTCTTTTTCTTCCCTAGTATCCTCACTTCTCACCCTTTAACTATTTTTGTTTAGTTGCTTTTGTATTCCAAGAACTGGCCACCACCATCTATTATTACTCTTACAATTCGTTGCAATTTAATAATATATATATATGTCATTCACATATATGATGTTGGCCACCATATATCACTGTTTTTGTTATCATTTACCTTCCAAGATCAACCACTCAATACCATTATTGTCTACTTCTATTCACGAACATCAAACACACATGTATCATTGTTTATGATTGATAATCATCAATATTTATTTACTGTAATTGAATGTGATTTGCGTCACTATTTCCACAGTGTAACTAAGATATTTAAGCCACTGTTTTTGTCTATCTACTATATCTCAATCAATTTTATAGTGTAACTATATCTATGTATAAAATCTACATATTCACATAGATATTAATACATACATATATGATCAACTATCCATTACCTTCAACCTCCTAATCACCCACACCACAACAATCAACGGGAACCACCTCAATCACATCTTCTTCTTCACTCGAAACACCACCTTCATTAAGCTCGATCACCACTCAAACTTGTGCCTTCTCCTTCTTCAAGAACACCGATCACCACAACTTACGTTTCTATTTCAACATCCATCGAATCACCTCACGACCACCGTTCTTTCTGTTGAACACTATGTGCACACCACTTCCATCATAACCATAGCAAGTAAACCACGTTTGCTACTATTATGCATTTTCTGTTTCCTGTTCGAAGACAGTAGACCAACTCAAGTATGGCGGCCGTATTTCTTTCTCTTGGTTGTTGCTACAGCCGGAATATCATCACCTTCACCTCAACACCTTGAATCTTCTTCATCGACACCCACATCAACCATTGTTCAATATTTTTTTCTGTTTTAACCACAAACCATCGCCACTAACCACTGCTATATATTTTATTTCTCTCTTCCGTTTAATTCCTGTTACACCACGAACACAAACCACCACCTGCAAATCGTCACTTGATCGATATGAATTACTTCTATTATTGCTGATATTATTTTTTTTTTAAACTCGATCACCACCAATCACCTTGACACCCATTATCAAACCACCTTTACACCACTTGATCACTAACATGAACGAACCAACCACCACCACTGTGTTCCCGTCCACCATCCACAACCATAGACCACCTGCAACTATTTACGGCTGCCATCAAGTGAGATTGATATTCAGTCGATCACCAATACAAACCCACCCACTCAATTACTATTTTAGACTATCACCGATAACTACTGCTATCACTCCTATTATTTTTTTTTTGTTTATTCATCGATGAACAACACCACTATAATCAACCGGTTACCACAGCTGCGAAAACACGATGATAATGATTTTGAATAAAGAAGAAAGAAGATGAATAATGAATGTGATTTTATGATAATGAAAATGAAAATATATATGAACCTGTTATATTTGTTAACCACCGGCGTATTTTAAGGTTTACACTTCCTACTGCCGTTCGAGTTATGTTCCTTTTTGTTGTGTGGCCGACAATCAAAAACTATACAACCCTACATCCATCGGTGGTTTAAAAGAAAACAACTATCGGGCCTCTAAAACTTTTAAACCGTGTACTGAACTGCTACTTGGGCCGACGTTTGTTTAATGGGATTGGACCGAGATTTTTGTTGTCTGTTGGGCTGTGTCCTATATTTGTTGGGCCAAGAAACGAGCTATATTAATTTACGTTGGGCTTCATGGTAGAAAAACATGTTAGATCAGTTGGTTAGGAGTTTGATGTTTAACCGAGAGGTCGTGGGTTCGAGTCCGGGCAGTGGCGAATTTTTTTTTCTTTAAGCTTGTTACATGAAGGTAGCATTTTTATTATTATTATTATTATAATTATTATTATTATTATTACTATTATTATTATCATTATTATGACTAATATTAAAAATATAATTATTATTATTATCACTAATACAATTAATATTATTATCATTACCATTAGTAGTAAAGTTATTATTTTCACAGTTATTATTATTATTAGTATTATTATTATCATTATTATTACTTTTACCATTATGATTATTATTACAACTAAATTAGTATCATAATTATCATTAGCATTAAAAGTATTAGTTTTATAGCTAGTATACTTATCAGTATTATTATTATTATCATTATTATTATCACTATTATTATTAATCTTATTTTTATAAAAATTATTACTAGAATTATCATTATTTTTGTCATTATTATATTTATTATCATTATTATTATTTTTACTATTAATTTTATAAAAATTATAATAATTATTATTATCATCATTATTATTATTATCTTTAACACTAATATTATTATTTTTAACATTATTATTATTACAATAAAATTGGTTATTAGAAAACTTATATAAAACATATGTAAAAGTATATACATATAAATATATAAACAATTGAAATAATATATATATAACTTGTTTGATTATTATTATATGTGTTAATATATATAAATGATATAGGTTTGTGAATCCGAGGCCAACCATGCATTGTTCAGTTGTTCAATATCGTCATATGTATTTTTACTACAAAATACAATAAGTGAGTTCATTTGCTCCCTTTTACTCTTTATATTTTTGGGACTGAGAATACATGCGCTGTTTTTACAACTGCTTTATTAAATGCTTTTGAAATATATTTTTGAACTACGAATACATGAAATGCTTTTATAAATGTTTGACGAGATAGACACAAGCAAAACATTCCTCGAATGAATTATGTGGACGTGATAATTGCCACCATTGAATTATGTGGACGTGATAATTGCCACAATTGATACGAATATTTTTCCCCTGATTATTATTTCTTGGTAACCTAAGAATTAGGGAACATCACTAATTTTGAGAATTAGTGCACGCCTAATTGACGCGAATCCTAAAGGTAGCTACCGGGTTTAACACCCCCACCCAGAATGTTCACTAGACGGAAGGGCTAGTGGGCGTGGTGTTTAGTACTTCGAAGTTTATATGATTATTATACAGACGAGATGTTCTATTTTGGGGATATTATTATGCGCATTATATGTTAAGGTCGGTTACCAAACCAAGCTATGAAAGAAATGAAAAGTGAATGTTATGTATCGAGAGAATGATTTTATACACAGGTTATGTGTATGTTATTTTTGTGCACGAGATATGTGTACGGTTACTAAGATTTATGAAAGATGATTTCGTACACGAGAAAGGTGTACTGTATTTAAAAGATATCGCATGTACATTACAGGTGGGTATAGGATTCAGGCCCATTTGTACCATGCAGCATTTAAATCTTGTGGTCTATCAAAATGATGAATTTTATTGTTTATGATAAACTTATGAACTCACCAACCTTTTGGTTGACACTTGAAAGTATGTTTATTCTCAGGTATGAAAGAAATCTTCCGCTGTGCATTTGCTCATTTTAAAGATATTATTTGGAGTCGATCATCGCAATGGAACCAGATGTTGGTGACTTTGTCCAGACGGATTAGGACGGGGTATGACATGTGGTATCAGAGCGGTGGTCTTAGCGAACCAGTTCTTGCATTAGTGTGTCTAACTGATAGTCGTTAGGATGAATTAGTGAGTCTGGACTTCGACCGTGTCTGCATGTCAAAAGTTTTGCTTATCATTTTTGTCGGAAATCATCTGCTTATCATCTTTAGGAAATTACCTACTTATTATTCTTAGTCTAGACACATCTTACTGCATTGATTGCATGAATAGTGTATAGACAAAAATTCATATCTTAGCGTATCTGTTACTGTAGACTTGTCTGACATATTCCGTAAATTCCTTCGTAGTCTACGAAATCTTATGTTCTATATATATAGATATTCTATGTAATTAGAATACCATCCGATATCCAAAAATCATTTCATACCGAAAAACCCTTTACTCAATCGCACGAAATGGAACTCGTCACTAGTTCAAATCTCTCGGATTCCGACATGGAGTTACACTCAAGCTCCGAAAGCAGTGTAACCAGAATGGATCAGCCGATTAGCCATCATCTATTCTGGATGAATTGGGGCTGGGTTCGTAGTCTACTTAATCATTGGAGACAAGAAGAAGGTGATCCCTTCCACCAACCGAATTCACCTCTTGGCGAAGAACCTGAAGCACTTACCGGCGAACCTGTTCGAAACACCATTTTCTCTCTCATTTCCAGAGTATCTCGTCATGATTATATTCTATCCACAATTCTAAACCTTATTCATCCGCTCGTTCCGACTGACAATTATCCCGGAATAATAGAAGAAGTCAACGAACTTCGCGCTCGAGTAATCAATTTGGAAAATGTGGTGCAAAACCTACCAGCATCAGCAACAGCATCGGCAACACCAGTACCACCAACAACCCAAATTTCAACATCACACGCCTCAACATCTCATTCCGTACCTCGAGTATAATCATCGTTCTACGTATCATTCTACATCAATTATCTTCGTTCTTCATGGCGATTAAGTAATCTCTAATGTTTTAGAGATTATGTATTCTAGTTCTAACGATAAATCAAATGAGATTAATATCATATTAACTCATTAAATCCATGATTGCATCTGAAGAAAATATATATGTATATATGTTTTCATAAAGATTGTAATTAAAAATTCTTTTGTACAAACTGTTAATGGTGAAAATATTTTAACGGGTAGGTAATACCCGAGAAAATATTTAACTTTCATATTAACATGTTATACTGTACATTCTTCGAATCTGATTCAACAGTCATTTACTATCCTACTTACATCCACATATATACGTATCCGTTTACAGCAGAATAACCATTTTCCTTCAATTTCATATTTGGATTTTGAACTATCAGAATTCAACAAGTGGTATAATGAAGAAAACATTGGACAAAATAAAATTTGTTAGAAACAAACAAATTTACTATGAGAAATTTTGTTAAGAATCCACGCTAACTGTTCCTAGCTAACTGATTACATTTTATTTATCGCAATTTATTTATGGCATTTTAATTATCGCAATTTTAATTCTCGCAATTTTATTTATCGTCATTTAATTTCTGTTATTTTTTTTACGCACTTTAAATATCGGGACACGTATACAAGGTTTTGACATATCATATCGACGCATCTATATATATTATTTGGAATAACCATAGACACTCTATATGCAGTAATGCTGGAGTTAGCTATACAGGGTTGAAGTTGATTCTACAATAATATATATAGTTTGAGTTGTGATCGAGTCTGAGACGTATACGGGTCACGAAACGTATTAATTAATTCGAATATTATATATTAAACTATATATGAATTATTGGACTGTTAACTGTGGACTATCGACTGTGGACTAATAATATTGGACAATTAAAATGAATTAAAATATTGATTATAACATATGAAACTAAATATTTCTTCAAGTTTGCCACTTGATTTCATCTTAAACCTCATTTGTATCCTGACGATTACAATCTGCGTTCAAACCTTTTATGATTCTTAAAAACACCTTAATCAAGAGGATGAACCAACTGCACTTCACCTACGGAAGGAAAGATTTATGCATATAGTTATGTACCAGAAAACAGTCAGAACCTGAGTAAACGTTTAAAACATGTCTGTGCTAACCCCTTTGGCGTTGTTATTACCGAAAATAACTTTTCAAATTCCTTTCCAAATTAGCAAATTTTGTCACAGCTCCAGCAAGTCAACTTCGACTTTCATTCGGATTAGCCTTATTATAGCCTTGATATATAAGTCTGTCTTTCGTCATCGTTGTCGGGGAACCTTTTATATTCCACCACATTAGCAGTAAACTTACCAGCAACTTCATTACTTATTGGCTTAAGTCGCTCCGAAGAATCATTATATTTGTTCATTAAAAACCCTATCATATACCCATCCGCACCTTGTAACGAGAGTTGCCATACCAATTACCAAAAATCAGCAATTCGTATTTTGAATCTCGCAGCGTTTCTAATCAACCGATATATATAACATTTACCTCTTAGAATTATGATTTTCCATTCTGAAAAGCACCCAGTCTACGAATCAATACTCGAAATGCTGAAAAAGTTGAATGAAACAACAAAAACGTAAACGACCTTAACAGTTAAAAGTTTGACGATAAAGAATATAATGTTGGCAAGCTCAGAAATGTTGGAACTGGAAAACGGATTGAGCTAATCACGAAGAAGTCTCTGAACAAATCACAAGGACTAAACTTATACATTAAAAATCCTTATGATTCTGTTTCTGATGAAATCTTTAGCGAATACCTTGCTTCTGACTCCAAACTCTTGCAGACAAATTTTCTTCACCATCCTTCAATATTAGAAATTCCAAGATATCATCGTATCTTTCATTATAGATATCCTCCATATTTCTGAAGATATTTTTATAACTATTCTTATCTGAAATCATTAATCTCTTCGTGCTATCAGTGTTACATCATATAGAAACTGTTAGTTTTAACTTTTGAGGTTAAAATATGAATGTCATTGAAGTAATGTTGGGAACTGATGCATGAGTTAGTATAATATAATGACGCCTGGCCAACGTGATTATATTACAGTAAGTCATGCTGAGTTTCTAATGAAACGTGATGATGGTTCACAGTAGATTATACCATCATCATGTGTCATGTTACATAACTCTTTCATTCTACATAACCTCCGAACATATCAAGAAGAATATATTCTTGATAGTTCTATCTTCTGTAATTTTGATAAATTTAAAAATCAAATTGTGCTATCACGTTCTTTCTCGCTTAGAACATTATAATCATTCGAAACTCTATATCTACAAATTCTGGACCATTATTCGCTTGACTTGGGGTCGAAAAGAGAAAACAAAAGCATGGAGCTCCGAAAAATAAAGGAAAATATAAAGCCGATCACAAACACAGGAATTACAAACCGTGTATATCAATGTTTATCGCAACATAAAGACACGGGAGAATTAAAAGCATTATAACCCCAAGGGCAAAGTAGAAGAAAACGGATTCCTCTGGTGGTAATTGGAAAAGGAGAATGATTGTTATGATAGTGAGGATAAGAACAAGAATCAGAACTGGATTAAGAATTTTCACAATCTTTTGGATGTATGGACTAAGAAAGACAATATAGGAATGGTGAGGATAATGGAACGGAAGAGTTTAATTTATAATCAGAATATCAGACAATGTAATAGAGGCAGATCATCGTATTTAATTATAGAGATCTTGATTTCCTTATTAGTCAAAGAATCAAATCTTTTAGATTTCGAAGATTTTCTTTAAATCCCTTGAATTCCAGAATTCACCCAAGACAACGTCAAAAATCAAGACAAACATACGTCAAAAGTTAAGACGAATCTTTATTTCTCATCTCAATCTTTTGTGATAGCTTTACTCGTACGTTTCACATGATCGAATCGTTTTATCTATATTAATCAATAATGATAAAACTCTAACTCATATTCGTCATGAAAACACTTTTATTTTTAGCCATGACGACCTCACTCAAATTTCGGGACGAAATTTCATTAACGGGTAGGTACTGTAGTGACCCGAAAAATTTCGACTAATTTTAAATCAAACTCTCGATACGATTTCATAATTCCGACAAAATAAGCAAAGTCTGTTAGGTTGACTCTCAAAAATTTTGAACTGTTTCATATATTCATTTAACCTTCGACTGTTCTCGACGATTCACGAACAATTATTTGTAAATAGAAATATATATATATATATATATATATATATATATATATATATATATATATATATATATATATATATATATATATATATATATATATTTAATAGACTTTGTATACGTTTATAATAACATTCAATTGTCATTCCATTTGTTATCAAATAAGTATAATATAAACTTATGAGAACTTTAAATAAACGTTGATTCGTAAATTTATTAAAAGCATAATAGTGTCGGTAAGATACTCCAACTTACAGCTACTTTAATTAATTTTATATAAATGCACATTTGAATTATAAAGACATTTAACACCTATTTTGTTTTAGTCTTTGTCAAACTCAGCATATCACTTTATATATATGCATACATCTAGTGACTTTACCAAATTGTTATTATAAGATACATAGATACATATATCCCAAACCCACTTGTTTTTTTTTTTTTTTATATACTATTCTTTTCATTCTTTTTCTTCCCTAGTATCCTCACTTCTCACCCTTTAACTATTTTTGTTTAGTTGCTTTTGTATTCCAAGAACTGGCCACCACCATCTATTATTACTCTTACAATTCGTTGCAATTTAATAATATATATATGTCATTCACATATATGATGTTGGCCACCATATATCACTGTTTTTGTTATCATTTACCTTCCAAGATCAACCACTCAATACCATTATTGTCTACTTCTATTGACGAACAGCAAACACACATGTATCATTGTTTATGATTGATAATCATCAATATTTATTTACTGTAATTGAATGTGATTTGCGTCACTATTTTCACAGTGTAATTAAGATATTTAAGCCACTGTTTTTGTCTATCTACTATATCTCAATCAATTTTATAGTGTAACTATATCTATGTATAAAATCTACATATTCACATAGATATTAATACATACATATATGATCAACTATCCATTACCTTCAACCTCCTAATCACCCACACCACAACAATCAATGGGAACCACCTCAATCACATCTTCTTCTTCACTCGAAACACCACCTTCATTAAGCTCGATCACCACTCAAACTTGTGCCTTCTCCTTCTTCAAGAACACCGATCACCACAACTTACGTTTCTATTTCAACATCCATCGAATCACCTCACGACCACCGTTCTTTCTGTTGAACACTACGTGCACACCACTTCCATCATAACCATAGCAAGTAAACCACGTTTGCTACTATTATGCATTTTCTGTTTCCTGTTCGAAGACAGTAGACCAACACAAGTATGGCGGCCGTATTTCTTTCTCTTGGTTGTTGCTACAGCCGGAATATCATCACCTTCACCTCAACACCTTGAATCTTCTTCATCGACACCCACATCAACCATTGTTCAATATTTTTTTCTGTTTTAACCACAAACCATCGCCACTAACCACTGCTATATATTTTATTTCTCTCTGATGTGCAGCGGGGTGTATATAAAATAGTTATTAATTTTAGCAGGAAATACTATTAAATACGATACATTTTTACACAAGATATTTATTTATTTATAGAATGGATATACTTAAACCTTGCTACAACACTTATAGGCAGTGTACCTAATCGTACAGTAGTGTAGTTTTTAGTAAGTCCGGTTCGTTCCACAGGGAATCTTTTTTAAACAAAGCTCAACGCTATATTAGTTTACTTTTTTAAAAATACAAATATATATATAAGTAATATTATTATTATAAAGGGGGTTTTTACCGTTTAATGACCGGTTTGTCGATTTTAAAACTTTAGTCGCAGTTAAAACCTAATGTAAAATATTAAATAAATAAAAGACTTAATTTAAAGCGTAAAATAAATAACGATAATGAAATTGCAATAAAAGTGCGATAAAATAAAATTGCGATAATTAAAAAGTACGATAATTAAAAGTGCGATTAAATAACAATAAATAAAAGTGCGATAATTAGAAGTGCAATTAAATATAAAATAAAGGAAATTAAATATGAAATAAAAGAATTATGCTTATTTAAACTTCCATAATCATGATGTTTGACGTGTTGATTTTTGTTTTATGCCCATGGGTTAATTGTCCTTTGTCCTGGATTATTTAATATGTCCGTCTGGTTTTTGTCCATAACAGTCCATCAGTCATAAATATAAAATGCGAGTGTCCTCGTCAAATTATCCTTATACCCGAAGTTAAATATTCCAACTAATTGGGGATTTAAACTGTAACAAGATTTTAATACTTTGTTTAATAATTACACCAGGATGTCGACTGAGTGTAACCCAAGGTTTTAATATTTTGTTATCAATTATACCAAGTGTCCTTTGTACATAATTTCACCCCTGTTTTAATTATTCTAGTGGCTATTAATCCATTCCCGTGTCCGGTTAAATGAACGATTATTCGTACATATAAATACCCCGCCCATCGTGTCCGATCGAGTGTATATGGTAATTTATAGGGACGCCCAATTGTAAATCTTTATATTAACATTAACAAACTATCATTTAGTTAAACAAATATAAAGCCCATTAATAGCCTATAGTCTAATTTCCACAAGTGTCGTTCTTTTGTCCAAACCCCAATTATGGTACAAAGCCCAATTACCCAATTTTAGTAATTAGCCCAACATCATGATTACTTCGTTTTAAATAAGCATAATAATAACTTAGCTACGAGACATTAATGTAAAAAGGTTGAACATAACTTACAATGATTAAAAATAGCGTAGCGTTACACGGACAGAATTTCGACTTACACCCTTACAACATTCGCTAACATACCCTTATTATTAGAATTATAATTAAAATTAAAATATAAATTATAAATATAAATATATCGTATGAATGAGGAGAAAAAAGATGATGAGTTGCGATCAGAATTCGGTTGCTTTTATAGGAAAAGTCGACTTTTGGGGCTCCGCGACTCGCGGCCTTTTTGGCCTTCAAACTCCGCGAGTCGCGAAGAATGAAATTACAGCTCACACTTTGGAGTCTTTCTCTGTCGACGGTTTTTATTTATAAATATAATATATATATAATTAATATAATTAATTATATATTATATTATATTTATATACATAGTTAACTTGTAATTTTTAGTCCGTTGCGTCGAGCGTTAAGAGTTGACTCTGGTCCTGGTTCCGGATTTTCGAACGTCCTTGCGTACAATTTAATATCTTGTACTTTGCGTTTTGAATCTTGTACTCTTGTAATTTCGAGACGTTTCTTATCAATAATTGGAACCTTTTTGATTGTCTTTTGTACTTTTGAGCTTTTTGGTCGTTTGCGTCTTCAATTCGTCGAATCTGTCTTTTGTCTTCACCTTTTATTATTTAAACGAATATCACTTGTAAATAGAACAATTGCAACTAAAAGCTTGTCTTTCTTGAGGAATAATGCTATGAAATATATGTTCGTTTTTAGCATTATCAAATATTCCCACACTTGAGCGTTGCTTGTCCTCAAGCAATATCGTCTTGAAATACTAGAATCACTTCTTTATTCTTCACACTTTGTACATCAGTGATTTCTATACGGCGGTATAAACAATGGTAGTAACGATATGGTTTACAGTCCCACATGACTATAAAAATTTAGATCCATTAAGGAAATTGGATCTTTATGAAAACATTTGATCTTTTGAAAATTAAATCTAGTTTTTACCCTAGATAAGTTTTACGGAATAACCCTTTACCGGTGTTTGCAAAATATTTTTGTGGGTTTGGTGGGTTTCAGATTTGAAAATTTTAGCTCAAAACTTGCGGTTTTGTGTCACCCACTTGCTAACCTTGTATTTGGAAAGCAACACGTCCAGTTTACTTGTCCCGTATATTACCTTTCGGTAAACTACCGTCCGGTTGAAAGGAAAGCGTTGAACAAGCAACTGTTAAGGCAATGTCCCCTGACATGCTTTTAATTATGGTCTATAACGTGTTGGATGCAATTACTATCCTTGGTAGGAGCAATAGTAAAGCTCACCCTTATAATTTTTCGGTATGGCACAAGGTCCTGTCTTTGACCATGCTATGCAACCACCGTTCTTACGGTTGACACCCGATTTAGTTCAGGTGACCTAATGAATTCCAGGTGAATTCCTAGGATTTTACGTTCAATGAACGCATTGAAAATAGGGTTTTCAGAAAACAAATCGGTTTGTAATTTTGATCAAAATATTTTCTCGTTCAAGCTCGAGTTTAGATATCATTGAATTCCATGAGTTTGAATTCTCAATCTTTAAGGTCAATCTCAAGGATTGAGTAATATCAGTCTTAAAAGCTGATTTTTAATCTTTAAGGAGATTATCCTTTCTGGGGATCTGATTCATTAGTCTTATCCAGCTAATTTGCATGGTGCCCCCCCCATTGTACGAGATAAATACTTCTCATGGTTAGGATAAATCTGACCACTTGGCGACCCTGTTTAATGCTGAGGTCCGTGGATTTCCTGCTGATTTTAGTGATGACTTTTCTAGATTTTTTGTCAACCTACAGCTGGTCTGGACGACAACTTTATGACCTAAATCAAGAAGCGCGTGTCTTTGTCGGAAGACTTTACTTCCTTTTAATGATGGAATTGATTCATCGTGTAGATCCATCTTTTCTTTTCTTTCAGCGGGTAAAACAGTTTAGTTTAGTCCAAAGCAAAAGTATTTTCAGTTATTTGTTACAGAAATATGTGACATATGTTTAAGATAACTTGGTAAATTTTTCCACACTTGGCTTTTATTTTCCTTTTTATCGTCCTCTATTCCATTTTAAATGAATTTTAACATTTTGGTTTGTTTCTCAATTTATGTCCTTTCCGAGGTAACAATAATTTCGGTGTTAAAACCTAGTTTTATCGTTCATAAATATGTATAAACATGATTTTTAGTTCATTTAATTGAAAATTTTGAAAAATTTTACTAGAATTGGGTAGTCAGTATATAAGACCAGTGCTGTTCTTTATTATCAGAGAGCACTAGATTCTAATACAACTACTGCTTTACTAGTATTTTTAATGGTAACCAAGTGTATAAAGTAAAAAATTTTAAAATCCAAAAGAATTTAACCCCTTCCCACACTTAAGATCTTGCAATGCCCTCATTTGCAAGAAATCAGTAACAATTTAAATTATTGAGGGTGATTTGTGTGAAAATGATTAAATTTTACCAAAGTTTCCAAATATATTGGCGTTTGTTTGCTGAATGATAAATGGTGCACATCATTTGTTCAGTCCGTCTTGTTGTTATTTCACATATATTTTGCATCTGATGTTTCGCGAGGTGTATATAAAATAGTTTATATTTTACGCAGAAAATACTATTAAATACGATACAATTTTACACAAGATATTTATTTATTTATAGAATGGATATACTTAAACCTTGCTACAACACTTATAGGCAGTGTACCTAATCATACAGTAGTGTAGTTTTTAGTAAGTCCGGTTCGTTCCACAGGGAAATCTTTAAACGAAGCTCAACGCTATATTAGTTTACTTTTATAAAAATACAAATATATATATAAGTAATATTATTATTATAAAGGGGGGTTTTTACCGTTTAATGACCGGTTTGTCGATTTTAAAACTTTAGTCGCAGTTAAAACCTAATGTAAAATATAAAATAAATACAAGACTTTAAATTAAAGCGTAAAGTAAATAATGAAATTGCGAATAATAAAAAATGCGATAAAAATTAAATTGCGATAATTAAAAGTACGATAATTAAAAGTGCGATAAAATGAAATAACAATAAATAAAAGTGCGATAATTAGAAGTGCAATTAAATATAAAATAAAGGAAATAAAATATGATATA
This sequence comes from Rutidosis leptorrhynchoides, assembly GCF_046630445.1. Lineage (NCBI taxonomy): Eukaryota > Viridiplantae > Streptophyta > Magnoliopsida > Asterales > Asteraceae > Rutidosis > Rutidosis leptorrhynchoides. The sequence goes on from NC_092333.1 coordinate 561,609,637, forward strand.
AAAGAATTATGCTTATTTAAACTTCCGTAATCATGATGTTTGACGTGTTGATTTTAGTTTTATGCCCATGGGTTAATTGTCCTTTGTCCTGGATTATTCAATATGTCCGTCTGGTTTTTGTCCATAACAGTCCATCAGTCATAAATATAAATTGCAAGTGTCCTTGTCAAATTATTATTATACCCGAAGATAAATATTCCAACTAATTGGGGATTCGAATTGTAACAAGGTTTTAATACTTTGTTTAATGAATACACCAGGTTATCGACTGCGTGTAAACCAAGGTTTTACTACTTTGTTAACAATTACACCAATTACCCTTGAATGTAATTTCACCCCTGTTTTAATTATTCTAGTGGCTATTAATCCATTCCCGTGTCCGGTTAAATGAACGATTATTCGTACATATAAATACCCTGCCCATCGTGTCCGATCGAGTGTATATGGTAATTTATAGGGACGCCCAATTGTAAATCTTTATATTAACATTAACAAACTTTCATTTAGTTAAACAAATATAAAGCCCATTAATAGCCCATAGTCTAGTTTCCACAAGTGTCGTTCTTTTATCCAAACCCCAATTATGGTACAAAGCCCAATTACCCAATTTTAGTAATTAGCCCAACATCATGATTACTTCGTTTTAAACAAGCATAATAATAACTTAGCTACGAGACATTAATATAAAAAGGTTGAACATAACTTACAATGATTAAAAATAGCGTAGCGTTACACGGACAGAATTTCGACTTACACCCTTACAACATTCGCTAACATACCCTTATTATTAGAATTATATTTAAAATTAAAATATAAATTATAAATATAAATATATTACTTCGTATGAAGAGAAGAAAAAAATGATATCTAAAACTCGTCAGAAAACTGGCTATTTATAGGACCTGACCAGTAATCTCACACCATGCGACTCGCATGGTTTTGTGCTTCTGGCCATGCGAGTCGCATGGCCACCCTGGATTCAGCCAACTACTTTTGTTTTCTTCTTGCCGACGTAATATAATAATAATAATATATATAATATATAATTATATATAATTATTTATATATTATATTATATTCTTGTGCATAGTAGACTAGATATTTTTGGTCCGTTGCGTCGGGCGTTTCTTCTTGGCTCAGGTCCCGGTTCCGGATTTTCGGACGTCCTCGCGTATTATTTTATATCGTGTACTTTGCGTCTTGTAACTTGTACTCTTGTCATTTTGAGACGTTCCTCATCAATATTTTGAACCTTTTTGATTGTATCTTGTACTTTTTAGCTCTTTGGACCTTTTTGTCTTCAATTTGTCGAATCTGCCTTTTGTCTTTACCTTTTATTATTTAAACGAATATCACTTGTAAATAGAACAATTGCAACTAAAAGCTTGTCTTTCTTGAGGAATAATGCTATGAAATATATGTTCGTTTTTAGCATTATCAAATATTCCCACACTTGAGCGTTGCTTGTCCTCAAGCAATATTGTCTTGAAATACTAGAATCACTTCTTTATTCTTCATACTTTGTACATCAGTGATTTCTATACGGCGGTATAAACAATGGTAGTGACGATATGGTTTACAGTCCCACATGACTATAAAAATTTAGATCCATTAAGGAAATTGGATCTTTATGAAAAACATTTGATCTTTTGAAAATTAAATCTAGTTTTTACCCTAGATAAGTTTTCCGGAATAACCCTTTACCGGTGTTTGCAAAATATTTTTGTGGGTTTGGTGGGTTTCAAATTCGAAAATTTTAGCTCAAAACTTGCGGTTTTGTGTCACCCACTTGCTAACCTTGTATTTGGAAAGCAACACGTCCAGTTTACTTGTCCCGTATATTACCTTTTGGCAAACTACCGTCCGGTTGTAAAGGAAAGCGTTGAACAAGCAACTGTTTAAGGCAATGTCCCGTGACATGCTTTTGATTATGGTCTATAACGTGTCGGACGCAATTACTATCCTTGGTAGGAGCAATAGTAAAGCTCACCCTTATAATTTTTCGGTTTGACACAAGGTCCTGTCTTTGACCATGCTATGCAACCACCGTTCTTACGGTTGACACCCGATTTAGTTCAGGTGACCTAATGAATTCCAGGTGAATTCCTAGGATTTTACGTTCAATGGTAATGAACGCATTGAAAATGGGTTTTTCAGAAAACAAATCGGTTTATAATTTTGATCAAAATATTTTCTCGTTCAAGCTCGAGTTTAGATATCATCGAATTCCATGAGTTTGTAATTCTCAATCTTTAAGGTCAATCTCTAGGATTGAGTAATATCAGTCTTAAAAGCTGATTTTTAATCTTTAAGGAGATTATCCTTTCTGGGGATCTGATTCATTAGTCTTATCCAGCTAATTTGCACGGTGCCCCCCCATTGTACTTGATAAATCCTTCTCATGGTTAGGATAAATCTGACCACTTGGCGACCCTGTTTAATGCTGAGGTCCGTGGATTTCCTGCTGATTTTAGTGATGACTTTTCTAGATTTTTCGTCAACCTATAGCTGGTCTGAACGACAACTTCATGACCTAAATCAAGAAGCGCGTTTCTTTTTCGGAAGACTTTACTTCCTTTTAATGATGGAATTGATTCATCGTGTAGATCCATCTCTTCTTTTCTTTCATCGGGTAAAACAGTTTAGTTTAGTCCAAAGCAAAAGTATTTTCAGTTATTTGTTACAAATATATGTGACATATGTTTAAAATAACTTGGTAAATTTTCCCACACTTGGCTTTTATTTTCCTTTTTATCGTCCTCTATTCCATTTTAAATGAATTTTAACATTTTAGTTTGTTTCTCAATTTATGTCCTTTCCGAGGTAACAATAATTTCGGTGTTAAAACCTAGTTTTATCGTTCATAAATATGTATAAACATGATTTTGAATTCATTTAATTGAAAATTTTGAAAAATTTTTACTAGAATTGGGTAGTCAGTATATAAGACTAGGGCTGTTCTTTTTTATCAGAGAGCACTAGATTCTAATACAACTACTGCTTTACTAGTATTTTTAATGGTAACCAAGTGTTTAATATAACTATTTTTAAAATCCGAAAGAATTTAATCCCTTCCCACACTTAAGATCTTGCAATGCCCTCATTTGCAAGAAATCAGTAACAATTTAAATTATTGAGGGTGATTTGTGTGAAAATGATTAAATTTTTACCAAAGTTTCCAAATATATTGGCGTTTGTTTGCTGAATGATAAATGGTGCACGTCATTTGTTCATTCCGTCTTGTTGTTATTTCACATACATTTTGCATCATTGTCGTCAAAATTACTTGCTTTTGCTGAACTTAATGCCAGTCTTTGAAAACGCGTTGTTTTACCCTGTTTTGTGCATAAAATAGAATACATACAATACAAATATAATCATACATGCAATTTGAAATGGAACTTTGGCATCCCACTTTCAAACTATAAGAAAAATATTAGTACACAATAATAATAAAATATCCAACATTACATAAACATAATAAAATGTTAAGTGTTTAAAATAAAAATAAAAATTACCACTTATCTCTACTGATCAGGAGGTGGGTTAGGAGGAAAATTAGGATATGGATCCCAATTCATGTTCGCGTCCGGGTTCCATGGCTGATTATAGGTGTACTGGTATGCTGCGTCATAATCATATGAATCATAGGGTGGTCTCATCTCTGGCTGATGTGCGGGATAGTATGCGGGTCGGGTCGGATAATACATCTCACCAGGCTGCAACTGGCTTATAATTTGGCGCTGATGATAATCCCATCGGTCATGCTCTCGTTGCCGGGAATGCTCGTAGTCATTCCGGCGTTGCCATGCCTCGTACTGCATATGCCTATCATAGTTCGTCATGTATTCATCCTCCATACGAATACCTAAATCAAGAGCAGTCTCCCGAACAACTCCTATAATGTTGTTCGCCTCCTCCATCTCATCATCCGAACCTCTCTCTACCTGTCGCTGAGGTCCCTCGTATCGATATACCCGACCACGTCTCATCAATAATACCCTTGCACCGTGATAAAGGTTTGAACTTATGGTTTCACCTCCATCCTCTATTTCGTTCATTGGCCCCCCTTGGTGCTTATCTACACCTAAATACTCTCCAATGAGAGTAATGAAAATACCACCACCTATAATACTCCCCGATTTCATCCCCGAAACTACATTAGCGAGATAATAGCCAACACAATAGGGAATGTTAACGAAACTCCTCGGGTCTCTAATACACTTGAGGTAGAACAAATCGTTTACGGTCAATTTCTCCTTATTCCTACCCCTTTGTGTAATTGTGTTTGCTAAGAATCTATGAATAACCCGGAGTTCAGCTCTGTCTATATCTAAGTATGTATGATTTCCACTGGCGTGAAATTCATTAAAGTGGGACATACGCCTCCAGACAGCGTTAACATCAAATTCCCTATCTACCCTTTCTCCTTGGGCAATCAGGCTATTACAGTCGGGGCTCAAAAGTTCAGCAGGGGTGTAAATCTGTAAGGCCCTTGCTAAATCTATCATGGACATTCTGTACATTCGTCCACCTAACAGAAATCTAATAAAGCTTCTATCATCTATCCTCCTAACATCACTGTTCAACTTAATAGTACTAAGTAATTCTATACACCATTCCCTATATATGGTTCTAAGAATGGAAAATAGACGCATCCAATCGTTAAACTGAGAATTACCATACCTTTGCACCAATAATTGCCGAATCGGTTCGGCAAGGTCAACTGTTTCCAAAGGTACCCAGTCAATTGCCCTTGGCATTTCAACAACCTTATTGTAGAGAATGTGCATGTTCTTTTGATAATCTGGATACTCTATCCAACATCGATCAAATCTCAGATTTGGGTGTAACTGATCTTCATTAATGTCTAAGCTCAGAATCCTTTGATGTGGAGCGAATTGACGAAACTGATTCACGAATAATTGATCTTGATCGTGATAAGGAATATGTTGCTCCTCCTGTTCTTCTTCTTCTTGTTGCATATGCTGTTCTTGTTCATGAAACATTTGCGGTTCGGGCTCTGGTTGCCTGGATGATGATGCTCCTGAACCTCCAGTATCGGCTTTCTTTCTCCTGAAGGGGTTGAGACTACTGAATCTAGGCATGATTATTGTGAAGTTTTGCAAGAAATTTGGTGAAAATTGGTGAAAAATTGAGAGAGTTTGGGAGATGGTTCGTGTATGTGTGTGTTATTGTGAAAGAAAGAGCAGAACTCGGCTGCCTTTTGATCCTGTCCAGTTTTTAACAGCCATGCGAGTCGCATGGCTTAAGCCTTTCCCCCATGCGACTCGCATGGGGGTATTTTCCAGAATTTTTTTTTTTGTGTTTTTTTTTTTTTTTTTTTTTTTTTTTTTTTTTTTTTTTTTTTTTTTTTTTTTTTTTGAACATATAAACCTTATACTTTTAAAACATATAATTAAATAAAATTTTAAAAATTTTGTTTCTTTTTAAGACGAAGTCGTTTCGGGACGATGCCCTAGTCCGTCTCTCGACAAAATTTTAAAATTTGTCTTTTTGTAGCGATTGTTTTAAAAGCTAAGATTTTTGGGTTTTTTAATGTTTTTGGCATACTTTAAATCAATAAGATTAAAAATAATGATAATAAAAGTTCTCGTCCCTCCCTCGGGTAAAGCAATTTCGGTTCAAAGACCTAGTCTTCAACTTACGACGAATTTTAAAAATCATATTCTTAACTTAATGAGAATAAAGTAAATTTTTGTTTTTAAATTCACACAACTTAAATATAAAATTCAAAATTAAAAAATTAAAAATTAAAAATTCACACCAAACTTAAAATTTGAAATGCATAAAATTAAAATTCATATTTTAAAAATTAAAAATTCACACCAAACTTAATTTAAAAATTCATAAATTCATATCAAACTTATATTAATTTTTCAAATATTTATAATTTAAATATATTGTTTTTACAAAGTTTACAATATTAATTTAAGATTTAAATATTAATTTTTAAAAATATGGTAAAAATAAAATTAAAAATCTTTTTGTCTTTTTATCCCACTTTAATCAATCAAATATTATCAAAAATATGCGCCCCTCTTTTCGGTAAAGTAATTTCGGTTCCAAAACCTAATTTAACTCATGACGAATTTTTGAAATATTTTGGGTTGATTGATTAAAGATATTTATACCTTAAGAATAAACGTTAAATTTCGCAGTGATGTAATAAATTTTTGAATGATATCAATAATTTCGGTCGCCAAACCTAATTTTATTTAATACCAATTTAATACTTTTTAGCGAACAAATTAGCGTTTATTATCAAAAGGTTAAAAATAAAAATAAAAATAAAAACTGTACAGACATACCTGTGAAATAGATTTCTTAGTTATATGATCTATTATATTCATAAGATAGTCGGTTTAATTGGTCTTCCATGGCTGCATAGGCGTAACCTCGAGCATTCATTGTCTTTTCTTCTAAACATATGAACGGTCCGTCTCTGCATAAAGTAACAAATTCGGTATTTGAATAGGTTTGATTATTTGAACATTTACCTCCATGTGACCATTTTCCGCATTTGTGACATTTTTCTAGGTGTCGTGCTCTTCTTTTCGCTGCGGATTTTGATTTTCCTTTACCAAATTGTAACTTATTATCTTCGCATCTGGATCCTTTTCTAACTCCGTCCATTCTTTCTCTGATTACTGATACTAATTCACTCGGTAGTATGTCATTATTTCTTTTAGTGATCAAAGCGTGTAGCATTAGACCATGGTTTAGTTCACAGGCAGTCTTCATTTTGTAAAAACCTAAAAAAAATAAAAATTCAGAATGGGGGGAGAAGACTAGTTCTTTAGGGTCTGCTAGGGAAAGACCATACGTGTTCCATTTTCGAGAACTACACGAAAACAGACAATCTAACTCTAACAGAAATACATATTATCTTTTAAAGACTTGATTCTCCCCACACTTAGTTAGCTGTGGTGTCGAAATTGTGATTAACTTCGTTGTCGACTTCCATCGGACCATGTATGTAATGTTTAACTCTGTGACCATTAACTTTAAATTCAATCCCATTTGAATTTATTAATTCTATCGTTCCGTATGGGAAAACTCTTTTGACTATGAATGGTCCAGACCATCTTGATTTCAATTTTCCAGGAAATAGCTTGAATCGTGAATTGAAAAGAAGAACTCTGTCTCCTTCTTTAAATTCTTTTGAACTTCTGATTCTTTTATCATGCCATTTCTTCGTTCTTTCTTTATAGATTAACGAATTTTCGTATGCTTCATGTCTTAATTCTTCTAATTCGTTTAGTTGACTTAATCGTAGACGTCCGGCTTCATGTAAATCAAGATTACATGTCTTCAAAGCCCAAAATGCTTTGTGTTCAATTTCTACTGGAAGATGACATGCTTTTCCATAAACAAGTCTAAAAGGTGTGGTTCCAATTGGAGTTTTGTAGGCTGTTCTAAAAGCCCAGAGTGCATCCTCCAATTTAATGGACCATTCCTTCGGATTTGATCCTACGGTTTTCTCTAGAATACGTTTTAAAGCTCGGTTGGTATTTTCAACTTGTCCACTTGTTTGTGGATGATATGCGGTGGAGATTTTATGAGTTACTCCATATCTTTTAAGAACTTTCTCAAGTTGATTATTACAGAAATGAGTACCCCGATCACTTATTAAAGCTTTCGGTGTTCCAAACCTTGCAAAAAGACGTTTTAAAAAGTTGACTACAACTCGTGCATCGTTAGTTGGGAGAGCTTGTGCTTCCGCCCATTTAGATACATAATCAATGGCTACGAGTATATATAAATTATTATGAGATTTTGGAAATGGACCCATAAAGTCAATACCCCAAATGTCAAATACTTCACATACTTGGATGACATTTTGTGGCATTTCATCACGTTGACTTATTTTTCCGGCCCTTTGACATGCATCACAGGATTTGCAAAGAAGGTGTGCGTCTTTGTAAATTGTAGGCCAATAGAATCCAGCTTCATAAACTTTTCTTGCTGTTAGTTGAGGCCCATAATGCCCTCCTGTTGGTCCTGTGTGACAATGGTTTAATATTTTACTAGCTTCATCTCCAAATACACATCGGCGTATTATTCCATCGGGACAACTTTTAAACAGATGTGGATCTTCCCAGAAATAGTGTTTTATATCACTGAAGAATTTCTTTCGTCTTTGGTACGATAATCCTTTTTCAAGGAATCCACAAACTAAGTAGTTTGCATAGTCTGCAAACCATGGGATTTCTTTATAATCTATCTTCAATAGATATTCATCAGGAAAGTTGTCTTGTATGGCCGATTCATTCAGAACTTCTAATTCGGGATTTTCAAGACGAGAAAGATGATCAGCGGCGAGATTTTCTGCTCCCTTTTTATCTCGGATTTCAATATCAAACTCTTGTAAGAGTAAGATCCAACGGATTAATCTTGGTTTAGCATCTTGTTTTGAAAATAGGTATCTAAGAGCAGAATGGTCGGTATAGACCACCGTTTTTGCTAGAACGAGATATGATCGGAATTTGTCAAAAGCAAAGACAATAGCAAGGAGTTCTTTTTCAGTAGTTGTATAGTTCGTTTGTGCTCCTTGTAATGTCTTACTAGCATAATATATAGGTTGAAATCGTTTTTCAATCCTTTGTCCTAAAACGGCTCCCATTGCAAAATCACTTGCATCGCACATTAGTTCAAATGGTAGATTCCAATTTGGTGTTATCATGATCGGTGCATTAGTGAGTTTTTCTTTAAGAATATTAAAAGATTTGATACATTCATCTGAAAAGATGAATGGCGCATCCTTTTCTAGGAGTTTATTCATAGGAGTGGCAATTTTAGAAAAATCTTTTATGAAACGTCGGTAAAAACCGGCATGCCCTAGAAAACTCCTAACTCCTCTAACATTGGTGGGATGTGGAAGTTTAGCAATTACATCTACTTTAGCTCTATCCACTTCAATTCCTTCTTTTGAAATTTTATGTCCAAGAACGATGCCTTCTTTAACCATGAAATGGCATTTCTCCCAATTAAGTACTAGATTTGATTTTTCGCATCTAATTAGCATTCGTTCCAGATTAACTAGACATGATTTAAATGTATCACCGAAGACTGAAAAGTCATCCATGAAAACTTCCATGCATTCTTCTATCATGTCATGAAAAATCGCCATCATACACCTTTGAAAGGTTGCAGGGGCGTTACAAAGTCCAAATGGCATGCGTTTGTAAGCAAAAGTACCATAAGGGCACGTGAATGTGGTTTTTTCTTGATCTTCGGGTGCTATTGGAATTTGAAAATATCCGGAAAATCCATCTAGAAAACAATAGTAACTATTTCCGGCTAATCTTTCCAACATTTGATCTATGAAAGGTAAGGGAAAGTGATCTTTTCTGGTGGCGTCATTTAATTTTCTATAATCAATACATACACGCCATCCTGTTACAGTCCTAGTAGGAATAAGCTCATTTTTCTCATTTGTGATAACAGTCATGCCACCCTTCTTAGGCACGCATTGAACTGGGCTTACCCATGGACTATCAGAGATTGGATAAATTAAACCTGCATCTAGCAGTTTAATAATCTCTTTTTTAACTACATCTTGCATATTAGGATTTAGTCTTCGTTGGCGTTGCACATACGTTTTATGACCTTCTTCCATAAGGATTTTATGTGTGCAATACGAAGGACTTATTCCTTTAATATCATGAATCTTCCATGCAATGGCTGGTTTATGAGCTTTCAACACAGAAATGAGTTGTGATTTCTCATTTTCAGTAAGAGAAGACGATATTATTACAGGTAATTCAGATTCACCATGTAAATAAGCGTATTCCAAATGGTTTGGAAGTGGCTTTAACTCTAATTTCGGAGGTTCTTCTATCGATGATTTATATCGATATCTGTCTTCTTCTTTTAGCATTTGAATTTCTTCTGTTGTTGGTTCATATCCATTAGCTATAAGTGTAGCTAACATTTCAGCTTCATCAATTGGTTCATTTCCTTCTCCTAAAGAACATTCTCCTGTTCCTTGTAATTCTGGAAATTCTTCTAATAATTCTGCATGTACATCTATAGTTTGAATATAATAACATGTATCATCTGCAGATTGTGGTTGTTGCATTGCTCTATCCACTGAAAAGGTAACACTCTCATCCTCTATACTTAGGGTCAGTTTCTTACCGAACACGTCTATCATTGCTTTAGCCGTGTTTAAGAATGGTCTTCCTAATATGAGAGGAACTTGAGAATCTTCTTCCATGTCTAAAACAACAAAATCTACTGGAAATACTAAAGTACCAACTTTAACTAGCATGTTTTCCATTATCCCTCTAGGATATTTTATTGATCTATCGGCTAGTTGTATGCTTATTCTGGTTGGTTTCAATTCTCCAAGGTCTAGTTTAGCGTATAGTGAATACGGCATTAGATTTATACTAGCACCTAAATCTGCTAATGCTTCTATTGAACTAAGACTACCCAGAAAACATGGAATTGTGAAACTTCCTGGATCAGATAGTTTTTCTGGTATCTTATTCAACAGCACTGCTGAACAATTGGCATTCATAGTAACAGCCGAGAGTTCTTCCATTTTCTTTCTATTCGTGATTAGATCTTTCAAGAATTTAGCATACCTTGGCATTCCTGAAATCACATCAATGAAAGGAAGATTTACATTTATCTGTTTAAACATATCCAAGAATTTGGATTGCTCGGCTTCAAGTTTCTCTTTCTTCATTTTACTTGGATAAGGAAGAGGTGGTTGGTATGGTTTAACATAAGGTTTATCCTTAACTGTGTTGTCTTCATTAACCTTCTCAACTACCGGTTCTTTTTCCTTATCTTGATCTGGTTGTGGTTCTTGTGGAATAGGAATAGTTTCATCAGAAGTTACAGGTATTTCAGGTGGTTTAAGTGTTGTACCACTTCTTGTGGTAATAGCTTTAGCTGTTTCGTTCCGGGGGTTAGCATTTGTATCACTAGGTAAACTTCCCGGTTTTCTTTCACCTATTAACCTTGCTAGGTTACTTACTTCTTGTTCTAGATTTTGAATAGAAGCTTGTTGATTTCTAAATGCTTGAGCATTTTGTTCATTGGTTTGTTTTTGAGATGTGAAAAACTGTGTTTGAGTTTCAACTAGCTTCGTCATCATATCTTCTAAATTCGGCTTTTTATCATCGGTTTGTTGTGGTGGTTTGTTTTGAAAATTCGGTCTTTGCTGATTGTAAGCATTGTTGGATAATTGTTGATTGCTAGGACCTTGTTGGTTATTGTATGGAATATTTCGGTTATAATTCTGGTTTTGATTGTAAATTGGTCTTGGCGGTTGATAATTATTCTGATAATTATTTCCAGGCCTTTGGTTTATGTATGAAATATTCTCTCTTTGTTCCATTGTTAATTCAATACTGAGACAATCTTTTGTCAAATGTGGTCCTCCACACTGCTCACAACTAATTCGTATTGAGTGAATATCCTTAGTCATCTTTTCCATTCGTCTCTCCACAGCATCTATCTTTGCGGAAATGGAATCTAAGTCATGGCTAGAATCGGCTCTAGCTGCTTTAGATGATCTAATGATATCTTTTTCTTGGTGCCACTCATGTGAGTGGGAAGCAGTGTTATCAATAATTTTGTAAGCATCAGTTTCGGTTTTCTTCATAATCGAACCACCAGCTGCTATATCTATGTCTTTTCTTGTAGTGATGTCGCATCCTTGGTAGAATATTTGTACTATTTGACAGGTGTCTAAACCATGTTGCGGACATCCTCTTAATAACTTTCCATATCTTGTCCACGCCTCATATAGAGTTTCATTTGGCTTTTGTGTGAATGTAACAATTTCTGCTTGAAGTCTTACGGCTTTAGATGCAGGAAAAAATTGTTTAAGAAATTTATCAATTAAAACGTCCCATGTATCGATCGCCCCTTCAGGTAACGATTCCAACCAATCTTTGGCTTCTCCCTTTAAAGTCCAGGGAAATAACATGAGATATATTTGTTCATCCTCCACTTCTCGTATTTTAAATAGTGTGCAGATCCTATTAAAGGTACGTAGATGTTCATTTGGATCTTCCTTTGGCGCACCACTAAATTGGCATTGATTAGTCACCATGTGTAGAATTTGTCCTTTGATTTCATAATCTGGCGCATTAATGTCTGGATGAGTAATTGCGTGACCTTGGCCAGTGCGTTTAGCTCTCATTCGGTCTTCCATACTTAAAGGTTCCAGATTCTCCATAATTGAATTTGTTGAATCGGTATCACTAAATGATTCTGATTTAATAGTTCGTTCCTCAACAATCTCTGTTTGAATGATTGGTGGTTCCGGAGGAAAGTTTAATGGTTCAGGATCTATGAACCGTTCCTGAATATTTTCTGGATTCTCAATTGTGAGGTTTGTTTCAAAAACTGGATTATCGGAAATTTGAACTGAAGTACTTGGTCGACTGGATGACGATTCTAAAGAAAAATCAACGGCGGTTATATTTGTTAAACGATGTCTTGATCTAGTTACCGGTGGTGAACGTACAAAAGGTGGTGAACGTCTTGCTCGGTGCATTCACAGAATATCCTATTAGTTTTAAAAAGGAAAGAAAAATTATAATAAGTTATCCAATCAATAGACTTTTCTGATTTTGCCCACGTTTCGAATAGCCAAAAGATGCAGCAGAGGGGCAGGATTCGTTTGGTCTCAATATAATTGAGGACTGTTTGGCTCCAATAACCCGGTCCACGTACAAATCCAACTATTACTACGAACCAGAAAATTTTGATGTCTATTAATTTAACCACTTAAAATAAATTTTCGTAATTTTAAGAAATTTAGATAAGAAGTAGAAAAAATTCTAAGTCCTAAAACTAGAATAGCGAGAAATAAGAGAGACAAAGAGTTCGTCGCAAAAGGTCGAAAAAGAAAAATGGTTGAAAAATAAAAGGTGACGGAAAAAATAAAAGGAACTTATCAAAACTTAAAAATACTTAACTAATTTAACCTTATTACTACAACTAACTTAAAATTATAATCGCAAATTGAAATTACTAATTGGAATGATAATTGATACATAGTAAAAGGTCTAAAAATATTAAAGCTTACAGGAAAAACTAAATCCCAAATGGAAATAACTTAAAAAGAAACTAAAACTTAAAAAGGCGTCGCAAAATTCTAAAGCACCTAAATCTTAGTCTAAAGAAAAAGCACTTAAGGAATTCTACGGCAAAGCCTAAAAATTTAGGAGTAAAAATAACTATAGCAAAAACTAAGTTTAAAATTAAATATGAGCTAAAAAAATACAAATATTACGCTACAACGATTAAAAAGGGACAAAATATTATAAGTTATAAAAAGTTATAAAAATATTAGATTTTATAAAAATATTATTTTTATATTTTATAATAAAAGTATTAAGTTTTAAATATAATAAAACTAATTAAAAGTAATTAATTAAACTAAAATCTTAATTAATAATAATAAAACTAGGGTTTAATTAAATAATAATATATTATACTCCGTAATTAATGCGTTTTTAGGGTTTGAGGGTGGCCCTGTCAGACCCTTCATGCGACTCGCATGGGGTTTAGTTGAAATCTCATGCGACTCGCATGGGGTTCGGATCCAGGCCAAAAGTTGGGCTGCTACAGTACCTTGGCCCGATTACTTCTTTTTTTTTTTTATTTAAATAGAATATATATATATAATTAAAATAAAAACTTAAAATTAACTTAAAATACTTTATAATTTTGTAAAAATAAAAGAAAAACTTAAAAAAAATATATTTAAAATATATTTATTTATTTTTTTTTTTTTTTTTTTTCGGTTTTAAAAGATTTTTTTAATTTTTTATATCTTTTTAATTTTTAAACAAAAATATAAATTTTACAAAAACTAATTATAACTTAAAAATTAAAAATATGGCGTTTTGCTTCGGCGAAAAAGTCCCCGGCAGCGGCGCCAAAAATACTTGATGTTTCGCGAGGTGTATATAAAATAGTTTATATTTTACGCAGAAAATACTATTAAATACGATACAATTTTACACAAGATATTTATTTATTTATAGAATGGATATACTTAAACCTTGCTACAACACTTATAGGCAGTGTACCTAATCATACAGTAGTGTAGTTTTTAGTAAGTCCGGTTCGTTCCACAGGGAAATCTTTAAACGAAGCTCAACGCTATATTAGTTTACTTTTATAAAAATACAAATATATATATAAGTAATATTATTATTATAAAGGGGGGTTTTTACCGTTTAATGACCGGTTTGTCGATTTTAAAACTTTAGTCGCAGTTAAAACCTAATGTAAAATATAAAATAAATACAAGACTTTAAATTAAAGCGTAAAGTAAATAATGAAATTGCGAATAATAAAAAATGCGATAAAAATTAAATTGCGATAATTAAAAGTACGATAATTAAAAGTGCGATAAAATGAAATAACAATAAATAAAAGTGCGATAATTAGAAGTGCAATTAAATATAAAATAAAGGAAATAAAATATGATATAAAAGAATTATGCTTATTTAAACTTCCGTAATCATGATGTTTGACGTGTTGATTTTAGTTTTATGCCCATGGGTTAATTGTCCTTTGTCCTGGATTATTCAATATGTCCGTCTGGTTTTTGTCCATAACAGTCCATCAGTCATAAATATAAATTGCAAGTGTCCTTGTCAAATTATTATTATACCCGAAGATAAATATTCCAACTAATTGGGGATTCGAATTGTAACAAGGTTTTAATACTTTGTTTAATGAATACACCAGGTTATCGACTGCGTGTAAACCAAGGTTTTACTACTTTGTTAACAATTACACCAATTACCCTTGAATGTAATTTCACCCCTGTTTTAATTATTCTAGTGGCTATTAATCCATTCCCGTGTCCGGTTAAATGAACGATTATTCGTACATATAAATACCCTGCCCATCGTGTCCGATCGAGTGTATATGGTAATTTATAGGGACGCCCAATTGTAAATCTTTATATTAACATTAACAAACTTTCATTTAGTTAAACAAATATAAAGCCCATTAATAGCCCATAGTCTAGTTTCCACAAGTGTCGTTCTTTTATCCAAACCCCAATTATGGTACAAAGCCCAATTACCCAATTTTAGTAATTAGCCCAACATCATGATTACTTCGTTTTAAACAAGCATAATAATAACTTAGCTACGAGACATTAATATAAAAAGGTTGAACATAACTTACAATGATTAAAAATAGCGTAGCGTTACACGGACAGAATTTCGACTTACACCCTTACAACATTCGCTAACATACCCTTATTATTAGAATTATATTTAAAATTAAAATATAAATTATAAATATAAATATATTACTTCGTATGAAGAGAAGAAAAAAATGATATCTAAAACTCGTCAGAAAACTGGCTATTTATAGGACCTGACCAGTAATCTCACACCATGCGACTCGCATGGTTTTGTGCTTCTGGCCATGCGAGTCGCATGGCCACCCTGGATTCAGCCAACTACTTTTGTTTTCTTCTTGCCGACGTAATATAATAATAATAATATATATAATATATAATTATATATAATTATTTATATATTATATTATATTCTTGTGCATAGTAGACTAGATATTTTTGGTCCGTTGCGTCGGGCGTTTCTTCTTGGCTCAGGTCCCGGTTCCGGATTTTCGGACGTCCTCGCGTATTATTTTATATCGTGTACTTTGCGTCTTGTAACTTGTACTCTTGTCATTTTGAGACGTTCCTCATCAATATTTTGAACCTTTTTGATTGTATCTTGTACTTTTTAGCTCTTTGGACCTTTTTGTCTTCAATTTGTCGAATCTGCCTTTTGTCTTTACCTTTTATTATTTAAACGAATATCACTTGTAAATAGAACAATTGCAACTAAAAGCTTGTCTTTCTTGAGGAATAATGCTATGAAATATATGTTCGTTTTTAGCATTATCAGCATCTTGTCGTCAAAATTAGTTGCTTTTGCTGAACTTAATGCCAGTCTTTGAAAATGCGTTGTTTTACCCTGTTGTGTACATAAGATAAACTGCAAACATATATACATATTTTTTGAAGTTTGGTATATTACCCCACATTCAAAAATTATTAAAATCTTAGAATAAAAGTTAGATAATTATAAAAAATGATTACAATATTAACAAAAGTATTAAACGTATCAATAATTACAAATTACAAAATAAATAAAACTAAGTATACTAGGGATGATACTGGTACCAATAGGGGTTCCAGGCATAACCATAGGTGCTATAGAATGCTTCGGCAGGGTCATACGTAGGATACGATGGCTGCATCTCTATAGACCAGGGAGGGAAGATGGGTTTCGGTGTAGGAATATAGTTTCTACCTATATGTTGGCAATGAGCTATGATTTGGTTCTGATGAAATTGCCAATCTTCAAATGCTCTCTGTCTAGCATTTTCGTATTCCTGAGAAGCTATAAACCTTTGCATTTCTTGCATCTCATTCCCCCCTCCTACATTACCTTGCTGTTGGTTTCTCTCCACCTGTGGATGTCTACCATGGTATCGTACTGCGGCGTTATTTCGCCTCTTCAAAACTTTCGTACCATGGTATACATTTAAACCTATAGTATCGCGGGGTTCTGGTTCTTCTACTAATAATCCCCCCGACTTATATCCACACCGAGATATTCACTAATCAAAGTAATAAAAATACCACCTCCTATTATGCTATGCGGTCTCATCCCCCGAACCATAGCTGATAAATAATAACCCACACAATACGGTATACTTACAGCGCTTTGTGGGTCTCGAATACACATATGGTAATACAAATCCTGTTCATTTACTTTTTCCTTGTTCTTACCCCTTTGTGTAATCGAATTAGCTAAAAACCTATGTATCACTCTTAATTCGGCTCTATCTATATCCAAATAAGAGTAATTTCCCCCTTTGAAACGGTGATGGCTTGTCATTTGACTCCACACACCGTGTGTATCAAAATTTTCATCTATCTTTCTACCGTTTAGTATCAATCCTCTACAATCGGCAGACGCTAACTCCTCAGGCGTATATATACGTAAAGCCTGAGCCATGTCCAGTAAAGACATGTGGCGCATCGAACCGCCTAACAAAAATCTAATAAAAGAACGATCGGTTAAACTAGCTACCCGATCATTCAACTCTATACTACATAACAATTCTTCACACCATACTTTATATACAGGTCTACGCATGGTGAATAAACGTACCCAGTCATTAAAAGAAGAATTACCATACCTCTGTACAAGTAATTCCCTAATTTGCCCGGCCAATTCTACAGCTTCTAAGGGTCCCCATTCTATGACCCTTGGTACCTCAACAATCTTAGAATGAAGAGTATGCAAACCCCTTTGATATTTTGGATAATCTATCCAAAGTCTGTCAAATCTCAGGTTCGGGTGCAACTCTTCCAAGTGCATATCAGAAAAGGTCATGACTGGATGCGGTATATCCTGCTTGTAGTAGTTATCCACCTCATGTTGTTCCACATTCTCAGCAGGAGCATTACGGGCTTGGGATGAAGATTCACCCCTTTCAGTCTGCAAAACACATCAAACACAATTTTTGTGCATCCAAATATGCATTAGTGTCAACAAAATCATCAATCAAAATAATTACAATGACATGATCAATTTATATCAAACTTAAGCTCATTTTCACATTTTTATCAAATCTACACTTTTTCAAATAAGCATATACGAAAATGTTTGCCAAGTTCATAAGCATTCAACTCAAATAACATGTCAAAATAATCATTACTAGCAATTAAACAAGTCTCAAATGGCATTATCTTTCAAAAATCAAGTTCATGAATTTTAGACTTGAAAAAGTCCACTTTAATTCTCAAAGTCATGTTTAGGCTCAAAGTTTGGATCATTTAACTACCTAAACATGTTACACTACTCAATTTAGCAACAATTCATGACAAAAATCGGCCATAACCTGTTTATATCAAAAAGCCCCAAATTTGCTCAAGAACACAAACCCTAGATTATTCAAAATTTGAAGTTTAAGGCTTCTAATCATGTTAAATAGCATCAATCTAGGTTATACAAGCATAATACATAAACAATTTAAGCCTAATTACACTAAAAAGCATCAAAATCAAATTGGAAAAAAAATGACTCAAGAACACCAAATTTCGGATTAAATGGTGTTTAGGTGTAGAAATTTACCGTTTTTCTTGAGTAATTCCTAGATAGCATCCTTCTCAACATGATTTTAGTAAAAGATTTGGTGATTAACGGTTAAAAATTGTGATTTTGGGGGTTTTTTCTCGGGTTTTTTCGTGGGTTTTCGCAGTTTATTTTCTGTTGTGGGGAGTGAAACTGAGCTGTTGCAGCTCTTTATTTTTTTTTCTGTAATCCGACTCCTCCGCGAGTCGCGGCGAATTGCACTTCAAACTCCGCGAGTCGCGGAGTTTGGTATTTTTTTTTTTTTTTTTTTTTATAATCATTAACTTATGAAACAATTAAGTACTTAATTTTAAAATTTTGTTTCCCTTGTTATTTAGGACGAGGTCGTTTCGGATCGATGTCCTAGTCCGTCCCTCGACAAAATTTTAAAATTTGTCTTTTTGTAGCGATTGTTTTAAAAGCTAAGATTTTTGGTTTTTTAATGTTTTTGGTATACTATAATTCAATAAGATTAAAAATAATGATAATAAAAGTTCTCGTCCCTCCCTCGGGTAAAGCAATTTCGGTTCAAAGACCTAGTCTTCAACTTACGACGAATTTTAAAAATCATATTTTTAACTTAATGAGATAAAGTAAATTTTTGTTTTTAAATTCACACAACTTAAATATAAAATTCAAAATTAATATTAAAAATTCACACCAAACTTAAAATTTAAAATGCATAAAATTAAAAATTTATATTTTAAAAATTCACACCAAACTTAATTTAAAAATTTATAAATTCATACCAAACTTATATTAATTTTTTCAAATATTTACAATTTTAAATATATATTTTTTTTACAAAGTTTACAATATTAATTTAAGATTTAAATATTAATTTTAAAAACATGGTAAAAATAAAATTAAAAATCTTTTTGGCTTTTTATCCCACTTTAGTCAATCAAATATTATCAAAAATATGCGCCCCTCTTTTCGGTAAAGTAATTTCAGTTCCAAGACCTAATTTAACTCATGACGAATTTTTGAAATATTTTGAGTTGATTGATTAAAGATATTTATACCTTAAGAATAAACGTTAAATTTCGCAGTGATGTAATAAATTTTTTTGAATGATATCAATAATTTCGGTCGCCAAACCTAATTTTATTCAATACCAATTTAATACTTTTTAGCGAACAAATTAGCGTTTATTATCAAAAGGTTAAAAATAAAAATAAAAATAAAAACTGTACAAACATACCTGTGAAATAGATTTCTTAGTTATATGATCTATCCCATTCATAAGATAGTCGGTTTAATTGGTTTTCCATGGCTACATAGGCGTAACCTCGAGCATTCAGTGTCTTTTCTTCTAAACATATGAACGGTCCGTCTCTGCATAAAGTAACAAATTCGGTATTTGAATAGGTTTGATTATTTGAACATTTACCTCCATGTGACCATTTTCCGCATTTGTGACATCGTTCTAAGTGTCGTGCTCTTCTTTTCACTGCAGATTTTGATTTTCCTTTACCAAATTGTAACTTATTATCTTCGCATCTGGATTCTTTTCTAACTCCGTCCATTCTTTCTCTGATTACTGATACTATTTCACTTGGTAGTATGTCATTATTTCTTTTAGTGATCAAAGCGTGTAGCATTAGACCATGGTTTAGTTCACAGGCAGTCTTCATTTTATAAAAACCTAAAAAAATAAAAATTCAGAATGGGGGGAGAAGACTAGTTCTTTAGGGTCTGCTAGGGAAAGACCATTCGGGTTCCATTTTCGAGAACTACACGAAAACAGACAATCTAACTCTAACAGAAATACATATTATCCTTTAAAGACTTGATTCTCCCCACACTTAGTTAGCTGTGGTGTCGAAATTGTGATTAACTTCGTTGTCGACTTCCATCGGACCATGTATGTAATGTTTAACTCTGTGACCATTAACTTTAAATTCAATCCCATTTGAATTTATTAATTCTATCGTTCCGTATGGGAAAACTCTTTTGACCATGAATGGTCCAGACCATCTTGATTTCAATTTTCCAGGAAATAGCTTGAATCGTGAATTGAAAAGAAGAACTCTGTCTCCTTCTTTAAATTCTTTTGAACTTCTGATTCTTTTATCATGCCATTTCTTCGTTCTTTCTTTATAGATTAACGAATTTTCGTATGCTTCATGTCTTAATTCTTCTAATTCGTTTAGTTGACTTAATCGTAGACGTCCGGCTTCATGTAAATCAAGATTACATGTCTTCAAAGCCCAAAATGCTTTGTGTTCAATTTCTACTGGAAGATGACATGCTTTTCCATAAACAAGTCTAAAAGGTGTGGTTCCAATTGGAGTTTTGTAGGCTGTTCTAAAAGCCCAGAGTGCATCCTCCAATTTAATGGACCATTCCTTCGGATTTGATCCTACGGTTTTCTCTAGAATACGTTTTAAAGCTCGGTTGGTGTTTTCAACTTGTCCACTTGTTTGTGGATGATATGCGGTGGAGATTTTATGAGTTACTCCATATCTTTTAAGAACTTTCTCAAGTTGATTATTACAGAAATGAGTACCCCGATCACTTATTAAAGCTTTTGGTGTTCCAAACCTTGCAAAAAGACGTTTTAAAAAGTTGACTACAACTCGTGCATCGTTAGTTGGGAGAGCTTGTGCTTCCGCTCATTTAGATACATAATCAATGGCTACGAGTATATATAGATTATTATGAGATTTTGGAAATGGACCCATAAAGTCAATACCCCAAATGTCAAATACTTCACATACTTGGATGACATTTTGTGGCATTTCATCACGTTGACTTATTTTTCCGGCCCTTTGACAAGCATCACAGGATTTGCAAAGAAGGTGTGCGTCTTTGTAAATTGTAGGCCAATAGAATCCAGCTTCATAAACTTTTTTTGCTGTTAGTTGAGGTCCATAATGCCCTCCTGTTAGTCCTGTGTGACAATGGTTTAATATTTTACTAGCTTCATCTCCAAATACACATCGGCGTATTATTCCATCGGGACAACTTTTAAACAGATGTGGATCTTCCCAGAAATAGTGTTTTATATCACTGAAGAATTTCTTTCGTCTTTGGTACGATAATCCTTTTTCAAGGAATCCACAAACTAAGTAGTTTGCATAGTCTGCAAACCATGGGATTTCATTATAATCTATCTACAATAGATATTCATCAGGAAAGTTGTCTTGTATGGCCGATTCATTTAGAACTTCTAACTCAGGATTTTCAAGACGAGAAAGATGATCAGCGGCGAGATTTTCTGCTCCTCTTTTATCTCGGATTTCAATATCAAACTCTTTTAAGAGTAAGATCCAACGGATTAATCTTGGTTTAGCATCTTGTTTTGAAAATAGGTATCTAAGAGCAGAATGGTCGGTATAGACCACCGTTTTTGCTAGAACGAGATATGATCGAAATTTGTCAAAAAGCAAAGACAATAGCAAGGAGTTCTTTTTCAGTAGTTGTATAGTTCGTTTGTGCTCCTTGTAATGTCTTACTAGCATAATATATAGGTTGAAATCGTTTTTCAATCCTTTGTTCTAAAACGGCTCCCATTGCAAAATCACTTGCATCGCACATTAGTTCAAATGGTAGATTCCAATTTGGTGTTATCATGATCGGCACATTAGTGAGTTTCTCTTTAAGAATATTAAAAGATTTGATACACTCATCTGAAAAGATGAATGGAGCATCCTTTTCTAGGAGTTTATTCATAGGAGTGGCAATTTTAGAAAAATCTTTTATGAAACGTCGGTAAAAACCGGCATGCCCTAGAAAACTCCTAACTCCTCTAACATTGGTGGGATGTGGAAGTTTAGCAATTACATCTACTTTAGCTCTATCCACTTCAATTCCTTCTTTTGAAATTTTATGTCCAAGAACGATGCCTTCTTTAACCATGAAATGGCATTTCTCCCAATTAAGTACTAGATTTGATTTTTCGCATCTAATTAGCATTCGTTCCAGATTAACTAGACATGATTTAAATGTATCACCGAAGACTGAAAAGTCATCCATGAAAACTTCCATGCATTCTTCTATCATGTCATGAAAAATCGCCATCATACACCTTTGAAAGGTTGCAGGGGCGTTGCAAAGTCCAAATGGCATGCGTTTGTAAGCAAAAGTACCATAAGGGCACGTGAATGTGGTTTTCTCTTTATCTTCGGGTGCTATTGGAATTTGAAAATATCCGAAAAATCCATCTAGAAAACAATAGTAACTATTTCCGGCTAATCTTTCCAACATTTGATCTATGAAAGGTAAGGGAAAGTGATCTTTTCTGGTGGCGTCATTTAATTTTCTATAATCAATACATACACGCCATCCTGTTACAGTCCTAGTAGGAATAAGCTCATTTTTCTTATTTGTAATGACAGTCATGCCACCCTTCTTAGGCACGCATTGAACTGGGCTTACCCATGGACTATCAGAGATTGGATAAATTAAACCTGCATCTAGCAGTTTAATAATCTCTTTCTTAACTACATCTTGCATATTAGGATTTAGTCTTCGTTGGCGTTGCACATATGTTTTATGACCTTCTTCCATAAGGATTTTATGTGTGCAATACGAAGGACTTATTCCTTTAATATCATGAATCTTCCATGCAATGGCTGGTTTATGAGCTTTCAACACAGAAATGAGTTGTGATTTCTCATTTTCAGTAAGAGAAGACGATATTATTACAGGTAATTCAGATTCACCATGTAAATAAGCGTATTCCAAATGGTTTGGAAGTGGCTTTAACTCTAATTTCGGAGGTTCTTCTATCGATGATTTGTATCGATATCTGTCTTCTTCTTTTAGCATTTGAATTTCTTCTGTTGTTGGTTCATATCCATTAGCTATAAGTGTAGCTAACATTTCAGCTTCATCAATTGGTTCATTACCTTCTCCTAAAGAACATTCTCCTGTTCCTTGTAATTCTGGAAATTCTTCTAATAATTCTGCATGTGCATCTATAGTTTGAATATAATAACATGTATCATCTGCAGATTGTGGTTGTTGCATTGCTCTATCAACTGAAAAGGTAACACTTTCATCCTCTATACTTAGGGTCAATTTCTTACCGAACATGTCTATCATTGCTTTAGCCGTGTTTAAGAATGGTCTTCCTAATATGAGAGGAACTTGAGAATCTTCTTCCATGTCCAAAACAACAAAATCTACTGGAAATACTAAAGTACCAACTTTAACTAGCATGTTCTCCATTATCCCTCTAGGATATTTTATTGATCTATCGGCTAGTTGTATTCTTATTCTGGTTGGTTTCAACTCTCCAAGGTCTAGTTTAGTGTATAGTGAATACGGCATTAGATTTATACTAGCACCTAAGTCTGCCAATGCTTCTATTGAACTAAGACTACCCAGAAAACATGGAATTGTGAAACTTCCTGGATCAGATAATTTTTCTGGTATCTTATTCAACAGCACTGCTGAACAATTAGCATTCATAGTAACAGCCGAGAGTTCTTCCATTTTCTTTCTATTTGAGATTAGATCTTTCAAGAATTTAGCATATCTAGGCATTCCTGAAATCACATCAATGAAAGGAAGATTTACATTTATCTGTTTAAACATATCCAAGAATTTGGATTGCTCGGCTTCAAGTTTCTCTTTCTTCATTTTACTCGGGTAAGGAAGTGGTGGTTGGTATGGTTTAACATAAGGTTTATCCTTAACTGTGTTATCTTCATTAACTTTTTCAACTACCGGTTCTTTTTCCTTATCTTGATCAGGTTGTGGTTCTTGTGGAGTAGGAATAGCTTTATCAGAAGTTACAGGTATTTCAGGTGGTTTAAGTGTTGTACCACTTCTTGTGGTAATGGCTTTAGCTGTTTCATTCCGGGGATTAGCATTTGTATCACTAGGTAGACTCCCCGGTTTTCTTTCACCTATTAACCTTGCTAGGTTACTCACTTCTTGTTCTAGATTTTGAATAGAAGCTTGTTGATTTCTAAATGCTTGAGCATTTTGTTCATTGGTTTGTTTTTGAGATGTGAAAAACTGCGTTTGAGTTTCAACTAGCTTCGTCATCATATCTTCTAAATTCGGCTTTTTATCATCGGTTTGTTGTGGTGGTTTGTTTTGAAAATTAGGTCTTTGCTGATTATAAGTATTATTGGATACTTGTTGATTGCTAGGACCTTGTTGGTTGTTGTATGGAATATTTCTGTTATAATTCTGGTTTTGATTGTAAATCGGTCTTGGCGGTTGATAATTATTCTGATAATTATTTCCAGGCCTTTGGTTTATGTATGAAATATTCTCTCTTTGTTCTATTGTTAATTCAATACTGAGACAATCTTTTGTCAAATGTGGTCCTCCACACTGCTCACAACTAATTCGTATTGAGTGAATATCTTTAGTCATCTTTTCCATTCGTCTCTCCACAGCATCTATCTTTGCGGAAATGGAATCTAAGTCATGACTAGAATCGGCTCTAGCTGCTTTAGATGATCTAACGATGTCTTTTTCTTGGTGCCACTCATGTGAGTGGGAAGCAGTATTATCAATAATTTTGTAAGCATCAGTTTCGGTTTTCTTCATAATAGAACCACCAGCTGCTATATCTATGTCTTTTCTTGTAGTGATGTCGCATCCTTGGTAGAATATTTGTACTATTTGACAGGTGTCTAAACCATGTTGCGGACATCCTCTTAATAACTTTCCATATCTTGTCCACGCCTCATATAGAGTTTCATTTGGTTTCTGTGTGAACGTAACAATTTCTGCTTGAAGTCTTACGGCTTTAGATGCAGGAATGAATTGTTTAAGAAATTTGTCAACTAAAACATCCCATGTATCAATCGCCCCTTCAGGTAACGATTCCAACCAATCTTTGGCTTCTCCCTTTAAAGTCCAGGGAAATAACATGAGATATATCTGTTCATCCTCCACTTCTCGGATTTTAAATAGTGTGCAGATCTTATTAAATGTACGTAGATGTTCATTTGGATCTTCCTTCGGCGCACCACTAAATTGGCATTGATTAGTTACCATGTGTAGAATTTGTCCTTTGATTTCATAATCTGGCGCATTAATGTCAGGATGAGTAATTGCGTGACCTTGGCCAGTGCGTTTAGCTCTCATTCGGTCTTCCATACTTAAAGGTTCCAGATTTTCCATAATTGAATTTGTTGAATCGGTATCACTAGATGATTCTGATTTAATGGTTCGTTCCTCAACAATCTCTGTTTGAATGATTGGTGGCTCCGGAGGAAAGTTTAGTGGTTCAGGATCTACGAACCGTTCCTGAATATTTTCCGGATTCTCAATTGTGAGGTCGGGTTCAAAAAATGGATTATCGGAAATTTGAACTGAAGTACTTGGTCGACTGGATGACAATTCTAAAGAAAAATCAACGGCGGTTATATTTGCTAAATGTCTTGATCTAGTTACAGGTGGTGAACGTACAAAAGGTGATGAACGTCTTGCTCGGTGCATTCACTGAATATCCTATTAGTTTTTAAAAGGAAAGAAAAATTATAATAAGTTATCCAATCAATAGACTTTTCTGATTTTGCCCACGTTTCAAATAGCCAAAAGATGCAGCAGAGGGGCAGGATTCGTTTGGTCTCAATATAATTGAGGACTGTTTGGCTCCAATAACCCGGTCCACGTACAAATCCAACTATTACTACGAACCAGAAAATTTTGATGTCTATTAATTTAACCACTTAAAATAAATTTTCGTAATTTTAAGAAATTTAGATAAGAAGTAGAATAAAAATCTATGTCCTAAAACTAGAATAGCGAGAAATAAGAAAGAAAAAGAGTTCGTCGAAAAAGGTAGAAAAAGAAAAATGGTTGAAAAAATAAAAGGTGACGGAAAAATAAAAGAAACTTATAAAAACTTAAAAATACTTGACTAACCTAACCTTATTACTACAACTAACTTAAAATTATAATCGCAAATTGAAATTACTAATTGGAATGATAATTGATACATAGGTAAAAGTCGTCTAAAAATATTAAAGCTTACAAGAAAAACTAAATCCCAAATGGAAATAACTTAAAAAGAAACTAAAACTTAAAAAGGCGTCGCAAAATTCTAAAGCACCTAAATCTTAGTCTAAAGAAAAAGCACTTAAGGAATTTTACGGCAAAGCCTAAAAATCTAGGAGTAAAAATGACTATGGCAAAAACTAAGTTTAAAATTAAATATGAGCGAAAAAAAATACAAATATTATGCTAAAACGATTAAAAAGGGACAAAATATAAAAATATACAAAAAGTTGTAAAAATTACAATTTTTATAAAAATATTATTTTTATATTATTTTATAAAAGTATTAATTTAAATATATAAATAAAACTAATTAAAACTTAATATAACTAAATAATTAAAATTAAATATTAATTTAATTAAAACCTAAATCTTAATTAATTAATAATAATAATTATTACTCCGTAATAAATGCAGTTAGGGTTTCTGGCAGGCGTGTCAGAAAAAGCTCCGCGAGTCGCGGTATTTCAAACATCAAACCCCGCGGGTCGCGGGGTCCCAAAATTCAACCCTGGAACAGGAAATTTACGCGTTTTTTTTTTTTTTTTATGTTTTCTAATTTTCTGTTTTAATATAAATAAAAGATATTTAAATAAAACTTATATTTTTATAAACTAAAATAAAAATAAAGAAACTTATAAAACCTTTAACAAACTCTTAAAAATATATAAATTTTTGTTTTTCTTTTTATATTTTCGAATATTCAAAACGTATTTTTACAAAAGCAAATTTTAATAAAAGTAAACAAAAAAATCTTTTTTTTTTAAATTAGCGTTGCGCTTCCGGCGTTTAAGAGTGTCCCCGGCAGCGGCGCCAAAAATACTTGATGTGCAGCGGGGTGTATATAAAATAGTTATTAATTTTAGCAGGAAATACTATTAAATACGATACATTTTTACACAAGATATTTATTTATTTATAGAATGGATATACTTAAATCTTGCTACAACACTTATAGGCACTGTACCTAATCGTACAGTAGTGTAGTTTTTAGTAAGTTCGGTTCGTTCCACAGGGAATCTTTTTTAAACAAAGCTCAACGCTATATTAGTTTACTTTTTTAAAAATACAAATATATATATAAGTAATATTATTATTATAAAGGGGGTTTCTACCGTTTAATGACCGGTTTGTCGATTTTAAAACTTTAGTCGCAGTTAAAACCTAATGTAAAATATTAAATAAATAAAAGACTTAATTTAAAGCGTAAAATAAATAACGATAATGAAATTGCAATAAAAGTGCGATAAAATAAAATTGCGATAATTAAAAAGTACGATAATTAAAAGTGCGATTAAATAACAATAAATAAAAGTGCGATAATTAGAAGTGCAATTAAATATAAAATAAAGGAAATTAAATATGAAATAAAAGAATTATGCTTATTTAAACTTCCGTAATCATGATGTTTGACGTGTTGATTTTTGTTTTATGCCCATGGGTTAATTGTCCTTTGTCCTGGATTATTTAATATGTCCGTCTGGTTTTTGTCCATAACAGTCCATCAGTCATAAATATAAAATGCGAGTGTCCTCGTCAAATTATCCTTATACCCGAAGTTAAATATTCCAACTAATTAGGGATTTAAACTGTAACAAGATTTTAATAATTTGTTTAATAATTACACCAGGATGTCGACTGAGTGTAACCCAAGGTTTTAATATTTTGTTATCAATTATACCAAGTGTCCTTTGTACATAATTTCACCCCTGTTTTAATTATTCTAGTGGCTATTAATCCATTCCCGTGTCCGGTTAAATGAACGATTATTCGTACATATAAATACCCCGCCCATCGTGTCCGATCGAGTGTATATGGTAATTTATAGGGACGCCCAATTGTAAATCTTTATATTAACATTAACAAACTATCATTTAGTTAAACAAATATAAAGCCCATTAATAGCCTATAGTCTAATTTCCACAAGTGTCGTTCTTTTGTCCAAACCCCAATTATGGTACAAAGCCCAATTACCCAATTTTAGTAATTAGCCCAACATCATGATTACTTCATTTTAAATAAGCATAATAATAACTTAGCTACGAGACATTAATGTAAAAAGGTTGAACATAACTTACAATGATTAAAAATAGCGTAGCGTTACACGGACAGAATTTCGACTTACACCCTTACAACATTCGCTAACATACCCTTATTATTAGAATTATAATTAAATTTAAAATTAAAATATAAATTATAAATATAAATATATCATATGAATGAGGAGAAAAAAGATGATGATTTGCGATCAGAATTCGGTTGCTTTTATAGGAAAAGTCGACTTTTGGGGCTCCGCGACTCGCGGCCTTTTTGGCCTTCAAACTCCGCGAGTCGCGGAGAATGAAATTACAGCTCACACTTTGGAGTCTTTCTCTGCCGACGGTTTTTATTTATAAATATAATATATATATAATTAATATAATTAATTATATATTATATTATATTTATATACATAGTTAACTTGTAATTTTTAGTCTGTTGCGACGAACGTTAAGAGTTGACTCTGGTCCCGGTTCTGGATTTTCGAACGTCCTTGCGTACAATTTAATATCTTGTACTTTGCGTTTTGAATCTTGTACTCTTGTAATTTCGAGACGTTTCTTATCAATAATTGGAACCTTTTTGATTGTCTTTTGTACTTTTGAGCTTTTTGGTCGTTTGCGTCTTCAATTCGTCGAATCTGTCTTTTGTCTTCACCTTTTATTATTTAAACGAATATCACTTGTAAATAGAACAATTGCAACTAAAAGCTTGTCTTTCTTGAGGAATAATGCTATGAAATATATGTTCGTTTTTAGCATTATCACTCTCTTCCGTTTAATTCCTGTTACACCACGAACACAAACCACCACCTGCAAATCGTCACTTGATCGATATGAATTACTTCTATTATTGCTGATATTATTTTTTTTTTAAACTCGATCACCACCAATCACCTTGACACCCATTATCAAACCACCTTTACACCACTTGATCACTAACATGAACGAACCAACCACCACCACTGTGTTCCCGTCCACCATCCATAACCATAGACCACCTGCAACTATTTACGGCTGCCATCAAGTGAGATTGATATTCAGTCGATCACCAATACAAACCCACCCACTCAATTACTATTTTAGACTATCACCGATAACTACTGCTATCACTCCTATTATTTTTTTTTTGTTTATTCATCGATGAACAACACCACTATAATCAACCGGTTACCACAGCTGCGAAAACACGATGATAATGATTTTGAATAAAGAAGAAAGAAGATGAATAATGAATGTGATTTTATGATAATGAAAATATATATGAACCTGTTATATTTGTTAACCACCGGCGTATTTTAAGGTTTACACTTCCTACTGCCCTTCGAGTTATGTTCCTTTTTGTTGTGTGGCCGACAATCAAAAACTATACAACCCTACATCCATCGGTGGTTTAAAAGAAAACAACTAGCGGGCCTCTAAAACTTTTAAACCGTGTACTGAACTGCTACTTGGGCCGACGTTTGTTTAATGGGATTGGACCGAGATTTTTGTTGTCTGTTGGGCTGTGTCCTATATTTGTTGGGCCAAGAAACGAGCTATATTAATTTACGTTGGGCTTCATGGTAGAAAAACATGTTAGATCAGTTGGTTAGGAGTTTGATGTTTAACCGAGAGGTCGTGGGTTCGAGTCCGGGCAGTGGCGATTTTTTTTTCTTTAAGCTTGTTACATGAAGGTAGCATTTTTATTATTATTATTATTATAATTATTATAATTATTATTACTATTATTATTATCATTATTATGACTAATATTAAAAATATAATTATTATTATCACTAATACAATTAATATTATTATCATTACCATTAGTAGTAAAGTTATTATTATTATTAGTATTATTATTATCATTATTATTACTTTTACGATTATGATTATTATTACAACTAAATTAGTATCATAATTATCATTAGCATTAAAAGTATTAGTTTTATAGCTAGTATACTTATCAGTATTATTATTATTATCATTATTATTATCACTATTATTATTAATCTTATTTTTATAAAAATTATTACTAGAATTATCATTATTTTTGTCATTATTATATTTATTATCATTATTATTATTTTTACTATTAATTTTATAAAAATTATAATAATTATTATTATCATCATTATTATTATTATCTTTAACACTAATATTATTATTTTTAACATTATTATTATTACAATAAAATTGGTTATTAGAAAACTTATATAAAACATATGTAAAAGTATATACATATAAATATATAAACAATTGAAATAATATATATAAAACTTGTTTGATTATGATTATATGTGTTAATATATATAAATGATATAGGTTTGTGAATCCGAGGCCAACCATGCATTGTTCAGTTGTTCAATATCGTCATATGTATTTTTACTACAAAATACAATAAGTGAGTTCATTTGCTCCCTTTTACTCTTTATATTTTTGGGACTGAGAATACATGCGCTGTTTTTACAACTGCTTTATTAAATGCTTTTGAAATATATTTTTGAACTACGAATACATGAAATGCTTTTATAAATGTTTGACGAGATAGACACAAGCAAAACATTCCTCGAATGAATTATGTGGACGTGATAATTGCCACCATTAAATTATGTGGACGTGATAATTGCCACAATTGATACGAATATTTTTCCCCTGATTATTATTGCTTGGTAACCTAAGAATTAGGGAACATCACTAATTTTGAGAATTAGTGCACACCTAATTGACGCGAATCCTAAAGGTAGCTACCGGGTTTAACACCCCCACCCAGAATGTTCACTAGACGGAAGGGCTAGTGGGCGTGGTGTTTAGTACTTCGAAGTTTATATGATTATTATACAGACGAGATGTTCTATTTTGGGGATATTATTATGCGCATTATATGTTAAGGTCGGTTACCAAGCCAAGCTATGAAAGAAATGAAAAGTGAATGTTATGTATCGAGAGAATGATTTTATACACAGGTTATGTGTATGTTATTTTTGTGCACGAGATATGTGTACGGTTACTAAGATTTATGAAAGATGATTTCGTACACGAGAAAGGTGTACTGTATTTAAAAAATATCGCATGTACATTACAGGTGGGTATAGGATTCGGGCCCATTTGTACCATGCAGCATTTAAATCTTGTGGTCTATCAAAATGATGAATTTTATTGTTTATGATAAATTTATGAACTCACCAACCTTTTGGTTGACACTTGAAAGCATGTTTATTCTCAGGTATGAAAGAAATCTTCCGCTGTGCATTTGCTCATTTTAAAGATATTATTTGGAGTCGATCATCACAATGGAACCAGATGTTGGTGACTTCGTCCAGACGGATTAGGATGGGGTATGACAACATCGGTACATTTGTGTAAGTTTGTAGCCTATTTTTGGCTTTAACCCGCCACCAAATGGGTCAAACATTTCCATAACCTTTGCTAACAAATCTTCAGTTACCACCTTTAGTAACACCATGTGTATTTTTCCCAGCTTAACACCGATTCGGCCGAAGAACAATCTACTTCATGATCTTCTTATGCTTTTACCAAATCTTCCCCAATAGTAGCGGTTTCATCATTTGAAGGTGTTTTTAATGGTTTTAAATCATCAACCCATGGAATGGATTCGTCAGCTCGTTCTCCAGCAATTGTCAAGATATGGAGGCCTCCAAACGCAGAAGTTCATAGAACCATAAGCAGAACTCATATGCCTACACATTGCAAAAGTACACATTTAAAAGTCAGTTTTACCGTCTCGTACGCAGGAATTCGACCCGATCTACATGTTCGTATGGATTGATGGATCAGGTCCCTATTATGCAGATCAGGTTTCCGCCCAGAAACGCGTGTGTGCGTGGAAAATGATCGGGTGGGTGGTTTATATCCCCGTAGCTTTCCAAAAACAAAAAACAAAAGTAAAAATTTAAAGCAGGTTGATTTTCTTACCAATTTTTAAGCTTTAAAATATAACAGGCTGGAAGCATGTTAGTAAACTTTAGATGTTTTATAAATCCATTTCCTATTAAAGACTTAGCAAAAGTCAAAACTTTAAATTCATTAACCCATTTCCCCAACCCAACCCATTTCTTGGAAAATGTTCAAATTGTGGGTGAAAAAGCGTCAAATGGGCATTTTCTAGTACCATATCATACATGTAGAACTGACCTGCAACAACATAAGCCTACCATGATCACATTTATTCACGTTTGACTACTTTTGATACATATAGTATACTCATTTAGCCCATATAGTATACTCATTTAGCCCATAACGATCAAAAAAGTTATTACCAGAATAAGAGCCTAACACAGTAGTTTTAAAAACAATACTAAAGTATTATTTTTAAAATAGTGACCTTAACATCACTATAATTAAAAACTGTTCAAGTTACACAAATAGCAATATACATGTAACAAAAATTGAAATTATGAATACTAAGTTTATCATAAAACTGAAATTAGTGACCAAGGTTAATGTGCACTCCGTAAACCTTATGATTATTTGGTGTCCAAACCAATAAGATGTTAATTTTAATACGATGGAAATCAACGACAGTGCAATATACTAGGATCAGTTGACTCATAGAACTATATAAGAAAAAGATCTTAACTGCACGGTTAGTTGACTCATGACACAAGTAGTATGTGACAAAGAAGTAAGAACTTAACATAACTGGTCAACTAACCTCAGTTTTAGAAATATATAATCAAGGTCAGACTTCATTGACTTTAAGAGGCGTGTATTTGTAGAAAGATCACTTGACACCTGGGCAAAACACTACTCTGAATAGTCATTAAAATGAGAAAGAACTGCATTACTTTCCTGCAGACGCCCCAATCTGCAATTTTATCGCACACATAACTTTACAAAACAAAAAATAAATAAAAGATGACAAATAAGTTACACTTCGGTATCTATTGAGTTTAAGGTTATATTAACTTGTTACTATAAATATAATTATAATTATAATTATTATTGCAAAGATCCATATCAAATAGTACAAAATTACACATTTTGACCCAAACCCAATTTGACCTGTAGGATCTGCCCACTGCCCCATGTTTCCACTTATAACAGACAAAATGGACTTACTTCTTGCATTTTAAAATGCAAAATTTTAACCTAAGAGAAAGAGAGAAATATGTTAGGCCTCAAGTTCATGAAGCTTAGACCCGTTTTTTACTTAATTTTCAAGCCTCTTTCGGTTTATCCGACCTTCGGCAACCATCAAATGGTGTCAGCTTCTGATTTCAACTGTATATGAAATAATGATATGTAAATAGTTGAAATGCAGTGATGACTCGAATTAAAAATTGAAGATTATAAGAACTTTGAAACCTGCATATTTACTGAATCAGATGATATCAGCGACTCCCTTATTGTTAACAGTGTTTTTGTTGATCGAATGGAATGTCACCGCCATTAGTCATCGTAGTTTATATAATCGAAGGGTATGCAGCCGAAGGTGGAGATATAATCAAAGCAGATGATATCACTTGTGGGTATGCAGTCGGCTGTTTTATTTTGATTCGAAGGCTTAGTTGCTGGTAGTAGCTGCAACTTGAATATGGCTAAATCATCCTCAAAATAAAAAGAAAAACCTATATTCTTAACAAAAATCTTAATAGTAGTGGGACTAATAAAAGAATGTCCATGACCCATCATCTATCATCTATTGAATATAATAGCAAATGGACAAAAAAAGATCAGATGATTTTGCATATTTTGTAATTAACATGCTAATAAATAAATATTCTTACCATTGGGTCATGGATAAGTTAATTTGGGTAATCTTAGTTGATGGGACAAAAGCAAATGGTAATGAATATTATTGAAAATAAAAAACCTTAATTAGAGTGTGTAATTGTAAGGATACCTACAAAAGAAAATACTTTGGGCGACTTTTGGAATTTGAACAAAAAAATTACGTTAAGCGGTTTAGGATTACCCAACGCAACGGGAACAATCGGACATCTTGTAGTATAACATTATCCTTTGACACGTAAAAATTGGAAATTGATTAGCTAAATGTTAAAGAGAAACATGTTTAAAACCAAATAAATGTATGGAATGTATATGAGACGAATAAGCACGAAGCAAGACATACCTATTTGCATCTTTAGTAGAAACATTACCAACTATATGTTCATTTTGTTTGTCTTACCTGTCATAATTGGTACATAAAAATTGGCCTTTTACCAAATTTCATGAAAACTCTATGTACAATTAGATTCAATTTAAGATAAGACATGAAGGTCACTTGATATATAGGCTTGTACCAGAGTTTTAAACACAAAGATTTAGTGACGCCATTCTTTATACCATATGATGATTCTAATTTCTAATGATTCATCTTAAAAAAGCTAAAAGTGAAATTCCTTAACAATATCTAACCAAATTATGCTTTTTATAACTTTTTAATCATTCATATTCATATTCAAATAACATTACCTACCAAAAAATAATAAAAAATCACCTTAAGCAGAGCATCACTTTAATTATATCTTTGATGTATTAACAAAGCGTTTATTAGTTATACATGAAAAGTGTTTATGCGTCAGACTTTAGTAGCTCACAAAAAGTAGAAATAAGTACCTGTTTCTGATCTGTTACTTACCTGCACTCGTGAATAGAGCTCTTTTCGATGATGCACATGAAATGCTTATTGCTGGTAGTGTTTTATCCGTGAAGAGGTTTTGGATGGGTGGGCTTCTGCCTTTATAGGATAAGAAGAGAACAATAATTAAACGTTAGCAACTGCGGTTGGACATTTACAAATTTTCAAAGACAGAACTTAATAAGAATCGAAAAGATAAATGCGAACGACAATTCTCAGATAGCCATGTTATGTTTGTGCAGTACAACTTTCGAAGTTTTGGATGGACGAAACATGTATGGAGTAGTATATTAGTATGCTTTGGAATCAAGTTGGAATGTATATGACTTAGTAAACTTATAAGTAAATATAGAAGTACTGTTGGAACAATTGAAGCGCCAAATGACCGATTTTGAGAACACTCAGTCTTTTAGAAACAAAAATAAATATGTAAAGGTAAAAGAACTATTAACTTATGATTAAAAAAACTGAAAACAAAACTCTGGATAATTCATAGATCCTAACCTGCTCTTTTAATTACGGTATGTGGGGAAAAGGCATGAAAACATGAATGGATGGCAGTGAGTATTGGATCACAAAAGAAAGCCAAACCACTTCCTCTTACACTGGGTCTTATGTGTAACATCAACTTGTTATGATGAAGAAGTACTTGAAATAGGTACAACACGAACTCTCTTCTTCTATCAGCCTTAATATTCCCGTGCTCTAAGAGTGTAACAGTGTTTGTAGCCATTGGTTTCTATAGTAGAAACATCTGTCTATACATAAAGAAAATACCAAAAGCAGAAGCAAATGCATATACAACCATTGTACCTAACAATTTCATATTACAAAAATTATCAAATCATGAGTTAAATCTGAGTTATAAGATTATAAGCCAATTATGTCATGGCTGAATGTATAAGTATAAAATATTTAAAGCTTATATTAATTTGTCATGTTATGTGGATTATAAGTATTGTACATCGGTTCCATTTCCATCTGGTTATAAATATAAGATTATAAGCCAATTATGTCATGGCTGAATGTATAAATATAAAATATTTAAAGCTTATATTCATTTGTCATGTTATGTGGATTATAAGTATTGTGCATCGGTTCCATTTCCATCTGGTTTATTCAAAGGTGACCCACTTACTTTTCCGATCATGAATTCTATGAATTAAGACCTTTTTTAGTTCATAATGAATGAAATGAACCCCTGGATGAGGGGCAAATCTCCCCTCCCTTTTACTTATCCGCTTATTGGAACTCCTTCCAATGACCTATGCATTCTGTTATCATTTCCAGTTGCCGAGAAGTCAGATCTTATTTACGGGATATAAAGTCCGTATAAGAAGATCGCCCGAGAGGTTGTTTCTTTTGAGCGTATGAGGGCAGGTGGCAAATTCAGCCCAGTTACTTAAATAACGCATATATTGTTAATGCGGTATGTAATATGCAAAGCTTAAAATAACATGTCGCGACACCTTTGGTTTCAGCAACAACAGGAAACTTACATAATGCTAATCGATGTTCCTCCACAACAGAGGTGGACGCTTGCAAACCGTCTTAAAAAAAAGCAGCGGCTTTTACACCTGCACACAACAATAAAACAATTAACTATGAAAAGACAATTCATGCTAAACAAAATTGTCACAATTGAAACAGGTAAAAAAGATATACCACTCATTACACGTTGCCTCGGTCAGATGAAAAAAGAAACATAAACAACAACATTATCTATCACACAATGGGCTCCTTATTTCACAACTTTATCTTTTTAGGTCATGGTAACAATGTATCAGCTGCACCAATAGGTATGCATATTTTGGCAATGTAATATTGACTAAAAGTTAATATTAATGACATAAATCCTAGAATAATCAACTTTTTACACATTTCAAATAAAATAAGTTTAGAAAATAAACTTTCATCAAAAACTGGAAATGAAAATACACAGAAATTGTGTAACTTACTAACTTTGACTTTCTCCAGAATTTCAAACAAAGCTTTCTTTTCCTTGTTTTTGGGAACTAAGTGGATTTCATCCTTTTTAGTAACCAAGACAAAACCATGTTTGGAAATTTGTTTCAAGAATCATATTGAAGTTTCAATTTTTGTATCTTTTTATTAAACAATTCCTATTTTTTGGTCAGTAGAACCAACCAAAACAATAATAATTCAAAAGAAGGAAAGAAATTCATACCTATGTAGAGAAGGACTTGCTTAAGATTGGTTCGAATATTTTTTCTTGTGGACATAATATAAACAATTTGTAGCCAAAATATTAGAAAATCAACATTCAGGACAATATTTTATGAATTCAGAAGATTAAATTTTTATTATCAATACCAAACATCAAATATGTAATATGTAATGAAAATGGATTTACATGTAATTAAACGTGAACACATTATATTGAATTTAAAGCATAAGAAATGTCAATTTTAATATGAAATACAAACCCTAATAACTAAAAATTGCAAGAAAACTAAAATTCATTTCATGTATACGTGTTTGAACAATTGAATCTTCGGGGACGGATCTTGAACAACATTAGTAGGGGGACAAAATCATTTCAATATCATTTTAGAGGGGCCCTGACATAAAATATACAATTTTATTTATCCTTGTAGTAGAAATTTACACTAATAACACAAAGTTTTGGGAGGGTCATGGCCCATCCATGCCACCCCAAAGATCCGTCACTATGAATCTTAAAACGGACATTTAATTACATACCTTGGTAGACAAAATCAGTGACGGAATTATCCAATCGAAGAGATAAGATTAAATGTTCTTATGGCGAATGGATATTTAATGTTCTTATGGCGAATGGATATTTGTTTAATCAACAACAACATATTGATCGCCAATCATACATCCATTTGTGATCCGGTTGATTCAATTTCGGATTAGGGTTGCAGCTGAGTTTCGGAGAAAAAGCGATGGAGTTTTGAAATTAGGGATTTCTGGAACTGTTTTGTGATAGTAGGGTTAATTTACAGATTGAATTTTTGAGATTTAGGGTTTGTAAAGAGACAACGAAGGAGAAGAGAGATGAGCGTACTGTGTTTTTTTCCTTGACAGCTTGGCATGATTAGTTGTTAAGTGTGGTTAAAAGATGGATTAACACATCAGCAACTGAGATTAGGAGGTGCTAATGGTCTGACACGTCAGATTTATTTTCATGATTTATAAGATGTTATTATTATTTTTTATTATTTATTATTATTATTATTATATAGATATAGATATAGATATAGATATAGATAGATAGATTATAGATATTACCCCAAATATTAACCATATCCATATTCATCTTCATCCCATAAACTTTTATAAAATTTAATCACAAACAAAAACATATCTCACCCGAATCAACGACCACCAAACCCGAATGAATCCGGAAACACGAACCAACGACCACCGTTTACAAACGAATATGTTTCGTACACCGATATGATGAGGTACGGAGCGAATTTAGGTTTGGGTTCATCAAACCCGAGTCATCTACAACAAATTCCCATTATAATTTCCCAACATCGTGCATTAACACCCGAAGAACAACATCAATTATGGTTGCAACAAACGCGTTGTTTGAACAAGCGCGCACTTTGCAAACGTCGACTACTCCGTTTACTCCGCGACCGGAAACTCCCCGTCCCGAAACGGTTGCGGAAATGCTAGATGATACGGTGCCGGAAACGCAAGCTAGGAAACCACGAAATCATAAAAATAAAAAAAAATAAAAAAAAGCAAGGTATAACATTTTTTTTAAATGTTTCGGTATATATATATATATATATATATATATATATATATATATATATATATATATATATAGAGAGAGAGAGAGAGAGAAAGAGAGATTTAATCAAGAGGGAAGCACTTTTTTAGGGGAAAGTAATTTTTTTTCGTTTTTTTTTGATTTTTTTTTTCAGGCATCAAGATCACATGAAAATATGAACATTTAAAAAAGACACTTTGTGATGAATGTTATTATTTTGGCCGTAAAACGCTCGAAGAAAAAAATGAAAACATTCAGTGCATTGAATGTTTTGATTCTGAGTTTTTTTTTTTTTTAAGGGGTTAGAAATTAGGGTTTAGAAATTAAGAGGTTAAAAATTAGGATTTAGCTATTAGGGTTTAGAAATTAGGGTTCTGGATTTAGAAATTAGGGTTTAGGGTTTAGAAATTAGGGTTTAGATTGAATATTTTAACACGAACGGTTTAGAGTTTAGGGTTTAGGGTTTTGGGTTGAGGGTTTACGGAGTAAACTCGAAAATCCTAAACCCTAAATCCTAAACTCTAAATCGGGCTAAATTCGAAAAAAACACTTCACACAAGATGAAAACAAAACGATGCAAATAAACTCAGCAGCAAAACATTCAATGCATTAAATGTTTTTATTTTTTTCTTCGAGCGTTTTACCGCCAAAATAATGACATTCATCACAAAGTATCTTTTTTAAATGTTCATATTTTCATCTAATCTATAATGTTCGTGAACAGAGTTTTTTCAAAAAATGAAAAAAAAAAAATTTGTTTCCCCATTCCCCACAAAAAAGTGCTTCTCTCTTGATTATGACCCTATAGAGAGATTTATATATATATATATATATATATATATATATATATATATATATATATATATATATATATATATATATATATATATATATATATGTACAAATTTTATAATTCGGTTGTTTCGTTTTTAAATGTATTTGTCGATGAAGTCCCAATTCAAAAAAAATGCAAAGCATGGAGAACCCAAGAAGAAGAATGGTTGGCGCAATGTTGGATCGATTCATCTCAAGATTCCCGAAAAGGAAATTCACAAAAGTATGAATCGTTGTGGGGTTGGATTTATAAGAAATTTAATAACAATAAGCACGGGTGGGATAGAGGCGACAATCAATTGTCTTCAAAATGGAGAAACATCAATAAAAATTGTTCTGAGTTTAATGCCGCTTACAATGAGGCCCGTCGTAATTGGAGAAGCGGTGAGAGCGAGCTCAATGTAGAGCAACGAGCCCATGAAATCTACATACTTAATAATAAAGGGAAAAAATTCAATATGATGGATGCTTGGCGTTTTTTGAAAGATAAGTCAAAGTGGTATGTTCCCGGCACCCGTAGTCATGTTTCTTTAGATGCCGACAATGAAGAGTTTAATGTTCCACTTTCTCAAAACTATCTTTTGGACGATAATCCTTTTCCGAGGCCAATGGGCCGAGAAAGGGCAAAAAAAAAGGCTCGATCAACAAGCACGGGTACCGACACAACTCGTTCTTCATCACGTTCATCAAAAGCGGAAGAGGCTTTGGAAGTGATTTCAATGCATAAGAAAGCAACAGCATCGGGTATAGCCCATGCGAAAAAGGAAGCAACACTCCAAACCACGTTTCAAGGTGCTTCCATTTTGGCCATCAACCCCTCGGATATCAATGATGAAGTCCGAAAAAATATGATTGAGGGACTTC
This sequence comes from Rutidosis leptorrhynchoides, assembly GCF_046630445.1. Taxonomy (NCBI): domain Eukaryota; kingdom Viridiplantae; phylum Streptophyta; class Magnoliopsida; order Asterales; family Asteraceae; genus Rutidosis; species Rutidosis leptorrhynchoides. The sequence continues at coordinate 561,649,885 of NC_092333.1, forward strand.
AAAAAGTGTTTCTCGACAAATATGCACACTTGCTTCAACCAACACCGCCGCCACCACAAAACGACGATCAAAACATCGACTCATCCGAAGACGACTAGATCTTTTTTTTTTAAGTTTCGGAATGTTTTTTTTTTCCAGTTTTTTTTTCTGCAGCGTACTATTTTTTTCTAGTTTTTTTTATCCGAATGTATTTTTTTTATTTTATGAATACTAATATAATTTAGTATTTTAAATAATATATTTAATCTATAAATACTATTATAATACTAAAATGATGATGTAAGCAATTAGGCTAATTTGCCCATCATTAAGCCTTAATCCAGACACGTGTTCCATTAAAAACAGCCCACTGACGTCATCCTTTACCTAAATAATTTCTGAAAAAAATAAATCAATTAAAATGCACTTACATAAAATATGAGCTTAAAAATGGAAACATGTATAGACGTAAAGTAAATAAATAATAAATAAATACACAAATTATTCCGGACCCACTCATTTATTTAAACCACGACATACGCATTTGTGATTACCTCCTCTGAAAATTTTTCTCTCAAACAATATTAAATCCTGAACAACCAGGTATGTACAATTAGTCTAATTATCTAATTTTTTTTTTATATTCAAACAACAAGATTATCGGCTTTTTTAATGTTATTTGATCATGCAAATAAACAATCTTTGAATGAAACATATTTAATTATGCAAAACAATTTGGATTCAATGACAATGGTGGAACGTATTGGATCTCCAACTTTCTTCCTAATTATCAAATGCAACCCAAAGTGTCCTATTGCTGTTTGTTTGTTAAATAACAACAATCTAAAAGCTTTTGACATACAAAAAATTCTGTTACACATATTTGAATTGAAGGTGTATTGTATGGTTGAATAATTAAAAAAATGCATGTTTATTGAAAGGGTTCCTCGGGTATTTTATAAGTTCGATGTTTGATTGATAAGTAACTACGTATATGCGTTTTAAAAGACTACTTATTTCACAATTTTTGTTGCAGTTGTTTACACTATCGTTTTAGCGAAACGTGGTCTCCCTCATGCACACATAGGTGTGAAGATGATGAGTATAGACTGTATGGTGCTTCAAGAGAAGAATTAAAAGTGATGATGTTTCATTATTTTAGATTTGACGAATGTTTGTTTTAAAGTCATAGACTGTGTTATGAAGCCTTATGAGTTTATGTTATTTTTCTTGAGAATTTATGTATTTTGAACCTTATTCAATTCTCCGGCAATTGTTTCTTTATAATAACATTGTGAATGACCCCGAAATTTAATATTATCACGTTTGAGAGACAACTATGATTTTGTATGTTACACCCTTTTTTATTTTTATTTTTTTATTTTTTTGCTCTTTTCATATTGTTCAAGAAATTCAAATTGTAACAAATATTCTAGCAATATAACAAAATTTATAAATTTATTACAATTTAAGTCAATTTTACGTGAGTTTCTTCTTCATTTTTACATTTTTATTGTATATAATAACTACCTACTAATATGCATATCATTTCCTATAATATAGGAATGTAGTTGTACCACAGTTAATAATATCCCTATAGCAATGCGGAAAAATACGAACATTTCATCATCCATACGCTTTGCATATAAATCCCTAATTATTCGGGATTATGATGAAAATAATTTGGAATAATATATTTGCCTCTCATCACATTCTTAAATACACGGGATTAGGATGAAAATAATTTGAAAATAATATATTTGCCTCTCATCACATTCTTAAATTCACGATCACAATTTAGAAAATGATCTAATTTAGGGAATTAACTTAATTGAATACAATTAAGTAATATTAATATATGATATATAAATAACTACTTTTTTTTAACGGCCTAGATCAGTGGCTAACACACCACTTACGCTACACACGCAACGAGGAAACCCGGTCTCGATCTTCGCTGTGACGACCCAATCGATTTTATTATACACCCTACCCAGCAGACTGTAGTAGGGGACCCCCTGCCCCACAAGGAGAAGACCCCACAAGTGGAACAGAAGTATGTATAATATCCGGGAAAACCCCGTCCCCCCTGAGAATCGAACCTGCACCAAAGGTGAGGCCTATCCCAAGAGGTGGCCATCCAAGCTAAGCCCGGATGGTTTATATAAATAACTACTTGAGTATATATACGATCAAATGGACATTGTGTAACATCATTCTAGATTACAATATTTTATAAATTCGATCATAAGTGTAAGTAAGTAACATTATAAAAACTTTTAAACCTATGTTTCAATTAAGTCAATTATGATTTTATAAAGATATATAAAAGGTATTATAATTATTATACGTAAAATTTGTAACTATTTATATAGCTAGAAGAAAAAGAACATATTGTAACAAACTAAAACTAGCTTAAGTTAAACATAAGCGTTGTTATTGTCGTCCTATGTATGAATTGGTAATTGAATATGCAAGTTTAATCAATAAGTTTCTAATTAAATGTTATAATTTATAAGTTCTATTAAATCTATAAAATGATAATGTCATAAATAAATATTTTCTAAGCATAAAAATAATTTAAAATAAAAAAGAAAATTTTTAAAACATCTTTGATGATGTCATTATTTTATATTAATTTAATTAAAAACTAATATAAAATCTTTTATAAAAGGAAATACTAATCTCTTCTAAATAAAAACTAAATATAAATATAACTATATATTTAAAACATTAACTCTAATGAAACACACGTAAATTTGTATACTAATTTTGTAAATTTGTGAGTTTTTTCTTCTCACATCACGACTAATAGCAAATTTGTGAGTTTAATTATATATTTTTCCTATATAGATTTATTAGTCGGAATCTGTGGCTTCACGGATCATTAAATTAAATCACTTTAGTATTTACATTTACTTAATACTTAAAACATACTGTATAACTAAACTGTTTCGTTTAAACAAACACGTGGTTCCACGGGTCATTTCACTAGTTTATATTTAGTGAACTCTACTAGAATTTGACAATGCATGAGTGACATTTTGAGTTACTGGGTGTCAAAAAGTGACACTGCCACGTCAGGTTTATTGCACTTTTTGACTAAAAAGTGTACAATCTGTTTCTGTGATGGCACTGGTTATTCATGAATTGAGTTATTGAGTGTCAAAAAGTGACACTGCCATGTTGATTGCACTTTTTGACTAAAAAGTGTACAATCTGTTTCTGTGACGTCACTGGTTATTCATGAATTAATAGAATATCGTTACAACGGTTCTCACATGTATATGCCATTCGCGTCCCCATCACCAATGATGTGATCTAAAGTCAAAGATTCCAAGACTGTAACATCAAATTCAAAATCAACACTTACTATTTTGGACTATATAAAGCACCCACAATTGACTATTCAAATTCAAAATTGGAATGTTAAGATATTTTTGCCATATTTAAAGCAATAAACGATAACCAAAACTCTTATGTTTTCAAATTGAGGTGCATATAAATAGGGGATGATTTTCACACACGCTTTTTTGATCCTCACACACTTATTTTAACCTTTTACTCTTCTAATAATACTCAATTGGTGTGTGAGTATCAAAAAAGTGTGTGAGAATCATCCCCCAAATAAATATAAACCTCCTATATATAAAAATATTTAACACCATTCTCACAACTTATACCTTAAATACCACAAATTAGTACAAACGAAAAAAAAAAAAAAAAAAAAAATTACAAGTCAAAAACACCATCAGAGTTCTTGATCCAACATTTAACAGTGGTGAGTTTGTTTTAGCCAATTCCATACCCAAATAACCATAAAAGAAAGCCTACATTAATCTAGTCAAATGAAAAAGAAACAAAAGAACCAAATAATAACCCAACCAGAAACAGAACACAGGACTAAATTATACTCCGTAGCTCCTAATTCCTAATGATTAAATAAACCCCCACAGTACCATAAACTATCCCCTACCACCATAATTATAGCTCCAAGTATACCACAAAAGCCGTTAATAATATATATACAGGAGCAACCCAACCAGAAACAGAACACATGACTAAAACCTATTTGAGAGTTGTTAAGCATTTGCAGATTGTGAAGGTAACCTAGGATGGTTGTGTTCTCCTTCATAGGTGACTATGAGCATTGTTGAATCTTCCAAACACCTCTCGACATGTTTTCTTGCAGGACAACCTCTCACGCTGCTACACTTGTAATAACCCCTGTTCACAAACATATTTTAATTTGATTAACGAATAATCTTCTGAACTATGCAGTATTATAGCAAATTAATTTATGGTATCTACTATCTACTATAACAAAGTCATGTAGCATATAGAGTTAATCTCAAAACTAATTGCCAGATAATCAGGGCCGTCTCAACAATTTAAAGGTACTAGACGAAAATAAAAATGGGCCCACATATACGTTAAAATTTTTTAGTAAGCATAAAAAAACAATACTCAAATTTATCTATTTATTTACTTAAATTGTATTTAACTATTAAAAACAACGTATTTTAGCTTTAATTGACAATTTTTTATTTGATTTAATTAAATATATTGAGAAAAATATTTACATATTCAAATTATTGGACCCTTCTAAATTTTTGGACCCTAGGCGGTTGCTTACCTTGCCTATGCTCGAAGACACTTATGAGATAATACACAATAACAGATTAACAATATTTCCTATATGTTGATCCAGTACCATGAACAGTCTAGTATGTACTCGCAAGTAAAGAGCCCAATGATGCTAACACGTGTAATTACAATTGAAAGTACCGCAAATGGCCAAAAAAAAAAAAAAAATGTTATGGACGATTTATAACCATAGGAATATAATCCTTGATCTTCCTCTCATTGATTTACGTCGATATATATACATCTTACTATCCATGTTAGGATAGAACTACAATTGTTTTACAATACCAACTGGTTTACAATACAGACACATATTGGGCCTGTTGTGGTTTAGCTCAAAGAATGCCTGTGAACTGTTGGGCGAAATATGGAGACTTTTGGGCAAAAACAAATTTCACTGGGGGCAAAATCGAGAAAAATCCAAAAATTTTGCACTAAAAATTACAATTCCACTGGGGGCGGGTGCCCCCTGCCCCCACGTATTTTCGCCCTTGCTACCAACCAAAAACGTGATGGATCGTACTAGGATCCATCAATGTAAGATCACACTAGGATCATCAATCGTGGGATCGCTTGTAGGATCACATTGGGATCCTATCCGATCCCGCTCTTATATGATAAGTTGTAAAGTTTTTATAATGATTTTCAGATAACAATTGATTATGGAGGAGGAACTCCTAATCTGATGAAGCTTGAATTAACAGTTTATGTAGTTCAAGTAATTTACTAGCTTTTGGTGATAGGAGAGATGATGATTTTCTTAAGAGTGCCAAAAGAAATAAATATGGTGAGTTATTAACTTATTATTATTGTATTGTATTGCATATATATAATATATATTCTTAACTACAGTATTCAACATGTGGGTTGCTTTTGATTGACTACAAGGACATTGATCCTACATCCGACCCCAATATTTATATCATAAAAGTTTATATGTTACATTAATTTCTACAATTGTTAGTTTTTTGTATAAATTTGGATACTGTTAAATAATAATGATATTTTGGTTGTAGAAGTTGTAGTCGGGACTATTCGGTCGGGACATCGTACCCTTGTAGGGAGTAATCAGTCAAGTCAAAGACTAGTCGAGATATAGTCGGGCGTTGACCAACTTTGACCGTATTTTACTGATTTTGAATATCCTATTTTAATCGACTAAAAAATTGAACTTTTAACAACTTTGACTGAATAACAGGCAAGTCGAAGACTAGTTGGACTACTTAAAAATCCCGACTAGTCGAGCACTTTTACAACTACTTCGAAATCGGACTTCTACAACCAAAATTAATATACAAATCCATCTAAATCTAAATCTAAATCTAAATCTAAATCTAAATACTTTTTATAATAAAAGATTATGATTATAATCATAATCTTTATAATCAAAACATGAAATCAAAATAATTTTAATAATAATCATACTTACAATTATTTATATTCAAATAAAAGTACCTTGGATGTGGAGAACCCTTAATAGGCTTCTGGCCATATTTTCTCCAGGAATATTCATCAGGAGGAATATCTGCAAGCTTGTTACTTATAGCAGGTACTTTGATTGACCTTTTAATCCTATGTTTTCTGATCAACAAAACGAAAACTACATAAATTGGTAGTATATTATTCTAAAAACAATATCCCTATTAACATAATGCAGTTCATAATGATGGAAATCATGAATAAAATTATATGATATCAACCTCTTTTTCGAGCAGTGACATCTTCCAGAGCTCCCACATTTTACACTCCCATCATCACCCCTAACAGAACACCGCCTTTTGTGTTGAAATGTAACTTGATCAGCAGAACGAGACGACCCGATTAACCGAAAAGAACCACCATCCATATTAACTACACTCCCTTCATTACTCAATGAAGATATAAAAGACCTACTGGATGACAATGTAGGTGTGCAAGTTGAACTATCAAAATTCAAGCTAATTCCACTATTGCTACACCTATACATCATCTCAGCTTGTTGTTTGAGCTTTTGTTGTTGTTGAAGGAAATGGTAATTAGATTTAGGGTGAGAAATATTTTGGGAAAATTGAATTGAAGACTTCCCATTTGAGCTTAATTCAAGTGAAGACTGTTGGTGATGATGGTTTAAATTCCCTAAAGAAAGAGTGTTCTTAGCAACACCATTTGATCCAATTTCATGAATTGGGTGAGCTTCTAAAAGAAGTTGGAGTGGTTTAGGTGGATGATGTTGGTGAATGATTGAACTAGGGTTGTCTAAAAGTATGCTTTTTGAAACAGGGGTTGAATTTGTTTTCACCATTTTAACCCTAGCATGACCTAAACCATTATTAAGTAAAGATACAACTTTCTTAAACCTAACAATTGCATCCCCTGTTTGTACCATTAAGTTTTTGTACTGAGCTTCATCTTGTGGTTGAGCTAAAAGACTGATAATTTTATGGCAACTTTCAACAGCAGCTCTATTAGCAGCTTCAACTTCCTCCATATTCCCAGTCAAAATTATAAATTTAAAAAAACCCAATTCTAAAAATTCAAGAAGCTTAAACTTTAAGATAGAACGCTATAAACCCATGACAAAAATGCAAATTTTACAGAGAAAATTTCAGAAAAGACCCAAATAAAAAGAGAGGTTTAGAATGAAACTCGAACAACTTACCTTATTTTCTTTTTGTGGGTTAACGGTAAATTAAAGAAAACTCAGATGGAAACAAAGGGTAAAAACAAGTCCATTCACAAACCCAAGATATAATGGTAAAGTTGAGACCTTTTTGAATGAACCCTAAAGAACAAGATTCTTTAAATTACCATTACCGTATGGAATTGAGAGAAAGAGGTGTGAAACAGAAGACTTTTGTTGCTTCACGCAGAGAATTCATATTCTCATACTTAAAAGAAAGAAAACTGTAATGCCATATGATTTTGTTTTACATTTATATTTCTATTCTATTTCTATATTCTATCTATATCTATATATTTATAATTTATATTTATTTATAGAGCGTGTAAATCAAAGATTTCTAGAGATAGAGAGAGTATGATTAGAGAGAGAGAGAGATAGTAAATGGGAGTATTTTGAAGATTAAATAAATATTCCTAAGAGTTGTAATCACTTGCATTCATAAATTTGCTTGAAAACAAAGGGACCAATGAAATGGCGACATGTGGCGCGAAAATCACATGTGATTGGAAAAAAAAATTCGAAAATTTTTTTTTTAATTTTTTTCCGAAAATTTTTTTTTCAAATTTTTTTTTCCGAAAATTTTTTTTTTCGAAATTTTTTTTTTAAAATCATATGTGATTATGCATGTCAATCACGTGTGATTGTAAACCCAATCACATGTGATTATGCATGGCAAATCCAATCACATGTGATTGTACAATTCAATCACATGTGATTGTGCATGTAAATCACATCACATGTGATTATAAAAAAAAAATTAAAATTTTTTTTTTTTAAATTTCGAAAAAAAATTTAAAAATTTTTTTTCGAAAAAAAATTAAAAATTTTTTTTTTCAAAAAAAATTTTTTGAATTTTTTTTCAATCACATGTGATTTTCGCGACACGTGTCGCGCTCTCATTAGTCCCTTGAATCTCAACTTAATTTATGGACTCAAATGAATATTCTAATAAAGAGTTTTAAGACCGCTCTTATCGGTTCGCGGTTGGCTCAGCGGTTGGGGCTGCCGTTGAACCGCACCGATACTAGCACCATCGTCGTTGGCCGCCATACAACCACCCGTCCTTCATTTTGCGGTGCAACGACATGTTTAATCACAGATAAATATGTTTGAACGACTATTTGTTTTTTTCCTAAACGGCTAGTAGGTGGGTTTTTTTTTTCAACTACAATCACATTTATATACACCTAACATCTATCTCTTTTTCACCAACATTAAACTCTCATTTTCATCTACTTCTCACAACTTCATCTCAACTTTATCATCTCCATCAACCTCATCACCATGTCTTCCAACAAAAAAAATCAATAACAAAAACAAAAATAACAACACCTTCATCTCGTTCATCCAAAACACGCTTCATCAAGCTCAACAAAATCCCCATCAATCTCACATGCATATGCAACATCAATCTCTCATGGGCTCGTCTTCTAACACGCAATATCCCCAATATCATCAACTAAATAACTGGGCCGTGAATCCATTTTCCATACCTCATTACCTCAATAATCCCCACTATCAACACCCCAATATAACCAACCACAAACACCGCAACACAACCAACCTCAAAGCCCTTACATACCTACGTTTGACACATCACTCGAAGAAGACGAACCCGATGAAGTGCAAGACATACAACCCGATATTGAGGAGGTCGAAGAAACACAAGAAACTGTCGCCTCCAAAAAAGGAAAAGGGCAAAGGTTATGTGGTCAGACGAGGAAAGTAGGATTTTGGCCGAGTGTTGGATGCGCGCTACTCTAAATCCTGATATTGGAAACTCTCAATCACATAGTTCATTTTGGGGGACCGTCCGTCAAGATTACAACTCTAAAGTAAGGGAACAAAGGCGTATGGATCAAATATCGGACAAGTGGACCAAGATGGCCAACGATATCATGCTATTTGTCGCACTTTATGAAAGACTTGTTAACCATTGGCTTAGTGGAGCCAACGACAACGATATTATGGTGTCAGTTAAGAAGGCTTTTCGTGAGCAACAAAAGAAAGTCTTCGTGTACGAAGATGCGTGGAGGGTTGTTAGAGAGTGTCCCCCAATTTCAAGTGTATGAAACTGGGGTGACCGCCAAACGTCGACAAACCGAGCCTGACCCTGTCAATTTGGGAGATGCCGAGCAGGATTCGACTCCGCCCCGTCAATGAATTTGGAGAACTTATTTCGAGGTCCACCAATCCGCTGTCCACCGGGTCGTGCAAAGAGTCAAAAGAGTTCTTGTTCGTCGGATGCTGCATCTCGTTGTTCGTAAGAGGATGTTAGAGCCGCGGTTTATGAAACTGCAAATGCTACACGTGAAACCATGAGGGCGATCAAGGAGGAAGCTGAAAAACGGATAAGAAAGTTGGAGGATAGGTCGACACTCGTATGATGTTGGAAAGTTTGAAGCTTCTATCGCAACCGATGTCTTCCGACATTCCACCCGACGAATACGACTTGTTGATGCGAGCTAGGAGTGACATAGCGAAGAAGTATTCGAGCAAGTTTCCGAATCAAAATTAGTATTTATTGTTGTTAACTTTCATTTAATTGTTTTTAAATTTTCATGTATTGTATTCCCGTGTTTTTTAATGAAATAAATTGTTGTTTTGTTTTACGTAATTATTTGACAAACACACACAATAATAATAATAATAATAATAATAATAATAATAATAATAATAATAATAATAATAATAATAATAATAATAATAATAATGATAACTTTTTTATATAAATAATAATATCATAATTTTTTATATATAATTACAAGTAATAAATAATAAATAATAAGTTTAATATAAAAAAATAGAGGTGAGACCAATCGATTGGTACGTCATGGTTGTTAGCATTTAGTGGTGTTAGTGATGAGAAGAAATTGCTGATGTGACGCTGATGTGGCACTCCGTGATGTCATGACATTGCGTCATGGTTAAGAGTGGTCTAAACGTGAAACGACCCGTCCATATTACTATAAACGCAGTACGTCTCATTGGTTCCATAGCGAGGTATTTGACCTCTATATGATACGTTTTAGAAAATATTGCATTCGTTTCATAAAAAGCACATCGTTATTATACATAATGCATGTTTTAAACAAGTGGGCGATTATTTAAGAAGTAATCCCCAAAATACATCGGTTTCCAAATACTACACACGTGACGTAACAGTCGAATATAATACATGACAAATGTTTTATTGAATGCAACACTTTATTTAAATAAAAGTATGAGACTCCATGCACATGTAACAACCCAATCCAATATACAATCGAACACACATAAAATAAAATTATTTTTTTTTACAGGGGAGTGCGCCACGCGCACCACCTCAGGGTGCGCGGCGCGCACAGGCCTATTTTTAGTTCTGTCCAAATTTTCAATTTTTCGAATAAAGATCTCCCACTTCCCGACATATTTAGACGAAACGCTTTTCACAACATGTTCTAATATGAAAAACTCATACGATTCAAACATAAAATGAGTTTTACAAAACGGGGCCCACATCGGCCGTTTTACGAGTTTCATACGAAAGTTCGAGTTTCGACCACACTAGTTTAAATTCCAAACGACACTATGAGCATGGTGTTTGGGGTTAAACTACCCATATCTTGGTCATACTCCAAAAGCTATCACATCCCAAAAGCGTCCCCTAAACAACAAGCGGGATCTCTAATCCAATCGAAGGCCCTTACCTTTGTCGGTGCCGGAGCCTATAAAAAGATAAACAACGAGAGGGTAAGCAAAGCTTAGTGAATGCAATAATTATACCCATATATATATAACATACCTACTTGCAATCACTTACACATATACCGCATACTCGCTAGCAATACAATTAGCATACCATCTCAAGTACAAAGCTAATAATCTCCAACAAATCGCTACTAGCGTAATCAATAACATATAATCGACATAATATAATATGCTACAAAACAAAATACACAACCATGGTTAACCATTCTCGCGTCATGGTGCTACCGGCTCTTTGGTTCACACCATACGCATTTGTCATGATGCTACCGGCTCTTTGGTTCACATCACAACTCGAGTCGTACTCACGCTAGAGTGCTACCGGCTCTTTGGTTCACACTCTAACAACGCTAAGGTGCTACCGGCTCTTTGGTTCACACCCTAACAAATCGTGCTATAGCGCTACCGGCTCTTTGGTTCACACTATAACACACGTACTATGATGCTACCGGCTCTTTGGTTCACATCATAGCACGCTCGCACATACTATGGCACTACCGGCTCTTTGGTTCATACCATAGCATACAAATAAATACATTACATACATATGCATATAATCATTCCACTCACCTTAACGATTTGGTGACGATTTATACCTCCACAAGCTTCAAAGCAAGGTACCTAATAATATAAGTACTCGATCAACAAACAAACTTGTTGACTAAATACCAACACTTCACTCATGTGCATTTAATGACTTAAAGGCATTAAATGCCCCATTTTCACCAAAACTACCCTTTAAGGGTCAAGACCATCATTAATCACTTAAAAGCTAGTGATTAAGGTCCAACAACACTAACCATTACACAATTAGGGTATTTCATACCCATATTTCCCAATTAGGTCAATCATTAGCCCTTTGACTAATTTAAAGTCAACATACCCATTTCGGGTTATCTACTAACCCATCTAACACCCATTTACTAATTAACTAGGCGTGCTAGTAATTAACTAACCAATTAGGACTCATAAACATCAATTACCACTTTGAAACCCTAGGTTAGTTACCAATGAGTCTTCATGACTCCATCTTACCCAAGAACACCCAAAATCACCAAATATGGGTTTTATGTTCTTCATTTACCCAAACCCTAACCCTTACACAAAATCAAAGTACGGAAATTAAAGTTAGAACATACCACTAAAACCACAACGGAGCTAGAGAGGGGATGAACAACTTTAATACCCGCACTTTGGTCCGAGAACAACTTCTTCCCCTTAGATTTAAGCTTTCTCACTCAAGAATCACACTCTCACTCTAAAAATTTAAGTAAAGGGGATAAGGTTGTTGATAATGGAGTTAATGATACTCCACAACTGACCAACTGGCCTTTAACTCGTCCACAAGTGAAATTACCAAATTTCCCATCAAAATATCTCATTAAAACAGCAAAAACCCGGCTACAGTAGAGAGTGCGCGGCGCGCTCCCTTTGGTGTGCGTGGCGCGCACTAAGCTCAGATTGCTCTCTGACTTCTGTTTAACTGCACAATCATTCCCACACTTTATGTACTCTATATACTCTGCTGTACAATGAAGATTAGGGTCTTACAACTCTCCCCCACTTGAATCGGAGCGCGTCCTCGCGATCCAAGCCACATGACAAGAGGGAAGATAAACCAACACGAATTCTTCGGGCTCCCAAGTAAACTCGGAACCCTTACTACGATGCCATTGAACTTTAAAAGTCCTAACCTCTTTATGCCTCAACCTTTTGACCTTCTCATCGAGTATGGCAATCGGCTCCTCAATATACTCTAACTTATTGTTTAGCTCAATTTCGTCTAACGGCACCCATGATGAATCATCCGCAAGACACTTACGGAGATGGGAAACATGAAATGTATTATGAATCCCCGCAAGCTCTTCGGGTAATTCCAAATGATACGCGACTTCACCAACACGAGCTAAAACCTTAAATGGCCCAATAAACCGAGGAGCTAACTTTCCCCATTTTCGAAACCGAATAACACCTTTCCATGGCGAAACCTTAAGCATCACCATGTCACCTTCTTGAAATTCGATCATTCGCCTACGTTTGTCGGCATACGACTTTTGTCTATCTTGAGCCTTTTTCAAATGATCTCGAATCATATCTATCTTGCTATTCGTTTCTAAGACCAAATCAGTACTCCCGATTTCCTTTTGGCCAATTTCACCTCAACAGATCGGAGTTCGACACCTCCGCCCATAAAGCATCTCGTAAGGTGGCATCCCGATACTAGTATGCCAACTATTCTTGTACGAGAATTCCACCAAATGTAAGTGCTCATCCCAACTACCACCGAAATCAATAATACACGCCCGCAACATGTCCTCCAATGTTTGATTCGTACGTTCGGTTTGACCGTCCGTTTGAGGATGATACGCCGTGCTCAATTTCAATTGCGTACCCATATCCTCATGAAACTTTTCCCAAAATCGAGATGTAAAACGAGTATCTCGATCCAAAATAATAGATATAGGAACCCCATGTCGAGCGACTACCTCTTTGATAAACAATTTAGCCAAAGTCTCTGATGATATTGCTTCCCGAATGGGAAGAAACAAGGCACTTTTCGTCAATCGATCAACTATCACCCAAATCGAATCAAATTGGGTTCTCGCCGTTTTAGGTAACTTTGTGATGAAATCCATGGTAATGTGCTCCCATTTCCATTTCGGGATTTCTAACGGTTGTAACTTACCATACGGCTTTTGGTGCTCGGCCTTAACTTGCAAACACGTGACGCATTGCTCAACATACTTTACAACATCACGTTTCATGCCCGGCCACCAATAATCTTTTCTCAAATCAAGATACATTTTCGTCGCACCCGGATGAATGGAATACTTTGAATTATGTGCTTCATCAAGTAGCACTCGTCGATAATCCCCCATCTTAGGCACCCACACTCTTCCTTGAAAAGACAACAAACCACGCGAACCCATAGTAATAAATTCCGATTGCCCCACAATTCGTTCTGCATGCTTGTTGTGAACGTAAGCTTCAATTTGAATCACACCAAGTTTTTCAAGAAAATCGTTAGTAATAATCATACGTAACAATCCCAATCGTAACGCCGGGTGATGACTCTTTCGACTTAACGCATCCGCGACCACATTCGCCTTGCCCGGATGATAAAGTATCTCACAATCGTAGTCTTTCACCACATCCATCCATCTACGTTGACGATAATTCAAATCTCTTTGATCAAAAAGATGTTTCAAACTCTTGTGATCCGAATAAATTGTACACTTGACACCATACAAGTAATGGCGCCAAATTTTCAACGCATGAACAACCGCCGCCAACTCAAGATCATGAGTCGGATATCTCGTTTCGTGTTCCTTTAATTGTCAAGAGGCATAAGCGATGACTTTACCTCTTTGCATTAGAACACACCCGAGCCCATTTAAAGAAGCATCACAATAAACCGTCATGTCTTCCACACCTTCCGGCAACACTAACACCGGAGCTTGACATAACTTCTCTTTTAACAATCGAAAAGCAATTTCTTGCTCGTTCTCCCAATTAAAACTCGCATTCTTTCTCGTTAACTTCGTCAATGGAGAAGCGATCTTAGAAAAGTCTTGGATAAAACGACGATAATAACCGACCAATCCGAGAAAACTTCAGATTTTCGTAGGCGTAGTCAGTCGTCCCCAACTCTTTACCGTCTCTATCTTCCCCGGATCTACTTGAATACCATTTTCGTTCACAATGTGGCCAAGGAACTGAACTTCCCTTAGCCAAAATTCACATTTGGAGAATTTAGCATACAACTTCTCCTTCCGCAACGTCTTTAACACACTCCGCAAATGATGTTCATGTTCCTTCATACTCTTCGAATAGACAAGTATGTCGTCAATGAACACAATTACCGACTTGTCCAACATAGGTTGGCACACTCGGTTCATAAGATCCATGAATGCCGCCGGTGCATTCGTAAGACCAAAAGGCATAACTACGAATTCAAAATGCCCATAACGCATTCGAAAAGCCGTTTTCTGGATTTCTTCCTCACGGACCCGCATTTGGTGATAGCCGGACCGTAGGTCGATTTTAGAGAAATACATTGCACCTTGGAGTTGGTCGAACAAATCGTCAATCCTAGGCAATGGATAACGATTCTTGATCGTCACTTTATTCAACTCCCGGTAATCGATGCACATCCGCATACTACCATCCTTCTTCTTCACAAATAAAACCGGAGCGCCCCATGGCGAAGCACTCGGTCGAATGAAACCCTTCTCAAGAAACTATTGGGTTTGATTTAACAACTCTTGCATTTCCGTTGGTGCTAAACGATAAGGAGTTTTAGCAATGGGGGTAGCCCCCGGAACCAACTCAATGCGAAATTCAACTTGTCTTTCTGCCGGAACACCCGGTAACTCATCCGGGAAAACGTCTTCAAATTCATTCACCACCGGAATTTCACGAATGGGTGGTGGCTCATCACGAGTATCAACAACATGGGCAAGAAAAGCCATGCCACCACCAACCAAAAAACGACGTGCCCGTGCAAAAGTGCATATCGGCACAAGTCTTCTTCGTTTATCGCCATGAATAATTAACTCTCCCCCACTAAGGGTCTTCACTCGAATAGATTTTTCATGGCATGCAATATCGGCTCTATTATGATCGAGCCAATCCATACCAATAACGATATCAAAATCACCCAAAGTCATCGGGATGAGGTCGATTTTAAAGTTTTCGACACCAAACACAACATTACAATTTTTACATACATCAACCACTAGCATCGTCTTGCCATCCGCTATTTCAACTTCTACCGGACGACTTAGCTTAGCTAACGGTTTATTAAGTTTAGGCACAAATTTTGGTGACACAAACGACAAGTTTGCACCACTATCAAAGAGTATCCTTGCCGGATTTGAATTAACCATGAAAGTACCTGAGAAAACATCGCTAGATTGCTTGGCCTCCTCATTGGTCATCAAATAATTTCGACCCCTAGCCGTACCCGCCACCTTCTCTAATCGCTTAACATTATCGTTGCGTAATTCGGGACACTCCGGCCTCTTGTGCCCCTCTTTGTTACAATTAAAACAAACGATTTTGTTGGAAGATGAGTTCGTACAATCACGGGCCAAGTGCCCTTGTTGACCACAATTGTAGCACGTGGGCCCAAAACTCTTAGAAGCCCCCTTTTTCGCACTACCAACGCTCTCAGTCACACTCTTGTTCTTCTTGTTCGAGTGGCTAGTAGCTTCAAATTTTCGTTTGCCAAAGGTGAAGTCACTCTTTCTTGGAGCAAGTGACTCAAAACCCTTAGCGATATCAAATAGCTCATCAAAAGTCTTCGCCGAATTCCTACTAATCCTTTCTTGATAGTTATCATTCAAGGTTCGGTAGAAATCTTCTTTCAACATGTGATCGTTCCCGTCATACTCTGGGCAAAATTGGGTCTTTGATAAGAAAGTGGATTTGAGAGTGTTCAAATCCATTAACCCTTGCCTTAAAGTACGTAACTCGTCCTTAAGCTTTGAAAGATAGGCCGAAGTTCGGTACTCCCTGAAAAATTCCTCTTTAAACTCGTCCCACGTCAAACACATACTTTGTTCTTCGCCATAAAGTCAGATTTTCGCATCCCACCACAACTTGGCATCACCCCTCATCATGCTACTACCAAACCTCGTCTTTTTATCGAGAGGGCACTCACTAGTACGGAAAGCCCCCTCCATATCAGAGATCCATCGAGCACTCTTTAGAGGGTCTCGTTCACCTTCAAAGGTGGGAGGTTGAGCATCTTTGAAGTTTTTATAGTGAAAGTCTCGTCTTCCCGCGTTATCCTCTTTAAGAACAATCTTAACTTGTTCCTTGACTAGATTGACTACTTGATCGTCAATCGAATCCAAGACCATCTTCTTAACATCCTCTAAGAAGGCCTCATGACACCTTTGCATAATGGCCTCAACCTTGGCCGTAAACTCAGCATCCTCGCTCGAACCCCCTTCATTGGTCTCGGGTCCGTTTCTCGTCTTCATACTATAAAACGGAAAAGGTTAAGCAACGAACGAGAAAACTTAACACATATGTATATACATATACACCACACTACCCCATCTTGCTCGACAATCATCGTACATCGCTTGTTTGACACGATTTGAACTCGTAACAATGGTAGCTAATCATTGTTACGCGAGCACGTCGCATTAACTTGCTAGTACAACGTCTATCTTGCTTGATGATTGCAAACACAACACAAAACAATTAGCGCAAGGTTAGTTCACATAAACCTAAGCACTAATCAACTCCCGATCCGACCCGTCTCCTACAAGTCCCGCGTAAAGCGCATACACAAATAAATCTAAATCTAGGCACCTATCTCAAGTCGCCTAAATCCCTTAGACCATGCTCTGATACCACTTGTAACAACCCAACCCAATATACAATCGAACACGCATAAAATAATTTTTTTTTACAGGGGAGTGCGCCACGCGCACCACCTCAGGGTGCGCGGCGCGCACAGGCCTATTTTCAATTCTGTCCAAATTTTCAATTTTTCGAATAAAGATCTCCCACTTCCCGACATATTTAGACGAAACGCTTTTCACAACATGTTCTAATATGAAAAACTCATACGATTCAAACATAAAATGATTTTTACAAAACGGGACCCACATCGGCCGTTTTACGAGTTTCATACGAAAGTCCGAGTTTCGACCACACTAGTTTAAATTCCAAACGACACTATGAGCATGGTGTTTGGGGTTAAACTACCCATATCTTGGTCATACTCCAAAAGCTATCACATCCCAAAAGCGTCCCCTAAACAACAAGCGGGATCTCTAATCCAATCGAAGGCCCTTACCTTTGTCGGCGCCGGAGCCTATAAAAAGATAAACAACGAGAGGGTAAGCAAAGCTTAGTGAATGCAATAATTATACCCATATATACATATAACATACCTACTTGCAATCACTTACACATATACCGCATACTCGCTAGCAATACAATTAGCATACCATCTCAAGTACAAAGCTAATAATCTCCAACAAATCGCTACTAGCGTAATCAATAACATATAATCGACATAATATAATATGCTACAAAACAAAATACACAACCATGGTTAACCATTCTCGCGTCATGGTGCTACCGGCTCTTTGGTTCACACCATACGCATTTGTCATGATGCTACCGGCTCTTTGGTTCACATCACAACTCGAGTCATACTCACGCTAGAGTGCTACCGGCTCTTTGGTTCACACCCTAACAAATCGTGCTATAGCGCTACCGGCTCTTTGGTTCACACTATAACACACGTACTATGATGCTACCGGCTCTTTGGTTCACATCATAGCACGCTCGCACATACTATGGCACTACCGGCTCTTTGGTTCATACCATAGCATACAAATAAATACATTACATACATATGCATATAATCATTCCACTCACCTTAACGATTTGGTGACGATTTATACCTCCACAAGCTTCAAAGCAAGGTACCTAATAATATAAGTACTCGATCAACAAACAAACTTGTTGACTAAATACCAACACTTCACTCATGTGCATTTAATGACTTAAAGGCATTAAATGCCCCATTTTCACCAAAACCGCCCTTTAAGGGTCAAGACCATCATTAATCACTTAAAAGCTAGTGATTAAGATCCAACAACACTAACCATTACACAATTAGGGTATTTCATACCCATATTTCCCAATTAGGTCAATCATTAGCCCTTTGACTAATTTAAAGTCAACATACCCATTTCGGGTTATCTACTAACCCATCTAACACCCATTTACTAATTAACTAGGTGTGCTAGTAATTAACTAACCAATTAGGACTCATAAACATCAATTACCACTTTGAAACCCTAGGTTAGTTAACAATGAGTCTTCATGACTCCATCTTACCCAAGAACACCCAAAATCACCAAATATGGGTTTTATGTTCTTCATTTACCCAAACCCTAACCCTTACACAAAATCAAAGTACGGAAATTAAAGTTAGAACATACCACTAAAACCACAACGGAGCTAGAGAGGGGATGAACAACTTTAATACCCGCACTTTGGTCCGAGAACAACTTCTTCCCCTTAGATTTAAGCTTTCTCACTCAAGAATCACACTCTCACTCTAAAAATTTAAGTAAAGGGGATAAGGTTGTTGATAATGGAGTTAATGTTACTCCACAACTGACCAACTGGCCTTTAACTCTTCCACAAGTGAAATTACCAAATTGCCCATCAAAATATCTCATTAAAACAGCAAAAAACCGGCTACAGTCTTTGGTGTGCGTGGCGCGCACTAAGCTCAGATTGCTCTCTGACTTCTGTTTAACTGCACAATCATTCCCACACTTTATGTACTCTATATACTCTGCTGTACAATGAAGATTAGGGTCTTACAGCACAGCTTGCTCAGATAATGCAACAGCGGAAGACTTTCTTAAGGACCTGAGAATAAACATGCGTAAATAGTCAACACAAAGGTTGGTGAGATATATAGGTTTATCATCGATATAAATATAGACCACAAGATTTCATAGTTATAAATATATGTACACTCGCAAGTGTATAAAAGTATTCTATAAGTTGATGTGCGCTTCGATAACCATACTTAACCATTAATGTGGCATATTCCCTTTATTATGAAATCTCCCTACACTGTACCAAGTGTAGTAAAAACGAAGTACTATGCAACCGTTTACGATACTAGAGCGACTAGCCCGGTTGGGGTTGTCAAACCCGATAGATCTATCGATAGGATTCGCGTATACATGTTCTTACAACATGTAAATATTAGTTACCAAGCTATTAGGGAAGATATGCAAAGTGGTACAACTCAACGTAGAATATATTTTAAGTACTTGTGTCTATGGCTTAAAACATAAAATGCATGTATTCTCATCCCAAAATATTTTTAGAGTTTAAAAATGGGACTATATACTCACGGTAGTAAAAGTATATTAATAATAAGTTTTCAGCTTATTAAAAATATGACCGTCGTCCTTGGATTCACGAACCTATAACAATAATAACGATTCAGATAATAATACGACATATGAATAAAATAAAGCATGTTCATAGAATACTTATATAATAATTTTTAACATTTTATGTTAGTAGTCCATTGTTAGTAGTCCTTTGTTGGTAGTCCAAAATAGTCCGAAAAGTCCAACGGTCCAATAATCGGTATATATATATATATAATCTTAGAATTACCCCACGACATATTGTATACGTATTGTCTTTGCATCAACCCAAAGACGTATTGTATACGTATTGTCTTAGAATTAACTAAGACATAATGTGTACGTATTGTCTTAGGATTTATCAAAACGTATTGTATACTTATTGTGTTAGGACGTACCAAGAATATTATTATACATATATACAATCACAGAATTAACCAAGATTATAATATTTTGTTATACTACTGATAACATGTCCAAATATATATAGGATATAGGAAAAGTTGACAAGGATATGGTTAATATAGTTTTTATAATATAAATTTCGTCCATACAATATTAATTTTAGCAGATTTTGTTGTGCTCGCCAAATATTCATTACAACTCCGTTTAAAGTGAATCAAATTGCTATGGATTCCTTAAGAAGTTAATTTTACAAAACCAATTCGAAAAGTTCATCCCAAGTAGTAATTTTTAGAGCTTTACCTTCTTTTTGTGTCGGTGGACAGATTTGCAAAAATCCCGGCATCCACCCAATATATGATTTTTGATAAAACACTTCCACTTTGTCTAAAATCATGAAAAAAATACTGGAAGTCTTATTTACATATATTAACATATTTCCAAAGTCTTAGCCTCGAACTCAAGGTCTAAGATATGTTTTTAATTCCCAACCCAAAACAGCCCGCTTTTTACTGAATGGAGATTAAAGGATATATGTTAAGTTTCAAGGTGTTCTTCATATGTACAAGTTATAAGTTCTTATATTAACTTAATATAATATAATAATACATATAAATAAGTGTTATTAGAGTTAAGTTAGAAAGATTAGATTAGTTTTTCAAACAAGTTTAGAATCAACTAAACTATGTTCTAGTTTATAAACTCTTATATAGATAGCTATAAACATATGACTTGAACAAGAGTTGAAGTAGAGTTTTTATCTCAAATTTAGAATGTAAAGTTGCTGGAAAAAAGTAGTAGAACAAAACTTGAGAGAGTTCTTGCAAGTGTGTGTGAAAATTGGAAGTAGAATTTGGAAAATGAATGTGTAAAAATGAGTTAGAAATGGTGCTTATTTATAGGCTTGAAAATTTGGTTTTTAGTGAAAATATCTAAGATAAGTTAAAATGTATTAAGTCATGGATGACATATTAAATTGATTAGGTCATGGATTACATATTACACAAATAATTGCAGATTTCTATTGGTATATACCAATAGTAAATACTTCTAGAAGCTGTGTATAATACGTGTAAAAATGCCGTATGAATACGAGTAGAATTCTTGAGGAAATTGAACGGAAATATGAGTATAGCTATCCTTTATATGTATTTGTAAAGAGTATTCAATACTTTTAAAGATGTATTTACACTCGTAATACATTATATGTAAATACATTTTAACATAAGTTAATTACGTCATTTAAATAGTAACATATATATTGTTTGAAAACTCTTTAAATTAGTAGTATGAATATATATATATATATATATATATATATATATATATATATATATATATATATATATATATATATATATATATATATATATATATATATATATATATATATATATATATATATATATATATATATATATATATATATATATATATATATATATATATATATAATACTTTGTTAATATACTTAATGAGATATTTAATTATCATATTTTCAAGTTAAATATATATAAATCTATATATATACACAATAATTAAACAATTAAACAATTAAATCAAGTTATGACGTTCGTGAATTGTCGGAATAAAAGGGTGACCAAAAGCTTGTGTAAAACTCTTTCCGGAGATTCAAGATTTATTAAAATTCATTGCTTATCAAGTTGGAATTATATAAAGATTAAGTTTAAATTTGGTCAAAAATTTCCGGGTCGTCACAAAACGGGTGTTAACGAATTGATTCGAGCTTCAGCTCGGCTTGCTTAATTTTCTTAAAAGCTTGAGTTGGCTTGATTCGAACATAATATTTTAAGTTCGAGCTCCATTTGTTTGATTTGTTTTAAATAAGAACTCCACCCGAACTTGACTCGTAAATTACTTTATTTTATTTTTTAAATTTTATTTCGTATTTATTGTTTGCTGTAATTTTTATATCATAAAATACATAATATTATTAATTTGACAATTAAATACGTAATAGGAATTATTATATAATTACATTATTATAATAACAAAATTTAGTTTATATAAATGTAAAACTCGTTTAGGCTCGCGTGCTTATCATACTCTTTTACTTAACGAGCTTCAAAATAAGTTTAAACGCAGATTAGAACTTGTTTAGGCTCGAATCGAGCTTTTAACGATTTAACCTCGAGTAGCTCCCGAGTACATAGGCTCACTTACATCCATAGATTTTTCTAATGATAACTTTTATGATTTCATTAAAAATTAGAATTATGCATAAAGTAGTGGTACATTATGGTGGTAGAGGATACTTATTTTCATGAAATGGTTAATTATATTAAATTTAAATAAATAATATGTGTGTGAATTTCTTAATGACGGCTCATAAAAAACCTCTCATTAAAAAGATCTATAAAATAAATACTCGGTAATAAGTACTCCTCCGTCCTAATATTCACATAATGTTTCCCATTTTTTTTTTCCGAAAGGCAACAAATATTTTATTGATTATATCACAAAGTTACAATAATGTCTCACATTACAAAACTTCACAATGAAACTCAAAATCTACGAGTGTCTAAGATGTCAAGATGTCATCTAACAACCGTGAGGTAATAATTACAAAACATAACCCGAAGGATTGTGTAGCCAATCATGCCATTCCATATTCTTTTCCTTGCATCTCTTCGCAATCCATTCGAAGCATTTGACTTGAATTTCACTAACTGCAACCGGAACGTTCCAACATTTGTTCTTGAAGACTTTGTTGTTACGATTCTTCCAAATTAGATAAGAAGTCATCCAAATTACCCCTTGCCAAATAGACTTGCCTAGACCCGAGAAATTTTGACCCGTGTCCGCATTTAAAAGATTATGAATGTCACAACTTGGAATTGGTCCCAACTTCCACCACTCGAAAATTTTAACCCATATATCCTTCGCAATCTTGCATGAAGCTAAGGAATGGTCTAAAATTTCGATATCATCATCACAAAGTGGGCAACGTATCGAATTTAGATCAATTCCTCTCTTGTCAAGTTCTGAAAAAATTGGAAGTTTACTTTTCCTTGCTCTCCATACAAATAATTCCACCTTTTTAGGGATTAAACTATTACGGAGAGTACCTAGCGCATCATTGTTCCCTTGAAGTAATATGGAGTCAATTAATTCAGTTAGGCATTTGGTTGTGAACCGCCCGTTTGGACCAGGAGCCCAAGCCCATGAATCAGGTAAATCAGGCCGAAGCGAGGCCTGTTGCATCAGCCTATTTGTAGTGACCCGAACTTTTCCATGTTTATATATATTAAATGAAATTGATATTTATATGATTAAGTGTTTCCAACATGTTAAGCAATCAAACTTGTTAAGACTTGCTTAATTGAAATAGGTTTCATATAGACAATTGACCACCCAAGTTGACCGGTGATTCACGAACGTTAAAACTTGTAAAAACTATATGATGACATATATATGGATATATATATATATATATTTAACATGATATTATGATAAGTGAGTATCTCATTAGGTATGTTAACAATGAGTGATATACATAAAAATGAGTTTATTGAATTAAGAAACTCGAAACGATATATATATATATATATATATATATAACGATTATCGTTATAACAATGTCTTACTAAATACATATGAATCATATTAAGATATTGTTACACTATGTTTAAATATGATAAATGATAAGTAAACATATCATTAAGTGTATTAACAATGAACTACATATGTAAAAACAAGACTACTAACTTAAGGATTTCGAAACGAGTCATATATGTAACGATTATCGTTGTAACGACATTTAAATGTATATATATATATATCATATTAAGATATGTTAATACATCATAATATCATGATAATGTAATAATTTAACATCTCATTAGATATTATAAACAATGGGTTAACAACATTTAACAAGATCGTTAACTTATAGGTTTCAAAACAACACTTACATGTAACGACTAACGATAACTTAACAACTCAGTTAAATGTATATACATGTAGTGTATTATGTTGTAATAATACACTTTTGGAAGACTTCAAGACACATATCAAAGTACTTCTATTTAACAAAAATGCTTACAATTACATTCTCGTTCAATTTCATCAACAATTCTACTCGTATGCAACCGTATTCATACTCGTACAATACCCAACTCCTAGACGTATATATTATTGGAATATACACATAATAATTCAGCTCATAGCAGCCCTATATAGTCAACAAACATGTGGAACCAACAATTAGACAACTAGCATGACTTATGAGCAAGAAAACAAAAACAAGAACTCCTTTTAACCCCACTCACCTTCACCACTCACCACCTACTCCATTTCACTTCCAATTTTCTTCCCAATTCTCTCTCAAAACACACACACTCTTCCATGAACGTCTAAGTTACTATTTTTCCAGCAAAAATCATCAAATACAAGCTTTGATTATTACCTATAATCATCATAAAAATAATTACTCAAGAACACATCAAGAACACTTCCAAGTTTACAAGTTTACTTCCAAGTTTCCTAATCCATTCCAAGCAATCATCTAAGATCAAGAAACCTTTGTTATTTACAGTAGGTTATCTTTCTAAATCAAGGTAATATTCATATTCAAGCTTTGATTCAATTTCTATAACTATAACTATCTTAATTCGAGTAATAATCTTACTTGAACTTATTTTTGTGTCATGATTCTATTTCAAGAACTTACAAGCCATCAAAGATCCTTTGAAGCTCAAGTTATTTTTTCATCATTTTCAGTAGGTTTACCTACTAAACTTGAGGTAGTAATGATGTTCATAACATCATTCGATTCATATATGTATAACTATCTTATTCAAAGATTTGAACATGTAATCACTAGAACATAGTTTAGTTAATTCTAAACTTGTTCGCAAACAAAGTTAATCCTTCTAACATGACTTTTAAAATAAAATAAACATATGTTCTATATCTATATGATATGCTAACTTAATGATTTAAAACCTGAAAACACGAAAAACACCGTAAAACACCGTAAAACCGGATATACGCTGTCGTAGTAACACCACGAGCTGTTTTGGGTTAGTTAATTAAAAACTATGATAAAATTTGATTTAAAAGTTGTTCTTATGGGAAAATAATTTTTCTTATGAACATGAAACTATATCCAAAAATTATGGTTAAACTCAAAGTGGAAGTATGTTTTCCAAAATGGTCATCTAGACGTCGTTCTTTCGACTGAAATGACTACCTTTACAAAAACAACTTGTAATCTGTATTTTTGACTATAAACTTATACTTTTTCTATTTAGATTCATAAAACTAAGTTCAATATAAAACCATAGCAACTTGAATCACTCAAAACGGATTTAAAACGAAGAAGTTATGGGTAAAACAAGATTGGATAATTTTTCTTGTTGTAGCTACGTGAAAATTGGTAACAAATCTATATTAATCATATCCTAGCTAACTCATATTATATTATACATGTATTCTAATATATTATGTAATCTTGGGATACCATAGACACGAATACAATATTTTGACATATCATATCGACCCATCTATATATATATATATATATATATATATATATATATATATATATATATATATATATATTTCGAAACAACCATAGACACTCTATATGCAGTAATGTTGGAGTTAGCTATACAGGGTTGAGGTTGATTCCAAAATATTATATATACTTTGAGTTATGATCTAGCCTGAGGCTTGTATACACGAGGTCGTGGATTGATTCGAGATAATATATATTGTTTTATTTTTTTTGTACATCTAACTGTGGACAACTAGTTGTAGGTTACTAACGAGGACATCTGACTTAATAAACTTAAAACATTAAAACGTATTAAAAATGTTGTAAATATATTTTGAACATACTTTGATATATATGTACATATTTGTTATAAGTTCGTGAATCGACCAGTGGCCAAGTCTTACTTCCCGACGAAGTATAAATCTGTGAAAGTGAGTTATAGTCCACTTTTAAAATCTAATATTTTGGGATGAGAATACATGCAGTTTTATAAATGTTTTACAAAATAGACACAAGTAAATGAAACTACATTCTATGGCTGGATTATTAAACTGAATATGCCCCTTTTTAGTCTGGTAATCTAAGAATTAGGGAACAGACACCCTAATTGACGCGAATCCTAAAGATAGATCTATTGGGCCCAACGAGCCCCATCCAAAGTACCGGATGCTTTAGTACTTTGAATTCATCACGTCCGAAGGGAGTCCCGGAATGATAGGGGATATTCTATATGCATCTTGTTAAGGTCGGTTACCAGGTGTTCACCATATGAATGATTTTTATCTCTATGTATGGGATGTATATTGAAATATGAAATCTTGTGGTCTATTATTACGATTTGATAAATTTATAGGTTAAACCTATAACTCACCAACATTTTTGTTGATGTTTAAAGCATGTTTATTCTCAGGTGATTATTAAGAATTTCCGCTGCTGCATGCTAAAATATGGACAAGATTTGGTGTCAGCATGCTTGTATAATATTGTTTAAAACTGCATTCGAGATTTACTTTGTTGTAACATATTAATATTGTAAACCAATATGTATTGGTAGTGTGTAAGTGTGATATTTTAGATTATCATTTCTGGATAATCTAGGTGGTGACTTTTTAACCTTGTCGATAAAATAAAGGTTATGGTTTGTTTTAAAAATGAATGTAGTCTTTGAAAAACGTCTCATATAGAGGTCAAAACCTCGCAACAAAATCAATTAATATGGAATATTTATAATCAATATGGACGGGACATTTCAGTTGGTATCCGAGCGTTGGTCTTAGTGAACCAGAATTTTTGCATTAGTGAGTCTGGACTTCGACCGTGTTTTTCTTCAAAAACGATTGCTTAACATTTTTTGTTGGAAACTATATATTATTAACATGTAAATATTATGTGATATATTAATCTCTTAACGTGTTTGATATTGTGTGATAGATGTCTACCTCTAGTACAAATCCCATCGACTCACCTAATAATAATGAAGAGTCGAGTATACTTTGGGAAGATTCACAAATTCCCGAAGAGGTACCGGAAGAGGAGGAACCGAAAGAAGAGGAACTGGAAGAGGAGGAACCGAAAGAGGAAGAACCGGAAGAAGAAGAGCTTCCGGAGGAAGAAATATTGATACCTACAGTAAATCGATTAAATAAAAGAAAATCCTCAACCAACGGACCAAAGTCAAAAATGGTCAATGGTGTTTCCGCCAAGGAAGCAAAATATTGGGAAGATTACCAATTTTCTGATGAATCGGATCCCGATGAGGATTCCGATGATGTTATAGAAATTACCTCGACCCAATTTAATAAAGCAAAAGAAAATAATAAGGGAAAATGTATAAAAATAGAGAAACCTGATTCCAACCCCGATGAACTTTATATGTATCAGCAACGTCCGTATTTCCTAAAATGTAACAATAACCCGGGAACCTCTAAACCACCAGGTTTTTCTAAACCATTGTGGAAAACAACGGCTCGTATTAGAGGAACACCATATAGCCCTAGAAAATTAGGAAAACGAACCAAGTTCGAAGAAGATGAAACCAGTGATTCGGATTAGAGGGTTGTAATCATGTTGTGTATTATATGTATTGTAGTGTGCTTGTACTTTTATGTTCTATGTAAAAATTGTTTGTATTGTTTGTTAATTATCTTTTTCGAATCTAATCCTTATCTATTTTACAGTATAAAAACAAAATGGACATTAAGGGTAGATAACCAAATATTTTAGAAGACCTACCAGAGGATATGATTGAGGAAATATTGTCTAGAGTCGGTCAGAATTCATCAGCACATTTAGTTATGGTGAAATTAACTTGTCAAACATTTGAAAGACTTCCCAGAAATGCCTTAGTTTATAAAAGACTTTCCTTTGATAGGTGGGGTATATCACATTGGGGAGACCGTAAGTTACGCCGTATTTTCTTTAAAGCATTAAATGCAGGGAACCCAAATGCAATTTTACGCTACGGGTTAAGAACCTATTTTGACTCAACATATCCCAACATAGGATTTCGTGAGTTAGAAAGAGCTTCTAACATGCAACATAAAGAAGCATGTTATACTTACGGGTTAGTGATGTTCGCTTCTTACCAAAGTGAGAAAAAGAATATCGGATTATAACTTTTAAATAAAACCTTCCCACAAGTGACGGATTCAGTAGTTGGGGTGAGAGACAAGGTTTTTAGATTATTACGGGGCTGTTGGACATTACGAAACCCTCGTCTTTTTGACGACATTACAACATACTGCCTAGCCAATGGTCATAACGGTTACTTTCCACAAGACCAAGGATGGGAAGTCGTCTTAGTAAAACCAGAATGCATGACTTGTTTCTGGACTTATGAATTACGTGTCTTTATTTCTTTTGCTGAACATCTTGCATATTAACTAGAATTGCCTTAATAGCTGCCGAGTAGCAAAGTTATTATGTGCTATATTTTATCCTATATGTATAATAGCGGTATTGTAAGTTTGTAAAATATTGTATAAAAATTTGAACGCGAAATTTTATTATAATCATTTTTTTTTCATATAGAATTGTAGTAGTTGAATTGTATATTAGCTACTAAGTATGAACTTAACGGGTAGGTACTACCCGAATTAAAACTATAAAACGCTAATATGAAGAAAAAGCTTTTATAAATGAGTTCATACAATGCTACGAAATACTATTGACTACTCTTAAAATTCTATATGATTAACTTAATTCTTTTGGGCTATTTTTGAAGGAAATGGCACCGACGACTTGTGATGTTATGCGAGGTGTATATGAAATAGCTTATATTTTACTAGGAAAAACTATTAAATACGATACAATTTTACACAAGATATTTATTTATTTATAGAATGGATATACCTAAACCTTGCTACAACACTTATAGGCAGTGTATCTAATCGTACAGTAGTGTAGTTTTTAGTAAGTCCGGTTCGTTCCACAGGGAAATCTTTAAACAAAGCTTAACGCTATATTAGTTTTACTTTATAAAAATACAAATATATATATAAGTAATATTAATAATATAAAGGGGGTTTTTACCGTTTAATGACCGGTTTGTCAATTTTAAAAACTTTAGTCGCAGTTAAAACCTACTGTAAAATATTAAATAAATAAAAGACTTAATTTAAAGCGTAAAGTAAATAACGATAATGAAATTGCGATAAATAAAAGTGCGATAAAATAAAATTACGATAATTAAAAAGTACGATAATTAAAAGTGCAATTAAATATAATGACAATAAATAAAAGTGCGATAATTAGAAGTGCAATTAAATATGAAAATAAAGGAATTATGCTTATTTAAACTTCCGTAATCATGATGTTTGACGCGTTGATTTTAGTTTTATGCCCATGGGTTAATTGTTCTTTGTCCTGGATTATTCAATTTGTCCGTCTGGTTTTTGTCCATAACAGTTCATCAGTCATAAATATAAAATGCGAGTGTCCTCGTCAAATTATCCTTATACCCGAAGTCAAATATTCCAACTAATTGGGGACTTAAACTGTAACAAGGTCTTAATACTATGTTTAATAATTACACCAGATATCGACTGCGTGTAACCCAAGGTTTTAATACTTTGTTATTAATTATGCCAAGTGTCCTTGTACATAATTTCACCCCTGTTTTAATAATTCTAGTGACTATTAATCCATTCCCGTGTCCGGTTAAATGAACGATTATTCGTACATATAAATATCCCGCCCATCGTGTCCGATCGAGTGTATATGGTTATTTATAGGTACATCCAATTGTAAATCTTTATATTAAAATTAATAAACTATCATTTAGTTAAACAAATATAAAGCCCATTAATAGCCCATAGTCTAATTTCCACAAGTGTCGTTCTTTTGTCTAAACCCCAATTATGGTACAAAGCCCAATTACCCAATTTTAATATTTTTAGCCCAACATCATGATTACTTCAGCTCAAATAAGCATAATAATAACTTAGTTATGAGACATTAATTTAAAAAGGAGAACATAACTTACATTGATTATTTATCGCGTAGTGTTACACGGACAGAATTTCGATTTCAAAACCCGTAAAATAACTTTAACATAACCCAAACTAACTAATATAAAACTAACCTATACTATATTATATATATATATATATATATATATATATATATATATATATATATATATATATATATATATTATTTCTATTACAGAGGGAGTATTATTATTTTTGTGGTATAAAACTCGGCAGAAGCTCGTTGAATTTATAGGAAATTTTGATCCTGGTGTGCTCCGCGATCGTGGAGGTTTAAGCCTTCAGAGCTCCGCGAGTGCGGAGGTCCGAAATCCAGCTCACAAATTTTTGGCCATTTTCTTGTCGACGTTTTATTTAAATATATATAATATATAAATAATTTATATAATTATTTAAATATTATATTATATTCTTGTGCATAGTTGACTCATAATTTTTAGTCCGTTGCGTCGGGCGTTGATAGTTGGCTCAGGTCCCGGTTCCGGATTTCCGAACGTCCTTTCGTATAATTTAATATCTTGTACTTTGCGTTCCGCAACTTGTACTCTTGTCATTTTTAGACGTTTCTTATCAATAAATTGAACCACTAGGATTGTATCTTGTACATTTGAGCTTTTTGGACGGTTTTGTCTTCGAATCTTCGTTTTCGCCTTTTGTCTTCGCACTTATTTAGTTAAACGAATATTACTTGAAAATAGAACAATTGCAACTGAAAACTTTACATATTGGAAGGATATTGCTACTAAATATATGTTCATTTGGAGCACTATCAAATATCCCCACACTTGAACGTTGCTTGTCCTCAAGCAATACAGAACTTGAAATTAAATCACAAGAATCACTTCTTTATTCTTCACACTTTATACATCAGTGATTTTGATACGGCGGTTTAAACAATGATAGTAACGGTGTGGTTTACAGTCCCACATGACTATTAAAAATTTAGATCCTTTAAGGAAATTGGATCTTTATGAAAACATTTGATCTTTTGAAAATTCAATCTAGCTTTTACCCTAGATAAGTTTTCCGAAATAACCCTTCA
Source organism: Rutidosis leptorrhynchoides (assembly GCF_046630445.1). NCBI lineage: Eukaryota > Viridiplantae > Streptophyta > Magnoliopsida > Asterales > Asteraceae > Rutidosis > Rutidosis leptorrhynchoides. The sequence goes on from NC_092333.1 coordinate 561,681,308, forward strand.
CCGGTGTTTGCAAAATATTTTTGTGGGTTTTGTGGGTTTCAGATTTGAAAATTTTAGCTCAACACTTGCGGTTTTGTGTTACCCACTTGCTAACCTTGTATTGGGAAAGCAACACGTCCAGTTTACTTGTCCCGTATATTACCTTTCGGTAAACTACCGTCCGGTTGTAAAGGAAAGCATTGAACAAGCAACTGTTAAGGCAATGTCCCGTGACATGCTTTTGATTATGGTCTATATCGTGTCGGATGTTAGTACTATCCTTTGTATGAGCAATAGTAAAGATCATCCTATAGTTTTTCGGTCTGTCACAAGGTCCTGTCTTTGACCATGCTATGCAACTACCATTCTTACGGTTGACACCCGATTTGGTTCAGGTGACCTAATGAATTCCAGGTGAATTCCTAGGATTTTACGTTCAATGGTAATGAACGCATTGAAAATAGGTTTTCAGAAAACAAATCGGTTTGTAATTTTGATCAAAATACTTTCTCGTTCAAGCTCGAGTTTAGATATCATTGAATTCCATGAGTTTGTAATTATCAATCTTTAAGGTCAATCTTAAGGATTGAGTAATATCAGTCTTAAAAGCTGATTTTTAATCTTTAAGGAGATTATCCTTTCTGGGGGTCTGATTCATTAGTCTTATCAAGCTAATTTGCACGGCGCCCTCCCCATTTTACAAAACAGATCCTCTCATGGTTAGGATAAGTCTGACCACTTGGCGACCCTGTTTAATGCTGAGGTCTGTGGATTTCCTGCTGATTTTAGAGATGACTTTTCTAGATTTTTCGTCAACCTACAGCTGGTCTGGACGACAACTTCCTGACCTAAATCAAGAAGCGCGTGTCTTTTTCGGAAGACTTTACTTCCTTTTAATGATGGAATTGATTCATCGTGTAGATCCATCTCTCTTTCAAATATATTACAGTAAATCGGGTAAAACAATTAATTTAGTCCAAAACAAAAGCATCTTCAATTATTTGTTACAAAAATATGTGACATATGTTTAAGATAACTTGGTAAATTTTCCCACACTTGGCTTTTATTTTCTTTTATTTGCCTTTTTATTGTCCTCTATTCCATTTTAAATGAATTCTAACATTTTGGTTTGTTTCTCAATTTATGTCCTTTCCGAGGTAACAATAATTTCGGTATTAACACCTAGTTTTATCGTTCATAAATATGTATAAACATGATTTTGAATTCATTTAGTTGAAAATTTTTAAAATTTTCACAATATTTAGAAAATAAGACAAGTATAAACCCGAGAGAATTTATAACCCTTCCCCACACTTGAGATCATGCAATGCCCTCATTTGCATGAAATCAGACTCTAATTATAAATTCATGAGGGTGATTAGTGTAGAAAAGTGATTGAAAATACCCAGTTTGTAATTACAAAGCTCATCGAATGATAGATGGCGCGCCTCATCCTTCATTCCTTCTTGTTTTATCACACATGTTTTTCTTCAAAAACGGTTGCTTTTCTGAACTGTTATCTAATATTTGAAAATACGTCTTTTACCCTAACTCATCATGCATTTTTATTAACGAGTTATGCACTAACCTGAACCCCTAATTTAACGTTAAGTGGGGTTAGACTTCCCCACACTTAGCCGACGACATGTGAAGTCGGTAGAATAAGTTCCACGAATTAAAATAGTGAGCCAGTTATTTATATCTCGGGTGGTGTATGATATATCAATGGATTTAAAGTTTAGACTCACCCTATCGTCACTACTTAATTCTTTTTTAAGTGTAGCTTTTAGTAAATGGATATGTCTCTTTTCTGGTTCTTGGTCAAATGGATCGTTATACATCGACATACATACTATAGGGTGGACAATTCCTAACATTTCCTTCTGTTCATTCTCGGGATCAAAGGTTTCACCTTTATTACCCAATTGGGTAAAATTCGAGGTGTCAATATCTATTACAGCTCGTAGTTCATCTTCGATGGATGACTCGTCTATTGAGAATATTGGGTTGAAAGGTTGTGGAATGGAGAATTTCGGGATCGAAGTAGATTCTTCTTCATTAACGGTACTTATCGATCCCACTACTTTGGTCTCGGGGGTAAAATTTTCAACGTTATCGTTTTCCCAAGAGTACCAATTTTCACCCTTACTTCTTCTTCATCAATTGATGGATCGATGATTTCGTCGGTTGAGGCTAATGTGTCGATATGTTGTGAAATTGGTAAAGCTGAATAAAAAGTATCATCGGGATAATTGGTGATTTCGGAGCTCTCGAATTCATCAAAATTCGATGATATGAGATTTTCTTGCACACGACTCCTCAGATCAACAGGTGTGTAATCTGATAGAGTTTCAGCTTGGCGATTTACAAACTCTCTCATTTGTTCATTTTGAGCATCAAGTTCTTCGAGTTTGATTTTCATATTGTCTAAAAGAGTTTCAGACACATAATTTTCCTCGTCTTCTGGCTGTTGAGTTTGAAAATATTCTTGAGAATAATCCCAATTTGAATTGTATTTTTCATAATCGTTCCATTCAGGTTCCGTGGGTGCGTAATTTTTCATAGGAACGTAATAAAAACATTCCCATGTTGAGTGATAATCTCCACAGATTTCACAACCAGTTATATGTTTCGTCATTCGTGATCCAAGATTGACCGAATAAATTTTCATCAACACTCGTTTGAGAGTATTGATTAAATTGATTTCGGATGTCATAAAGAGTTTCTAAAATATTCTCGAGATTTTCCATAATGCGCTTATTACTAAATTTTAGCTACAATGTGGTGCATTTACTTAATTATCCTATTAGTTATAAAAATAAAAATTATATAAGTTATCAAATTAATAGACTTTTCTGATTTTGCCCACGTTTCGAATAGCCAATAGATGCAGCAGGGAGCCAGAACCCTTTAAATCGGAAGCTCACAACTCAGCCACTAACAAATCCAACTATTACTACGAACCAGAAAATTTGGATGTCTATCAATTTAACCGCTTAAAATAATTTTTCGTTTGGAATTTTAGAGAAGAAATAGAAAATCTATGTCCTAAAAACTAGCGTGTCGAGAAATAAGAAAGAAAAAGATTACGCGTCAAAAAAAACGTCGAAAAATAAAAATAAGAAAGTAGCGCGTCTAAACTTAAAAAGGCACTAAAAACTAAAAATTAAAAGTTGCGTCTAAAAATATTAAAGCTTAAAAGAAATACTATATCCCAAATGGCAATAACTTAAAAAGGAACTAAAAACTAAAAACGGTGTCGCAAAATTCTAAAGCACCTAGATCTTAGTTTAAAGAAAAAGCACTTAAGGGATTTTACGGCAAAGCCTAAAAATCTAGAAATAAAAATAACTATGGCAAGTACTATATTTAAAACTAAGTACGAACGATAAAAAAAATACAAATTATGCTAAAACAAATAAAAAGATACAAAATATAAAAATAAACTTAAAGTTTATAAAATTATAATTTTTATAAAAATATTATTTTTATATTATTTATTTTATAAAAGTATTAATTTATATATTTATTTAAACTAATTAAACTTAAAAATACAAATTAATTAATAAAACTAAACTAAATAATAAAATACTAAAAACCTAATTAGGGTTTAATTATAATAAATAATAATACACCGTAATAAATGCGAAACTAGGGTTGATCAGGCGTGTCAGGGTACCTCCGCGAGTGCGGATGAACCCAGTTCAAATACTCCGCGAGTCGCGGAGGGTTCAGTTTCAGCTGAGAAAGGTTCGATTTTTATGCAGGTTCGGATTTTTTTTTGTTTGTTTTTTTTGTTTTTTTTGTTTTTCTGTTTTATAAAAAATATAAATATAACTTAAATAAAAATTTAATTTTACAACTAAAATAAAAATACTTATTTACTTTATAAATATTATAAACTCTTAAAAATATAAATATATTATTTTTTTTTCTTTTCTTATTTTTAGCGTTGCGCTTTAGACGTTTAACTTCCCCGGCAGCGGCGCCAAAAATACTTGATGTTTGTAGAGGTGTATATGAAATAGCTTATATTTTACAAGAAAAAACTATTAAATACGATACAATTTTACACAAGATATTTATTTATTTATAGAATGGATATACCTAAACCTTGCTACAACACTTATAGGCAGTGTACCTAATCGTACAGTAGTGTAGTTTTTAGTAAATCCGGTTCGTTCCACAGGGAAATCTTTAAACAAAGCTTAACGCTATATTAGTTTTACTTTATAAAAATACAAATATATATATATAAGTAATATTATTAATATAAAGGGGGGTTTTTACCGTTTAATGACCGGTTTGTCGATTTTAAAAACTTTAGTCGCAGTTAAAACCTAATGTAAAATATTAAATAAATAAAAGACTTAATTTAAAGCGTAAAGTAAATAACGATAATGAAATTGCGATAAATAAAAGTGCGATAAAATAAAATTACGATAATTAAAAAGTACGATAATTAAAAGTGCAATTAAATATAATGACAATAAATAAAAGTGCGATAATTAGAAGTGCAATTAAATATGAAAATAAAGGAATTATGCTTATTTAAACTTCCGTAATCATGATGTTTGACGCGTTGATTTTAGTTTTATGCCCATGGGTTAATTGTTCTTTGTCCTGGATTATTCAATTTGTCCGTCTGGTTTTTGTCCATAACAGTTCATCAGTCATAAATATAAAATGCGAGTGTCCTCGTCAAATTATCCTTATACCCGAAGTCAAATATTCTAACTAATTGGGGACTTAAACTGTAACAAGGTCTTAATACTTTGTTTAATAATTACACCAGGATATCGACTGCGTGTAACCCAAGGTTTTAATACTTTGTTATCAATTATGCCAAGTGTCATTGTACATAATTTCACCCCTGTTTTAATAATTCTAGTGACTATTAATCCATTCCAGTGTCCGGTTAAATGAACGATTATTCGTACATATAAATATCCCGCCCATCGTGTCCGATCGAGTGTATATGGTTATTTATAGGTGCGTCCAATTGTAAATCTTTATATTAAAATTAACAAACTATCATTTAGTTAAACAAATATAAAGCCCATTAATAGCCCATAGTCTAATTCCCACAAGTGTCGTTCTTTTGTGTAAACCCCAATTATGGTACAAAGCCCAATTACCCAATTTTAATATTTTTAGCCCAACATCATGATTATTTCGGCTCAAATAAGCATAATAATAACTTAGTTATGGGACATTTTTTAAAAAGGAGAACATAACTTACATTGATTATTTATCGCGTAGTGTTACACGGACAGAATTTCGACTTCAAAACCCGTAAAATAACCTTAAAATAACCCAAACTAACTAATATAAAACTAACCTATACTATATTTTATATATATATACATATATATATATATATATATATATATATATATATATATATATATATATATATATATATATATATATATATATATATATATATATATATATATATATATATATATATATATATATTATTTCTATTACAGAGGGAGTATTATTATTTTTGTGCTATAAAACTCGGCAGAAGCTCGTTGAATTTATTGGAAATTTTGATCCTGGTGTGCTCCGCGATCGTGGAGGTTTAAGCCTTCAGAGCTCCGCGAGTGCGGAGGTCCGAAATCCAGCTCACAAATTTTTGGCCATTTGCTTGTCGACGTTTTATTTAAATATATATAATATATAAATAATTTATATAATTATTTAAATATTATATTATATTCTTGTGTATAGTTGACTCATAATTTTTAGTCCGTTGCGTCGGGCGTTGATAGTTGGCTCAGGTCCCGGTTCCGGATTTCTGAACGTCCTTTCGTATAATTTAATATCTTGTACTTTGCGTTCTGCAACTTGTACTCTTGTCATTTTTAGACGTTTCTTATCAATAAATTGAACCACTAGGATTGTATCTTGTACATTTGAGCTTTTTGGACGGTTTTGTCTTCAAATCTTCGTTTTCGCCTTTTGTCTTCGCACTTATTTAATTAAACGAATATTACTTGAAAATAGAACAATTGCAACTGAAAACTTTACATATTGGAAGGATATTGCTACTAAATATATGTTCATTTGGAGCACTATCAACTCGTCAGAATTTGAACATGAGCGAGGAAGATTTCCGTGTTTTTCTTGCAGCAAACATAGCCGCAGTACAGGCTGCAATGCAAAATAACAATAACTCTGGATCTAGCAGTGGAACTAATTCCACAAGAAATCGTGTAAGATGCTCCTACAAAGAATTCACTGCCTGCAAACCTTTGGAATTTGATGGAACCGAAGGACAAATTGGATTGAAACGGTGGACCGAGAAGGTCGAATCGGTGTTTGCCATAAGTAAGTGTACTTAAGAGGACAAAGTTAAGTACGCTACGCATACCTTCACATGTACTGCGTTAACGTGGTGGAACACCTATCTTGAACAGGTAGGACAAAATGCTGCTTACGCACTACCGTGGTCGGCATTCAAGCAATTGATGAACGAGCAGTACCGTCCTAGAAACGAAGTCAATAAGTTCAAGGTAGAACTTAGAGAGTTACGAACACAAGGATTCGACATTACCACATATGATCGACGATTCACAGAGTTTTGCCTATTGTGTCCAGGAGCGTTCGAAGATAAAGAAGAGAAGATCGACGCGTTTGTAAAAGGGTTACCAGTAAGGATTCAAGAAGATGTGAGTTCACACGAGCCCGCTTCCATACAGAAGGCAAGTCGAATGGCTCATAAACTCATAAATCAGATTGAGGGAAGAATTAAAGAACAGGCAGCCGAAGAAGCGAACACGAATCAACTCAAGAGGAAGTGGGAGGAAAACGGTGACAAGAGTCACCAGTACAACAACAATAGCAATTACAACCACAACCGCAACAACAATCGCAACAATAACCGCAATCCTAACAATAACTACAACAAACGTTCCAACAACAACAACAACTACAACAACCGTTTCAACAACAATAACAATCCCAACAACAACCTCAATAACAACAAACAACAGAAATAACCATGCTTCAGGTGTGCAGAGTACCATCCGAATGCGTTTTGCACAACAGTTTGCACCAAGTGTAAGAGAAGTGGTCATGGCGCGGCAAAATGTGAGGTTTACGGACCAAAGAACAACAAAAATAAAGAAACAAATAAGGTCGGAACAAATAATGCCGACGTAGTTTGTTATAAATGTGGAAAATCGGGCCAAATTATTAGAAATTGCCCAAACCAAGGGAATACTAATGAGCAAGGTCGCGAAAGAGTTTTCAATATTAATGCGGTAGAAGCGCAGGAAGACCCGGATTACGGGTACGTTTCTTATTGACAATACATCTGCTTATGTTTTATTTGATTCGGGTGCGGATAGAAGCTATATGAGTAGAGATTTTTGTGCTAAATTAAGTTATCCACTGACGCCTTTGGATAATACATTTTTACTCGAATTAGCAAATGGTAAATTAATTACAGCAGATAATATATGTCGGAATCGAGAAATTAAGCTGGTTAGTGAAACATTTAAGATTGATTTGATACCAGTAGAGTTAGGAAGTTTTGATGTGATAATTGGCATGGACTGGTTGAAAAAGGTGAGAGCAGAGATCGTATGTTACAAAAATGCAATTCGCATTGTACGGGAAAAAGGAAAACCCTTAATGGTGTACGGAGAAAGGAATAATGCGAAATTAAATCTTATTAGTAGTATGAAGGCGCAAAAACTAATAAGAAAAGGTTGTTACATCATTCTAGCATACATCGAGGAAGTTAAACCTGAAGAAAAGAACATCAGTGATGTTTCCATCGCAAAAGAATTTCCTGATGTATTTCCGAAAGAATTACCGAGATTACCCCCACATCGATCCGTTGAATTTCAAATAGACCTTGTACCAGGAGCTGCACCAATAGCTCGTGCTCCATACAGACTCGCACCCAGTGAAATGAAAGAATTACAAAGTCAGTTACAAGAACTTTTAGAGCGTGGTTTCATTCGACCAAGCACATCACCATGGGGAGCTCCTGTTTTTTTTTGTCAAGAAGAAGGATGGTACATTTAGGTTGTGTATCGACTACCGAGAGTTGAACAAACTTACCATCAAGAACCGCTACCCACTACCGAGAATCGACGACTTATTTGATCAACTACAAGGCTCATCGGTTTATTCGAAGATTGATTTACGTTCTGGGTATCATCAAATGCGGGTGAAGGAGGATGATATTCCAAAGACTGCTTTTAGGACGCGTTACGGTCATTACGAGTTTATGGTTATGCCGTTTGGGTTGACTAACGCACCAGCTGTGTTCATGGACCTCATGAACCGAGTGTGTGGATCATACCTTGACAAGTTTGTCATTGTTTTCATCGATGATATACTTATTTACTCAAAGAATGACCAGGAGCACGAAGAACATTTGAGAAAAGTGCTAGAGTTGTTAAGGAGAGAAAAACTGTACGCTAAGTTTTCAAAGTGTGCATTTTGGTTGGAAGAAGTTCAATTCCTCGGTCATATAGTGAACAAAGAAGGTATTCAGGTGGATCCAGCAAAGATTGAAACCATTGAAAAGTGGGAAACCCCGAAAACTCCGAAGCATATACGCCAATTTTTAGGATTAGCTGGTTACTACAGAAGGTTCATCCAAGATTTTTCCAGAATAGCAAAACCCTTGACTGCATTAACGCATAAAGGGAGGAAATTTGAATGAAAGGATGAACAAGAGAAAGCGTTTCAATTGTTAAAGAAAAAGTTAACTACGGCACCTATATTGTCATTACCTGAAGGGAATGATGATTTTGTGATATATTGTGACGCCTCAAAGCAAGGTCTCGGTTGTGTATTAATGCAACGAACGAAGGTAATTGCTTATGCGTCTAGACAATTGAAGATTCATGAGCAGAATTATACGACGCATGATTTGGAATTAGGCGCGGTTGTTTTTGCATTAAAGACTTGGAGGCACTACTTATATGGGGTCAAAAGTATTATATATACCGACCACAAAAGTCTTCAACACATATTTAATCAGAAACAACTGAACATGAGGCAGCGCAGGTGGATTGAATTGTTGAATGATTACGACTTTAAGATTCGTTACCACCCGAGGAAGGCAAATGTGGTAGTCGACGCCTTGAGCAGAAAGGATAGAGAACCCATTCGAGTAAAAGCTATGAATATAATGATTCAGAATAACCTTACTACTCAAATAAAGGAGGCGCAACAAGGAGTTTTAAGAGAATGAAATTTAAAGGATGAAATACCCAAAGGATTGGAGAAGCATCTTAATATTCGGAAAGACGGAACCCGGTATAGGGCTGAAAGAATTTGGGTACCAAAATTTGGAGATATGAGAGAAATGGTACTTAGAGAAGCTCATAAAACCAGATACTCAATACATCCTGGAATGGGGAAGATGTACAAGGATCTCAAGAAACATTTTTAGTGGCCAGGTATGAAAGCCGATATTGCTAAATATGTAGGAGAATGTTTGACATGTTCTAAGGTCAAAGCTGAGCATCATAAACCATCAGGCCTACTTCAACAACCTGAAATCCCAGAATGGAAATGGGAAAACATTACCATGGATTTCATCACTAAATTGCCAAGGACTGCAAGTGGTTTTGATACTATTTGGGTAATAGTTGATCGTCTCACTAAATCAGCACACTTCCTGCCAATAAGAGAAGATGACAAGATGGAGAAGTTAGCACGACTGTATTTGAAGGAAGTCATCTCCAGACATGGAATACCAATCTCTATTATCTCTGATAAGGATGGCAGATTTATTTCAAGATTCTGGCAGACATTACAGCAAGCACTGGAACTCGTTTAGACATGAGTACTGCCTATCATCCACAAACTGATGGGCAGAGCGAAAGGACGATACAAACGCTTGAAGACATGCTACGAGCATGTGTTATTAATTTCGAAAAAAGTTGGGATCGACATCTACCGTTAGCAGAATTTTCCTACAACAACAGCTACCATTCAAGCATTGAGATGGCACTGTTTGAAGCACTTTATGGTAGAAAGTGCAGGTCTTCGATTTGTTGGAGTGAAGTAGGGGATAGACAGATTATGGGTCTGGAGATAATACAAGAAACTACCGAGAAGATCATCCAAATTCAACAACGGTTGAAAACCTCCCAAAGTCGACAAAAGAGCTACGCTGACATTAAAAGAAAAGATATAGAATTTGAAATTGGAGAGATGGTCATGCTTAAAGTTGCACCTTGGAAAGGCGTTGTTCGATTTGGTAAACGAGGAAAATTAAATCCAAGGTATATTGGACCATTCAAGATTATTGATCGTGTCGGACCAGTAGCTTACCGACTTGAGTTACCTCAACAACTCGCGGCTGTACATAACACTTTCCACGTCTCGAATTTGAAGAAATGTTTTGCTAAAGAAGATCTCACTATTCCGTTAGACGAAATCCAAATCAACAAAAAACTTCAATTCATCGAAGAACCCGTCGAAATAATGGATCGTGAGGTTAAAAGACTTAAGCAAAACAAGATACCAATTGTTAAGGTTCGATGGAATGCTCGTAAAGGACCCAAGTTCACCTGGGAACGAGAAGATCAGATGAAGAAGAAATACCCGCACTTATTTCCAGAAGATACGTCAACACCTCCAACTGCTTAAAATTTCGGGACGAAATTTATTTAACGGGTAGGTACTGTAGTGACCCGAACTTTTCCATGTTTATATATATTAAATGAAATTGATATTTATTTGATTAAGTGTTTCCAACATGTTAAGCAATCAAACTTGTTAAGACTTGATTAATTGAAATAGGTTTCATATAGACAATTGACCACCCAAGTTGACCGGTGATTCACGAACGTTAAAACTTGTAAAAACTATATGATGACATATATATGGATATATATATATATATATATATATATATATATATATATATATATATATATATATATATATATATATATATATATAGTTAACATGATATTATGATAAGTGAGTATCTCATTAAGTATGTTAACAATGAGTGATATACATAAAAATGAGTTTATTGAATTAAGAAACTCGAAACGATATATATATATAACGATTATCGTTATAACAACGTCTTACTAAATACATATGAATCATATTAAGATATTGTTACACTATGTTTAAATATGATAAATTATAAGTAAACATATCATTAAGTGTATTAACAATGAACAACATATGTAAAAACAAGACTACTAACTTAAGGATTTCGAAACGAGTCATATATGTAACGATTATCGTTGTAACGACATTTAAATGTATATATATCATATTAAGATATATTAATACATCATAATATCATGATAATGTAATAATTTAACATCTCATTAGATATTATAAACAATGGGTTAACAACATTTAACAAGATCGTTAACTTAAAGGTTTCAAAACAACACTTACATGTAACGACTAACGATGACTTAACGACTCAGTTAAATGTATATACATGTAGTGTATTATGTTGTAATAATACACTTTTGGAAGACTTCAAGACACATATCAAAGTACTTCTATTTAACAAAAATGCTTACAATTACATTCTCGTTCAATTTCATCAACAATTCTACTCGTATGCAACCGTATTCGTACTCGTACAATACCCAGCTCCTAGACGTATATACTATTGGTATATACACATAATAATTCAGAACCTAACAGCCCTAGATAGTCAACAAACATGTGGAACCAACAATTAGACAACTAGCATGACTTATGAGCAAGGAAACAAAAACAAGAACTCCTTTTAACCCCACTCACCTTCACCACTCACCACCTACTCCATTTCACTTCCAATTTTCTTCCCAATTCTCTCTCAAAACACACACACTCTTCCATGAACGTCTAAGTTACTATTTTTCCAGCAAAAATCATCAAATACAAGCTTTGGTTATTACCTATAATCATCATAAAAACAATTACTCAAGAACACATCAAGAACACTTCCAAGTTTACAAGTTTACTTCCAAGTTTCCTAATCCATTCCAAGCAATCATCTAAGATCAAGAAACCTTTGTTATTTACAGTAGGTTATCTTTCTAAATCAATGTAATATTCATATTCAAGCTTTGATTCAATTTTTATAACTATAACTATCTTAATTCGAGTAATAATCTTACTTGAACTTGTTTTTGTGTCATGATTCTATTTCAAGAACTTCCAAGCCATCAAAGATCCTTTGAAGCTCAAGTTATTTTTTCATCATTTCCAGTAGGTTTACCTACTAAACTTGAGGTAGTAATGATATTCATAACATCATTCGATTCATATATGTATAACTATCTTATTCGAAGATTTGAACATGTAATAACTAGAACATAGTTTAGTTAATTCTAAACTTGTTCGTAAACAAAGTTAATCCTTCTAACTTGACTTTTAAAATCAAATAAATACATGTTCTATATCTATATGATATGCTAACTTAATGATTTAAAACCCGAAAACACGTAAAACACCGTAAAACCGGATATACGCCGTCGTAGTAACACCGCGGGCTGTTTTGGGTTAGTTAATTAAAAACTATGATAAACTTTGATTTAAAAGTTGTTCTTCTGGGATAATGATTTTTCTTATGAACATGAAACTATATCCAAAAATCATGGTTAAACTCAAAGTGAAAGTATGTTTTTTCCAAAATGGTCATCTAGACGTCGTTCTTTCGACTGAAATGACTACCTTTACAAAAACGACTTGTAATCTATATTTTTGACTATAAACTTATACTTTTTCTATTTATATTCATAAACTTAAGTTCAATATTAAACCATAGCAACTTGAATCACTCAAAACGGATTTAAAACGAAGAAGTTATGGGTAAAACAAGATTGGATAATTTTTCTTGTTGTAGCTACGTGAAAATTGGTAACAAATCTATATTAATCATATCCTAGCTAACTCATATTGTATTATACATGTATTCTAATATATTATGTAATCTTGGGATACCATAGACACGAATACAATATTTTGACATATCATATCGACCCATCTATATATATATATATATATATATATATATATATATATATATATATATATATATATATATATATATATATATATATATATATATATATATATATATATATATTTTGGAACAACCATAGACACTCTATATGCAGTAATGTTGGAGTTAGCTATACAGGGTTGAAGTTGATTCCAAAATATTATATATACTTTGAGTTGTGATCTAGCCTGAGGCTTGTATACATGAGGTCGTGGATTGATTCGAGATAATATATATTGCTTTATTTTTTTTGTACATCTAACTGTGGACAACTAGTTGTAGGTTACTAACGAGGACAGCTGACTTAATAAACTTAAAACATTAAAACATATTAAAAATGTTGTAAATATATTTTGAACATACTTTGATATATATGTACATATTTGTTATAGGTTCGTGAATCGACCAGTGGCCAAGTCTTACTTCCCGACGAAGTAAAAATCTGCGAAAGTGAGTTATAGTCCCACTTTTAAAATCTAATATTTTGGGATGAGAATACATGCAGTTTTATAAATGTTTTATAAAATAAAAACAAGTAAATGAAACTACATTCTATGGCTGGATTATTAAACCGAATATGCCCCTTTTTAGTCTGGTAATCTAAGAATTAGGGAACAGACACCCTAATTGACGCGAATCCTAAAGATAGATCTATTGGGCCCAACGAGCCCCATCCAAAGTACCGGATGCTTTAGTACTTCGAATTCATCATGTCCGAAGGGAGTCCTGGAATGATAGGGGATATTCTATATGCATCTTGTTAAGGTCGGTTACCAGGTGTTCACCATATGAATGATTTTTATCTCTATGTATGGGATGTATATTGAAATATGAAATCTTGTGGTTTATTATTACGATTTGATAAATATATAGGTTAAACCTATAACTCACCAACATTTTTGTTGACGTTTAAAGCATGTTTATTCTTAGGTGATTATTAAGAGCTTCCGCTTTTGCATGCTAAAATATGGACAAGATTTGGTGTCAGCATGCTTGTATAATATTGTTTAAAACTGCATTCGAGATTTACTTTGTTGTAACATATTAATATTGTAAACCAATATGTATTGGTAGTGTGTAAGTGTGATATTTTAGATTATCATTTCTGGATAATCTAGGTGGTGACTTTTTAACCTTGTCGATAAAATAAAGGTTATGGTTTGTTTTAAAAACGAATGCAGTCTTTGAAAAACGTCTCATATAGAGGTCAAAACCTCGCAATGAAATCAATTAATATGGAACGTTTATAATCAATATGAACGGGACATTTCACTATTAAGGTCTTGTAGTTCATCATGTGTTCTGCTCTCCACTTCACGAATCCAGTGCCATCGACCAACCCAATTTTCCCCATCCCATACGACTCTGTCTCGAACCATGACCTCCGCATCAGCTTCAACACGAAAGAGCCTTTTGTACCAGTTTTTCAATGACATACCACCAAGACACACATCATTCCAAAAGGAGGTTGAAGCCCCATCACCAATATGCTTGATAAAGGAGCTTCTAAATCCAACCCCGAGAGACTCAATGTGGTTTCCTGTTTTCACAATGTTTGACCATACCGAGTTGTATGAAAAGGACGAATTAAGGGTATCCACATCAAGACCGCCCGTATGCCCATAAATGCTAGAGATGACTTTGACCCACAAAGAGTTAGTTTCGGTTTTAAACCTCCACCACCATTTGCCGATCAAAGCCAAATTTTTACTTTTCAAAGAACCAATATTTAACCCTCCTTTCTTGAAAGGAAGAAGGGTTTCTTCCCATTTTACCCATGAAATTTTATGATTAATACCCGACCCGCCCAAAAAAAAAGAACGTCTTACACACTTGAGTTTTTTAATCACACAAGGCAGAGCACGGAAGAGCGAGAAATAATACAATGGAAGACTATTCAACACCGATTTCACAAGCGTCAAGCATCCACCATATGACATCGAACGTGCCTTCCACTCCGAGAGGCGTTTCGAGAACTTATCTATTACCTGATTCCAACTCTCATGTTTGTTCATTTTACCACCGACCGGAAGACCGAGATAAATAAAGGGTAACGTACCCATTTTGCAATAAAATGTTCGTGCCATGTTTTCAACATCCCCTTTATCCACACAAATGCCGAATAGATTGCTTTTATTGTAATTCACCTTGAGACCCGATGTTAACTCAAAACATTTCAAGAGTTTCATGAGGTTCCGTATGTTATCTAAACTCCATTCCCCGAAGAAGATAGTGTCGTCCGCATATTGGTGATGAGATATTGAGATTTTATCCCGTCCAATTTTAACACCTTGGAAACAATTGCTAGCAACGCGTTTCAATTTTATCCCGTCCAAAATAAAGAGGAAAGGTGATAGTGGATTGCCTTGCCTAACCCCGCGTTTCAATTTATATTCATTAGTTGGAGACCCGTTAACTAGGACCGAGATAGAAGTCGATTGAAGACAAGAGAGTATCCACTTCCTCCATTTCACACCAAATTCCATGATTTCCATGATCTCCATGAGAAAGTCCCAATTTAGGCTATCAAACGCCTTCTCAAAGTCAACCTTGAAAATTAGACTTTTTATCTTTTTGTTCTTTAAATAATCCACCGTTTCGTTCGCAATGAGAGCACCATCAAGGATGTTATGCCCCTTGATGAATGCACTTTGCTCATACCCCACAAGGTTTGGAATCACCCGACGAATTCTATTGGAGAGTAATTTTGAGATCACTTTATAGTAACTCCCAATTAAACTAATCAGTTGATAGTCCCCTAAGCACAATGGGTCCGATTTATTAGGTACAAGTGTGATAAACGAAGCATTGCACCCATTCAAAATTGACCCCGACCTCCAAAACTCCTCACTGGCTTTCATTAGATCTTCCTTAATAACATGCCAAAATTTTTTATAAAACCTCATGTTAAATCCGTCCAGCCCGGGCGCTTTGGAGCTCCCACATTCTTTAATTGCATCCCAAGTCTCAGATTCAGAGAAAGGTGTTTCAAGTGTTGTTGCTTCATGTGTGGACAGCCTGCGAATCGAAGGCATGGAAGCTGAAGCAGGCCCATGAGTGACCCGGTCAGGCCCAATTTGCTGTGATATCGTGGGCCCAGAATTACCCACCGTGAGCCCAACATTAGACAGGTTTGTAGCAGGCTTGTCGAGAGGGTCTAAGGTAGAATCCCAGTTGTAGCAGAGTTGTGGTCGTCGAGTCACACAAGTGTTAAACAAGTTCATGAAATAATCAAAAACCGACTCATTGATCCTCTTCGGCGCCTCGGTCCAACATCCATTGATATTTAAACCCCGCATGTTGCCTTTATTATACTTCCTCTTTATAGACTTATGAAAATACTTAGAATTTTCATCACCATCTAAAATACACCGAGCCCGTGCTTTTCGTCTCAACATGTTCGCTTTGCATTTTTCTTTTGACATCCAATTTTTCCGAGCCTCTAGCCAACATAAACGTTCTGCGTCCGTTATGATTCCATTTTCCGCTTTAATTTCCCAATTCATTGCAATATTTTCCAACGAGTTAATTTTGGCATCAAGTTCCCCATATTCCTTTTTACTCCAAACCTTAAACTCACTTTTAACATTTTTAAGCTTGTCACGAAAACAACAATCGAATTTCACCCCATGAATAGGCTTATCCCACCCGGATTGAATCACCCTATCTATGCCTTCGTTAAGTAACCATTCATCAAAAATCTTGAAAGGCTTCAGGCCAAAGTCAATCAATTTATCTCTAAGAATAAGCGGACAATGATCCGATTCCTTTCTAACCAAGGGCATGACGGAGAGATCATGCCATTTGCTAAGGAAGGAATCCGACACAAGAAAACGATCCAAATTACTAAGCTTTGTTCCGTCATCACTTACCCGAGTAAACTTCCTTCCACTTATAGGGATTTTAATCAAGTTATTTTGAATAATGAACTCGTTAAACCTTCTAGCTCGGTTTGGGTGGAAGGTTCAATTTAATCGATCCGATTCCTCCTTAACCTCGTTAAAATCACCACATAAAACCCAACCCACATCATGATTTCCCATGAGGTCGTTAAGAGCTTCCCACATTCTTTTCTTCTCGCAATCGCTATGAGGACCATACACATTTACAATGATTGATTCTAATCCCGATCCGAACCACTTCCCCCTAATTGCTAAGTAGAATTCATTACCGGCAGCACTATCTACCACAAATCTCTTCAAATCCCAAATTATTAACATACCACCCGAGTTCCCTACGACTTCCTTTTGAATGAAGCCAAAGTCATTTGAACCCCATAGAGATTCCACCCAACTATCTTCAATACGCCTACATTTGGTTTCTTGAAAGACTCCAATATCCGGATTTTCAGAGTAGCAAAGTCCCTTAACCCACATGTTTCCCATTACCTTTACCTAGTTTCAACTATACATGTCATAAATTAATTGTTCAAATATCATAAATAATAAAATACATAATATTAAAGGGTGATTTTTTTTCTTCATAACATCTAGTGGTTATTTAGAATGTACAATAAAAATATACTTATGTCTAAAATTCTTATTACAACCTTTAATTGTTATTAGCAATTTTCAAAATATATATTAGAAAATAAATAAAATGTATATGGAAGATATAGTGTAATAATTATGATATCTATAGTATCTAATAAATATCTATAATAATGATGTTATAAATAAAGATTATTCTTCAAGTTTAAAAAAAAATTTAAAAATAAAGAGAAAAACTTTAATTCCTCGATGATGATGTCATTAAAATAATTAATTGTATTTAATAAAAATATTAACATATTAATGGTATAATATATTAAGTAATGTGTACAATCTTATGATAAAACACCTTCATAATCATATGTACAATATTTGAAGCATTGTGTACAACCTTTTGGTAAAACACTCTCATGATCATATGTACAATATTTAAAGCATTATGTACAAACTTATGACAAAATACATTCAGACGCGAAACTAGGATTTTTTTTTTACCGGGGGCAAAAAAAAAATTTAAACCGTAGCAATGTTTTTGGACAAAATTTGAAGATTTTGGGGCAAAAGTTGGAGATTTTGGGGCAAAATTTGAAGATTTTGGGGCAAAAGTTGGAGAATTTTGGGCAAAATTTGATGGTTTTGGGGCAAATTTTTTAGTTTTGGGGGCAAAAAAAAAACCCACCGGGGGCAAAGTCGAAAAACCCAAAATTTTTACACTGAAAAAAAAATTCCACTGGGGGTGGCCGCCCCCCTCTGCCCCTACACACTTTCGCCCCTGAATACATTCATGATCGTATGTACAAACTTTATAACAAATTGTAGAATCTTTTATGTCAAAACACCCCATGAAAACATGTACAAACTTTGAGCATATTGTACAACCTTCATATAATAATTGTATTTTATTTTTTTAAAAAGCCATAATATATTATTAATATATGTAAATGTTATATACATTGAGATGGGAATGAGTCAATTCAGACCCACAACTAGGGATGGCAATGGATCGGATATGGATCGGGTGATGCCGTATCCATATCCATATCCATTTAGTTTTTGTTCATCCATATCCATATCCATATCCATATCCATTTAATTTAAGATCATCCGTCCATATCCATATCCAATGGATTAAGCGGGTTAATGGATATCCAATGGATATTAAAAAAAATGTTATAGTATTTTTTAATATGCGAATAAAACGTAAACGTAGTACAACAAAAATATATATGACATGACATTAAAAATTCTATCCATAAAAATGTGTAATCTTTGTCGAAGATATAACAAAATTTGCTAAACTTATTATAAAACACTGAATATAAAAAATTAAATATGAAATTTGTAAGTTTATTTTGTTAGATATACATGTTTTATTGTAATATATTATAATTATTTTATTATAAGGTTGAAAGCAAAATGAAAATCTAATGGTAAATGAGCTTGTAATAGTAAATATATAAGAATATATCTATATTTATGTATTTGTATACGTATTTCGGGTGGTAATGGATATATCCATGGATGAAACTTTTCATCCATGTCCATATCCATATCCATTTAGGTTCATCCATATCCGTATCTATATCCATTTAGGTTCATCCATATCCATCACGAAGCGGGTGGATCGGGTGGATATCCACCGGATCGGGTGACCATTGCCATCCCTACCCACAACCCACGACCCACATGACAAAATATATACAGATCTCGTATGAATATTTACATTAGACTACATAAAGTACAAAACGTACAGACTCGATAGTTCATGTATGTCAACATCACGCTGACTTACAATTGTTAATTCTCGGACATCCCAAATTAGAAGGATTAAGAAGCCATTGATGTCAATCCATATGCTTTTTTCTCGATCGATTGCTAATCCATTCAAAGGTTTTAACTTGCACCTCGTATACAATCTTTGAAGAAGCCCCACAAATCGTTGCGGAAGACCTTTTGATTTCTATTTTTCGGATAAGGTAACTTGTTGTCCACATTACCGCTTGCCAAAGTTTTTTGAGATGGTTTGACGAGTTCCCGATCCCCGCACCAACAAACAAATCTTCGTGTTTAGCATTTGATGGGATCGTGAGATTTCACCACTTGTGGATGCTAACCCACACATCATTCGCAAGTTTACAAGATAAAATCACATGTTCGACTGATTCGGGATCACAGTTGCACATTGGACATATTATTGAATCGATGTCGATACCTCGTTTATCAAGCTCCATCATTACCGCAATTCTGCCTTTAAGAACATGCCATACGAATATCCCTATCTTTTGCGGAACCATGTTATTACGAAGTGTAGCCTTACTTGACCCGTTTATAGGTAGTGTTAAATCGTCGATTTTTGCTGCTACCGATTTAGCCAAGTATAACCCATTGTTATCTAACTTGAACTTCCATGTGTTGATACCAGACCCAAGACTTGATAGGGATGAAACCGTAGACACCAGCTGATCTTGTTCCCCATTTAACCTACCTGAAAGTGACCTACTCCAAGCCCAATTGAAAGCCTAGTTCCCGCCCACAAAAGAAATTATGTCGTTGACCATTGCTCTCTTGTTTACCTCCAGTCTGTGAAGTCGAGGGAAACGCTCTTTTAAACAGTTGTTTCCGACCCACAAATCATCCCAAAACAGAACGTCCCGCCCATCACCGATCCTTGTTGCAAATAGGCTGTCGAAGTCTAAACCAATCTTGGTAATGTGAGCCCCTATGTTGTTTAAATTCCTCCAAACTGAAACATTTCTCGACAAATGATTAGGGTTAGTAATTCCCAACCCCCGTCCCTCCCGTAAATGCTCTTGATTACTTTAACCCATAGTGATCCGTTTTCGTTACGAAAACGCCACCACCACTTCCCAAGAAGAGCCCAATTTTTAGATTTAAGTGACCCTATATTAAGTCCGCCCTCCCGATAAGGTAGAAGAATCGTATCCCCTTTAACCTAAGAAAGTTTAGAATCACTCTCCGACCAGCCCCAAAAAAACTTACGGCGCATATTCTTGAGAAGGTTGATGACGCATAAGGGAGCACGAAACAACAAGAAGTAGTAGAGAGGTAGACGACTAAGGATTGATACGAGTTAACCTACCTCCAAACGACATCGTTTTTGCTTTCCAACTGGATAACCACTTATTGAATTTCTCGATTATCACATTCCAAGACTCATTTTTAAACTTTTTTTGTCCAATGGGCATCCCTAAATAAATGAATGGTAGAGAGCCCGACTTACACCCGTATGTGAGTGCTATGATGTAAGTCACCGATTGAGAGACACCAACCCCGTATAGATAGCTTTTATTCAAGTTTATCTTTAACTCCGATGGCTTTTCGAAACAAACAAGAGTTTTATAATAATTGTATTTTAATTTTTAAAATAATTTCAAGAGGCATTTGTTATTACTAATAGTTATTAATAAAAATATAAATACTCAATTTTTAATCAAACTTTATATTATCATCATCATCATCATCATCATCATCATCATCATTGTTATTATTATTATTATTATTATTATTATTATTATTATTATTATTATTATTCAAATATGAGTTCTCTTTACGGGATTAATTACGTTACATATATATGCGATATACATGTGTCACTAAAAGGTTGTAGTGTATGCTTTTATGATAAGAAAAATAGTAATTGTGATAAAAATTACAAGAGGGTGATGAGAGAATAAATGTATTTCATTTATTCTGATCAAGTTAAGTATATCAATATGATTGTAAAAATAACGACAAGTTTTTTGTTGGGATTCGTAGTTTTACAGCTCATCAAACTAAATGAGTTTATCATTTACATTCACTTAATACCTAAAATATATCATTAAACTCAACAACAACAATAACAACAATACCCAATCCCACAAATGTAGGGTATGGGGGAGGTAGAGTGTAGACAATCATTCCTCGTATCCTAGATGAGAAGGAAGTGACTACTCCACCCTCGGGTATAGAACCCGCGACTAGATCAGGTCTTCCCTCCCTCTACTCTAGAGGCAAAAGAGATTGCTTCCTAAGGACCTCCGGCCAGAAATGCTCATAAAAACAAAAAGTGTGGGCAAATGATATGTACCTGTAAACGTTATGTACGCCTAGAAAGATACAACCATACAAAGTATCCATAAAGAGAGGACACATATAGCAAGTAAAGCATAACAATAGGACAAATAGCATGGATAATATAGTGCGCATAGACATGTAATTTCAAGTAGGCCTACCAACAAGCAAAATACACACCCACCCTCCCACCCGCACACCCAGCCACACATATACACCTACACATACACATACACACTCATATATATATATATATATATATATATATATATATATATATATATATATATATATATATACCCCTACACACACATAGGCAGGTATACTTACCAATACATAAACATATATACGTATAGGTATTTTCATAGATCTATATACCAAAGTACAGATACATACATACATACATACATACATACATACATACATACATACATACATACATACATACACCTAGATACATGCACATAGATACATACACACACATAAGCATGTATAAATACCTATACCTAAACACATATACGTATAGATACATTCATAGATATAACATAAATATATTCACTTAGATACATCCATATATATATATATATATATATATATATATATATATATATATATATATATACACATACATACATACATATATAGGTACAGATACAGACATGCACACATACACCTAATAGCTTACTCAATTATTCTAATTCTACTCCTCCACAGACTCCTATCAAAAGTCATGTCCTCCGTCAGTAGAAGCTTTTTCATGTCAAGCTTCAATCTATCCTCCAACCTACGTCTAGGTCTACCCCTTCTCCTAACGCCGCTAACAGCGAGGGTCTCGAATCTCCTAACCAGGGCTAAAAGTGGGCGCCTCATAACATGCTCAAACCATCTAAGTCGTCCTTCCCTCAGCTTGTTGACGATGTTCCCAACTTCCAAGTTGTCCCTAAAAACTCCGTTTGGTATCATATCTAGCATGGTCTTATCACACGTCCACCTAAGCATCCTTATTTCTGCCACCTCCATCCTCCTCTCTTGGGCCTTCGTCATTGGCCAACACTCATATCCGTACAACATGGATGGTCTGATCGCCACCTTGAAAAATTTTCCTTTCAACTTAAGGGGTATCTTCTTATCGCACAACACCCCTTTCGCCGCTCTCCACTTCAACCATCCTACTCGTATACGATGCGTCACGTCCTCATCTATCCTTCCCGATTTTTGAAGCATCGAGCCTAAATATCTAAAGGACTCTTGTGGGGGTAAAATCTGATCCCCAATTCTAATATCCACAATATCGTCGTGTTCCTCTTCGCGCGTATTGAAATCGCACCTAAGGTACTCCGATTTAAGTCTGCTAATCCGTAGGCCATTTGATTCTAGGGCGATCCTTGATGTCAAAGCAGAGGGGTATAAAATACTATTAATTTTTACAAGGAAATACTATTAAATACGATACAATTTTACACAAGATATTTATTTATTTATAGAATGGATATACTTAAACCTTGCTACAACACTTATAGGCAGTGTACCTAATCGTAAAGTAGTGTAGTTTTTAGTAAGTCCGGTTCGTTCCACAGGAAAATATTTAAACAAAGCTCAACGCTATATTAGTTTACTTTTATAAAAATACAAATATATATATATGTAATATTATTATTATAAAGGGGGGTTTTTACCGTTTAATGACCGGTTTGTCGATTTTAAGACTTTAGTCGCAGTTAAAACCTAATGTAAAATATAAAATAAATACAAGACTTAAATTAAAGCGTAAAGTAAATAACGATAATGAAATTGCGAATAATAAAAGTGCGATAAAATAAAATTGCGATAATTAAAAAGTACGATAATTAAAAGTGTGATAACAATAAATAAAAGTGCGATAATTAGAAGTGCAATTAAATATAAAATAAAGGAAATTAAATATGAAATAAAAGAATTATGCTTATTTAAACTTCCGTAATCATGATGTTTGACGTGTTGATTTTAGTTTTATGCCCATGGGTTAATTGTCCTTTGTCCTGGATTATTTAATATGTCCGTCTGGTTTTTGTCCATAACAGTCCATCAGTCATAAATATAAAGTGCGAGTGTCCTCATCAAATTATTCTTATACCCGAAGTTAAATATTCCAACTAATTGGGGATTCGAATTGTAACAAGGTTTTAATACTTTGTTTAATGAATACACCAGGTTATCGACTGCGTGTAAACCAAGGTTTTACTACTTTGTTAACAATTACACCAATTACCCTTGAATGTAATTTCACCCCTGTTTTAATTATTCTAGTGGCTATTAATCCATTCCCGTGTCTGGTTAAATGAACGATTATTCGTACATATAAATACCCAGCCCATCGTGTCCGATCGAGTGTATATGGTAATTTATAGGGACGCCCAATTGTAAATCTTTATATTAACATTAACAAACTTTCATTTAGTTAAACAAATATAAAGCCCATTAATAGCCCATAGTCTAATTTCCACAAGTGTCGTTCTTTTGTCCAAACCCCAATTATGGTACAAAGCCCAATTACCCAATTTTAGTAATTAGCCCAACATCATGATTACTTCAGATTAAATAAGCATAATAATAACTTAGCTACGAGACATTAATAAAAAAAGTTGAACATAACTTACAATGATTAAAAATAGCGTAGCGTTACACGGACAGAATTTCGACTTACACCCTTACAACATTCGCTAACATACCCTTATTATTAGAATTAAAATTAAAATTAAAATATAAATTATATATATATATATAAATTTTACGTATGATAAGAGAAGAAAAAGATATGAATTGTGATCAGAATTCGGTTGGCTTTATAGGGAATTTCGATTTTTGGGGCTCCGCGACTCGCGGTGAAAACCTCTTCAAACTCCGCGAGTCGCGGAGGATGAATTTACAGCTCACACCCTTGGAGTCTTTCTCTGCCGACGGTTTTTAATATATATATAATATATATATAATTAATATAATTAATTATATATTATATTATATTTATATACATAGTTAACTTGTAATTTTTAGTCCGTTGCGTCGAGCGTTAAGAGTTGACTCTGGTCCCGGTTCCGGATTTTCGAACGTCCTTGCGTACAATTTTATATTTTGTATTTTGCGTTTTGAATCTTGTACTCTTGTAATTTCGAGACGTTTCTTATCAACAATTGGAACCTCTTTGATTGTCTTTTGTACTTTTGAGCTTTTTGGTCGTTTGCGTCTTCAATTCGTCGAATCTGTCTTTTGTCTTCACCTTTTATTATTTAAACGAATATCACTTGTAAATAGAACAATTGCAACTAAAAGCTTGTCTTTCTTGAGGAATAATGCTATGAAATATATGTTCGTTTTTAGCATTATCAAATATTCCCACACTTGAGCGTTGCTTGTCCTCAAGCAATATTGTCTTGAAATACTAGAATCACTTCTTTATTCTTCACACTTTGTACATCAGTGATTTCTATACGGCGGTATAAACAATGGTAGTAACGATATGGTTTACAGTCCCACATGACTATAAAAATTTAGATCCATTAAGGAAATTGGATCTTTATGAAAACATTTGATCTTTTGAAATCTAGTTTTTACCCTAGATAAGTTTTCCGGAATAACCCTTTACCGGTGTTTGCAAAATATTTTTGTGGGTTTGGTGGGTTTCAGATTTGAAAATTTTAGCTCAAAACTTGCGGTTTTGTGTCACCCACTTGCTCACCTTGTATTTGGAAAGCAACACGTCCAGTTTACTTGTCCCGTATATTACCTTTCGGTAAACTACCGTCCGGTTGTAAAGGAAAGCGTTGAACAAGCAACTGTTAAGGCAATGTCCCGTGACATGCTTTTGATTATGGTCTATAACGTATCGGACGCAATTACTATCCTTGGTAGGAGCAATAGTAAAGCTCACCCTTATAATTTTTCAGTATGGCACAAGGTCCTGTCTTTGACCATGCTATGCAACCACCGTTCTTACGGTTGACACCCGATTTAGTTCAGGTGACCTAATGAATTCCAGGTGAATTCCTAGGATTTTACGTTCAATGGTAATGAACGCATTGAAAATAGGGTTTTCAGAAAACAAATCGGTTTATAATTTTGATCAAAATATTTTCTCGTTCAAGCTCGAGTTTAGATATCATTGAATTCCATGAGTTTGAATTCTCAATCTTTAAGGTCAATCTCTAGGATTGAGTAATATCAGTCTTAAAAGCTGATTTTTAATCTTTAAGGAGATTATCCTTTCTGGGGATCTGATTCATTAGTCTTATCAAGCTAATTTGCACGGTGCCCCCCCATTGTACGAGATAAATCCTTCTCATGGTTAGGATAAATCTGACCACTTGGCGACCCTGTTTAATGCTGAGGTCCGTGGATTTCCTGCTGATTTTAGTGATGACTTTTCTAGATTTTTCGTCAACCTACAGCTGGTCTGAACGACAACTTCATGACCTAAATCAAGAAGCGCGTTTCTTTTTCGGAAGACTTTACTTCCTTTTAATGATGGAATTGATTCATCGTGTAGATCCATCTTTTCTTTTCTTTCATTGGGTAAAACAGTTTAGTTTAGTCCAAAGCAAAAGTATTTTCAGTTATTTGTTACAGATATATGTGACATATGTTTAAGATAACTTGGTAAATTTTCCCACACTTGGCTTTTATTTTCCTTTTTATCGTCCTCTATTTCATTTTAAATGAATTTTAACATTTTAGTTTGTTTCTTAATTTATGTCCTTTCCGAGGTAACAATAATTTCGGTGTTAAAACCTAGTTTTATCGTTCATAAATATGTATAAACATGATTTGAATTCATTTAATTGAAAATTTTGAAAAATTTTACTAGAATTGGGTAGTCAGTATATAAGACTAGGGTTGTTCTTTTTTATCAGAGAGCACTAGATTCTAATACAACTACTGCTTTACTAGTATTTTTAATGGTAACCAAGTGTATAAAGTAAAAAATGTTAAAATCCGAAAGAATTTAACCCCTTCCCACACTTAAGATCTTGCAATGCCCTCATTTGCAAGAAATCAGTAACAATTTAAATTATTGAGGGTGATTTGTGTGAAAATGATTAAATTTTACCAAAGTTTCCAAATATATTGGCGTTTGTTTGCTGAATGATAAATGGTGCACATCATTTGTTCATTCCGTCTTGTTGTTATTTCACATATATTTTGCATCTTGTCGTCAAAATTAGTTGCTTTTGCTGAACTTAATGTCAGTCTTTGAAAATGCGTTGTTTTACCCTGTTGTGTACATAAGATAAACTGCAAACATATATACATATTTTTGAAGTTTGGTATATTACCCCACATTCAAAAATTATTAAAGTCTAAGAATAAAAGTTAGATAATTATAAAAATGATTACAATATTAATAAAAGTATTAAACATATCAATAATTACAAATTACAAAATAAAAAAAAAATAATAAGTAAACTAAGGATGATATTGGTACCAATAGGGGTTCCAGGCATAACCATAAGTGCTATAGAATGCTTCGGCAGGGTCATACGTAGGATATGGTGGCTGCATCTCTATCGACCAAGGAGGGAAGATGGGTTTCGGTGTAGGAATATAGTTTCTACCTATATGTTGGCAATGAGCTATGATTTGGTTCTGATGAACTTGCCAATCTTCAAATGCTCTCTGTCTAGCATTTTCGTATTCCTGAGAAGCTATAAACCTATGCATTTCTTGCATCTCATTCCCCCCTCCTACATTACCTTGCTGCTGGTTTCTCTCCACCTGTGGATGTCTACCATGGTATCGTACTGCGGCGTTATTTCACCTCTTCAAAACTTTCGCACCATGGTATACATTTAAACCTATAGTATCGCGGGGTTCTGGTTCTTCTACTAATAATCCCCCCCGACTTATATCCACACCGAGATATTCACCAATCAAAGTAATAAAAATACCACCTCCTATTATGCTATGTGGTCGCATCCCCCGAACCATAGCTGATAAATAATAACCCACACAATATGGTATACTTATAGCGCTTTGTGGGTCTCGAATACACATATGGTAAAACAAATCCTGTTCATTTACTTTTTCTTTGTTCTTACCCCTTTGTGTAATCGAATTAGCTAAAAACCTATGTATCACTCTTAATTCGGCTCTATCTATATCCAAATAAGAGTAATTTCCCCCTTTGAAACGGTGATGGCTTGTCATTTGACTCCACACACCGTGTGTATCAAAATTCTCATCTATCTTTCTACCGTTTAGTATCAATCCTCTACAATCGGCAGACGCTAACTCCTCAGGCGTATATATACGTAAAGCCTGAGCCATGTCCAGTAAAGACATGTGGCGCATCGAACCGCCTAACAAAAATCTAATAAAAGAACGATCGGTTAAACTAGCTACCCGATCATTCAACTCTATACTACATAACAATTCTTCACACCATACTTTATATACAGGTCTACGTATGGTGAATAAACATATCCAGTCATTAAAAGAAGAATTACCATACCTCTGTACAAGTAATTCCCTAATTGGCCCGGCCAATTCTACAGCTTATAAGGGTCCCCATTCTATGACCCTCGGTACCTCAACAACCTTGGAATGAAGAGTATGCAAACCCTGTTGATATTTTGGATAATCTATCCAAAGTCTGTCAAATCTCAGGTTCGGGTGCAACTCTTCCAAGTGCATATCAGAAAAGGTCATGACTGGATGAGGTACATCCTGCTTGTAGTAGTTATCCACCTCCTGTTGTTCCAAATTCTCAGCAGGAGCATTGCGGGCTTGGGATGAAGATTCACCCCTTTCATTCTGCAAAACACATCAAACACAATTTTTGTGCATCCAAATATACATTAGTGTAAGCAAAATTATCAATCAAAATAATTACAATGACATTATCAATTTATATCAAACTTAAGCTCTTTTTCACATTTTTATCAAATCTACACTTTTTCAAATAAGCATATACGAAAATGTTCGCCAAGTTCATAAGCATTCAACTCAAATAACATGTCAAAATAATCATTACTAGCAATTAAACAAGTCTCAAATGGCATTATCTTTCAAAAATCAAGTTCATGAATTTTAGACTTGAAAAAGTCCACTTTAATTCTCAAAATCATGTTTAGGCTCAAAGTTTGAATCATTTAACTACCTAGACATGTTACACTACTCAATTTAGCAACAATTCATGACAAAAATCGGCCATAACCTGTTTATATCAAAAAGCCCCAAATTTGCTCAAGAACACAAACCCTAGATTACTCAAAATTTGAAGTTTAAGGCTTCTAATCATGTTAAATAGCATCAATCTAGGTTATACAAGCATAATACATAAACAATTTAAGCTTAATTACACTAAAAAGCATCAAAATCAAATTGGGGAAAAAATAGCTCAAGAACATCAAATTTCGGATTAAATGGTTTTTAGGTGTAGAAATTTTCCGTTTTTCTTGAGTAATTCTTAGATAGCATCCTTCTCAACATGATTTTAGCAAAAAATTTGGTGATTAACGGTTAAAAATTGGTATTTTTGGGGGTGTTTTTCGTGTATTTTCGGGGTTATGTTCGCAGTATTTTTGGGTGTGGAGTGTGAAACTGAGCTGTTGCAGCTCTTATTTTTTTTCTGTAATCCGGTCTCTCCGCGAGTCGCGGGGATTAACCCTCCAAACTCCGCGACTCGCGGAGTTTGGTATATATTTTTTTTTTTTTTTTTTATAATCATTAACTTATTAAAACAATTAAGTAATTAATTTTAAAATTTTGTTTCCCTTGTTATTTAGGACGAGGTCGTTTCGGATCGATGTCCTAGTCCGTCCTTCGACAAAATTTTAAAATTTGTCTTTTTGTAGTGATTGTTTTAAAAGCTAAGATTTTTTTGGGTTTTTTCAATGTTTTTGGCATACTTTAAATCAATAAGATTAAAAATAATGATAATAAAAGTTCTCGTCCCTCCCTTGGGTAAAGCAATTTCGGTTCAAAGACCTAGTCTTCAACTTACGACGAATTTTAAAAATCATATTCTTAACTTAATGAGATAAAGTAAGTTTTTGTTTTTAAATTCACACAACTTAAATATGAAATTCAAAATTAATATTAAAAATTCACACCAAACTTAAAATTTGAAATGCATAAAATTAAAAATTTATATTTTAAAAATTAAAAATTCACACCAAACTTAATTTAAAAATTCATATTATAAATTCACACCAAACTTATATTAATTTTTCAAATATTTACAATTTTAAATATATTGTTTTTACAAAGTTTACAATATTAATTTAAGATTTAAATATTAAGATTAAAAACATGGTAAAAATAAAATTAAAAATCTTTTTGTCTTTTTATCCCACTTTAATCAATCAAATATTATCAAAAATATGCGCCCCTCTTTTCGGTAAAGTAATTTCGATTCCAAGACCTAATTTAACTCATGACGAATTTTTGAAATATTTTGGGTTGATTGATTAAAGATATTTATACCTTAAGAATAAACGTTAAATTTCGCAGTGATGTAATAAATTTTTGAATGATATCAATAATTTCGGTCGCCAAACCTAATTTTATTCAATACCAATTTAATACTTTTTAACGAACAAATTAGCGTTTATTATCAAAAGGTTAAAAATAAAAATAAAAATAAAAACTGTACAGACATACCTGTGAAATAGATTTCTTAGTTATATGATCTATCCCATTCATAAGATAGTCGGTTTAATTGGTTTTCCATGGCAGCATAAGCGTAACCTCGAGCATTCAGTGTCTTTTCTTCTAAACATATGAACGGTCCATCTCTGCATAAAGTAACAAATTCGGTATTTGAATAGGTTTGATTATTTGAACATTTACCTCCATGTGACCATTTTCCGCATTTGTGACATCTTTCTAGGTGTCGTGCTCTTCTTTTCGCTGCGGATTTTGATTTTCCTTTACCAAATTGTAACTTATTATCTTCGCATCTGGATTCTTTTCTAACTCCGTCCATTCTTTCTCTGATTACTGATACTATTTCACTCGGTAGTATGTCATTATTTCTTTTAGTGATCAAAGCGTGTAGCATTAGACCATGGTTTAGTTCACAGGCAGTCTTCATTTTGTAAAAACCTAAAAAAAAAAAAAAAATTCAGAATGGGGGGAGAAGACTAGTTCTTTAGGGTCTGCTAGGGAAAGACCATTCGGGTTCCATTTTCGAGATTTACACGAAAACAGACAATCTAACTCTAACAGAAATACATATTATCCTTTAAAGACTTGATTCTCCCCACACTTAGCTAGCTGTGTTGTCGAAATTGTGATTAACTTCGTTGTCGACTTCCATCGGACTATCTATGTAGTGTTTAACTCTGTGACCATTAACTTTAAATTCAATCCCATTTGAATTTATCAATTCTATCATTCCGTATGGGAAAACTCTTTTGACTATGAATGGTCCAGACCATCTTGATTTCAATTTTCCAGGAAATAGCTTGAATCGTGAATTGAAAAGAAGAACTCTGTCTCCTTCTTTAAATTCTTTTGAACTTCTGATTCTTTTATCATGCCATTTCTTCGTTCTTTCTTTATAGATTAACGAATTTTCGTATGCTTCATGTCTTAATTCTTCTAATTCGTTTAATTGACTTAATCGTAGACGTCCGGCTTCATGTAAATCAAGATTACATGTTTTCAAAGCCCAAAATGCTTTGTGTTCAATTTCTACTGGAAGATGACATGCTTTTTCATAAACAAGTCTAAAAGGTGTGGTTCCAATTGGAGTTTTGTAGGCTGTTCTAAAAGCCCAGAGTGCATCTTCCAATTTAATGGACCATTCCTTCGGATTTGATCCTACGATTTTCTCTAGAATACGTTTTAAAGCTCGGTTTGTCTTTTCAACTTGTCCACTTGTTTGTGGATGATATGCGGTGGAGATTTTATGAGTTACTCCATATCTTTTAAGAACTTTCTCAAGTTGATTATTACAGAAATGAGTACCCCGATC
This sequence comes from Rutidosis leptorrhynchoides, assembly GCF_046630445.1. NCBI lineage: Eukaryota > Viridiplantae > Streptophyta > Magnoliopsida > Asterales > Asteraceae > Rutidosis > Rutidosis leptorrhynchoides. The sequence goes on from NC_092333.1 coordinate 561,712,812, forward strand.
ACTTATTAAAGATTTCGGTGTTCCAAACCTTGCAAAAAGACGTTTTAAAAAGTTGACTACAACTCGTGCATCGTTAGTTGGGAGAGCTTGTGCTTCCGCCCATTTAGATACATAATCAATGGCTACGAGTATATATAGATTATTATGAGATTTTGGAAATGGACCCATAAAGTCAATACCCCAAATGTCAAATACTTCACATACTTGGATGACATTTTGTGGCATTTCATCACGTTGACTTATTTTTCCGGCCCTTTGACAAGCATCACAGGATTTGCAAAGAAGGTGTGCGTCTTTGTAAATTGTAGGCCAATAGAATCCAGCTTCATAAACTTTTCTTGCTGTTAGTTGAGGCCCATAATGCCCTCCTGTTGGTCCTGTGTGACAATGGTTTAAAATTTTACTAGCTTCATCTCCAAATACACATCGGCGTATTATTCCATCGGGACAACTTTTAAACAGATGTGGATCTTCCCAGAAATAGTGTTTTATATCACTGAAGAATTTCTTTCGTCTTTGGTACGATAATCCTTTTTCAAGGAATCCACAAACTAAGTAGTTTGCATAGTCTGCAAACCATGGGATTTCTTTATAATCTATCTTCAATAGATATTCATCAGGAAAGTTGTCTTGTATGGCCGATTCATTCAGAACTTCTAATTCGGGATTTTCAAGACGAGAAAGATGATCAGCGGCGAGATTTTCTGCTCCTCTTTTATCTCGGATTTCAATATCAAACTCTTGTAAGAGTAAGATCCAACGGATTAATCTTGGTTTAGCATCTTGTTTTGAAAATAGGTATCTAAGAGCAGAATGGTCGGTATAGACCACCGTTTTTGCTAGAACGAGATATGATCGAAATTTGTCAAAAGCAAAGACAATAGCAAGGAGTTCTTTTTCAGTAGTTGTATAGTTCGTTTGTGCTCCTTGTAATGTCTTACTAGCATAATATATAGGTTGAAATCGTTTTTCAATCCTTTGTCCTAAAACGGCTCCCATTGCAAAATCACTTGCATCGCACATTAGTTCAAATGGTAGATTCCAATTTGGTGTTATCATGATCGGCGCATTAGTGAGTTTTTCTTTAAGAATATTAAAAGATTTGATACACTCATCTGAAAAGATGAATGGCGCATCCTTTTCTAGGAGTTTATTCATAGGAGTGGCAATTTTAGAAAAATCTTTTATGAAACGTCGGTAAAAACTGTCATGCCCTAAAAAACTCCTAACTCCTCTAACATTGGTGGGATGTGGAAGTTTAGCAATTACATCTACTTTAGCTCTATCCACTTCAATTCCTTCTTTTGAAATTTTATGTCCAAGAACGATGCCTTCTTTAACCATGAAATGGCATTTCTCCCAATTAAGTACTAGATTTGATTTTTCGCATCTAATTAGCATTCGTTCCAGATTAACTAGACATGATTTAAATGTATCACCGAAGACTGAAAAGTCATCCATGAATACTTCCATGCATTCTTCTATCATGTTGTGAAAAATCGCCATCATACACCTTTGAAAGGTTGCAGGGGCGTTGCAAAGTCCAAATGGCATGCGTTTGTAAGCAAAAGTACCATAAGGGCACGTGAATGTGGTTTTCTCTTGATCTTCGGGTGCTATTGGAATTTGAAAATATCCGGAAAATCCATCTAGAAAACAATAGTAACTATTTCCGGCTAATCTTTCCAACATTTGGTCAATGAAAGGTAAGGGAAAGTGATCTTTTCTGGTGGCGTCATTTAATTTTCTATAATCAATACATACACGCCATCCTGTTACAGTTCTAGTAGGAATAAGCTCATTTTTCTCATTTGTAATGACAGTCATGCCACCCTTCTTAGGTACGCATTGAACTGGGCTTACCCATGGACTATCAGAGATTGGATAAATTAAACCTGCATCAAGCAGTTTAATAATTTCTTTCTTAACAACATCTTGCATATTAGGATTTAGCCTTCGTTGGCGTTGCACATATGTTTTATGACCTTCTTCCATAAGGATTTTATGTGTGCAATACGAAGGACTTATACCTTTAATATCATGAATCTTCCATGCAATAGCTGGTTTATGAGCTTTTAGCACAGTAATGAGTTGAGATTTTTCATTTTCAGTAAGAGAAGACGATATTATTACAGGTAATTCAGATTCACCATGTAAATAAGCGTATTCCAAATGGTTTGGAAGTGGCTTTAACTCTAATTTCGGAGGTTCTTCTATCGATGATTTATATCGATATCTGTCTTCTTCTTTTAGCATTTGAATTTCTTCTGTTGTTGGTTCATATCCATTAGCTATAAGTGTAGCTAACATTTCAGCTTCATCAATTGGTTCATTACCTTCTCCTAAAGAACATTCTCCTGTTCCTTGTAATTCTGGAAATTCTTCTAATAATTCTGCATGTGCATCTATAGTTTGAATATAATAACATGTATCATCTGCAGATTGTGGTTGTTGCATTGCTCTATCAACTGAAAAGGTAACACTCTCATCCTCTATACTTAGGGTCAGTTCTTACCGAACACGTCTATCATTGCTTTAGCCGTGTTTAAGAATGGTCTTCCTAATATGAGAGGAACTTGAGAATCTTCTTCCATGTCCAAAACAACAAAATCTACTGGAAATACTAAAGTACCAACTTTAACTAGCATGTTCTCCATTATCCCTCTAGGATATTTTATTGATCTATCGGCTAGTTGTATGCTTATTCTTGTTGGTTTCAATTCTCCAAGGTCTAGTTTAGCGTATAGTGAATACGGCATTAGATTTATACTAGCACCTAAGTCTGCCAATGCTTCTATTGAACTAAGACTACCCAGAAAACATGGAATTGTGAAACTTCCTGGATCAGATAGTTTTTCTGGTATCTTATTCAACAGCACTGCTGAACAATTAGCATTCATAGTAACAGCCGAGAGTTCTTCCATTTTCTTTCTATTTGAGATTAGATCTTTCAAGAATTTAGCATATCTTGGCATTCCTGAAATCACATCAATGAAAGGAAGATTTACATTTATCTGTTTAAACATATCCAAAAATTTGGATTGCTCGGCTTCAAGTTTTTCTTTCTTCATTTTACTCGGGTAAGGAAGTGATGGTTGATATGGTTTAACATAAGATTTATCCTTAACTGTGTTATTTTCATTAACCTTTTCAACTACCGGTTCTTTTTCCTTATCTTGATCAGGTTGTGGTTCTTGTGGAGTAGGAATAGTTTCATCAGAAGTTACAGGTATTTCAGGTGGTTTAAGTGTTGTACCACTTCTTGTGGTAATAGCTTTAGCTGTTTCATTTCGGGGGTTAGCATTTGTATCACTAGGTAGACTTCCCGGTTTTCTTTCACCTATTAACCTTGCTAGGTTACTTACTTCTTGTTCCAGATTTTGAATAGAAGCTTGTTGATTTCTAAATGCTTGAGCATTTTGTTCATTAGTTTGTTTTTGAGATGTGAAAAACTGTGTTTGAGTTTCAACTAGCTTCGTCATCATATCTTCTAAATTCGGCTTTTTATCATCGGTTTGTTGTGGTGGTTTGTTTTGAAAATTCGGTCTTTGCTGGTTGTAAGTATTATTGGATACTTGTTGATTGCTAAGACCTTGTTGGTTGTTGTATGGAATATTTCGGTTATAATTCTGGTTTTGATTGTAAATCGGTCTTGGCGGTTGATAATTATTCTGATAATTATTTCCAGGCCTTTGGTTTATGTATGAAATATTCTCTCTTTGTTCCATTGTTAATTCAATACTGAGACAATCTTTTGTCAAATGTGGTCCTCCACACTGCTCACAACTAATTCGTATTGAGTGAATATCCTTAGTCATCTTTTCCATTCGTCTCTCTACAGCATCTATCTTTGCGGAAATGGAATCTAAGTCATGGCTAGAATCGGCTCTAGCTGCTTTAGATGATCTAATGATATCTTTTTCTTGGTGCCACTCATGTGAGTGGGAAGCAGTGTTATCAATAATTTTGTAAGCATCAGTTTCGGTTTTCTTCATAATAGAACCACCAGCTGCTATATCTATGTCTTTCCTTGTAGTGATGTCGCATCCTTGGTAAAATATTTGTACTATTTGACAGGTGTCTAAATGTAACGACCCGCCAAAATCGCTATTGACGCAGTACGTTATTCACCGGTTTCATTGCGAGGTATTGACCTCTATATGATACGTTTTGTAAACATTGCATTCTTTTGAAAAGACACACCATAAATGAATATCTAAATCCAAGGCTTTCGACATCTGATGATTTCTACATATAGACAATCACCGTAAATAATAGTTTACAATAATACATCCGTTGACAATACAGTCAAAATAAGATACATGGTGATGTTTTTGTGAATGCAAAGTTTTCTCTAATAAAGCATGTATGACTCCATGCACATAGCTTGTATAACGTATAAGCAAACAGCGGAAGACTTCTAGAGACCTGAGAATAAACATGCTAAAAAGTGTCAACACAAAGGTTGGTGAGTTCATAGTTTTAATATTGCGCATAATCTGTATATAAAGGTGGATCACAAGATTTCAGTTGTTTCATCCAGAAATGTTTATCAAAATATTCTACAAGATTGAGCACCCTGGTAATTAAACTTTAACGTCTATAATAAGTACCCCTCGTTTAACATGCAACCAACATGTACAATACACGCAATCCAACGTGTATTAACTTCAAATAGCATACGTCTGTTTTATAGTTCAGGCTAGAGTTTCTTTCTATACCTGGAACAGACGGGGATGTCAAACCCTATGGATCCATATATCTCTATTCGCGCTCATCGGTTCTTATAACCGACAGTTACTAGTTACCAAAGCTAAGGGATTTTCGGTTCAAACTCGGTGTAGAATTTAGTATGTACTTGTATCCATTGCGTTTAAAATAAATTGCATGTATTCTCAGCCCAAAAATATATATTGCAAAAGCAATTAAAAAGGGATCAATGAAACTCACCTGACAACTTCAGAAATAAATCACAGAGATGTGACCGAATATCGGAATGCAAGTAACCGTAGACCTCAACCTAGAGAACATATGTTGGTCAATAAGTGTTTAATAAGCTAGGTCGGTCCATAAGGTAAGTATAGTCCTATTGCTCAAGTCCGACTCATAAATTTAGCAAAGTTTAGCAAAAGTCCACAAAAGTCAACAGAAGTCAAAGTAAGTCAAATGTAAGTCAAACGCAAGTCAAACACAGTCAACATGGTCAAAACAAATATACAATCTCATAATATTACCCAAGTTGGTCAAATAGTCAAACATAAGTCAAACTTAGGTTATCTGTTTTTACTTAAAAAAAAAAATTATTATTTACATATATGTATTTTTAAGTATTTTGCAGCTGATTCCGGGTCCACCAACGTTTATATAATACCTTAGGTCATGACCATTGAAAAGTATATCATCCCACCTTTCTATAGACAGTTTATTTGACGAAAACGGAGTTACGGTTTGAAAGTTATGGCCTCGCGAAAACAGCCTCCCGAAACATAAACTGCTGATAAAATGCTAAGTGTTCAAAATCAGCAACGATTACCCATTTTCACGCTTGTTTTAAACCTATTTAGACTTAACAAAATCATACATATAATATATCATTTTAAAGCATGTCGTAAATACTTTCAATACCAATTAATAGTTTTTATCCAGACTTAACTGATTTCAACTTACGAGTCCGCAAAGTAGACCCAAGATTCATATTTGACACTTTACCAAAACTAAAAGTCAGCCCCAACATCCTGTTTTCAGGCTCGTTTTAAACTAGTTTTGACTCGACAAAATCATACATATCTTATATCATTTTGAAGCATCTCATATCTACTTTCTGACCCAATTAATATATTTTGCCATAACTTAATCATTTATAATTTACGAGCCTGCAAAGTGAGCCCGAGAGTCATTTTGACACTTTCACTAAAATAATAAAAATTTTCCATTGACAACTCAAATTCCAAACCATAATACTTGAGCATGTAAAAATCATGTCATAAGTTTAAAAATGATATTTTAGACGTGTTACATACCTTTGATCCTCAAAATTTCGCATATTGGTCAAAGTAGACGCGTATGGCTCAAATGGGTCATAAATACCCATTTTGATCAAAACATGCCAAAAATCATTTTTAAAATATTATAAACTTCAAACTTACTTAAATTGATATATCGGACGTGTCCTCGGTGCCCGTTACCCATTTTGACACTTTTTGGCTTAAACGGGTTAAATGTCCAAACGGACGGTTTAAATTACATGGTTTATACATATACAAAATTACCACTTTAGAGCACCCCACACTATATGAAATAGTTAATATAAGTGTATTAAGTTCATACAAAAAGTTTCAAGTCTCAAGTATTGGTCATATTTTTTATAACCCGAAACATTTGCAAAAACACAAGTTTAAAACAATGTTTACAGCAGCAACTTCTGTGATTTTTAGAAAAATCATCGCAACTCCAAATCTGTCACCGCCAATTGGAGATGCGGCGTTTTTAAGTGAAGAATCTACCCAATTTTTCGTATAGTCTGATTTGTCCCAGAAAAGCCCCAGTTACAGAATACGTTAAACTATGTTCGTGCAGTTTTCAGAAATCAAACAGCATTTTTATTAACATGTACCAAACTTTGAACGAGCGTAAAAGTCTAAAGAAAATTCGAATCGACCTGATTCTTGAGTCTAATATCAGTGGTTTTTCAAGTCCAACAACCCTATGAACTTATATTATTAGTTATATGTCATTTAGCATGCCAAAAACGTTCACCTTTAATCATACAAAAACATAACTTCAATCGTTCATAACTTAAGTTCTATAAATCGAAAAGATATGATATCTAAACGAAAAGTTAATAATTTTTCAAGCTATTTTCAAATATTATCATGGCAAGAACAGATTGTAAACTCAACTTTTCCAGATTAGCAATATCAAATACGAATTTTCAAACCAAAATCAATTAATCACAATTTTTTATCTAGAAATCGAAATCGCGCAATATCTATATGAAAAATTAAATACTCTTCGATAGCAATTCAATTATGAACTTTGATTAACTGTATTTAACATGTAAGAATGAGTTCATATCAGTTCAAAAATGGGATTTCATTATAACTACTCAAATGATCAATTAAACACCATTTCATTTGTAAATATTCAAGGACTTGAGCACTAGACACTATATCTACCCTAATATGTATCAAAAACATGAAAAATCAAAAATTAGAGTTTTTAAAACTTACCCTAATCAAGAAATTATTGGTATAAATGTGTAGAGCTCTTCGAGAGGAGTCCGAATATGTAAACGATTTTATGATCAAGTGATTTCTTGAAGGTGTTTTTGAGGAAGGAAGATCGATGAAGATGATGAATAGTAGATGGGTGTTCTTAAGAGAAAGAATTGTGTACGTGGTTGTTTGATAAATGAATCTGATATAGATAGATAATATAGATAAGATAGAGTCACGGGTAAATATCTATCTCAATAATAGATATTACGGGTATTAACTGTATAGTCACGGGTATAGATATATCATGGGTGTAATATTAAATAAACACGGGTTATAAATTTTTGTAGTCACGGGTTTAATAGTAAGGAAATACAGATATAATATATAGTCAAGGGTAATTAACAATGGCATTTACGGGTATCCCTAAAATATATATATTAGATATTTATTAGATTTTTATCCGTTATCTAAAACTCAATGTATTTTGCCTTAACATGTTTCTGTGATTGATAAATTTTATATTTAAAAAAAATACATCTATGTATATTGTTCGAAACCTTTTATATTTAATTCCAGTCAATTATTAAGATTATGTTTAAATATCACTATAATATTTAAATTATATGATAGAGTAATTATAATGTTTATAAGTCATGTGTTACGTAAATTATGGGAGTAGTTGGCAAGTGGGTTACGAATTTTTATATCCATTATATAATATAAAATATTATAATAATAAACTGAATTATTAGTCTGAATTATTAAACCGATTTATTAATTTGAATTATTAATTCATTTATTAGTTTGAATTATTAGTGTATAAAATTATATATCTAGAAACGTTAGTATAATACGAGTATAAATACTTGTTGAATAAAAATATAAGTATCATCATCCTATTTAATTAAAATGATTTTCAAAACTCAATTGTTATATAACCTAATTATTAAAATTAATAATCATACATTTTGTTGTCTTAAAATATATATATTTTTTTCGTTTTCACTAACCGTAGTGTTTTTAAAAAAAAAATGTAACCAATATTAATAGTAGTATATTATAAAAAAAAATTTACATATAAAATTGTAGATTTTAAGTAACGGTTGTTATGTTTTTTTAACGAAAAGTTAACGGAAAAAGTCGGGTTATTACAGTACCTACCCCTTAAAGAAAATTTCGTCCCGAAATTTTGGTTAGTGCGATTAAACGGCGTTTAGGAAAACAAGTGAGGATAGAAATGTTTGTCTTAACGTAGTAAGATCGAGCATCTTGTAGTTAAGTATGAAAGTTGGGTAAAACGAGATCATATTCCTTTGGTGACGAATACCTTTGAATAAACTGCTCGGAGTGCAAGTATGATATGACAAAGATGGGAAGGAAATCAAGTGGACCTCAAATGATGTCACATATATAGTCAGAGTATATTCAGATGTCAGCAGAAAAAATAAATGAGTCATGTAACAAGATACGTGGTGAAGGTAAGGTTGATCAAGCATTACCACCATCACGTTCCATTAGAACTTCCGCATGACTTACCGTAATATAACCATGTTGATTGGGCGTCATTATATTACACTAACTCATGCTTCCATTCCAACACTACTCCAAAATATTTATGGATATAAAACAAGTGTCATTTTCCAGAATTTATAAATCGAAATGATTTCAAAAATGGGTGTACTAAAAATAGTACGAGAATATAATATTTAATTTAATTAATAATATTGAAAGGGTAATGACATAAGAATGTCTTTGAAACTATTGAGAATCTTCGTGAGTCGGATAAGACTTCTTCCGATTTACAATTCGAGATGTCGGGAGTTTCTGAATCGAAGCACATAAGCACATAATATAACACATGATATCTATAAAAATATATAAGTAATAACTCACATAGGAATGTCGGGAATTTCGAAAGTCCTGAATGACACTTCCTGGTTTTTCACTAACCGGGGTGTTGAAAATGACTTGAGCAGGAGAAGGCTTGTAATCAAAAGGAGAAATACTTTCTCACCGATAGTAATAATAATATTATATTAATGTCAGAATATGCACATAATCACGTATAAGTGTAACGACACGGTTGTAGACTAGACCACTAATGTATCCAAACAGTCCAGGTCAGACACACTAATGCACCTAACTCCCTACAACCAACGCTCTGATACCACTTGTAACGACCCGCCAAAATCGCTATTGACGCAGTACGTTATTCACCGGTTTCATTGCGAGGTATTGACCTCTATATGATACGTTTTGTAAACATTGCATTCTTTTGAAAAGACACACCATAAATGAATATCTAAATCCAAGGCTTTCGACATCTGATGATTTCTACATATAGACAATCACCGTAAATAATAGTTTACAATAATACATCCGTTGACAATACAGTCAAAATAAGATACATGGTGATGTTTTTGTGAATGCAAAGTTTTCTCTAATAAAGCATGTATGACTCCATGCACATAGCTTGTATAACGTATAAGCAAACAGCGGAAGACTTCTAGAGACCTGAGAATAAACATGCTAAAAAGTGTCAACACAAAGGTTGGTGAGTTCATAGTTTTAATATTGCGCATAATCTGTATATAAAGGTGGATCACAAGATTTCAGTTGTTTCATCCAGAAATGTTTATCAAAATATTCTACAAGATTGAGCACCCTGGTAATTAAACTTTAACGTCTATAATAAGTACCCCTCGTTTAACATGCAACCAACATGTACAATACACGCAATCCAACGTGTATTAACTTCAAATAGCATACGTCTGTTTTATAGTTCAGGCTAGAGTTTCTTTCTATACCTGGAACAGACGGGGATGTCAAACCCTATGGATCCATATATCTCTATTCGCGCTCATCGGTTCTTATAACCGACAGTTACTAGTTACCAAAGCTAAGGGATTTTCGGTTCAAACTCGGTGTAGAATTTAGTATGTACTTGTATCCATTGCGTTTAAAATAAATTGCATGTATTCTCAGCCCAAAAATATATATTGCAAAAGCAATTAAAAAGGGATCAATGAAACTCACCTGACAACTTCAGAAATAAATCACAGAGATGTGACCGAATATCGGAATGCAAGTAACCGTAGACCTCAACCTAGAGAACATATGTTGGTCAATAAGTGTTTAATAAGCTAGGTCGGTCCATAAGGTAAGTATAGTCCTATTGCTCAAGTCCGACTCATAAATTTAGCAAAGTTTAGCAAAAGTCCACAAAAGTCAACAGAAGTCAAAGTAAGTCAAATGTAAGTCAAACGCAAGTCAAACACAGTCAACATGGTCAAAACAAATATACAATCTCATAATATTACCCAAGTTGGTCAAATAGTCAAACATAAGTCAAACTTAGGTTATCTGTTTTTACTTAAAAAAAAAAAATTATTATTTACATATATGTATTTTTAGGTATTTTGCAGCTGATTCCGGGTCCACCAACGTTTATATAATACCTTAGGTCATGACCATTGAAAAGTATATCATCCCACCTTTCTATAGACAGTTTATTTGACGAAAACGGAGTTACGGTTTGAAAGTTATGGCCTCGCGAAAACAGCCTCCCGAAACATAAACTGCTGATAAAATGCTAAGTGTTCAAAATCAGCAACGATTACCCATTTTCACGCTTGTTTTAAACCTATTTAGACTTAACAAAATCATACATATAATATATCATTTTAAAGCATGTCGTAAATACTTTCAATACCAATTAATAGTTTTTATCCAGACTTAACTGATTTCAACTTACGAGTCCGCAAAGTAGACCCAAGATTCATATTTGACACTTTACCAAAACTAAAAGTCAGCCCCAACATCCTGTTTTCAGGCTCGTTTTAAACTAGTTTTGACTCGACAAAATCATACATATCTTATATCATTTTGAAGCATCTCATATCTACTTTCTGACCCAATTAATATATTTTGCCATAACTTAATCATTTATAATTTACGAGCCTGCAAAGTGAGCCCGAGAGTCATTTTGACACTTTCACTAAAATAATAAAAATTTTCCATTGACAACTCAAATTCCAAACCATAATACTTGAGCATGTAAAAATCATGTCATAAGTTTAAAAATGATATTTTAGACGTGTTACATACCTTTGATCCTCAAAATTTCGCATATTGGTCAAAGTAGACGATGGGTCATAAATACCCATTTTGATCAAAACATGCCAAAAATCATTTTTAAAATATTATAAACTTCAAACTTACTTAAATTGATATATCGGACGTGTCCTCGGTGCCCGTTACCCATTTTGACACTTTTTGGCTTAAACGGGTTAAATGTCCAAACGGACGGTTTAAATTACATGGTTTATACATATACAAAATTACCACTTTAGAGCACCCCACACTATATGAAATAGTTAATATAAGTGTATTAAGTTCATACAAAAAGTTTCAAGTCTCAAGTATTGGTCATATTTTTTATAACCCGAAACATTTGCAAAAACACAAGTTTAAAACAAGGTTTACAGCAGCAACTTCTGTGATTTTTAGAAAAATCATCGCAACTCCAAATCTGTCACCGCCAATTGGAGATGCGGCGTTTTTAAGTGAAGAATCTACCCAATTTTTCGTATAGTCTGATTTGTCCCAGAAAAGCCCCAGTTACAGAATACGTTAAACTATGTTCGTGCAGTTTTCAGAAATCAAACAGCATTTTTATTAACATGTACCAAACTTTGAACGAGCGTAAAAGTCTAAAGAAAATTCGAATCGACCTGATTCTTGAGTCTAATATCAGTAGTTTTTCAAGTCCAACAACCCTATGAACTTATATTATTAGTTATATGTCATTTAGCATGCCAAAAACGTTCACCTTTAATCATACAAAAACATAACTTCAATCGTTCATAACTTAAGTTCTATAAATCGAAAAGATATGATATCTAAACGAAAAGTTAATAATTTTTCAAGCTCTTTTCAAATATTATCATGGCAAGAACAGATTGTAAACTCAACTTTTCCAGATTAGCAATATCAAATACGAATTTTCAAACCAAAATCAATTAATCACAATTTTTTATCTAGAAATCGAAATCGCGCAATATCTATATGAAAAATTAAATACTCTTCGATAGCAATTCAATTATGAACTTTGATTAACTGTATTTAACATGTAAGAATGAGTTCATATCAGTTCAAAAATGGGATTTCATTATAACTACTCAAATGATCAATTAAACACCATTTCATTTGTAAATATTCAAGGACTTGAGCACTAGACACTATATCTACCCTAATATGTATCAAAAACATGAAAAATCAAAAATTAGAGTTTTTAAAACTTACCCTAATCAAGAAATTATTGGTATAAATGTGTAGAGCTCTTCGAGAGGAGTCCGAATATGTAAACGATTTTATGATCAAGTGATTTCTTGAAGGTGTTTTTGAGGAAGGAAGATCGATGAAGATGATGAATAGTAGATGGGTGTTCTTAAGAGAAAGAATTGTGTACGTGGTTGTTTGATAAATGAATCTGATATAGATAGATAATAAAGATAAGATAGAGTCACGGGTAAATATCTATCTCAATAATAGATATTACGGGTATTAACTGTATAGTCACGGGTATAGATATATCATGGGTGTAATATTAAATAAACACGGGTTATAAATTTTTGTAGTCACGGGTTTAATAGTAAGGAAATACAGATATAATATATAGTCAAGGGTAATTAACAATGGCATTTACGGGTATCCCTAAAATATATATATTAGATATTTATTAGATTTTTATCCGTTATCTAAAACTCAATGTATTTTGCTTTAACATGTTTCTGTGATTGATAAATTTTATATTTAAAAAAAATACATCTATGTATATTGTTCGAAACCTTTTATATTTAATTCCAGTCAATTATTAAGATTATGTTTAAATATCACTATAATATTTAAATTATATGATAGAGTAATTATAATGTTTATAAGTCATGTGTTACGTAAATTATGGGAGTAGTTGGCAAGTGGGTTACGAATTTTTATATCCATTATATAATATAAAATATTATAATAATAAACTGAATTATTAGTCTGAATTATTAAACCGATTTATTAATTTGAATTATTAATTCATTTATTAGTTTGAATTATTAGTGTATAAAACTATATATCTAGAAACGTTAGTATAATACGAGTATAAATACTTGTTGAATAAAAATATAAGTATCATCATCCTATTTAATTAAAATGATTTTCAAAACTCAATTGTTATATAACCTAATTATTAAAATTAATAATCATACATTTTGTTGTCTTAAAATATATATATTTTTTTCGTTTTCACTATCCGTAGTGTTTTTAAAAAAAAATGTAACCAATATTAATAGTAGTATATTATAAAAAAAAATTTACATATAAAATTGTAGATTTTAAGTAACGGTTGTTATGTTTTTTTAACGAAAAGTTAACGGAAAAAGTCGGATTATTACACTAAACCATGTTGCGGACATCCTCTTAACAACTTTCCATATTTTGTCCACGCCTCATATAGAGTTTCATTTGGCTTCTGTGTGAACGTAACAATTTCTGCTTGAAGTCTTACAGCTTTAGATGCAGGAAAGAATTGTTTAAGAAATTTGTCAACTAAAACGTCCCATGTATCGATCGCCCCTTCAGGTAACGATTCCAACCAATCTTTGGCTTCTCCCTTTAAAGTCCAGGGAAATAACATGAGATATATCTGTTCATCCTCCACTTCTCGGATTTTAAATAGTGTGCAGATCCTGTTAAAGGTACGTAGATGTTCATTTGGATCTTCCTTCGGCGCACCACTAAATTGGCATTGATTAGTCACCATGTGTAGAATTTGTCCTTTGATTTCATAATCTGGCGCATTAATGTCTGGATGAGTAATTGTGTGACCTTGGCCAGTGCGTTTAGCTCTCATTCGGTCTTCCATACTTAAAGGTTCCAGATTCTCCATAATTGAATTTGTTGAATCGGTATCACTAGATGATTCTGATTTAATGGTTCGTTCCTCAACAATCTCTGTTTGAATGATTGGTGGCTCCGGAGGAAAGTTTAATGGTTCAGGATCTACGAACCGTTCCTGAATATTCTCCGGATTCTCAATTGTGAGGTCGGGTTCAAAAAATGGATTATCGGAAATTTGAACTGAAGTACTTGGTCGACTGGATGACGATTCTAAAGAAAAATCAACGGCGGTTATATTTGCTAAATGTCTTGATCTAGTTACAGGTGGTGAACGTACAAAAGGTGATGAACGTCTTGCTCGGTGCATTCACTGAATATCCTATTAGTTTTTAAAAAGGAAAGAAAAATTATAATAAGTTATCCAATTAATAGACTTTTCTGATTTTGCCCACGTTTCGAATAGCCAAAAGATGCAGCAGAGGGGCAGGATTCGTTTGGTCTCAATATAATTGAGGACTGTTTGGCTCCAATAACCCGGTCCACGTACAAATCCAACTATTACTACGAACCAGAAAATTTTGATGTCTATTAATTTAACCACTTAAAATAAATTTTCGTAATTTTAAGAAAGTTTAGATAAGAAGTAGAATAAAAATCTATGTCCTAAAACTAGAATAGCGAGAAATAAGAGAGAAAAAGAGTTCGTCGCAAAAGGTCGAAAAAGAAAAAATGGTTGAAAAATAAAAGGTGACGGAAAAATAAAAGAAACTTATCAAAACTTAAAAATACTTAACTAACCTAACCTTATTACTACAACTAACTTAAAATTATAATCGCAAATTGAGATTACTAATTGGAATGATAATTGATACATAGTAAAAGGTCGTCTAAAAATATTAAAGCTTACAAGAAAAACTAAATCCCAAATAAAAGAAACTAAAACTTAAAAAGGCGTCGCAAAATTTTAAAGTACCTAAATCTTAGTCTAAAGAAAAAGCACTTAAGGAATTCTACGGCAAAGCCTAAAAATCTAGGAGTAAAAATAACTATAGCAAAAACTAAGTTTAAAATTAAATATGAGCTAAAAATACAAAAGTTATGCTACAACGATTAAAAAGGGACAAAATATAAAAATATACAAAAAATTGTAAAAAGTACAATTTTTATAAAAATATTATTTTTTATATTATTTATTTAATAAAACTATTAATTTTACAATTTAATAAAACTAATTTAAACTAAAATATAAATTAAATAAAACTTAAATTAAAATAAAACTTAATTATAATATTAATTAGGGTTAATAATAATAATAATAATTAATAATCCGTAATAAATGCTGAATTAGGGCTTCTGTCCGTGTGTCAGGTACCCTCCGCGAGTCGCGGTAATTATTGCATCAAACCCCGCGAGTCGCGGGGTTTCAAATTTCAGCTGCCAGGTTTCAAATTCGACGCTTTTTTTCTTTATTTATTTTTTTTTTTATTTTCTGTTTTCTGTTTTTTAAATAAATAAAAGATATTAAAATAAAACTTATATTTTTATAAACTAAAATAAAAATAAAGAAACTTATAAAACTTAAATATTTAATAAAATCTTAAAAATACTTATATTTTTGTTTTTCTTTTTATATTTTTGAATAATTAAAACGTATTTTTACAAAAACGAATTTTAATAAAAGTAAACAAAAAAAATCTTTTTTTTATTATTATTATATTAGCGTTGCGCTTCCGGCTTTTAAGAGATTTCCCCGGCAGCGGCGCCAAAAATACTTGATGTCAAAGCAGAGGGGTATAAAATACTATTAATTTTTACAAGGAAATACTATTAAATACGATACAATTTTACACAAGATATTTATTTATTTATAGAATGGATATACTTAAACCTTGCTACAACACTTATAGGCAGTGTACCTAATCGTAAAGTAGTGTAGTTTTTAGTAAGTCCGGTTCGTTCCACAGGGAAATCTTTAAACAAAGCTCAACGCTATATTAGTTTACTTTTATAAAAATACAAATATATATATATGTAATATTATTATTATAAAGGGGGGTTTTTACCGTTTAATGACCGGTTTGTCGATTTTAAGACTTTAGTCGCAGTTAAAACCTAATGTAAAATATAAAATAAATACAAGACTTAAATTAAAGCGTAAAGTAAATAACGATAATGAAATTGCGAATAATAAAAGTGCGATAAAATAAAATTGCGATAATTAAAAAGTACGATAATTAAAAGTGTGATAACAATAAATAAAAGTGCGATAATTAGAAGTGCAATTAAATATAAAATAAAGGAAATTAAATATGAAATAAAAGAATTATGCTTATTTAAACTTCCGTAATCATGATGTTTGACGTGTTGATTTTAGTTTTATGCCCATGGGTTAATTGTCCTTTGTCCTGGATTATTTAATATGTCCGTCTGGTTTTTGTCCATAACAGTCCATCAGTCATAAATATAAAGTGCGAGTGTCCTCATCAAATTATTCTTATACCCGAAGTTAAATATTCCAACTAATTGGGGATTCGAATTGTAACAAGGTTTTAATACTTTGTTTAATGAATACACCAGGTTATCGACTGCGTGTAAACCAAGGTTTTACTACTTTGTTAACAATTACACCAATTACCCTTGAATGTAATTTCACCCCTGTTTTAATTATTCTAGTGGCTATTAATCCATTCCCGTGTCCGGTTAAATGAACGATTATTCGTACATATAAATACCCCGCCCATCGTGTCCGATCGAGTGTATATGGTAATTTATAGGGACGCCCAATTGTAAATCTTTATATTAACATTAACAAACTTTCATTTAGTTAAACAAATATAAAGCCCATTAATAGCCCATAGTCTAATTTCCACAAGTGTCGTTCTTTTGTCCAAACCCCAATTATGGTACAAAGCCCAATTACCCAATTTTAGCAATTAGCTCAACATCATGATTACTTCAGATTAAATAAGCATAATAATAACTTAGCTACGAGACATTAATAAAAAAAGTTGAACATAACTTACAATGATTAAAAATAGCGTAGCGTTACACGGACAGAATTTCGACTTACACCCTTACAACATTCGCTAACATACCCTTATTATTAGAATTAAAATTAAAATTAAAATTAAAATATAAATTATATATATATATATATAAATTTTACGTATGATAAGAGAATAAAAAGATATGAATTGTGATCAGAATTCGGTTGGCTTTATAGGGAATTTCGATTTTTGGGGCTCCGCGACTCGCGGTGAAAACCTCTTCAAACTCCGCGAGTCGCGGAGGATGAATTTACAGCTCACACCCTTGGAGTCTTTCTCTGCCGACGGTTTTTAATATATATATAATATATATATAATTAATATAATTAATTATATATTATATTATATTTATATACATAGTTAACTTGTAATTTTTAGTCCGTTGCGTCGAGCGTTAAGAGTTGACTCTGGTCCCGGTTCCGGATTTTCGAACGTCCTTGCGTACAATTTTATATTTTGTATTTTGCGTTTTGAATCTTGTACTCTTGTAATTTCGAGACGTTTCTTATCAATAATTGGAACCTCTTTGATTGTCTTTTGTACTTTTGAGCTTTTTGGTCGTTTGCGTCTTCAATTCGTCGAATCTGTCTTTTGTCTTCACCTTTTATTATTTAAACGAATATCACTTGTAAATAGAACAATTGCAACTAAAAGCTTGTCTTTCTTGAGGAATAATGCTATGAAATATATGTTCGTTTTTAGCATTATCAATCCTCCATTGCTCTAGCCTTCTGTTAAGCTCATCCTGGGAATCAGAAACTAATACAATATCGTCGGCAAAAATAAGGCACCATGGGATGTTGTCTTGTATCCTATGAGTCAGCTCGTCGAGGATCAAAGTGAAAAGATAAGGGCTAAGGGCGGATCCCTGGTGTAAACCTACCTCTACAGGGAAAAACTCCGTGTAACCTACAGTCGTACGTACACGAGTCTTCGACCCCTCGAACATATCACTAATAGTTCTTATATATCTACTTGGGACACCCCTAGCATTAAGAGTCTTCCAAATCAGCTCACGCGGGACACAGTCATAAGCCTTTTCCAAGTCTAAGAACGCCATGTGTAGGTTCTTTTATTTTTCCCTATACTTCTCCATAAGGCTTCTAATGATGTAAATCGCCTCCATCGATGAGCGTCCTGGCATGAAACCGAATTGGTTCTCTGAAACATTTGTCTCGCGTCGGAGCCTCTTCTCAATCACTCTCTCCCAGCTTCATAGTATGACTAAGTAACTTTATGCCTCTATAGTTACTACATATTTGTTCATCTCTCTTGTTCTTGTAAATGGGAATAACCTCACCGAGTCTCCATTCCATAGGCATCTTTGCGCTTTTAAACGTCATGTTGAAAAGGTTTGTCAACCATTTAACCCCATCACCTCCTAGGCACCTCCACGCTTCAATCGAAATTTGGTCAGGTCCTACTGCTTTGTTTCTCCCCATCTTTCGTAGGGACAATCTGACTTCCTTCTGGTTAATCCTCGTACATAAACAGTTGTTTTGATACTCACGAACCTCGTGGAGTTCACCATTCCGCTCGGGTCTTACCCCACTGAAAAGGGATGCAAAATACTCTTCCTATCTTTTCCTAATAAGGTCTTCTCTCACTATACTTTTACCCGCTTCATCCTTGATATATTTGATGTTATCTAAGTCCCTACCTCTTCGCTCCCTAGCTTTGGCTATCCTATATATGTCATTAGCTCCCTCTTTGGAGTCTAGTTTCCTATATAAATCCTCATATGCTTTGTCTTTTGCAATTGCTACAGCCTTCTTTGCTTCTCTTTTAGCTTCTTTATATCTTTATTCTATCCTAGTTCTCTCTGCAGGTGTCCCTTCTCCAAAAGTAATGAGCTCCCTAAACCTCGTTTGCTTTAATGCGACTTTATCTTGGACCTCGTCACTAAGCCACCACGATTCTCTTCTACTCCTATGGGCTATCGATGTCCCTATTGCCACCCCTAAGGTCTCTTTTGCCACATATCTAATAGTGGACGCCATGCGGTTCCAGATCTGGTCTGCGTCGGTAGGGTCGATATCCCCTTCCTGCCAACTCTTCCCCGAGTAAAAAGGTCCATGACCAACAATCTGTGCTGGGAGGAGCACGTTAAGGCTGGAAGGACCTTACATTCCCTACAGGTCCTAAGTTCCCCTTTACGAAGAAGCAAGAAGTCAATCTGGGTGCTACGACCCGCGCTATAAAAAGTGGCCAAATGAGCATCCCTCTTCTTGAAGAAAGAGTTTGCTACAACTAACTCGTGGGCAATGGCAAAATCAAGAATTGAGCGCCCTTCTTCATTTCTAGGACCAAACCCAAAGCCCCCATGGACTCCCTCGTAACCTTCTGCCTCCGCTCCTATGCGTTTATTCAGATCACCTCCTATAATCAGTCGATGTTCAGTTGGGCATCCCCTCACCGCCTCATCTAACAATTCCCAAAACCTCTTCTTTTCTGCCTCACCTAAACCCGCATGAGGTGCGTATGAGCTAATGATCGTGTAAGTGCCCTCCTTAATAATTAAACTAACCGACATAATCCTATCGCTAAACCTACTCACGTCAACAACGTTATCCTTATGTAATTTTCCTAAAAAGATACCTACCCCATTCCGTGCTACCCTAGAACCCGAGTACCACAACTTATAGTCCTTAATCTCTACCGCCCCTTCACCCTTCCATCTAGTCTCTTGGACACACACTATGTCAACATTACTCTTAAGGAATGTATCAACAAGCTCAATCCTCTTGCCCGTCAAGGTTCCAATATTCCAACTACCCACTCTAATCCTACCAAGGGTGGTTACCCTACCACCACCTCTAACCCCTCTAGGCCTACCCGCCCCTAAACTAGGAGGACATGACCTCAAGCGACCATAAATATGCGTAGGATCTATATTATCCTATACCCCAAAAGGATGACCAAGTACAAGTAAAACAAAAATGAATCTGCTAAATTCGTAAATATTGTAATTTATAATATTTACAACTAAAAATGGATAAATATAAATGTATGTTCTAATTCTAATATAGTTTAAATAAAATAAATAAAATACAAAAAGGACGCTACAGTGATAATATATATATATATATATATATATATATATATATATATATATATATATATATATATATATATATATATATATATATATATATATATATATATATATATATATATATATATATATGAATAATATATTGGTATAAAAAAGCAGTATATACTAGCAGGGAATCAAATAGCAGTAAACAGAAAAAATATAGAGAGATAATTGTCACCGGCCAGAAAGATTGATTTCCGGTAACAGGCAGCGGCGGCGGTCGACGGAGATGTTGAGGCGAATATCTAGGATTGGTACTTTCCTAAGCAAAAAAAACGCTCCTGAGGCAGGTTAGAAGGTTGTGATTGCTCACTCGCCGGATTTTGGCCGGAAAAACTTGTAAATTGGCCGAAAAAAACCTACCTCCGATGGTTGCTCTTGGCGGCGCGTGAGATCTCCGACGCCGGTGGGACTGATCTCGTTCTGATCGTTAGGTAAAATCGAAGAAAAAGGTAGTGGAGGTGACTAACTATAATCCTCAGATTTGATGAATTTTTACAGGTAATAAAGTGACTGCTTTTGGTGTTTTTGTGAACGTTGGGAGAAAACATATGGAAGAGAGAGAAAATTGTTTCACCTTAGGGTTTGCATTTGTGTTAGAGAAAGAGATATCAATATCATTAAACTATTTTATTTAAATAAATCTGTAATTTTGCGGGTCATTTCATTAGTATATTTGTTAAATTGTGTATTTTTTTATTGAAGAATATATATATATAGATTTGGGAGTAAGAGAGTATTCACAGTCTCATAGAGTCATAGGAGATTCTGTAGATTAAATAAATAATAAATAAATAAAGAATAAGTAAAAGAGGAGGTCCACAAGAGGAAACTGCCGTCTATGTCATATACGGCGTATTTCAAACGTGGGGTCCCACAGAGAAATTGAGGTGGTCCCAATTCTAACAGGAGCTTATTTTTACATGCAACGTTCTTTTAAACATAAAACTATATATATCAATACTAGATTTAAGAGCCCGTGCGTTTACGGAGACTCTAAATCAAAGAAATCAGATGATATAAAAAGTACAATCCAGAACACCTACGTTAGTGTTACTATATGTTTTGCAATAGAAGATATAAAAAAAAATAGTTTTGCAAATCACTATGGGTTCCGATACGTGTTGCATTTAAGTATAATTAATATTAAAAAATTATAACTGTTATCTATGAGCACGTGCGTTGCATGGAAACTCTATAAAATAGTATTCGAAAACTTTAGTATTGGTAACAATTACTTGTTTGATACATTTACAAAGACAAAACACTGAGTTATTGATAGTACTTGTATTGGAATCAAATTATTAAAAATTCAGTTTCGTAAATGCTTTGAATGAATTAACTTACAAAGCAACAACTGATTGTTTATAGTTAAAGCAACCCGTTAGATTAAAGTACAAATACTAAATCTTGTAAAAGGTTACAATTTAATATTTCTATATTTATACAAAGAACACCAAGTACCAAGTCTAGTACCCACTAACCCATAATTAGAAAACACCGAATCACTTACATATAGGCCTTTGGTCCCTGGGTGCCATACATGCTTAAAATAATTATTTTGGTATTTAAAATGCACAAGCTTAATTGGATACTAAACTGTAAACACATTTGGGACTCATCTTAAATGTCTAACAAATCAACAATCCTCGTTTAACACTTTAGTACCTAATTCCGTGCAGTTTATGCAAAACTACAGAGAGCACATACCTTCTTCTGCTAATTCAACCTCTATCCTATTGATTTTGCTTCATATGTATAACTGTAACAATGACATAAACATCCTGAATATTGACCACATAATAAAATAAATATAAACAGTAATCTAATAAAAGTGTGATTTTTATGTTTTTAGGCCATAAAAACAGTAAACTTGTTGTGGTCAACGCAATGCAATTAGGAAGGCAAATAAGTTATTCTTAAACCTGCCCGTTTAGAACACTAAACCTGCACATTTAAAACAAACAGTAGTTAAACTACTATATATTTGCTTCAGTCATATATTCTTAAACCCATGAATATGTTTACTCATTAACTTTAAAATAAGCCATATAGGCCTTCACTTTGCTTACCAAGAAATCTCACCATTCATAATTTGAAATGCTTGTAACCCTTGTTATATTGATGTCGCCCCAATATCACCACATGTACAACAAGTCTTTCAAAGAATGCAAACACATTTCTACACAGCATCATTCCCCAACCTAGCCAATTTAACCTTTAAAGGTCAAAACACTGCAAATATGATTCTCTTACACACACACACACACACACACACACAAAAAGACACGATATGAGTTACTCAAAAAAAGTCAGATAAAAATTGTATAGAACCTGAGATATTAATCTTGTGGTAGAACTATAATCAACTTAACTTACATAAGGTGAGTTTGTGATGCAAGGCATTACAATTTACCGTCTTACAATACAATTTACCATGTTGCTCCTCCACAAATGATATTGTAACAAGCACAACACAAATAAAAGACTAAAGACCACATGAACATATTAAGTTAATGGGTCAAAATAAGCCCCATTTATTCCAACATCCATCAAAATCATCATCATTTTTTTCTCTTTATTTTGTTAGTATCAGAAATGTTTTATTTCTAATGTGTCTAAATTTGACAAACTAAAGGACCAATTATACAATCGTCCACTTTCGGGTTGAAGACCAAGTTAAGTCAGAGAAGGCATGAGCCTAAGGTCCCAAACTTTTAGTGTGTAATGTGACACCATCTGCAATTGAAACACCAAAAACATCAACCATAAGTAAAAGTAGGGCACAATGAGAAAGTCACAAATTATAACACTAAACAGCTGGTGCAGTGTGGCTGTGCAGAGACTGGTTGCAACATTGCAGACGCGTCCATTGATTAGTTAGAAACACCAGCGGAAGAATGCCCACCACAACCCATGTTACCTACCTTTTATCTAGCCATATACTATATTTTTAAGTTGTATGCCTTTTATCTTGCCATATTTCAGATCGTCCAACATATACCATTCTGCCTTGTAAGTCAACAACTTACCAAAATGACGTACATATAAACACATAATGTTTATGTGTAAATTAAACTTAATTTAAAAAACAAAAAAACCTTACAGTTACTTTATTCCTACAACCATCGAGATCAGTTTAATTGATAGGTGGATCCAATGACGAATTTGGCCCGAGATTTTGAACACATTAGTTGAACCCCTCAATTAATTGAGTCAACAACACGCGCACTAAACGAAGTCATACTAAACATTTGATTATAGGCTCTAATGTTATCCACAAAATGATGACTTGTTTCAAAAAGGACTATAGTTCAGGAGGATCTGGTTCAGCATGAAGCCAAACACGGGCAGCTTCACAACATTGGTGATACCTCATATTACCCCTAGATCACAGTATAATGCGGATACACTTAATAAGCAAGAAATAACTACTTTACTATGATACTGGAAGTAACATTCGGCTGACCATCTAGAATGATTCTTCACTCTTGCATCACCAAAAAGAGCTACCTTAACAACTTGTATATTACTTATCACATGAACTTTTTTTCTGACCATCTAGAACACAATAAACTTAGTTTATTTATGTACCAAATAGTTATAAACACTAATAATCTAACATCATTTTTATCCATCATAATATTTGCATCTTTCATGTCCCTGAGTATTGATCATTTTCATCCATCATAATATTTGCATTTAGAATTGTAAACATGCATCATGCTAACATATTAATTCAGATCCGAGACATTGTCAACATATATGCAAGATTCTGAAATTAATCGACTTTTCAGTTTACTCACCTTGGTCAACCTCGAATGAGTAACCAATCCAGCCATGCCCATCGATGATAGGTTCATCAGGGAGAGGAACGTTTCACCCACTCATCGTATGTATTCAGGTCTATACAAAAACAAAGAGATGTTTGAATGCTTTAGCTTTCCTGGCTAAATAGATCAATGTTGGCTCTAGAACATATGCAAAACGCTACATGTCTCAGACAAACTTGCAAATCAACATATTTCAAAGTAATATTGTACCATGTATCAATTGTAAATCATATGTCAAGCCTGATAGTACTTAACATCTAATTTGGTTTGTATGTAGCACTTTCAACCACAAAAGTTATAGTTAACATCTAATTCGGTTTGTATTTAGCAGTTTCAAACTGACAATAAGAAACAGTTATTAAAATTGGTTTGTTACACATTAAGTAAGGTAAGAAACATCTCTGATAAACAACTTGTTTAGAAACCGAAATCAAATCGATGAAACATACCTGATGCCGATGAAACAACCCTGAATCAGATAGCAAACGAAATTCTAAAAATAACATGTATCCAAATCGCTTTTCTTGTTAATATCTACTTGAAAATTATGATGATAATTCGATACTTTCAAATTAGTAACAAAACAAATACCTGAAAATTAAGAACCCATACATCCTGCATATCGATGATGACTTGATTTTATTTGATTTCAAATCCAACTAATGTGTATCAAAAGATGAGTCTGCCTGTTGATGTTTTGATTTGGATCGTGATTCTTCCTCTTTTTAACCCAATTCGATTTGCATCTGCCTAGACATATTATACAGCAGATAATTTCGCCAATTAGTTTTTTACTATAAACGATTTTGAGTGTGATAGTGTTGTTTGTTGATTAGGGTTCATAAGAGGCGCCGTAGGAGAAGAACGATGGGCGAATTGTACTGCGTATTTTTTTCTTATTAGAGATGTCAACGTGGATTAATTAGTGATAATTGTAATTAACTAAGTAATTTACACCTCAGCAATCCTCATTAAGATATAATTAGGGAATGACACATAGGATGAATCTTCATAATCTTCATGATTTATAAGATGTAATAGATAGATAGATAGATAGATATACATTTATATACATTTACAAGGTTTTTAGCCCGTGCGATGCATGGATATTTAAAAACTCAATTAAAAGATTAATCGTAAAATTTATACATAAACGTACAAAGAAAAATGAAAACATAAAACATAAACGTAAAATGTAAAACGTATATGTAAACGTAAACCATAATACGTAAACGTCAATGTGAATCGAAATTGTAAAATGTAGACGTAAAGCGTAAAATGTAGACTTAAAACGTAAATAATAGACGTAAAGCGTAAAACGTAGAAGCAAATGTAGGTGAAAAAAGTAAAACGCAGACGAAAAATTGAAAAGCAAAACGCAAACCTATTTCGACATGTGACCAACATGTACAAATCGTTTGCCTGGTATGTCAACTGGTTTGATTCGTCGAATTAAAATACTAATGTCTAATCTCAAAAAGTAGGAGTTTATTTGAAATAAAACGTATTGTAAATAGTAACTGGATAAAAATACACATTTTTAGTTTATCTTATTTTGAATAAAATGGTAAAAATATATATTTTAATTACATATTGTGGCATAATTAAACTTTCCTTAAATAAGTTAAAGGAAAGTATGGAATGCTTAATTTTAAAATATTATTTTTCTTTAAATATATCTAAAAACCCACCAAATATAAGTAAAAAAACTTTCCAAATATAACCAATTAAAAAGACTTTTTCTACTAAATTGACACAAAAAAAAAGTCAACGAAGGATGCTACATAAGATTTTTATAATCTTGTTTTATATAATGTATAGATAGATAGATAGATTTTACCATTTATCCCAAATATAAATATAAATATAAATATAATATAAATAATAGTTCAATTAATAAATAAAAATAAAAAATAGTTGTTAAATAAAAGGTTAAATTAATAGTGTATGACAAAAAAGAAAATGGTGCATATCAAGGTTGAAATAATTGTGTTGGAACTCACCGGTGACTTTAAACGAAATTCAAGTCAAGAACTTCGAGTGAATCACAAAGATGTGCAAATATAAGATCGTCGATTGGCACAATTGGGTGAACAATCCACAAAACTTTTGCTACTTAAATTTGTGTAAATTAGTTAGGTTACTAGCTTGACATCCTAACTAATTGTATGTTGCAAATCAAACAATCCGATGCTATCTCGTTGGGTTTTTTGAGGCTGTACAGCAAATTATTGTGCAGCTTCGTCTTGTACATTCGTGGTTGTTATTTATAATATTCCTTCTATCGTCTTTTAAAAAAAGAAATAATTGTGTTGATAATGTATGGTGAAAAATATAATGATGCACATATCATTTTCAATTTTATACGGAGTAATGTTATTAATTATGTTCATAAAAAATCGCAAGTTGATGTGTTATTATCACCGTTGGTAACATTTTATCACTATTTCTTTATATCTCTTTTATATTATTAGTGACACCTCGTTCTCAGATTGAATAATGAGATCGATGTATTATGGTGGAAGAATTGTCCTCATCAAATCTGTCCTTAATAGTCTACCGTTGTACTACTTCTCCATCTACCATGCCCCGTCTTGTGTGCTTAAATATCCCGAGTGTGTAAGAAGAATTTTTTTTGGGGGAGGGGGACACTTCGGGTTCTAAGATGTCTTGGGTCAAATGGGATCACACCCTTTCTAAATATGGGAGGGAGGGTTAAATATCGGGTCACTTAAAAGCAAAAATTTAGCCTTACTTGGCAAGTGGTGGTGGATGTTTAATACCGAAGCCGATTCCAATTGTCTATGGGTTAAACTTATTCAAAACATATATGGAATTGACGGTGGCCTACGGGAGGGGGATGGGCTTGCTCATATCCCGACTGTAGTAATTTGGAATAACATTATTCTTGCAGGTTTTCATATTGATGAATTGCAGATTCCGTTCAGATTCTCCTTCAAGAAAGCAATAGGTGATGGCAGGTCTACATTTTTTTTGGCGTGAATATTGGTGCGGGTCTGACAAATTATGTAACTTATTCCTTAGATTATTCAGGCTTGAGACAGTACCGAACGCATCAAATAGAGACAGAGTGACGGATCTTCAAGCTAATGAGCTGCAGTTTTCGTGGGCCTGGGGCTAGAGAATTAATGGGCCGTAACAGAGGTGAGCTGCAGTCCCTTATTGAGACTGTTTCTGTGGCGGCAGCATGGTTCCAGCATAAGAATGTAACGAGGGATGAGTGGAGGTGGGAGCTTGCATCTAATGGACAATTCATGGTCAAGAAACTTGCTTCAATGATAGACGAAAAGCTGCTACAGTCCACAGGTGTGGTTCCCTTCGAAACTTTGAGAAATAATATGGTTCCTAAAAAGATCGAGGTATTGGTGTGGCGACTATTAAAGAAAAGACTTCCCGTTCGTGTTGAGTTAGACAAACGCGACATTGATCTACATAGTGTTAGGTGTCCCATTTGTGATGACAATATTGAGACGGTGGAGCACACTTTTTTGCTATGTAAATATGCTACAGATGTTCGGTCTCGGGTCTACAAATGGTGGAGGTTAGATAATGGGGTTAATCCTAGTTTTTGTGAATTATGTCGTGGTAAAACGCATCATGGTACTCCATCTTCGATTGGTTTTAAAGTGTGGCAAGCCGTTCAATGGGTGTGCGTCTATATGATATGGAGGAATCGTAACATGACGGTCTTTCAAAGCAAAAGATTCAACGAAATCCAAGTTAAATCATTTGAATGGATATCGCAGCGCATCAAAGGAAGGAAATTAGATTGGCTAGTATGGTTAACTAACCCCTCTGTACATCTGGATCTAGTTTAGTTTATTTTAGGGTCCAACCTTTGCACTCCATCGAGTTATTTCAGTTTTTCATTCGTGTATGGGGTTGTCTTTGAAGCCCCGATTGTATCATACGTTGTATTATTCGTGAATGATTAATAAAACTCGCTTTTAAAAAAAAGTTATATAAGTTATACAGTTATGTGACAACCCAAAAATTTTCGACCAAATTTAAATTTAAAATTTATATGATTTTGACCGACGATTCACGAACAAATATTTGTAACTAGACATGAATAAAAATATATATAAATATATATTTTATAATGTGATAAAAATATAATAATAACTTAGTCATAAAACGTTTAGATTTAAAATAATATTATTATATATATATATTAGGACGATGATTTTAGGAAGTAAATGACCATAACACTCAAAAGTATAAGTTATATTTTAATTAGTATACTCATTGGTGAAATAAGTCTAATTATTGATAAAGTTACACGCCGCGAAACGTAAAGTACTAGTTTTCTCAGCGTACGAGAATGCGTTCGAGAAACCGGAACCGGTACGTAAGTCGAGAGTCAACGTACAACACATCGGTGTAAAAATTACAAATCAACTATGCAAGAGAATATAATATAATATTTAATTAATTCTAAAGATTAAATATATTATATATTAAATAATATATTTATTATAAACATATGTGTCGGCAAGAAAATGTTTACGAATGTTAGCTGGCCATTTGATCCATGCGAACGCATGGAGATATCATTGGACACTCATGCGATCGCATGAGTGTCGGTTCCAGACAAGGTTCTATAAAAGCTCGATTTTTGGTTCCAGTCTATCTATCTATCTATCTTGATCTCTTTCTCTTTATATATATAATTATATTATTAATATTATTAATATTATTAATAATAAGATTATGAATATTAATCTTATTAATATTAGTATTCGTATTAGTAGGTAATGTTATTATTAATACTATACATAAAATACTACGACGGGGTTATGAGCGAGTTATTTCAAGACGAATTTTTCGAGTAGTATAGAGCTAAGGAAACTATGAGCTATAGCTATGGAGGTTATGGGTAATGTTCGTGGGTATTGTTAGCAAGTCAAACTTAGTGTTTATCATCTCCGTTACATCTACGTACTTCCCTGCAATATTGAATCACAATATTGATAGGTGAGCATTCATATCTTATCTTTTATATATTAATAGTGTATCCATGTCTAGTACTCGAGTATATATGTTTATACATGCTTGTATGCTTTAATTTTATCGTTAGATAGTTTATGATGAATCACGAATTTGATACATATGTTATTGATAAAAGGTATATGATATGCATGTCGTTGGAAAGCTGTCGAAAAATTAATAACTTTTCATTTAGAAATCGTGTGATTTCGATAAACGGATTAAAAGATATGGTCAACTGAATTATGTTTGACATTAATTGAAATTGTGTTTGAAACTGTAAATTAATATTTAAACAACTTGTCTATGAGATTGATAAATTGGATTTTTAGATATTACTAATCGAGTAAATGAATTTTAATATAAGGTACATTTCGTTTTGTTGAACAATTGTCAAAGTTGATTGTCTTATCATGTTTTAAAGCTTTATAAACATTATAATATGATTTTACAAGTATTGAAAAACTATGTGAAATAATAAAATATTTTCAATTGCCATGATAATTCAAATATAATATAGCTCCTGAAATAAATAATATTTTGAGTTTGATAAACTATAAATTCGTTCAATTATCAAGACTTATACTATGTTAATAAACATGTATAGATTTAAAGATCATATTGGGTCAGATTGACTTTTGAGATAACTTTTGTTAACTTTTTCATGTCGATCTCGAGCATTAGGATTGTGATACACTATGACCTGGCCTAGCTTGTTAGACATGTATTGACCAACATATGTTCTCTAGGTTGAGATCTACGGTTATTTTGCATTCCGAGTTTCGGTCACATTTCAGTAAATGACCTTATGTGCTGCTAAGGTGAGTTTCATTTGCTCCCTTTTTAATTGCTTTTGCAATCTATATTTTTGGGCTGAGAATACATGCACTTTATTTTAAACGCAATGGATACAAGTACATACTTAATTCTACACTGAGTTTGAACCGAAAATCCCTTAGCTTTGGTAACTAGTAGCTGCCGGTTATAAGAACTGGTGGACGCGAATAGTGGTATATGGATCCATAGGGCTTGACATCCCCGTCTGTTCCAGGTATAGAAACCCTAGCCTG
Source organism: Rutidosis leptorrhynchoides (assembly GCF_046630445.1). Classification (NCBI taxonomy): domain Eukaryota; kingdom Viridiplantae; phylum Streptophyta; class Magnoliopsida; order Asterales; family Asteraceae; genus Rutidosis; species Rutidosis leptorrhynchoides. Next base: position 561,742,974 of record NC_092333.1, read on the forward strand.
AACTATAAAATAGATGTATACTATTTGAGTTTAATACACGTTGGTTTGCGTGTATTGTACATGTTGGTTGCATGTATGTTAAAACAGGGGTACTTATTATATAGACGTTAAAATTTAGTTACCAGGGTGCTCAATCTTGTAGAATATTTTGATAAACGTTTCTGGATGAAACAACTGAAATCTTGTGATCCACCTTTATATACAGATTATGCGAAACATTAAAACTATTAACTCACCAACCTTTGTGTTGACACTTTCAAGCATGTTTATTCTCAGGTTCCTAGAAGTCTTCCGCTGTTTGCTTATATGTTATACAAGCTATGTGCATGGAGTCATACATGCTTTATTCGAGAAAACGTTGTATTCACAAAACCATCACCATGTATCTTATTCTGACTGCATTGTCAACGGAAGTATTATTGTAAACCATTATTTACGGTGATTGTCTATATGTAGAAATCATCAGATGTCGAAAACCTTGGATTTAAATATTCATTTACCTTTTCAAAAGAATGCAATGTTTATAAAACGTATCATATAGAGGTCAAATACCTCGCAATGAAATCAATGAATGACGTATTCGTCCATGTGGATTTGGAAGGATCGTCACAGTTGGCATCAGAGCTTGAGGTCATAGGGAACCAGAATTTGAATTAGTGTGTTTAACTGGTAATTGTTAGGATGCATTAGTGAGTCTGGACTATGACCGTATCTGTTTTTACCGAGTTTTACTTATCATTTATTGTCAGAAATTACCTGCTTATCATTCTTAAGTCTAGACACGTTTGCCTGCAGTTATTGCATGAATAGTGTATAGACAAAACTCATATCTTAGCGTATCTGCTAATTCATATCTTAGCGTATCTGTTACTGTAAACTTTTCCTGACATCTTCCGAAAATTTCTCCGTAATTTATGGGATTTTGGTATTATATATACATATGTAAATTATGTATCGGAGAATACCAAACTAAATCCTATAATCTATCTCATATCAAAAATCAATTCCCTGATTATACAAGATGGATCACGTATCTAGTTCAAATTCCTTAGATTCCGACAACTATTCCGATATGAATTTTCATTCGAGCTCCGAGAGCAGTGTGACCGGAATGGATCAACCAATTAGCCATCATTTATTCTGGATGAATTGGAGATGGGTTCGTAGTTTACTTAATCATTGGAGACAAGAAGAAGGTGATCCCTTCCATCCACCACATTGCCCTCTTGGCGAAGAACCTGAAGCACTTACCGGCGAACCTGTTCGTAATACCATTTTCTCTCTCATCTTCAGAGTATCTCGTCATGATTATATACTATCTCACATTCTATATCTCATTCAACACTCGTCCGAACCGCCAATCATCCCGGTGTAGTAGAGGAAGTCAACGAGCTTCGCGCTCGGGTAGTGACTTTAGAGAATATGGTACAAAGGTTACAAGCACCATCAGCATCACCGGCATCAACAGTACCACCATCATCACCACCAACAGTATCATTACCACCACCAACAACAACATCCGCATCTGTAAGACCCCAATATTTATGGCACACAGAGTTTTAAATGATGTACGTATAGTGGATGAAGCTTAGTGTAAAAGTTAAAAGGTCAGAATCTGCCCAGACATGGGTACGCGCTGCGCACCATAAGGTGTGCGCGCCGCGCACATGCCCAGCGACAGAATTCTGCCTTTTTCTATTTTAAGTTTAATGAGGGGCTTTTTGGTCTTTTCACTTGAGGCTGGATCTCAGGCCTTATCAGCTAGTTTGGATCCACTTTTGGATCAATTTTCACATCCATTCATCACTCTCAAGTATCTTAGAGAGAGAGAGAGAGGGAGAATTCTAGTGAGAGAATTGGGGTTTTGGAGAGGAAGGAGCTTGAATTGATCAAAGTCTCGGGTTTTAAAGTTGTTCACCCCGTTCCTAGCTTCGTTTTGGTTGTTGTGGTAAGTTCTAACTCCTAATTTCATTGTTTGATTTTGATATTCAAGTTAGGGTTTGAACTTAAATTGTTGATAAACCTATTTAAACTCATGAAGTGAGTTTAGTGTTGCTTGTAATCGGGTTTATTGTTATTGTTGGTGGATTTTGGGTTGGTGAACAAATTGGTTATGATTAGGACTTGTAATTGGGTTTAATCACTAGGTTTAGTGATTATGGAAGTATTGGAACCCTTTTTGTGTGTTTGAAAGACTAATTTTGGAATTGAGTCAAAATTATGGTTTTTGGGTGATTTTGAGATTGATAAGTGTTTAACACTTAAGATAGGGTTCATTGGCATATTAGAACCATGTTCACTTGTGATTAGTGATTATTGGTTAGTTTGGACGCGTTTTGTGTTTATGAGTGCAATTGGTCGAATTTGCACTAAGTGTCGAATTGAGTTGGTTGTAAATCCACTCTAAGTGTGTTGTTGTAATTGTGATAAAGGAATAGGTACTTTCCATTGACGAGTTGCGGATTACTTGGAAGCATTCATCAAGACGACAAGGTGAGTGTTAATATCCTATGTGCATATGTATGTGTAGGATGGGTGCGGGTCGGGTGAAGTGGTTCTCGGTTATAGAGCTCACTTCACATATGGGTGGATTTTATGGACTTGTGTAATAGGTCCAATTGGCACGGTTGTGCGTTTTGGTTGACCACCATTGGCGAGTTGCACACTTGTGTGTACGATATCATATGGATTGTGATTTGGAGTTATAACCCTGACGGCGTGGGTTATGGAGTGGGAAATGAATATCGGTTTGCTCGTATTCATAATATTTTGGGTAGTGAATCTCGGGTAGTGCGGATTCATGATGACTTGGGTTGTTCGGTCATCTTATGATGAGGTAGTGAATCTCGGGTTGTGCGAATTCACTAAGGCTCGGGTAGTTCGGCCAACCTCGGTTGTTGAATTGGCGAAGAAGTGAATATCGGGTTGTGCGAATTCACTAAGGCTCAGGTTGTTCGGCCAATCTTCATTGTGGTATCTGGTATTCGGTAATGGGTTAAGGGGTTAACCTTATTCGTTTATATATCGTTATATATATATATATATATATATATATATATATATATATATATATATATATATATATATATATATATATATATATATATATATATTGTTGTATTGTTGTGATGTAGCTAACCCTCCGGGTGTAGCTATTTGGCGTTGTTCACATCGTCGTTGGTGAACTTATATTTGTTGATGTATTTTAGCTTGTTGCTTAGTGATCGTACGGTATGCTTAGATTAGCTTGCCTTTATGTTTGGATGCTCCGGTATGCGGTATTTGATTATTTGTGTGGCGTGTCCATTTTATGCATATATATGTATGTAGTATATTTTCACTCACTAAGCGTTAGCTTACCCTCTCGTTGTTTACATTTTTATAGATTTGCTTGGAGACGGTGGCTCGGGTAAGCGTGGGGACTAGTGGATTCGCATACTTGCTTTAGAAGATCTTGCTTTTGGATTGATTAGGATTGGGTAGCGTATCCCCAATCGCCATGCTCGGTCTTTATTTTGTGTTAAAAATCATGTAGTTGAAAACTTGTATTTTGTACGAAAGTCGTAAAACGGCCGATGTGGGCCTGGTCTCGTAAAACTCATTTTATTATTGGAACGTGTTAGTTTTAACTAATATAAAATGTTGTGAAAAGCATTTGGTCTAAATGTGTCAGGAAGTCGAAGATCTTTTCGCGTGAAACGGAATTTTTGGACAGCGGGCTGCCAGGCCCTGTGCGCGGTGCGCACACCCCATCTGGTCAGCCCAGGTTAAAAAAAAAAATTATGTTTCGTTTTTGGTTGGTTAACGGGTTGGGTTGTTACAAGTGGTATCAGAGCATGGTCTAAGGGATTTAGGTGACTTGAGATAGGTGCCTAGACTTAGACTTTTGTGTGTGCTTAATTTGTTGCGGGACTTGTAGGATTACGGGTCGGAATGGGTTATAGTTAGTGCCTTGTTTGTAGGTGGACTAGCATTTATATTAGTAATGCGGATATTATTAATATATTATTGTGTTGTGGTGTAATTCTCGCGTGTGTTTATATCGCGTAGAATTTTGTTTGTGTTTGTTTATATCATCGAGCGAAGCGATCGTTGTACTAACGAGTTGATATGGCGTGTGTGCGTAATAAGGACTTGCAAACCTTATTACGGGTGCAAATCGTGTCTAGCAAGTGATGTACGACGAGTGTTTAGCAAGATGGGGCGGTATTGTGTGTGTGCTTTATACGTTCGTGATCTAATCGCTTTGCATTCCTTAGAATGGCGATGGGAAACGGGATCGAGACGAACGATTTGGAGTTTAACGCTAGAGTTGCGGCCGCAGTTTTAGAGCAAATGGGTGCGTTGGAAGAAAGAATGGATAGGAGGTATTCCGAATTTCAGAGTAGCAGTGAAATGGAGCGTTGTCTTAAGAGCTTCATGAGGACTAAACCTCCGATATACGATGGGAAACCGGATCCCTTGGTAAGCACCACTTGGATCTCGGATGTCGAAGGGTGTTTTCGCAAGATTGAATGTCCTCCCGAGAAGAGGACAAGGCTCGCTACTAGCTTGTTGCGGGGTAGAGCAAAGGATTGGTTGGATGGTAAGATTGATCTTGTCGGTGGTGAACTGTTTATGGCGTTATCATTGGACGAGTTTAAGAGGAAATTCTTCGAGGAGTTCCGGTTACATTGTGCTTAGGCTACCGGAGAGAAACCCTTAGGTACATAAGTGACTGGGTGAAATTTGACAACCTAAAGCAATTGGATGATTGCGAGAGTATGGTTTGTGTAATCGTGGTACACTTTTCGTTCAAGTGTTTAAGGATTGGTTAAAATCCTTCGTATGCTCAAGGTTTGGAGCAAGATATGGTAATGGGTCGTGTGAACCCAATTGTTGGTAAAGTCTACCTTTGGTAGCATTGTATGGTTGTACGAGAGGCGGTTATGGAACGTAGTTCCAAGTGGGGGAGTTACACTCCCGCCGAGGAAGTTTTAGTGTGAGACTTCGGATAATGCTTTTGGTAGATCCGGAAGTTTGCGTTGGGACCTAGTTTTGGTAGATTTGTGGTAGAGTACAATTTCGGTTAAATTGTACTTATGATTTTGGGATATAAATTATCACCGAGGTGATAATGTGGTAATCTCGTTGAGAGATAATGGGCGTGTTTAGCGAGCAAGGTGAAATCCCTCGGCTAAGGGATGTGCGTGGTGGATTCTCTTGTAGAGAATTATTGTTTTGTGCCTATGTTCAATATAGGTGGTTCTCGCTCGATTGTGTGGATGGTTAGTGGTATCCGTTAGGGTTCACTATAGTGTAGCAGAGCGCAATGTTGCACTACACGTTGTTTTAGGCCAAAAGTGCGTATGAGATTGGTGAAGCATGACCTTCGGGGTCCGCTGACTTCATCATGGTATTGTTGATTGGTGGAGCATGACCTTCGGGGTCCGCTGACTTCATCATGGTATTGTTGATTGGTGGAGCATGACCTTCGGGGTCCGCTGACTTCATCATGGGTTTAGTGTTATATCGGTATGGTATAACGTTATCGGAATGGGAGTACCATTCACGTGTTGTGTTGTGGGACGTGAATATCGGGTTGTTCGTATTCACAATAATTCGGGTAGTACGATTGTCCCTGTTGGTTGGACTCATAGTTTGAGGTAGTGAATGTCGGGTAGTTCGGATTCACTAAGGCTCGGGTTGTACGGCCATCCTCGGTTATACTATGTGGCGGAGGTAGTGAATATCGGTTTGCGCATATTCACAATGAATCGGGTTGTGCGGTCATTTCGTTGTGGGATATATGGATTGGGTTGGTGAATTTCGGGTTGTGCGAATTCACTAAGGTTCGGGTTGTTTCGACCATCCTCCATATGTGTTTAGGCTCGGGTTGTTTCGGCCATGTTGTGTTGTGTGATCTATCGGTTGTTTTATACACCGATGGTGGGGTCGTAATTACCATGTGGTGTGATCTATCGGTTGTTTTATACGCCGATGGTGGGGTCGTGAGGACCATGTTGTGAGATCAGTGATGCGATAGCCGTGTTTCGCTCACATGTTGCTACAGGTGTGATGATAGTTGATTTTGCACACCTTGGGTTTAGCGTTGCCTTAGTCGTTTCGGGCGCTATCAGTTTTAGTCGTTGTTATGATGTTACGGTAGTTGCATATTGGTCGTGTTGCGCACTACAAGGGATGTTTCGTGATTGGTGTTATCCTTAAGGTTTCGTTTGGTTCGGTCTTCATCGTTTCGGGTTGTTGACCTAAGATTGAGACTTGGTTGCTTTTAGCCTTGTACTCGGTAAGGGTATGCTAAGGGATTGATATCTCGGTAAGAGACTGGATGAGTTTTTCCGATATGAGGGAATGAGCAAGTGTTAGTGCTCGGATTTGCGGATTTGATAAATCGCGGGTGACGATTTAGTTGTTAAAGGCGATTCATTGGGAAGAATTGCTTAGGAAAGTCGGATTGGGACTTATGTTTGAGGACCGTGGAGTGTGGTTCGTTTGGTTAAGTAATGAGGATCACGAGGACGTGATCGATTCTAAGTGGGGAAGAGTTGTAAGACCCCAATATTTATGGCACACAGAGTTTTAAATGATGTACGTATAGTGGATGAAGCTTAGTGTAAAAGTTAAAAGGTCAGAATCTGCCCAGACATGGGTGCGCGCCGCGCACCATAAGGTGTGCGCGTCGCGCACATGCCCAGCGACAGAATTCTGCTTTTTTCTATTTTAAGTTTAATGAGGGGCTTTTTGGTCTTTTCACTTGAGGCCGGATCTCAGGCCTTATCAGCTGGTTTGGATCCACATTTGGATCATTGATGTGTGCGAGGTGTACTAGGAAATAGTATTATTTTTGTAACGAAATACTATTAAATATGATACAATTTTACACAAGATATTTATTTATTTATAGAATGGATATACCTAAACCTTGCTACAACACTTATAGGCAGTGTACCTAATCGTGCAGTAGTGTAGTTTTTAGTAAGTCCGGTTCGTTCCACAGGGATACACTTAAACAAGCTTAACGCTATATTAGTTTTAATTTATAAAAAAACATATATATATATATATATATATATATATATATATATATATATATATATATATATATATATATATATATATATATATATATATATATATATATATATATATATATATATAAGTAATATTATTATTATAAAAAGGGGTTTTTACCATTTAATGACCAGTTTGTCGATTTTAAAACTTTTAGTCACAGTTAAAACCTAATGTAAAATATTAAAAATAAATACAACTTAATTTAAAGCGTAAAGTAAATAACAATAATGAAATTGCGATAAATAAAAGTGCGATAAAATAAAATTGCGATAATTAAAGAGTACGATAATTAAAAGTGCAATTAAATACAAAGACAATAAATAAAAGTGCGATAATTAGAAGTGCAATTAAATATGAAAATAAAAGAATTATGCTTATTTAAACTTCCGTAATCATGATGTTTGACGTGCTGATTTTAGTTTATTCCCATGGGTTAATTGTCCTTTGTCCTGGATTATTTAATATGCCCGTCTGGTTTTTGTCCATAACAGTCCATCAGTCATAAATATAAAGTGCGAGTGTCCTCGTCAAATTATCCTTATATCCGAAGTCAAATATTCCAACTAATTGGGGATTCGAATTGTAACAAGGTTTTAATACTTTGTTTAATAAATACACCAGGTTATCGACTGCGTGTAAACCAAGGTTTTACTACTTTGTTAACAATTACACCAATTACCCTTGAATGTAATCCACCCCTGTTTCAACAAGTCTATTAACTATTAATCCAGTTTCGTGTCCTGTAAAATGAACAATTATTGGTATTTATAGATATCCCGCCCACCGTACCCAGTCAAGCGTATGTGGTTATATATAAATACGTAAAATTATAAGTCTATATATTAATTTAACGAGGTATCGTTTAGTTAATATAAAACTCATTAATAGCCCATAATCTAATTTCCACAAGTGTCATTCTTTTATCCAAACCCCAATTATGGTACAAAGCCCAATTACCCAATCTTAATAATTTAGCCCAACATCATGATTATTTAGGTATTAAATAAGCATAATAATAACTTAGCTACGAGACATTAATTTAAAAATAACATTAACCATAACTTACAGTGATTAAAAATAGCATAGCGTTACACGGACAGAATTTCGACTTACACCCTTACAACATTCGCTATCATATCCTTATCATTAGAATTTAAAATTAAAATTAAAATATAATATATATATATATATATATATATATATATATATATATATATATATATATATATATATATATATGTTTACGTTGATAGAAGGAAAGAAAAAGATGTGTAAATTTTGTCCAAAACTCGTGAACTTTATAGGACCAGGCCTGGATTTCAGGGCCATGCGATCGCATGGCTTTTGTGCCTCCAGGCCATGCGATCGCATGGTGGTAGGTAACAGCTCACAATTCTTTGTTTTCTTGTTTGTCGACGTTTTATATATAATATAATATATATATTAATTTTAAGAATTAATTATATATTATATTATATTCATGTGCATAGTTGACTCATAATTTTTAGTCCGTTGAGTCGAGCGTTGAGAGTTGACTTTGGTCCCGGTTCCGGATTTTCAAACGTCCTTGCGTACAATTTAATATCTCGTACTTTGCGTTTTGCGTCTTGTACTCTTGTAATTTCGAGACGTTTCTCATCAATAATTGGAACCACTTTGATTGTATTTTGTACTTTTGAGCTTTTTGGTCGTTTGCGTCTTCAATTCGTCGAATCTGTCTTTTGTCTTCACCTTTTATTATTTAAACGAATATCACTTGTAAATAGAATAATTGCAACTAAAAGCTTGTCTTTCTTGAGGGATAATGCTATGAAAGTTGATTGTCTTATCATGTTTTAAAGCTTTATAAACATTATAATCTTATTTTACAAGTATTGAAAAACTATGTGAAATAATAAAATATTTTCGATTGCCATGATAATTCAAATATAATATAGCTCCTGAAATAAATATTATTTTGAGTTTGATAAACTATAAATTCGTTCAATTATCAAGACTTATACTATGTTAATAAATATGTATAGATTTAAAGATCATATTGGGTCAGATTGACTTTTGAGATAACTTTTGTTAACTTTTGCATGTCGATCTCGAGCATTAGGATTGTGATACACTATGACCTGACCTAGCTTGTTAGACGTGTATTGACCAACATATGTTCTCTAGGTTGAGATCTACGGTTATTTTGCATTCCGAGTTTCGGTCACATTTCAGCAAATGACCTTATGTGCTGCTAAGGTGAGTTTTATTTGCACCCTTTTTAATTGCTTTTGCAATCTATATTTTTGGGCTGAGAATACATGCACTTTATTTTAAACGCAATGGATACAAGTACATACTTAATTCTACGCTGAGTTTGAACCGAAAATTCCTTAGCTTTGGTAACTAGTAGCTGCCGGTTATAAGAACCGGTGGACGGAATAGTGGTATATGGATCCATAGGGCTTGACATCCCCGTCTGTTCCAGGTATAGAAACCCTAGCCTGAACTATAAAACAGACGTATACTATTTGATTTTAATACACATTGGTTTGCGTGTATTGTACATGTTGGTTGCATGTATGTTAAAACAGGGGTACTTATTATATAGACGTTAAAGTTTAGTTACCAGGGTGCTCAATATTGTAGAATATTTTGATAAACGATTCTGGATGAAACAACTGAAATCTTGTGATCCACCTTTATATACAGATTATGCGAAACATTAAAACTATGAACTCACCAACCTTTGTGTTGACACTTTCAAGCATGTTTATTCTCAGGTTTCTAAAAGTCTTAAGCTGTTTGCTTATATGTTATACAAGCTATGTGCATGGAGTCATACATGCTTTATTCGAGAAAACGTTGCATTCACAAAACCATCACCATGTATCTTATTCTGACTGCATTGTCAACGGAAGTATTATTGTAAACCATTATTTACGGTGATTGTCTATATGTAGAAATCATCAGATGTCGAAAACCTTGGATTTAAATATTCATTTACCTTTTCAAAAGAATGCAATGTTTATAAAACGTATCATATAGAGGTCAAATACCTCGCAATGAAATCAATGAATGACGTATTCGTCCATATGAATTTGGAAGGATCGTCACAAGTTAAATTGTTGTTCTTTAATACTCCAGGATTTTATGTACAAAATATAAATTACTACTCCATATTTACTACTATTAGTTAACATAGATTGAAAGGTAACTATTAATTTTTTATCTTTATATTTTTATTTTTTAATATCTAGTCATTTTTTGTTTCTTTTTTTATTTTTCTTTAATCTATAAAATTTTAAATAATTCATATTATGAGTAGAGAGTTTTTGAATACACTAAAGAGTGTATGAGTTAATTTATACTTTCAATATAATACGTCAATTAATTTACTAAAAATTATATGACAAATTAAATATGCATTTAATTATATATCTTAATGTTAAATTGAATATAAAAAGTGTATGATAGTAACAATCTTTTACATTACGGAGTAAAAATAATTAATTAACTATAATTAAGAGTTAATGTGACAATTTGAGAAAAATATATATAAAGTTTTGAACTTGGTCTATAAAGATGGTCTATGAGATGCTCCATATAGCATACTTTGTAAATATAATCCTAAAGATCAAGTTTTTTATTACCTTATGTCACACATTAAACATATCGCAAATACTTCTCGCAACAACGCACGAGTTTAATCTTACTTGTTACTAACAAAAGTCATTCTTAGCAAGTTGTTAAGATAATACTCCGTAATAATTATTTTAAATTTGTTTCCCTACATAGAGCACTTATATCCTTTATGTTTAAAAATAAAAATGTAATTAATAATAGCATTCAATATTTAATTGAGGACTGCCTGACCTGCCGATCTTCCTGCAATTCAATTCCTTAATGAAATCAACTACCTATATAATAATTTTAATAATTTAATATAATTAAAATAAATATATTTTGAACTCATCATGTATATGGAGGGGTTGAAAATTGCATAATATAGAATATATACAAAATTGATTTTGAAATCTTGAAGTTTATACAATGACTAACATTTTACAATGTTTATATAAGCTGTATTAACCATCTAATAAAAAAAGATATCAAGCAACACATATATAAAAAAATATTACTACGTAGATTGTATTGGTAAAAGTAAACTAAAAAAAAAAATGCTAAATATTTCGATATATTTTTTATACATTTACATACATGTATAATAAACAACCCAAACTAACCATATCGTATCGATGGTTCTGTTCCCCTTTTTATGCGGTTTTTTTTTACGCTAAAAACGTGGAGTCCATTATGCACACTAGGTACTAACCACGTGCTTCCAACCATACCCATAGCAACGCGTTTTTTATTCTGTAAATACATAACGCTACATTAAATATGAATATGCAACCCGAAAAGTCCCGCCGCACCGCGCGGGCCAGAATTTTCCTAGTTTTCTACTTTGCGGACATAGCTCAACGGTTCACCCCATGTACTTTGTGTCATGGGATAGGGAGAGGTCATGGGTTCGATCCTTAAGGATGACATGATTTTCTTTAAAACAATTGAACACCAATAGTGGTGGTATAATATTGATCCTATAGGGAGATTTTACCGGATTCGTTTACGGACCTCTACTCAGGAACACTGCCTGCATTAATGTGTTCCCGGGTACATTCGATCGGGTTCAGGTTTCCGCCCGAACGTGTGTGATACGTGCAAATGATGAGGGTCGTTGAAATAAATGATCTACTGATGCCAAAAAAATCGTCGTTCAAAAAAAAAGATGAAAAAATAAAGGGAGCTGATTCGTACAACACTAATAATTAGTCATACACCACCAAAACTGTTTTACTATATTGTACAGTACAATATTCTAATTCACGTTTGGTGATGTATGGATAATTTTACTGGTGTACGAATAAATACCCAAAAGTAAAAGTAAGGAAGGAAAACAATACAACTAGATTAACATATCATATATAAGAACATATAGCATAAAAAGATTACATAAATCAATAGATGTTTATGTACAACTTTCTTTATAATCAACTTTTATTATATGTGTAAATGATACTAAAATTATTAATTTTATCAATCGAGTAGTTTAATATTACAATTTCATCCAATATATATATATATATATATATATATATATATATATATATATATACTAGTGAAATGACCCGTGGAACCACGGGTTTGGTTAAACGAAACAGTTTAATGATATGTTTTAAGAATTAAGTGAATGTAAATGCTAAAGTTGTTTAGTTTAATAACCTGTAAAACCACGGATTCTGACTAAGAAACTTGTCATTTTTACAGATATATAGAGACATGTATTTTCGCATACTGTAACGTAATTAATATGTAGAAAATTCACCTTTAGTAATACAGTTATACACTATAAGAAATAAATAACTTGATGGAATGCATTCAGTTGAAATTCACAGTATAGTTGTTAAGGAGTACATTTTTTACAGCCATAATTTTATGCTAAATTTCAAAATTACAGTTTGACATTAAGAGTTTAAACTAATTCTCAACATGGACTTCAAATAACTAAAATTAAATTACCATTACAATCCTCAAAGTATAGTTAGTTAAGGATTTCTATTACAATGCTAATTTTTGTTCAATTTGATGCATCTCCATTTGAGCTAATATTTCATGTTATACATCAAAAGAAATCAAAAGAACTCGATATTAGAGAAAGGCTTACCAAATGATATCCAAGAGGGCCTGAGTCACTCCAATAACTTTCACTTTCTTAATTGTTGCACCTATATCAATCAATTACAACAATTCACCACTTAAACCAATTGCACCATAACATACTATAATTGTCTCGAGTTAAGTTACAACACACCACCTACTTTAAGGTTAATAGCTAAAATCAAATAAATATAAAAAAAAATACCTCCTTATTTAATTAGTTTTAACAGTTTATAACTCATGACTGTATAATATACCTCAAGCTTGTAGGCGGTAGCTGTTAACACATTCCATGTTTTAAAGTTCAATCTTTACCGCGTCATTGAAAACACATTATTAATTGAAACTTCAATTCTTAATGTGTAATTGATATTCAACAAAATTCATTAGTTACAACAAAAGAATTACAAACATGAAATAAACATGTGAAATAAGTAAATGGGTCAAAATTATCATATGTGATGAAATATGTACAACCTACACATCTAATAGTGTGTTATAGTACCCCGTCATTCTTTAGCACTAAAAGCTAACAAATATAGACCAAATTTTTATGCTTATGATTGTTAAAATATTAAGGATACAAAACAGCTATTACTTTAACTATGCATACTATTATCACATTTTTCACCGACTGAAACATTATAGTTGATATTTATAATAGAAAACATCACATTGTATATTTAATATCAGCTTAATAAAGAATTCATTCATCATTTCTTAAGTTGCTTTATCTTTTTATAAACTTTTTATGCTCTTTTTATCAGCTACTAAAGAAAAGTGGAATACTGGATAATACAAATTTAAGAGACTATCATTATAAAAAGGCTATGTATTTTACATTAAAAAAAGGAAGAAAGGGAGATCCCACCTTTAGAAATGCAGAAGGTCCTTCTTTCTTTATAATAGTGGTTACACAATGTGAGACACCTCTGTACTGGTTACCCGATCCCTGGAAGGCGTAGATGCACTACATGAAGAAGATGATTCTATGAACGTATTCAGTACAAGACAACAGTTTGTATTTTGCTTAAGCATAATCATAATCAATAATAATGATTTCTCAGCCCCTTGGGCTGGCTAGATTTCAAGTTTAATGAAGTAAATGTTGTGTTGTACCTGAATCATCAATCTAGTCTTTATTACATCTAGAGGTGTTGTGACAGCTCCTGTGATTACACATGTACCAACAAGTAAGATGGCTAAGTAATATTTAATAATTAAGTTTCAAGGAAAAGGTCATCAAGCATACACATTACATATATATATATATATTATATATATAGATACATGATAAATAAATTGTATACTAATTGTAATGATAACAAATGTGTACGACCATTGAAAATAAAAGACAAATGGAAAAGATAGAGACTTCAGTAGTTATAAATTAAAATGACCAGTTACATGCAAAAGCACCAATCGCAGCATTCTCAGGGTCGCTAAGATTTCTTTTCGCATGTAGTAAAAAAGAACAGTTTAAATTTAGACTGTATGTTGCAAATGAAATACGTATAATAAGTTAAAAATGCTTATCCAGCTATCACTATCTCTCTGCTTCAGCTTTCACTATTAAGATGAAAGAATTGAAAAAGATATAATGGCATGTAGAACAAAATTAAACCAAATTCCTGTCCATAAGCATCGACACAACAACAACAACAATACAATATTAGAAAAAAAAAATAAGAATACATGTTCAGTTCCAAAGAAAAAGTCCTGTACATCAATAAAATAAACAAAACCCTAGAAAATAAGCTACTTACATGAATTTCTCTTCAGTTTCTTCTTCATACCATTTAGTTAAAATCGTATCGAATTTGCAATCTACAATTTAGTTCTGAAAAACAAAAGGGTCAATAATTCCTGAAAAAAATCATAAACTTAACGAATCAACAGCGATGATAACGATTAGAGTTTAACGAATCAATCACAAACCCTATTTTTGGGCAAGATCAGCCTTGTATCTAGATGATAAACCTTAATCTCTAACATCTTTTCTCTAAGCGAACACAAAAAGATTATTAATGCATAAAGAAACCATTATTATATCAGAAAAATAATCGATTAGGAATATCAATGTTTAACATTGAATAACACCCAAAATAAAGATCGATATCTTCAAAAAAATAAATGACGAACATATATCGCCAATTACCAAGTAGCCTAATTCTTTATCAAAATTAGATGGTGATGATGTACCTAAGATGTACAGATGTCCACTACACCAAAAATTTAAGAAACTTGTTTCTTGTGTTTTGTCTCCACACGTCGCCTTCAAGAAAATACAATCGAATAAAAACTAAAACATCATCTTAATTATTTTCGGTACAGAGTAGATAAATACATAGAAAAAAGATGAGTATATGAGAAGGTTGTTGATAAGGAAGAAAATATAAACACGGGCAGTGATTTTAAATTAGGGTTACAATATAAACACGGGTGTTTTTGTTTTTTTAAAATTTAATTAATTAATAATTAATATTAATGACATCAGCTAGAGGGTCTAGATTTTTTTCTTTTTTCTTTTTAATTTTTCTTAACAAAGGAAATTGCTTTATTATGATGTAATCATTTTAGATATATATATATATATATATATATATATATATATATATATATATATATATATATATATATATATATATATATATATATATATATATATTATATATATATATACATTAAAACATCTTATTTTTATGATAAAAAGGAACATAAGAAAGGACCTCAGATCCATTGACCCTACAATTTATGACTAATGAACAATAAATATTTCTTTTCTAATTGATTATATAATTAATTAATAATATTATCAATTGAGCAATTTATTATGATAATTTACTACTTATCTGTCGTATAATAAGTGTTCAAGTTACTATTTTTGGTTATTACAAAAAGTTTTTACTTTCTTATTATATCCAATTAGAAGAGACTTTGGTGCATGGATATATTATGTGATTTGTTAAACAAGTATTTAGTAGAAAACTAGGAAAATTTTGGCCCGCGCGGTGCGGCAGGACTTTTCGAGTTGCATATTCATATTTAATATAGCGTTATGTATTTACAGAATAAAAAACGTGTTGCTACGGGTATGGTTGGAAGCACGTGGTTAGTACCTAGTGTGCATAATGGACTCCACGTTTTTAGCGTCGAAAAAACCGCATAAAAAGGGGAACAGAACCATCGATAGTTTGGGTTGTTTATTATACATGTATGTAAATGTATAAAAAATATCTCAAAATATTTAGCATTTTTTGAAAACAGTCCGTTTTGTGCATAGCTTGTTATGTTGTGTTCGTAAAATTATTTCGAGTTGAACGGTGATTTTGAAAAAATTAAATTCGAAGTGAACGGGAAGATGTGGCCTGTTAAAAATTTGGGTGGATTTTGCTTAAGTTTTATTAATTAAATAATAATTTTACGATTTTTACCCCTGGAAATTTGACATGTGTAGCATTGTTTGGGAGGAGTTTGGTAACTTTTTTGTGGGTGTCGTTTGATAAGGGTGGGGAAGTCCAAACGAACAAAATTTGGATCGCTTTTAGTTTATATTTATATGATAAATTCTAAAACTGTGTGTCTAGTCAAAATGTTTTAGTTTTAATTCTGATTATTAGTTTTGTATATTTGTTTAGTTAACCATTATTATATTTTGATATACGATGTTTTATGAGGCTATTATATTACTATTACTATTACTATTACTAGTATACCTACATATCTAAATGACATAGTGGAAGTGAATAGTACCTAAGGATATTTTCGACTTTTCACTTTTTTTTATTACTATTTAATTTTCACTTCATCAACAAAGACTTCCAAACTTTTTTCAAAAATTCAAAATGACCCCCAAACAGGGGGTAGAGTGTCAAATGACCAATTTCATAAAAAATCTTAAATAAACTCCCCCAAATCTTCTACGGGTCATATCTTCTCGCTCGCAACGAATTAAATTTTTCCGACACCATCGTTAAACTCGAAATAATTTTAGGAACACAATGTCACTAACTATAGACGCTTTTTTAAAAAACACTAAATATTTGGGGTACTTTTCATACACGTTGATTTTGCGTTAAATTTTTAAAAGTCAATTCCATAGCGAAACGCGGAGATGTACACATATTGTTAATTTAACATAACATTTAAATTTTTCATGAGCTATACCTTTTAGTTCGACTCGAGTTGCGCTTCAACGACATCATCGTTGGCCACCAAATAATTTTACAAACTAAACGCAATAAAATACATTGAAAACCAAACCCCGGCGCGAAGCGAGGGTTCGAAACCTAGTTACTATCTAATTGATAAAAATGATGAATAGTAATTATAGGCATTTTCGTCATTTTACATTTTTTTTCTTTCTAAAATTCTAATTAAATTTCACTACACCAACAAAGACCCCATAATTTTTTCAAATATTCAAATCGACCCTCCAAACATGGGGATAAAGTGTCAAATAACCATTTTTATAAAAAAATCTTAAATAAACTCCACCCAAATATTCAACGGATAATATCTTCTCGCTCGCAACGAGTTAAATTTTTCCGACACCATAGTTAAACTCGAAATAATTTTAGGAACACAATGTTACTACCTATACGCAAAACGGACACTTTTCAAAAAATGCTAAAAAATTGGGGTACTTTTCATACACGTTGATTTTGCGTTAAATTTTTAAAAGTCGATAATTACATAGCTAAACGTGAAGATAGACATATATTGTTAATTTAAAATAACATTTAAATCTTTCACGGGTTATACCTTTTAGTTCGACTCGAGTTGCGCTTCAACGACATCATCCTTTAACCACGAAATAATTTTACAAACTAAACGCAATAAAATACATTGAAAACCGAACCCCCGACGCGAAGCGAGGGTGCAACAACTAGTTGTATATATTTATTATAATATTTATATTGTATATTTATTCAATTTTAAATGAGAATTTAATATGGTAGTTTATTATGTTACTGGTAGTGTTTGTTCATCTCATGAAAAAATATGTATCAAACTGATTTTGAAAATTGAATTCAGTATTATCCAAAATCGAACCGATATTTAATTTGATTTTTGATCTGTTTTCGTTTTAGTTTGCTCTAATAAGTTTCAAAGTGAAAAATAAAATGGACCAAAAAATCAAGGAAATTAAACACAGAATCGACGAACTCGCCTATAAGCCTGTCACCTTCCGCTTACATACTTATAAAAAATACGATGATTCTCTTAACATACGACCTAGTAATATATCTATACCAATATAGACATATTCCGACGATCAAGCATATATTTTTCGTAACGCAAATATTTTTTTGAGTGTAATAAACTTATGATATATGTAATACCCCGTAAAATTAATACTATACCTTTGATAATATTTAAGACATATGTATTGAAGGATAATCATTTATAAATAAATATTTACATTATATCATAAGTTTAATATAATTAATTATATCTTAAGTTTGTTTAAACATTAAGATTAACATAAGTTAAATATTGATTATTTTGTCGATTGTTTAATGAATTCTTAACCATGTAATTTTTAATAAATTTACTTAAAATCTAGAAGTTTCATCTTTAGATTATTTTTATTATAAGCTTGAAACTTTAATTAACTAGATACAATATATCATTTAACATTGCATATTAACAAGTCTAGATTCATCAAGAGACCTTTGAATACCATTTGATTATAACCTACTAATAATTTAGTTTTAATCACCATTAAACTTTGAAATAATGGCCTTTTATTATAAGCCCTTTCACCACACTTAAGTTACATTTAAGAATGTATATTCTTAAGTTTTATCTATTTTCCTACCTCTTTCTAATACCAAAATTCAACCATACTTTTCTTTCTAATTTGTTAAGAATTTGATTCTTATTTTTTTTTTTTTGTTGAAAAACATGCTTGTCATGGACTTTATATATTAAGGTAATGTATCTATCTTTTTTTCTCAACATTGTTAACACTATAGTATCATTTTATAAGCTTTAAAATTTTGAATTAAAACAACATAAAAATCATGTAAAAACTTAGTTTAATAATTCATACATTTGGTAGTCAAAATACAACGAAACTAATTATGTTTAATTAAACTTATAATTTTATAATAATAAGAACAATTGCAAAAAAATTATATGATTATTATAAATATAAATATAGAAGAATATTACACATTTTATACTTAATGTATTTTGTATTCATAATTTTTTATTTGGTAGATTCGGTGATCGTATTCATTTTGGTGATCGTCTTTGGAATTTCGTTATTTGAGATAAGGTATGGATATTTTAGGTGGTACTAGGATCATTTCGGTAAAATCTTTCCTTTCAAAATCTCGTTTGAATTATGCATACATCTTATTGGTATGACATGCTTGTTTAATAAAATTATATTTTGTTAATTAGTCTTTGATTGTGTTATGATTTTCCTCATTTTTGATGTACTAACGAGGTTGCTAATTATGCTTGTTAGATGAGGAATCATAATATTTTGGTCTTTAGAAATTGTGTCAAAACCGTGTCTCAAAATCTCAACAAAAATAGCCCGGAAAAATCATCCCCTGAAACTGTCGCGAAACAGCCGGAAACTATCACGAAACAGCTTGAAACTGTCGCGAAACTTCTGTCTAAAAAATATCACGAAAATCAGTTCCAGAAACAATCCCGGACAACCCGAAACAGCCCGGATATGTTCAAAACAGACCGGTAATGAACGCGCGTGTGTGTGTGTGGCGAGTGGTACGGTGATTCGTATCGAGTGTCCCTCACTCCACGTGGATTTATTGTCCTGTAAGTCCCGTTTAAGTTGCTAATTCGTAAGGGGATCAAATATTATGTAATGTGACTCGTGACAAAAGTTAGACCAAATGGTTGAGTAGACACGTGATTTTAATATAAATGACATGACATATTATAAAACCTT
The DNA here is from genome assembly GCF_046630445.1 of Rutidosis leptorrhynchoides. Taxonomy (NCBI): domain Eukaryota; kingdom Viridiplantae; phylum Streptophyta; class Magnoliopsida; order Asterales; family Asteraceae; genus Rutidosis; species Rutidosis leptorrhynchoides. Next base: position 561,762,679 of record NC_092333.1, read on the forward strand.
TTAACTATTGGTGAGTAATAGAATATTTAAGTTCATCGTAATTAGTTCTTTTTTTAAATATATTTTAGAGTCCTCTAATCATTTGCAAAGTAATTGAAAATTTGTAATCATAAGTGGGCTAAACCGGTTTCTTAGAATGTGTCTAAGAGCAACCTATTCATAGAGGTCCCATGAGCGCATTATTGTGATACCGATAATGTGGCATCGACCGTAGCGGTGTATTTTGTTATATCTACGGCGTCTCCTTTTGATTACCCAGATGTTGGTACGAGTTCTTTGTAATTATATATTTGTGACAGGAGGCGTATGGATCGATTCTAGGATTTAGTTTTGATGGTGGACGTTTATCGTAGTGTCATACGAAACATCACCAATATGGATGATTAGTGGAGTATTTACTATATGATTTCATTTTGATACTTTGTTACATATTTGTTTTGACTCTTAGGCATTATTTTATGAAATTTGTTTTTTGTAGTATACTTTGATATATTAACATCTTTGGTATTATATATTTATACTTATTCGTAATTTGCTTTGAAAATGGTTCGTTTTGAAAATAAGTTGAGTTGAAATAAGTCTATGTTTAAAATAAGCTTTTGTTAAAATAAGTAGTTGCATGTCATACTATTCTCCCGTGTTTGTTATATTCGTTCATTGGGCTTTGGCTCAGTCGGAATCCGTTTTTCTTTTCTTACAACAGGTAATCAAGGGGCTTTGGGATCGAGGGAAGAGTGTAGAGTGGAAGTGGACTTAGCACCTTTACCTTAGAGATCACTGTTCCAAGATTTAGTACTTTATATATAGGTTATTAATACTTTATGAAAATATTGGTTAATTTAGACCTTGACTATGGTTTGACTTTGATTAAGGTTGATGCTCTTTTGTCTTTGAGATTTATTTTATATCAGTTATTAGAGCTTTGTAAGTTAGGGACGTTACAATATAAGGACGTTACAATATAAGGACAACTGAATCTAAACTCTGTTAGAAATAAGGGTTGTAAATGATAATCCCGGATTGATTCTTGAATCGTGAAACACTTTCCTAATTAAGTATTTCGACCCTACTTGCCTCGGGTTACACGAAATCTTAATTGGGATAAGACAAGAACGCAATTTGTCTCTAGGCAAGAAGAGATCAAATTATAGTATTAGTGAGAATGTGATTTTTCTTGTTTGTTCATTTTGAAAACAAAATCATATTCCTATATTTATAGGAAGTGAAAAGGTGCTAGTGAAAGGATGCGGCCTTTCAACAAAAGATGTAATCTTTCAACGATAAGACGCAACTTTTCGTTCACACCTAATGGAACTCTCCTAACCCGTTATTAAGTAACTTGATTACCCTTGTTTTCAAGTAAATCCCAATTAACTAAAATGCTTGTTGGTAACACTAAAATCACCAACAATTCCCCCCCCCCCCCCCCCCCCCCACCACCACCACCCCCATTTTAGTGTAATCCTTAATTTACTAAAACTTGAACAAACAAAACAAACCAATGCATAAATGAAAATGTTTCAGAAATTAAATTTTCATCTTAGTATATTACATCATCCAGAATTCGAGAATCGGGGTGTTTCAGAAATTAAACCCTTCAACCCATATGAAAACGAGAGAGTAATACACACATCAGTTTCTTACATTCGTCTAATACTAACTTGACACTATTATAAGCCATGTGTCTCAATCCTTCAGTGAACATATCGGCAGCCTAAGTCCAAAGCTCCTTGAAGCGGCAAAACTTCATGCTCACATAGGTAGTTCTTTTACATCTTGCACCCGCATTTGCAATTTTTCAAAAGAACTATTAAGAAGATAAACTTCAACCTACCTCAACTTACGGGTCTAAACACATACTTTGGGATCAGTATATTTATGTGTTTCAATATTCAGAAAGTAAGCTTTCCACATTGAAATTCAGCTTCCAACGTTTTACTAGAAGGGAATTGGGTGTCTCACTTTGGAAGATTTCGGTGGACTTCAATCCCACATCATTAGCCAACTTGTGCGCACTTAAGTCTCGGGCTAAATCTTTTATAAAGTGATTTACTCACACTTTGTTACGACTCAACAAAATTTACATATATCACTCCATTCGTGATCAACTCACGAAACATAGTATGTCTAAGGCATAAGTATCTAGATTTTCCTTTGTACATTGGACTATATGCCTTAGCCGACGTATATCCCACAATTAGGGATTTAAGTGGACTTTACTCATATCTCTTACGACTTCAATCAATTTTCCTTATCCAATCCTTTTATCCAAGGACTTACCAAATTCTTATTATACCATAAGAAACTCGCAAGTACTCAAGTTAATCGATTGATTAGTCCTTGTATATGTCCACCTTTCAACAACTCACCAAAGTAAATTTATAATTGGTACACCCATAATAATGTATTCCCATTATCCTTATGCATACCATTATTGCCATTACATTGGATGGTGAGATTATAATTATAAACTTACCTTAGTCAAATCCCTTCTAAGACCAAGAAGAAATAACAACAAGTTTATAGTATCAATAATCTCAACATTAATATCTTAATCCAAAAAAAAACTTCTTCTGTACCAAGTGTAAAATCCAACAACTTGTAGATGTATCATCTTTTTGATCATTAGTAAACTCAATACAACTTTAATATGCCTTAAAGATTTCACATTGTGAAATAAACCATAGTCAATGGTTGACTTTTACAAGTATTAAAATACTTAAACCACATCACAATAAATTATTTTAGACCTTGCTTAATCTTTCCAACATCATGCTATATTGGTCACTTGATGTAAACACATACATCATACCACCAATCTCCAAAGCAAACCGGTACTGAGAAACAATTAAGCAATATCTAATCCTCATTCCACATTAAAACATATTTGTTTTACGAAGTCATCCCATCTTGATGAACCATGAAATGAGATGTGGATATATCTTACCAATGAAGATAGACTTCATGAACTTTTTATTTGATAACAAAAACAGTCCTCACATAATCATATAAGATAGTTTTATGACTTATCCAACGAATTATTACCACCCGTTAAATAGTCTAACAAATATTACTATCGAAGCCATTGCCTTACTAACAATCATATACTTGTCTCCAAAACAAGTTTTCACTTTAACCAACCATCAACACTATCAACAATATGCAAAAGAATGTTGACATCACAAATTCTTGTAATTATATCAACATGATATAATTGGGAAATAGTATTCTTAAGGCAATATGATGTACATGCACCCATGTAAAACCATGTGATAGATGTTAACTGTTGAAAACGTATAAGTTGATTAATTGATGATGTCAGTTACTTCCCATGGGATCATGCAACCGACAACCATAAATATATTCAATATCCAACTTCCAATTAATAATTAATAATTAATAATTAATAACAACAATATTAATATCAACTAAATACTAATATTAGTAGATTATTTTTCATATTAGCAAAATAACAACGGTCACCAAAAACCAACGGTTTTTAAAAACTTACCGTTCCAAACGAGACCAATTATTGGAGCCTCCTATCTCAACATTTACACCGGTCGGATAATTGTAACCAAAATCGAAAGTACCGCCAAACCGAGGACTCACGCATGGTGTGTATCTCGTGCAATTAAGTAGTTTCAAAGATGTTTTAATAAGGAATATTAACCTAAGGATAACCCATGTGTTTCCGGTAACCTTTACCCAACAGAAACTACATGTAATTATTCATTGTTCAATGATGAAAGATACAAATCAATTATCCTCAGCCATCTTTATTTGAACATCACCATTCTCCATTTAAATTAACAAGGACCGTTAAAACTTAATTTATGAACAAGTTAACACCATGTAAACAATTGATTATTATTCTTTGCATATCTTTTCAGTTTATTTCATATATATCGTCACTTGAACATGTAATATCGCATACAAATTCAGTGGATACTTATCCACCATATCATGACTTGAATTTTATGATCAATTAAGAGGATACTCATGCAATTAATCTTAACATGTATCATGACAAAATAATAGGGAGAAATAGATAAGAAATTGTGTACTCGGTATCGTTGGTAGATCATCCATTCCTCGTGTTTATCCCTACTAGTAAAATCTCTTATCCCCGAGACATTCAGTGACCAATTAACCGAATATTGTGAAGATTCCACTTATGAATGTGTTGATTCAACCCCGATCCAGTCCACTTTGATGATAAAAAGCCATGCAAATATCATTAAAATCACATATCCAATCTTGAACCAAGTTCCCATATTTTTCATAAATGATATTCCGTTCAAAATTTTCAACAACATATCCCTTGTCTTTTCCACGGTTCATCCAAAATTAATCCATCCGAAAAATACTTAATTAGTTTGTTAGAAATAAGGGTTGTAAATGATAATCCCGGATTGATTCTTGAATCGTGAAACACTTTCCTAATTAAGTATTTCGACCCTACTTACCTCGGGTTACACGAAATCTTAATTGGGATAAGACAAGAACGCAATTTGTCTCTAGGCAAAAAGAGATCAAATTATAGTATTAGTGAGAATGTGATTTTTCTTGTTTTTTCATTTTGAAAACAAAATCATATTCCTATATTTATAGGAAGTGAAAAGGTGCTAGTGAAAGGATGCAACCTTTCAACCAAAAGATGTAATCTTTCAACGATAAGACGCAACTTTTCGTTCACACCTAATGAAAAATGGTGGACAATTTCCATATTAGTATCAAGTTAACTCTTACGGGCGTATACTTCACACTCTCCTAACCCGTTATTAAGTATAACTTGATTACCCTTGTTTTCAAGTAAATCCCAATTAACTAAAATGCTTGTTGGTAACACTAAAATCACCAACAAACTCTCTGGTCTAGTTACTATGATTGACCCTAACCGAAATAAAATTTCTAAAGCGTACAAGTCCAATTGTACATTATGACTATTAACAAATGTCTTAAAGGTATTCGGTGGTCTATTGTTATAAGAAATTAAGTGTGGAAACACCTACTTGTGAACTATGTTGTGTATAACGCTATTGAGAGAAGTATTTAACCGAGTAACGATACTAAATTGGTTATGTCTATTAACGAATGTCTTAAAGGTATTTGATGGTCTATACTTATAAGAAATTAACACTTACTTTGAACTATGTTGTGTATAACGCTATTGAGAGAAGTATTTAACCGACTAACGATACTAAATTGATTGTTCGTAAAATAGGGAAATAGTTGTAATCAGTTAGAATTTGGATTTAACTAGAAGATTCATTCGGCTAATTAAGTAAACATGAAATAGACTATCGCTAAACATCGTGTAACTATCCGATCAAGCCAACAAGCCTATTTACGTCACCGGTTCAGGAAGTGGTACCCGATTAGAACTTGAGTACAAGGAGTAGGGGAATTTTTGGGGATCGGTTGTTCGCTCACCGGTCCGGTTACCATGAATAATTCGGTTGGAGATGAGGATCTCTAAAGGGTGGCTCACAAGCAATCTGTGTGGGTTCGAATCGGTTATAGACTTACGTGATTGGATACTGAGTTTAGTAGTGAGAATGTACTCTATAGAGAGGATGCATCAACTCTCAATAAATGGATGTGATGTCTGAATGTTTGTGATGTGACTTGTGTGTTACTGTATTTTTTAGGATTGACAGTAGCATATTTATGTGCAAACAGTAGGGTTTGTTTTGTTATAAGTCTGACTTTGCTGACGTGTCATTCTATTATGGGTTGTCCAACATTGGGAGTTGGGCCCAAGCCTCTTTGAGTTGATGTGTCGGACTTACGTGGCACACCGATGACACATGTGTGCACTGTTATGTGTAAGGCTTACGTGTAAACACACCGATCAGCGTGAACCGTGGACCAGTTCCCGACTACTTGATGGATTTAGTCCTCTTACTAGATTGCTACATGACATCAGATTTACGTCACCCATATAGCGTTTACTGTTTGCATACTCCAATTTATTTTAAGTGATTTATGGTTACCGAATAGAATATCCGGTACGCGAATCATTACTATCCGATTACAGATTATCCCACTTTTCATACCTTGAAAATACTATTACAAACACTTTTCTTTGGAAATACCAATATAACGTTGATGATATAGAATTGAAGATTCATTTCAGGATTCATTTTAAATAAATAAAAAGATTTGCATAAAACATAATCTCCATGAACGTAAATATATCCTCCCCCATTTTAATTGTTTGATCTTAGGTGATTTTTATTAATTAGTTAATAGTTGATTTGTAAACTAATCAATTGGTTGAGACAACAATCATGATTTTATTATTATTGACAAATCTTTTCTTATTTGCCAAAACATCATGCGAAGAACAAGACATTCCATCATTTTGACTTCAACTAGTATTATTTTTCAATAATTGCTTTTGAAATTCATATATCTACCAAACTTTTGTTGTTGTTGTTGTTGTTGTTGTTGTTGTTGTTGTTAATTAAACAGAATGTATTTTTAAAGTTAATTAAACACAATGTATTTTTAAAGTTAATAAAACTAAATTATTAGTGTTTATATGTTCATTAGTTTGAATGATGAATTGGTGTATTAGTCGCACTAGTTCATTGCAATCGATTTATAATTAGATTGAGTTTCAATTGTAAGTACAAATAAGTAGAACCTTGCCATTCAGACAAAGTTGATTGTGAACAACTATAATGCATCTCGATTACCCGCTTTACTTTTATTTTTCATTTTTTCTCAAAAACATAAAATAAATAAATATACCAACTATTTCACCAATTCCAAATGAAATTAACACTACGTAAATGGGATAAAATTATTTTGATGTTAAATGTTTTCATTGTACTTTATTGTGTAGAAATTATAATTTACAGTTAAACAATACTCAACTTATACAAAATCAAGTAACTTTATAATTGTCCAAACTACAAAATCAGATTTATTAAACCAAAAATTACAGGTTACAATTCGGTAGTCTAAAAATCCTTACCATCCAGGCATAGCTTGGACACCATGGCCCCAATGATGCGAGATGTTACGGGTTCGAATCCACCACTGACAAAATGCATGAACTTAATAGTGACCCTTGACTAGACGGTGCTTTTCCTGGCATCAGGGTGACACCTGGGTTCCCGATGTCCCGAGGTTTATCCGCTGCGGGGGGCCAATGTGCCCGTTCGTGGTAGGGGTTCCTAGCAGTGTCGAATCTAGGATCGTTACTCAATGGGGTCCTAAATTTTTTCCCCCCTGCTAACTTAACTAAACGAAAAATTGAATGGGTCGGGTCGGGTTGTGTCAGATCAAGTCATTACAAACACCATCAAATAAAAGCATATCATTAATACAAAAATATCGTATATTCTATCTAATTAAAAGTAATGCAACTTTTACTTTTGTTTAATCGATTTTATACAAAAAACTGTATCCATAATTGAATCATTGCTAGCACCATCTAACACATTTTTCAATATATAAAATTAGATAATCATTCATAAATTGATCTCGAACAATATTTATAATCATCAAACCATAATGGAATAAACTTACGCTTTACCTCCGACCTCTAGTTTTTGAAATGAGTGATTTCAGGGTTGACATGGAACTTTTGGCAAGTGTTATCTTCTAATATTGTCAAAAGTTGAAGAACAAAAGCGTAATTTAGTCTTGTCGTGTTGAACAAAAGCGTAAAGGGTATGTTTGTGTTACTGTGTATGAGAAAACAAAATCAAAAAAGTTCATTTTTTCTTTATATATTTATATACTGCGTGTTTCATATTATAAAATAATAAGTGGGCAAGTAGTGGCTCATGGTGTAAAATTCGAAACTTAGAAAATATATGGGGTCCTACAATTAAATTTAGTGGTGTCCTGTAAATTTTTTAATGATCGTTTGTTAAAAAATTTCCGTAACTAGAGGTATCACGGGACCCCACGGGTTTATATATAAACTCGCCACTGGTTCCTAGGCTATAAAAAAAATAAAGCAGTTGCCACATTCACTTATTTTCTTTTATAGTGTGACGCCCCGTACAAAACCATCATGTAAGATTCGTCAACAACAGGATCCTTACACGGTCAAACACTAAATGCTGTTTGAAAACCAGTTTTGCATTCATAAAAAGATAGTGTTTACAAAAAATAACGTGACACAGAGGTCATTACAAAGTCATTATTCAAATAACATAAGTTGCGAATGCAAGATAAAAGTTTCATGATTGAGACATCTCTAAGTAATGCAGCGAAAATCTAACACAGCAGGTCCATAACAGCAAGTCTATAACACCAAGACAGCAAGTCTAACAGCGGAAGCAACATCGTCTAAGCACCTGAGAAATACACGCTTAAAAAGTCAACACGAATGTTGGTGAGCTATAGTTTATTTGTAATCAGTAATGTAATGTAGGCCACGAGATTTCAGTGCTTCAACAAGCAGTTTAAATCAGTAATTCAAATCAGTATGATAAAGTATATGTTTATCCGTGGGCACTTGGTAACTAACTTAACGTAATATCACCCCCTATAAGTACACTTGGCGAGTGCGTAAGTTTACGAAGTATTAAACACCCGTTAAATGCTAGCGCGACTAGCCCGAGTGGGGATGTCAAACCCTATGGATCCATATCTAAGATTCGCGTTCACCGGTTCAAAGACCAATGACTAAACGTTACCGAGCTAAGGGGAAAATTTATGCCGTTGTATAACCCACACATATATAAAGTTTAAGTACTCGTGCCTAGTATGTAAAACGTAAAAAGCACATGTATTCTCAGTCCCAAAATAGTTAAAGTAAAAAGGGATGCTATAACTCACAGTGATAAAAGCGGTAAAGTCGATAATGAAAGTATGCAAGTAGTAAGTCGTCCGAAAGGTCGTCAACCTAAGTCAAAGGTCACTAAGTCAGTATGCTGTTCCAAAAAGGGTTGAAAGTGCATAAATTAAGTTTAAGTGTCATCATCATCATCATCATTCATCATTGTAAAAGCTAAGCAAGTTTAACAAGTGTAGAGATCGAAACGATAGGCTGACTTGGATCAGCTGCTACGACCTCTACGTAAATCGAAAAGACGCGAAATCAGTGGCTATGGCTCCGTATGGGAGTCCTCTAGTTTCTGACCAATTTACAGAACCAAACTCATCTTAGTTTGACCGTGATGATGGTTTAAGTGTGAGTAGGTCAGAAATTTCAGCACAACGTTACAAGGGTGTAGTGATTTTGAAAAGGCCATAAATCCCAAACCGTAACTCGGATTGAGACAAGTATTAAACAGAAAGTCATCTACTCGAACCAGGCTATCTGAAAATCAACTTTTACAGTAGCCCAGGAGCCTGACCAGATCCCTAAAAACAGTAACAAGTGCTCCGGTGGGGTTCTTAGTGCTTGATGCTCATCACGGTTCTCAACTCGTTGATGGGTTAGCATCACCTTGACCAAGATTCTACCATCAATACACAATATGTTAAGACCAAGTAAGAACACAACTCATTTAAGAGTCTTAGATGGATGATGAACCAAGGTTACATCATATCCTTAGTCTTAACACAATTACAAGTTACATTTACAACTAAAGCTACAAACTTTACTTCAATCAAACAAGTATGAATATAATCTAAGTCAAACAAATTGATGGAACCCTAAGTAAAGAGCTTGGATCCTTTTCACAGAAGTTATAAGGTCACAAAGCTAGAAAGCTTGAACCTTTAGTGTTCTTGAAGACCTTGAAGTATAAAGCTTAGATCTTTAAGTTACATGAAGACCATAAACACAAGTTTTGATCTTTACAACAAAATAATAAGATCATAAGTTAGAAAACTTAGATCCAACAAAAGATATGAAGATTCAAGCTAGAAAGCTTGCATCCTGGTTGTTCTTGAAGATCTTGAAGCATAAAGCTTGGATCTTTAAGTTACATGAAGTTTACAAACACAAGTTTGAATCTTTATAACAAAATAACGAGATTAAAGTTAAAAGATTTAGATCTACAAGGTAGGTGAAGATTCAAAGCTAGAAAGATTGAATCTTCCATGTTCTTGAAGGATTCAAATCTAAGTTTGAATCTACAAGATGTAACAAGATCAAAAGCTAAAAAGCTTGATCTTTTATTGATGATGATGAACACGTGAATGAGAAGGGAAGAAGAAGAAGAAAAATCAAAAACTTACAAGTTTTAGAGTGAGAAAGACTAGAGAGGAAATAAGAGAGTAAGTGTGTGTGAAATGCAAATGAGAGCAAGTGTAAAATGGATGGAATAAGGCTTGTATTTATAGGTGGTGAGGGTATGGGGAGGGTGTCTAGGCCGTGGGTTATGGGAGGGGATAAGGGGGACACCTTTTTACTTTTTGGTTAATGGTTGTCTAAAGTTGGTGCTTATGTTAGGATTCCATGCAACATTAAGGATAATACTTGACATAAATGCTAGTATGTTCCCTCTAATAAATGGGCATTTGTCTTACTTATTAATAAGTCACTAGCTATTAATAATTGGGCTAATTAAATAGTCCACTAACTAGTGTAGGGTGGGCTAAGGTCCAATAAGGTAGAAAGTCAAACAAGACTAACTAGTGTGCTCTAGTAAATTACTAAGCGTAATTAAGCATCCAAAAACCCAAGTAATTGTTATTATAAAATAACAATTAATATTTCGTAGTAGTAATGTTCCGGTTACGACAAAAGTTAAACGTGTACGCAGTACGCAGTTCGTTAAAAACGTCAAGTGACACCAACGGTCGTAAAAGCATTCGGGGATCAAGTTAAGTGATTACACACTTAATAGCACGTTGTAAGATATTAATGAAAGTAATTAATCATTAAATAAGATCCCATAGCATAAACTAGCTCAGTACGCACATATACGCAGTTTCGCGAAAGCACCAAGCACAAAAGCAAGTCGAAAAAGCCGGGTCGTTACATATAGCCAACAACTTTGGCGGGTCTTCTCTGGACTTTTCCTTTCACTCTCATGTTCGCTTGGTCCTTTTTCCATGTTAAGAGTTTTGCACTCCAGTTTTCCATGACGTTTTAACTTAGTTTCCAGTCAAGATAGCAAGGTTCGAGGTTTTAACAAGGGTTTTAGGGCTCCATTTTCGGGTGGTCTTGAGTTACATTGCAATTAGTCGTAATGTTTTAGTGTTAATTTTCACGAAGGTTATTATTTTCAGTAGGTGGTTGTTTTCAAGGTTATTCTTCTAACTGTCCGTTTTTGTTACACATGCTATTTTATCATTATTCATTGTGTGGTTGTTTTCAAGGTTATTTTTTAATTAGCCGTTTTTGTTACATGTGCTATTCTTATCGTTATTCATTGTGTTGTGATTTTTCTCAGTGAGTTTGAAAAAGGTTTAGGTCATCATTTAGTTGCATATAAATGTACATGTTTTTATATATATGGGCGATTAAAATTGTATCAATTTTTTGTTGAACAAAGAGATCTTATTAGAAACACCATCTAGCTAGGAGCTAAAAGGGCAAAAACAAAAACAAAGAAATTACAACGGCCTTTGAAGCCATAAACTCCAATCGGAAACAAGATTACTTCTATGCCTAAGCCAAGAAACTGAAATAAAAGTAATAGAATAAAAAAGCATATTTTTCTTCGTCGAGCTAATGATGAAGATCACTTGATTCATAAACCTTCATATCAGCCATAGACAAGAAACTAACAATGTAATAGAGTTTCTTTTTAGCATCAAAGTTAGCAACCCAATTATTTATCCAATTATTCACGGCAAACCACGACTCAAAGTTAGGAACATCAACTACAGTCGCACCCGAATTTCGCACCATAGCTCGCTTGCAACAGGTAGAACATGTAGATGTGTAAATGATCCGAGCTACTCATGAGCTACGCGAGCTCGACTCGTTAAAATTTCAATTCAAGTCGAGCTTAAACGAGCTCGAGCCCGAACTCGAGTTTATTTTAAGGATCGATTACTAAACAAGTTCAAGCTCGAGTTTCTTATATCGAGCTCGAACATCCTCGCGAGCCTAAACGAGCTTTTCATTTATATACATTAATTAATATTTTTGTGTAGTAATATACTTAATTATTGCATAATAGTAATTATTTTTTTTAAATTATAAAATATAATAAGTAAATCGTATAATATATGATTAAAAACTATGTAAAAATATAATATATATCTAAAATAAAACTTAAATAATAATATTATTAGATAAACGTGTCGAGCTTGAGCCGGGCATGAGTATCCGTAATTTCAGACGAGCTGAGCTCGAGCTTTATATGCTAGGCTCGAATCGAGCCGAGATCGAGCTCAACAAATTCTAAACGATCCGGGCTCGAGCCAAGTCGAGCTCGAATCATTTTGAATCGTTTACACCCCTAGCAATGGGACAAGAAAGTAAGAGGTGCTCAACACACTCGACTCCTCAATTACATAGCGGACATAATATGATATCAATATCCAACCCTCTTGATGAATGATTTAATCGATGTGGTATCCTGTCCAAACCAACCATCAAAATAAAACGTTGATTTTGCAAGGAATGAAAGAATATTGTTGGTTAATGATCCAATGATAATATTTAAATGTTAACCACTCTGTTTTGATGATGACACCAAAGTCTTATGTGCTTAAACAACGTATAGAACAACACAAGTTCACAAGCATACACAATCTCTAGCAAACGACCAATACACAAAAGAGATAAGTCAAAAGAGTCATTTTAAAAATACTGGAGGAGCACGGCTGGGTCCACGGTCGACCGCATGTCAGACTGTGGGATGCCCTATACCTTGGTTTCATGAAACAAGGTGCACGATCGACACCACGGTCAGTCGTGGGTCGAACGTAGTTTCCTCTGTCCGAATTTTTTATTGAAAAATGTTTGACTACTTTGGGGCATCTATAATTTACAAAACTCATTTAATCATACTTAGATTAGTTGCCTCCTTCATATTCAAATGAGTTTTGGTCACTATGTTGGTTGAATGTTGGTTAATGAACTAAACGACAAAGTTAAGAATGATGATTAACCAAAGAATATGTTTTGATGATGACACATACATATGCATAAGTGATGACCGACATCTTAACATAAAACACGCAAGGTCACTAATCCATACTTTATCTTGCAAATGACCAAGTCGAACATAGCTTAAAAAATAGATTTAAAAGTTCAGTAACATAAACGGTTAAAGGCACGGTCGACCGCATAGTCAGCCGCAGATCCCCAAACTGAATTGCAACGTAGTTTTGTGAAAACAAGTTGCACGGTCGCCACCACGGTCAACCGCAGTGTGACTGCAATTTTCACTGTTACCAATTTTGACCAAATAAAGTTTGACTAGTTCCCGAGATCTATAATTCATGAAACCTTTTTTAACACGCTTATAATAGATGCCTTCTCCATACTTAATGATACGCATACCCGATTGGCTCGTGTTGCGCATCACACTTGCACCATGTGCATATCCTCCGCGCTATAGCACTTCTGGCGCAAGTATATGTGCGCTTTGGGCGCCATCTAGACGATGTTGCGCTGTATAAGGATGATGTGTCATGTACTTGCAACGACTTCTGTACAAGGACCGATAGCCAGCGAAAAAGGAGATAGTACTGTTCCATGGTCCCCTCCACGAAATAACCAGGTAGTGCAGACAAGAAAGCAACGTGGAACACGTGGCTCCAATGAACGGACATAACTGTAGCTATAAATAACGGACTCAAACCACAAGGCAAAGGGTTGGTTTATCTTGGGAAGTTACACACATACTATTTTTAGTATCTACGTACGGACCAGTTGCGCTATTTATATAGCGCCTCCCTTACCCGCGCTACCGGACTCATAACCTCGCTACCAGATTCATAGCATTACACTAGACGTCCTTGATATACAGGTAACGTTCCTTGAACATAAACCTTATTCCCTACATGAGCCATCGATGACCGGACTACCCGCCGATGGTGGGTCTACGTTTAACCACCTCTGTTGAGATCATCATCTCGCAAGGGGTTATTCACGGTACTCCGGACCGGAGAGTTAAACTCAATCAACCCTTAAATCTCCTCTTAATGATGTCAAGCGTAGACCAAACCCGACCCGATCATTCTATGCTTGATCATTTGGCGCCATCCGTGGGACATACAAGTTAAAAGGTTTTGATTTGATCTTTTTTCTATATGTCCACTTCTCATTTATTTTTTCTATACAGGCACCTGTCGCGAAAATATAAATGCGTTCAATGGCCGACTGCCCACCACAGCTAGGAACGAAGCGCAAAGCTAGCACTGACGGGAGCTCGAGGATGACGGAGATATCGTTCCCCACCATTCAGATGTTCAACACTTCCTGCGCGCCTATTGTAGTGAAGGGATAACTGCCAGATTCAGGACATGGCGTTAAGCGCCTCCACATAGACAACGGCAGTAGCGTCGACATCATGTACGAGCATTGCTTCCGGTAGCTACCCACAACAGTGAGGCGAACCATCAAACCTCCAACTACGGCTTTATCCGGATTTTCCGGTGAATTAGCGTGGCCTATCGGAATCTTGGATTTGAAGCTCGAGCTGAGAGACAGCAGAGATAAATCAAAGAAGCGCACCGAAAGCATAGAATTCTGCGTTGTGTGCTCGTACTCGAGATATAAAGCTATTCTAGGGAGGACTTCCATCCAGAAATTTGGTGTTATACCGTCCACCATTCACGGGATGGTTCGATTCCTGACGGATCAAGGAATTGCCACCCTCGAGTCAACACCGTTGGACGCCTTATGCACGTCTGTCACTGATAAGGGTAGCGCTACTCCAGAAGAAAAGGGCGCAAATGAGTGGTGGGTCATAGTCAATCCCGAGTATCCGAAACAGAAGGTAAAGATAGGGGGGAGCCGTACACACGAGACTAAGGAAAAGCTGAGGAACATCCTCATCGCTAACACTGACGTGTTTTGTTAGCGTGATGCTGACATGACTGGAGTACCATGAGAGATAGCGCAGCCTCACCTCCGTGCCAGTATCAACTTGACCCCGATTAAGCAAAAGAAGCGGCCCATGGCCCCGGAGAGAAGTGAGTGGTTGCGCAGAGAAGTAGATAAGTTGGTCAAAGCCAACATACTGCGTAAAGTAAACTACCAAACATGGGTAGCCAACACTGTGCTGGTGGCCAAGTCGGATGGAACGTGGTGGCTCTGTATTGATTTCAAAGACATTAACAAAGCCTGTCCCAAAGACAACTATCCTTTGCCAGAAATAGACTGGAAAGTAGAGTCGCTTGCTGGTTTTAGGTTCAAATGCTTCCTGGATGCATACAAAGGATACCACCAGATACAAATGGAGGAAGAGGATGAAGAGAAAACCGCTTTCCACACAGACCAAGGGATATACTGTTACACTAAGATGCCCTTTGGGCTGGAGAATGTTGGCGCTATATATCAACGCACTATCGATACGGCATTCGCTAAGCAGATAGGGCGCAACCTCGAGGCATATGTTGACGACCTCGTCATTAAGAGCAATACCGAAGAACAATTATTGGCCGACATACTTGAGACGTCAACACGCTCCGAAGCATCAACATGAAACTCAAGCCGGCCAAATGTAGCTTTGGAGAAGAGGAAGGGAATTTTTTGGGACATATTGTGACTCCACGCAGAATCAAGGCTAACCCAAAGAATATAGAAGTAATCGAAAAAATGCCCTCCCCAAAAACAAAAAAGCAAGTTTAAAGCCTCAATGGGAAGTTAGCCGCATTGACGCGATTCCTGTCCAAGGCCGCCGAAAGATCACTCCCATTCTTTCACACCTTGAAGGACTGCGCCAAGAAATCGGACTTTAAGTGGACTGATGAGGCAGAAAAGGCATTCCAAGGGATGAAAGCACTCCTCAAAGATCTCCCAACGCTAACGGCGCCGATTGCAGGTGAAACCCTGATACTTTACCTCGCAGTATCTACAGAGGCTGTTGGTTCCGTTTTAGTCGTTGAACGAGGGGACGCCCAAATGCCAATTTACTTCGTCAGCAAAGCGCTATCAGGAAGCGAACTGAATTATCACCCCATCGAAAAACTTGTGTACGCGCTCGTTGTCACCGCCCGACGTCGGCGCAGATACTTTCAAGCACATCCGATAATGGTGCTCACCGATCAGCCCATTCGACAGCTACTCTATAAACCCGAAATATTAGGCAGGTTGACCAAATGGGCGATAGAGCTAGGTGAGCATGAAATCTCATATTGCGCTAGAAGCGCTATCAAGGGACAAGTGATGGCCGATTATTTAGCCGAAATGGCCGCTGATATGCCAGCAATAGACGACCCTGAACAGCTTCCCGCGCCCCCACTCAAACTGTGGGAGCTCTATACCGACGGTGTAGCAAGCTCCGAGGGCGCTGGTGCAGGATTAATTCTTATAGGCCCGAATCAGGAAGAGCATACATACGCACTACGATTTAACTTTAAGGTGACAAACAACGAAGCAGAGTATGAGGCGCTGTTAGCATGTATACGCATAGCTCGAGAGCTAGGAATAAAGAAGCTGCAAGCATACGTGGATTCACAGCTAGTCACTAATCAGATAAATGGCACCTTTGACGCCAACGACAAATCCATGTAATCGTACATGGCTTTGGTTCATTCTCTAGCCGACACGTTCACCGACTTCCGAATCAGCCAAATTCCCAGGAGCCAGAACAAACAGGCGGATGTACTCAGTAAACTAGCGGCCCTCACCTTCAATCACCTGGAAAAGAAAATATTAGTAGAGCAAGTCTTCACGAAGTCCACAGAGCCAAAAACTACAATCGCATCTGTCGAAGAAGAAGAAGCGACTTGGATGATAGATATCATGGAATTCCTGCGAACTGGATCCTTACCCGAAGGAGAGAAGGAAGCAATGAAGATCAGGGTGAAGGCACCAAATTACGAGTTGCGAGGACAAATTTTATATCGAAAGTCTTATTTAGGCGCGTCTCTGCGCTGCGTAAGACCTAAGGAGGCTGCTATGATCATCGATGAGGTTCACAAAGGATCCTGCGGATTGCATTCTGGGTGGAGGACAGTCACCGAGAAGATTAAGTGACTAGGATATTATTGGCCTAGAATGTACACTGATATAGCTGAAAGGGTTAGAGTTTGCCAGGAGTTTCAGTTACACGCGCCCGTCAGCAGGGCGCCTCAGCATCCCATGATACCTATTGTATCACCGTGGCCATTCTGCAAGTGGGCTATCGACATAGTGGGACCTTTCCCAAAGGGCGCGGGAAATGCTGAATACCTGGTGGTAGCTATCGAATTTTTCACCAAGTGGGTGGAAGCAAAGCCATTGTGCACTATTACCAGTAAGCAAGTCAGAGATTTCTTCTGGGAAAGTAT